>NC_044567.1:26892250-27492250 GCF_007565055.1 Rhinopithecus roxellana | reverse complement strand
TACAATATTCATTTCCATTTCCTCATATATCACACAATTAAATTAGTTATCTATGGTAGGGTGACAAAACACCCTGGTTTCTTCAAGACAGGTCTGTTCATCTTTCCAGCATAACTATTAATAGCACTCCCTTTCACTCACAAGTATCCTCATTTAGGTGATAAATTACACGATCACCTCATCCACAGGAGACACTAAGTGCCTAAGAAGATAAAAACAAAACACCAATGACCTAGAACTAACCCACCAGATCCCTTCATTAACTGATTCTTCCAGCCTGCTTTTAAGGAAAGTTTTTTTTTCCTCTTTTTTTTTTTTTTTCCGAGACAGAGTCTCAATCTGTCATCCAGGCTGAAGTGCAGTGGCGCGATCTCGGCTCACTGCAAGCTCTGCCTCCTGGGGTCATGCCATTCTCCTGCTCTCAGCCTCCTGAGTAGCTGGGACTACAGGCTCCCGCCACCATGCCCCGCTAACTTTTTTGTGTGTATTTTTAGTAGAGACAGGGTTTCACTGTGTTGGCCAGGATGGTCTTGATCTCCTGACCTCGTGATCTGCCCGCCCGGCCTGCCAAAGTGCTGGGATTACAGGCGTGAGCCAACACACCCAGCCTTGAGGAAAGGTTTTTATAAAGATTTTAAAAGTCTTCCAAGGCATCAATCCAGATTAAATCAAATTCCCTTGTGTTTTATCTATGTTACTATATTAACATTACCAATTATTACCTTAAAAAATGGTCTTACATTCCATATCGTACATCAAAAAAAGAAAGGATGCACTTTAACAAGATTTTCAACAAAATTCTGGTGGGTGAAAAAGAAACATGTAATTCTGTGATCCCACTGAGTTAAGCTTTTATTGAACTATGAAAAACCTCACATGCCAATATAAAGACTCATACAGATATTAAGTAAGTAAATTCCATGGATAATATTTATGAATTACCTGTGGTTAACTGATAATGCAAAAGAAATCATACTAGATCATAATAACCAGAAGTAATTCACAAATATGTAAAATAGATTCCCATGACGAAAATAATCAAATCTTCTTGCTGAGAACTGTTTATTATTTTCTTTCAAAGTTTAGAATCATGAGGGAATGAATACCCAAATAAGTTGGTGTGTCTAAACTAATTAGAAAACAGTAACTAAAAAAATTAAACTGGCTGGGCATGGTGGCTCACACCTGTAATCCCAACACTTTGGGAAGCCAAGATGGGGGAACTGCTTGAGCCCAGGAGTTTGAGACCAACCTGGACAACATAGCAAGATCCCGTCTTTATTTAAAAATAAAAAATTAATTTTTTTTTTTTTTTTTTTTTTTGAGACGGCGTCTTGCTCTGTCACCCAGGCTGGAGTGCAGTGGCCGGATCTCAGCTCACTGCAAGCTCCGCCTCCCGGGTTCACGCTATTCTCCTGCCTCAGCCTCCGGAGTAGGTGGGACTACAGGCGCCCGCCACCTCGCCCGGCTAGTTTTTTTTGTATTTTTTAGTAGAGACGGGGTTTCACCGTGTTAGCCAGGATGGTCTCGATCTCCTGACCTCGTGATCCGCCCATCTCGGCCTCCCAAAGTGCTGGGATTACAGGCTTGAGCCACCGCGCCCAGCCAATATTTTTTTTAAAAAGTAAAAATTAAGCTCATCATTCTCCTACTCTATTCTTCCCAAATATAAGGCAAATAACACTGGGAGACTTCACAGTGATACTATTAAAAAGTTGACATTTCGGGCCGGGCGCTGTGACTCAAGCCTGTAGTCCCAGCACTTTGGGAGGCTGAGACAGGTGGATCACGAGGTCAGGAGATCGAGACCACCCTGGCTAACACGGTGAAACCTCATCTCTACTAAAAAATACAAAAAACTAGCTGGGCAAGGTGGCAGGCGCCTGTAGTCCCAGCTACTTGGGAGGCTGAGGCAGGAGAATGGCGTGAACCCGGGAGGCGGAGCTTGCAGTGAGCTGAGATCCGGCCACTGCACTCCAGCCTGGGTGACAGAGCGAGACTCTGTCTCAACAAAAAAAACAAAACAAAACAAAAAAGTTGACATTTCAATAATGTTTTCATTTTCTACTTTCTGGCATTTTTATTTAGTAAAAAAACAAATCTGTATTATCCATACAAGTAGTATTAAATATGACTTTAGTTTTATTAATATACTGACAACTTACTTTTAAATAAACATCCTTACCTTGTAGTCAGAGACATCAGGAGAGTAACTGGATGTTAGTTCCAAAAGCTAAAAAAGAAGAAAAAACCCACAAATACATGAGCCCTCTTATCCCCTCACATTCCCACAGCTCCTCCATCATGCCATGCTGGGGTGTCCACCCCCACCAGTATAGGAGCCCTACCAGGAACCCATGACAACACTGTGGTTCCAGTGGGAAGGGCTTTTACAAACACTTTAAACCTGATTTGTTAAGTAAGTTTATTTGGAAGGGGAATGAACCTTTTTTGCTGTGACCGTTGTTTTGAAATATACCTTAAATGCAATCTTTTCTCCAACTTGAGGGGCAGCTGCTAACAGTGGTAAGAGACTATAGTCCTTCTTCTGTGTCTCTACTGGATTCTGAAAAACAGTGTTAATCATGTGACATCATTATTGGTGAGAAAATGTGAACCCATGACATGAACTCCACACACATTCTAAGGGGAAAGGGAGGAGGTAACTTACAAAAAATAATACTTACCTGGATAATAGTAGATGAATTTGTTACCACGTCATTTAATTGCTGTTGCCTCTGGTTGTCAGTGCTTCTATTTACAACACAGGAAACAGGATGCCCTCGTCCTCGACCTCTCCCCCGCATGCCCCGTCCCCTGGCTCCCTTCCAAGAAAAAAGGTTCTCTCCTCTACCCCATCCTCTTCCTAAACTAGCGGGGAGAGACACACTGGGAGAAGGACCAGGAGCCTGGCTGCCACCGTTTGAGCCAGAACGCCTCCATCCAGCAGCACCTGCACTCTGTGATGATGGCCCTGGGCCTGGACAACCTCTTCCTGCAAAAAGGCCTACTGTCTTTAAGAAACCCGCAGCACACTCCGGGGTGCTCGATGACATCAAGCATTGGTCATCTGACTCTGAACTAGAGTCTGAACTAGAAGATGTTGTTCCAGAGGTTTTGCCCTTGCTGGGGGTAAGGCTAAAGCCAGGTTTTGTAGCCAGTTTGTCTGCAGTTGTATTTTTGCTAGAGGGTTCTTCCTTTGATAACTCAGTTGGTAATTTCTCTGAGGAATTTCTGGCTTCCAAAGTGACTTTGCTGGGACCATCACTGATAGATTCATCACAAGACTCAGACTCCGAGGAGGAACCAGGACTCTCTTTTGAGCAAACGCTTACACTAGCTTTCCTTTTGGCTTTAACAAGGCTGTTTCTAGCAGAACCTTTTGGAGAACTACATCTCTGATCGGTCCAGTCTTTTACTGCCTGTACTTTAGGAAACTTGGGATTCTTGGCCTTTTTTTTATATTCACATTTCTCCTTTTTCTTTGGTGATTTTCTTTTGGTCTCTTCATTATCATCACCCACTATGACACAGGCTGCTTTATTTTTTCTCTTGTTTTTTTTGCTGACAGTCTGATCTGTGACAGCTTTTGGCTCCAGATCCAAGACCTTCTCATTATTGTTATTGTTCTCTTGCCTCTTCCAATGCTTCTTTGAATATTTGTAATCTGGTTCAGTTTCTTCATCCTCCTCTAACTGAAATGCCCGCTTCTTTGCTTTTCTAAGATATAAATTAGTGTCACCATTACTGATGACTACAGAATTCTCAGCAACTCCTCTCTCTTCTAATTTAACTCTGTCAACAGAACAAGAGAGAAAGCTAGAGTGAGCAATTTGTAAACACATCTCCAGGGCATAGTTATATACTGAGATGACTCTACAAAATGTAACTACCATCAGTCAATGAAAAAATGTCATATCAATTAAAGACAAAAGACTCTTTCTGGCAAAATGGCCCATACAGCATTACTCACAGTCAACTTTCAAATGACTAGCTTTATTTATTGAATAGCTACTGCATCCCAAACATTTTTTATACGTTTTTCTCTAATCTAAACACCAACACAAAGTAGGTATTTTTAATTTTACAGATCGCAAAATTACAGCTCAGACAAGTTACTTGCCCCAAATCTAGAGCTGATAAGTAGCAGAAAGGCAATTCAAACTTCAGTTTGTCTAACTTCAAACTCACAATCTTTCTAAGATATGCATGTTACCTACCCTAAAAGGTGATAATGCTGATTATCCATTTTGTTTCAGAATGTGGGCTGCTTTCTTTAACAATATTTTACTCGTTTTAATTTAGGTGAATACTAAACAATTTATGTTCTCTGGGGTATTGACAGCCATCTGTACAATTCCATGACACTCTGTGAAGCTTAATTTTATGTATCAATTTGTCTGGGCTATTGGGTGTCCAGATATCTGGTTAAAACGACACTGGCTCTTTCTACACCATCACACTGGTGCACACGCATGTCCTGGCTGATGCTCTCAAGAGCATCAACAAAGCTGAAAAGCAAGGTAAATGCCAGGTTCTTATTAGGCCAAGCTCCA
Source organism: Rhinopithecus roxellana (assembly GCF_007565055.1). Classification (NCBI taxonomy): domain Eukaryota; kingdom Metazoa; phylum Chordata; class Mammalia; order Primates; family Cercopithecidae; genus Rhinopithecus; species Rhinopithecus roxellana. The sequence goes on along the minus strand of NC_044567.1, from coordinate 27,487,694 downwards.
AAGTAATTGTCCAGTTTCTTTTTTTTCTTTTAGGTTTTTTAATTTTTTTTTTTTTTGAGACAGAGTCCCAACTCTGTCACCCAGGCCAAAGTGCACTGGTGCATTTCTCAGTTCACTACAACCTCTCCCTGCCAGGTTCAAGAGATTCTCGTGCCTCAGCCTCCCAAATAGCTGGGATTACAGGCGCCCACCACTACGCCTCGCTAATTTTTGTATTTTTAGTAGAGATGGGGTTTTGCCATGTTGGCCGGGCTGATCTTGAACTCCTGGCCTCAAGTGCCCAAGTGATCCACCTGCCTTGGCCTCCCAAAGTGCTGAGATAACAGGCATGCGACATCGCGCCCAGCCCCATCATCCAGTTTCCAACTATAATGATGAAGCATGGTTACACTGGCAAGTCTGAAATCACTGGTGATCACAGAGCTGGGAAAATTGTTGTAAACCTCATAGGCAGGCTAAACAAGTATGGAGTAATCAGCCCCAGATTTGATGTGCAACTCAAAAATCTAGAAAAATGGCAGAATAATCTGCTCCCATCCCACCAGTTTGGTTTCACTGTACTGACAACCTTGGCTGGCATCACAGACCATGAAGAAGCAAGACAAAAACACACAGGAGGAAAAATCCTGAGATTCTTTTTATAAGGATGTAATACATATTTACAAATATATTGCCTCAGTGGGCAAAAAAACTTATGCTGGGAGTATGTGCAAGGCTGTTTCTGGATGAGATTAACATTTAAATTGCTAGACTGAGTAAAGTACATTGCTGTCTCCAATGTGGGTGGGGCTCATCCAACCTGCTGAAGGCCTGAATAGAACAAAAAGACTGAGTAAGGGAGAATTCACTTCTCTGCCTGACTCTTTAAGCTGGGACGTCGGTCTTCTCCTGCCTTCAAACTCGAACTTGAACTAGAAATATACCATTGGCTCTCCTTGGTCTATAGCTTACCAACTAAACTTAGGACTTCTCAGCCTCCACAATCCTATAAGCCAATTCCTTACAAATAAATCCCATGTCTGTGAGTGAGTATTTGTGTGTGTGTGTGTGTTTCTTACTGGTTATGTTTCTCTGAATAACCCTACTTCATCCAAAATGTCACTATAGGAAAGCAACTTCATTCCTCTATCAACTGGCAACAGTTAATCCCAGAATGTGCAGTCTGATAATGATGGAAGTCTTGAGAGTGTCCTCGATGTTAAAAGCAAATAGTAAGTACTCAAAAATGCCTGTTGGCCAGGCACAGTGGTTCATGCCTGAAATCCCAAAACTTTGGGAGGCTAAGGTGGGAGGGTCGCTTGAGCCCAGGAGTTGAAGACCAGCCTGGGCCACATAGGGAGACCCTGTCTCTACAAAATACAAGCATTAGGCTGGGCGCAGTGGCTCACGCCTGTAATCCCAGCACTTTGGGAGGCTGAGGTGGGCGGATCACGAGGTCAGGAGATCGAGACCATCCTGGCTAATACAGTGAAACCCCGTCTCTACTAAAAATACAAAAAATTAGCCGGGCATAGTGGTGGGCGCCTGTAGTCCCAGCTACTTGGGAGGCTGAGGCAGGAGAATGGCATGAACCCGGGAGGCGGAGCTTGCAGTGAGCCGAGATCGTGCCACTGCACTCCAGCCTGGGCGACAGAGCAAGGTCGCAAACAAATAAACAAACAATAGGCAGGCAGGTTGGCGCATGCCTGTGGTCCCAGCTACCCGGTGGGCTGAGGTGGCAGGATCACTAGGGCCCAGGAGGTCGAGGCTGCAGTGAGCTGTAATTGCGCCACTGCTGAAAACACAGATTATACTTACAAGGCATTTACATCCAGCTATATATTTCATCAAGTTTTTTTAGTGACCAGGGAAAGACATAGACAATCATATTTGAAAATGAAGAACAACTGGTGAATGATAGGAGTATATGTTACAAGCATTCTTTAAATTTTTTAAGGCATAGTAATCCTGTGGATTTACCTCAATGTGGTAGTTGAAAAAAATCCTCAATTATTTGTCAGAAAACATAACTATACACACACAAATCAAGATAAAATAAAATAAGAGTTACTGACATCAGCAGTAGGATAAAGAGAGAAATAAAATGCTAAGTGACTAGGGATTTTAAATTACAAAAACACATTCCCCTCTGTTCCCAGCTGGGGACCTTGGCATCTAATAGCAAGGAAATAATTCTTAATCTGGCAAAAGTCAGTTTGGTATCCTGTGAATCTGAGAACTACCATGGAAGCCCTACAATATCAGATGTTTTTCTTGACATTTCTGATAAATTTGTTTTTACTTGTACCAATGATCCAAGCTTCAATTCTGAGATGACCAAATAGGACCAAACTTTCTGTCAAATTCTGAAAATGGTTGCAAGACTCTATTCAATCACTGTGGTTTATTAAGGGCCTGGAAAACAGCACAAGTAACATCCAGTTGATGAGAACCCCTTCCTTTCCTGGGAGCTGGCAATATCCTCCCGCCTTCCAAAGCAGCTCTTAGCATCGTCTCACCCATTCTTAAGACCATGCATTGGCCGGGCGCGGTGGCTCACGCCTGTAATCCCAGCACTTTGGGAGGCTGAGGCGGGTAGATCACGAGGTCAAGAGATCGACACCAGCCTGGCCAACATGGTGAAACCCCGTCTCTACTAAAAATACAAAAATTAGCTGGGCGTGGTGGCACGTGCCTGTAGTCCCAGCTACTCGGGAGGCTGAGGCAGGAGAATCGCTTGAATCCGGGAGGCAGAGGTTGCAGTGAGCCAAGATCATGCCACTGCACTCCAGCCTGGCAACAGAGAGAGACTCCATCTAAAAAAAAAAAAAAAAAAAAAGACCATGCCTCTACAGTTATTTGGCTTGAAGGTATGACCTGTGATTGCTGCAGCCCCACTTCCTACTGTTCCCCAAGAGAATGATTTCGGTTTTTAAAATATTAAGATTATAATCAGGTGTCATGGCACATGCCTGTAATCCCAGCTACTCAGGAGGCAGAGGGAAGATCACGTGAACCCAGGAGTCCAAAACTAGCCTGGGCAACACAGTGAGCCCTCATCTGGGAAGAAAAAAAAAAAAAGAAAGAAAATATTAAGATTGAGAGGCAAAATACCATCCAGGGAAAAAGAAATGGTTCTCCTGGGTCTGCTTAGTTACCATTCCTGTCAGGTGCACCTTCCCTGGCAATATTCTCTATTTCTTTACCTGGATCACAAAAAATAGAGTATCCTTTTACAAACAGAAGTGCATGCAGTTGTCCTTTCACAAGTAGATGTGAATTACCTAGGTCACTAGTGACGAAAGAGAGTTGATTCCAAGAAACTTTAAAAACAGATCCTCACTTTTCTTTTTTCGAGATGGAATTTTGCTCTGTCGCTCAGGCCGGAGTGCAGCAGCACAATGTGGGCTCACTGCAACCTCCTCCCCTTGTGTTCAAGCAATTCTCCTGCCTCAGCCTCCCAAGTAGCTGGGATTACAGGCACCCGCCACCACGCCCTGCTAACTTTTTGTATTTTTAGTAGGGATGGGGTTTTGCCACATTTGTCAGGCTCGTCTCGAACTCCTGACCTCAGCTGATTCACCCACCTCGGCCTCCCAAAGTGTTAGCACTAGAGGCTTGAGCCACCGTGCCTGGCCATCCCCACTTTTCATTCTAACTCTGCACAGCAAACCGGCTGGTATTATCAAAATATAAGTCCACCCTTAAAATCTACAATTGAGCTTCTAGGATTCTGTTATGCAGAAAAACTGACATGCCCATCTGTCAAACCTGATACCCCCTACGCATTGCCTGCCTAGGCCAAAGTGAATGCCTGGGTTCAAATGCTATTTCTGCCACTGTAACTTTTTAAAAAATCACTACCTCAGCCTTTCTCATCTATAAAAATGGGGACAATGACAATAATTATAGTACTCAGTGAATTATTATACAGAGACAGCATGCCTGACTCAGAACAAGTGATATCCAAATGTTAGCTCTAATTTTTATTAACACAATGAATGTTATTAGTCCTATGATGGCTAAGTTGGTGAATTTTTAAAAGTTGTACAAGTCTGTACAACTTTTCTGGAAGCTAATTTGACTGTACTTACCAGTTTTTATATGTACCTTCTCTTAGACCAATGAGTGTCTAAGAATAAATCCAACTGAATCATTTTCCCAGTACACAAAAATATACAAGAATATTCACGAAAGCACTATGTAGCAAACAGAAAAGAAGGATGTACCTCACATACTTTATATACCAAGATAGCCCATGATAGGTGAAAAAGCAAGGTGCAGAACAGTATGTTACGATATTTGTATTTTAAAAGTGTAAGTACATATGGTTGCACATGTATAGAAATCTAGCAAGATATGCCCCATACCCCAGACTTAACCAAGGATACTTCTGGAGAGTGAGGTGTGGGAAAAAGTATATTATAAGAGAAGTAGGAAACTTTTTACCTTCGATTATCCAAGGAGCCACTAACTACAGCAATGTGAAATGAGAACTCATCTCTAATATTTTGTTTTGTTTGAGATGGGGTCTTGCACTGCTGCCGAGTCTGGAGTGCAGTGACACAATCATGGCTCACTGCAGCGTCAACTTCTGAGGCTCAAGTGATCCTCCCATCCCAGCCTCCCAAGTAGCTAAGACTATAGGTATCCATCACTGAGCCCGGCTTTATTTTTGTTTTGTTTTTTTGAGGGGGGCGGGGTTGGTAGAATAAGGGTCTCCCTATGTTGCCCAGGCTGGTCTCAAACTCCTGGACTCAAGTGATCCTCCCACCTCAATCTCCCAAAGTGCTGGTATCACAGGCATAAGCCAACATGCCTGGCCCATCTCTAATATTTAATCAATGTGTTTTTGTTTTGGTTTTTTCAAGATAAGGTCTCACTGTCGCCCAGGCTGCAGTGCAGTGGCACCATGTCAGCTCACTGAAGCCTTTACTTCCCAGGCTTAAACGATCCTCCCACCTCAGCCCCCCAAGCAGCTGGGACTACAGGCATGTGCCACCATGCCTGGCTAATTTTGTTGTATTTTTCTGTAGAGATGGGGTTTCACCATGTTGACCAGGCTGGACTCAAACTCCTGAGCTCAGACAATCTGCCTGTCTCGGCCTCCCAAAGTGCTGGATTATAGGCATGAGCCATGGTGCCCAGCCTTAATTAAGTATTAACTGCCAGAGTTAAAAGGGTCAGAGAGGACAGAATGCACTTTGTTTCCTTACAGAATTGACTCTTCAAAAGGGAGTTCTCAGGCCGGGTATGCGGTTCAGGCCTGTAGTCCCAACACTTTGGGAGGCTGAGGCGGGAGGACTGGTTGAGCCCAGGAGTTTGAGACCAGCCTGGGCAACTTAGTGAGCCCTCTCTACAAAATTAAAAAACTGTACTGGTAGTCCCAGCTACTCGGAAGGCTGAGGCAGGAGGAGCCCTTGAGCTCAGGAGTTCCAGGCTGTATGAGCCAAGGTTGTGCCACTGCACTCCAGCCTGGGCAATGAAGTGAGACCCTGTCTCAAAAAATAAGGGCATCTCTCCGAATCTACTGTAATTCTGAGGCCTGCACGATTAAAAAATAATAATAATTTAAAAAATTAAAAACCGACAGACACAGTCACTCACCCCTGTAATCCCAGCACTTTGGGAAGCTGAGGAGGGCAAATCACTTGAGGTCACAAGTTCGAGACCAGCCTGGCCAACACGGTGAAACCCCATCTCTAAAAATACAAAAAAATTAGCCTGGCACAATGGCAGGCACCTGTAAGCCCAGCTACTTGGGAGGCTGAGGCAGGAGAATCACTTGAACCCAGGAGGCGGAGGTTGCAGTGAGCCAAGATTGTGCCACTACACTCCAGCCCGGGCAACAGAGTGAGATTCCATCTCAAGATAGATAGGTAGGTAGGTAGGTAGGTAGGTAGGTAGGTAGGTAGGTAGATAGATAGATAAAACAAAACAAAAATAAAAAAACAAATCTGCCAACACCCTGATCTTGGACTTGTAGTCTCCAAAAGAGTAAGAAATAAATTTCCACTTTTTAAGCCACCCAGTCTGTGGTATTTTGCAATAGCAGCCTCAGCAAACTAACGCAGGTGGCTCCAAGGCAATAGGAGCACCTCCTCCTCCTCCCAGGAGAGTTAGAGGCCACCTTTAGGAACTCACTGTCAGAAACGTGGGGGCAGATGAAGCCAGATTCCTAGGGTTTAAGAGAATGGGCTACGAGGAAACAGCAGTGGAATACAAGTGTGTGGTACATCTAAAGCCTCAAAGGCTGTTCCTCAGGATTCCCACAACCTGGTTCCACTTTTCCTCGTTAGACTTCTCAGTACTGCTTATGATCCCAACAGAATGCTTTAGCTGGTCAGACTCATCTTTTTATCAAGTCCAGCCAGCTTTTGTCTCTACAGCTGTGCTTTGATCATCCAACATTTCCCACCCATTCTTCAAGGTACTGCTCAATTCCCTAACCATTTTGTTCCATGCTGATCTCCCTTTTCTCAACCAGCTTCTGCACTTACCAGTATAACTTGGTCTAACTATTCAGTCTAATTGCCTGTATCACAGAAGGTAATATACAAAAGCATGAAACTCATTATTGGGGTCCCAGTCCAATGATATTGGGTACTTTGAGAACAGAGACTATGTTTTCTTCTGTAGCTGTGAAGAAAAGTGAATCTGTTAGGGAAAAACAATGATTGCGGGCATAAAACAACAAAAATAAAGATGAATTTTCCAGATTCATTTTTTCTATAATCTGCCCATTTGCCACTGAAGCCACTACAGAGGTATTTTTTTGCCACATGCAGCTGTGCATTTGAAGTATTTAGGAAGGATTTGCCTGTCATCGTGTCGTAATTATTACTTACAACAATTTTCATGGTTTGTTTTTGTCATTGTTAACTTCATTATGAAGAATGTAATGCCCAGATGATTCATTAAAGTATAATTCTAGTTAGCTAGCACAGGTTATTAACTTATTAGGCAAGGGACAGTTCAGAAAGTAATCTTAATAGGATGGGACACAATCCTTAGAATTGTAATATTTAAATAATCCTTCAATTGCAGAGAGAATAGAGACCTATTTCACAGTCGATAAAAAGGGGGGAAAAACTCTTTGAAATTCGGATTATTTCAAATTGCCATTTGAAACAGTTGAACATTATGCAATAAATCATAATATCCTGATTTGAAGATGCAGTTATTGTTCCAAATTAAATTCCTTGATGTTCTGAAGAAATCTTACAGAATCTGATATGCTCAAGGGTAAGGAATATTCAACAACAAAGGGCAGCAAGAGAAAATAGCCTGGTTCACAACTCTGGAATTAATTCACTGTAGCTGAAGCTTAAAGGGGGTGGGGGGAAGGAAGGCTGGCATAGTGGCTCACGCCTGTAATCCCAGTGCTTTGGGAGGCTGAGAAGAGAGGACAGCTTGAGCCCAGGGATTCGAGATCAGCCTGGGTAACATGGCAAAATCCTGTCTCTACAACAAACACAAAAACTATCCAGGCGTGGTTGCCTGGCCTGAAGTCCCAACTACTTAGGAGGCTGAGGTGGGAGGTTGCCTGTGCCCAGGAGGTCGAGGCTACAGCAAGCTATGACCGCACCACTGCACTCCAGCCTGGGCATGGGAAACCCAGTCTCTTTGTTTAAAAAAGAAAAGAAAAAAAAAAAAAGCCTGAATAAATTGGTCCAAGACATGCATCCAAACTGGTGATACCATCATCTGACTGTGGCAACTCAACCACATTTCAGCAATTCATACTACAATTGCTCCTGGATACTCACCTCATTATCATTTTTTTAACTTCCAAAAGCACATTTAAGATTATTTTGTGGTTCCCAATTTACAGCCCAAAAGGACTCAAGACACTTATTTGAGAAAACCCCAAAATATCTGGGTGAGACACAGAATGATACGCCACCAGAAGTCTCAGGGGACACCGGGCACACGAGAACTAAGGCTGGACAACAGCATGTTATGAAGAAAACGCGACGATTCCCCTTTGCCAGCTTGGGTCTCCTGCACCTGACCGTGAAGGCCGCCAAGGGTAAGGCCGGGTCTCCCGCACATTTGCACCATGGACACGGAACACAGTCGCACAGTGCCTAGCTAAACGTGGATGTGCTAAATCAAGGCTGAAAGAAACCCTGGCCCTGCCCTTAGGCATCAGGGTTTTTCCAAGTTTCATTCTCCTGTCATAGAAGCATCCCGGGAAGGTTGCTGTTTACAATGCAGATTCCGGCCAGGCGCAGAGGCTCACGCCTGTTAATTCCAGCACTTTGGAAAGCCGGGAGGATCACTTAAGGTCAGGAGTTCAAGACCAGCCTTGCCAACATGGTGAAACCTGTCTCTACTAAAAATACAACAACAGCAACAAAATTAGCCGGCCATGGTGGTGAACGCCTGTAATCCCAGCTACTCGGGAGGCTGAGGTGGGAGGATCGACTGAATCCGGGAGGTGGAGGTTGCAGTGAGCTGAGATCGTGCCACTGCACTTCAGCCTGGGTAACAGAACGAGACTCAGTCTCAAAAATAAAAATAATAGGGGCAGGGTGGGGTGGCTCACGCCTATAATCCCAGCACTTTGAGAGTCTGAGGCTGGCGGATCACCTGAGGTCGGGAGCTCGAGACCACCTAGACCACTGTGGTGAAACTCCATCTCTACTAAAAATACAAAAATTAGCCGGGTGTGGTGGCGGACGCCTGTAGTCCCAGCTACTCGGGAGGCTGAGGCAGGAAAATTGCTTGAACCCGGGAGGCGGCGGTTGCAGTAAACCGAGATCGCGCCACTGTACTCCAGCCTGGGCGACAAAGCAGGACTCTGTCTCAAATGAATAAATAAACAATAAACTGCAGATTCCTGAGCCCCAAAGTTGACTACACCAATCAGTATCTCCCGGGTTAGCGAACGTGCATTTTTACAGTCCCACCCCTCACACCCTCATCCCCTTCCCCATTCCCCATCCCCTCCACAACCAGGTCTAGCGGCCTCAAGCCCGGGCGTGCGCAGGCGCGTCCCCGTCCCGCCGCCCACCTGGCCGTCCAGCTCCCTGCGCCGCGTACCTGAGGCAGTCGTTGTCTCTCACCAGGCGCGCGCTCTCGGCGGGGGGCAGGAGCCCCCCCTCCAGGTAGAGGCCTAGGAGGGCCCCAGAACTGAAGCCGAAGCGCTGGCGGATGAGACTAATGAGATCTGTGACGACTCGGCATCTGTTCAAGTCGACCAGAAGCCAGAAGGCCGTACAGTGCGGGGTAGCTGGCGGCGGGTAATCAAATTGAAGCCGTAGCCTAACCGTCTCGGAAGCTGCCATCTTGCTCGGTGCTCAACGGAAGCCGAGAGATACCACGGGGCTACCGAGAGGCGTGCTCGGGCGGCCCGCCCCCTGGAGCCTTTGGCGTGTGCCACCTAGTGGTGGAATGTGGCTACTACAGGCTGCGTCTAGGCGTGAACTCGGAGCGTGGTTGATTTTTTTCATTCAATTTTGTTCACGGCAGCGCTGAGAAAGGGAATAAGTGAAATGCCTTTATTACATTTCTACTGGGCGCTATGTAGGGTCTCCTAATTCAGGCAAGTCTCTGGATAAATAACATTTCTCCTCAGCAGTGGTCTTCTAAGATATTTGCTCATCGACATAAAAGATTTTTATAAAACAATCGTAACAACACATTTCGCTGACAAAATTTTTCATCATGAGTTGAAAAAGATGTAAGTCCTAGTGTGTTCTCAATGTTGAAATTTTGAAATAAAACTGGTAATCATTCTTCCAAATGTATCCAGTGGAATATAAATACCTTGGCCTTTTAATACCCACCACCAAAGAAAAATGTCCTTGCATTTCTCACCAGATAAGTAAATCAGAATTTACATTATTTCTTATATTTTTTGAACTAGAATTTACATTTCTCCACATACTATATATTTACTCTTTAATTTTCATGACAAAAGTTAGGAATTATGAACTATTATCCTCATTTAGAGGATTTAAAAAAAACAAGGTTCAGAGAGTTTAAGAAGTAACTAGAGGCCAGGAGCAGTGGCTGACGACTGTAATCCCAGCACTTTGAGAGGCCAAGGTGGGCGGATCACTTGAGACCAGGAGTTTGAGACCACCCTGGCCAAAATGGTGAAACCCCAACTCTACTGAAAATATAAAACTTAGCGGAGTTTGGTGGCATGTGCCTATAATTCCAGCTACTCGGGAGACTGAGGCAGTAGAATTGCTTGAACCGAAGAGGTGGAGGTTGCAGTGAGTCAAGATGGTGCCACTGCACTCCAACCTGGGCAACAGAGCAAGATTCTGTCTTACAAAAAAAAAAAAAAGTAACTTCCCCAAGTTCACTAGACTAGTTAAGTTGTAGATATCAGGGAGTCAGTAGATGAAACAAAATTTCTTCATGGAAAGTAGGGTCTTTTGGATTTTTTTTTTTTTTTTAGAGTCTCACTCTGTCACCCAGGCTGGAGTGCAGTGGTGCAATCTCTGCTTCCCAGGTTCAAGTAACTTCCCACCTCAGCCTCCCTAGTAGCTGGAACCACAGGCATCAGCCACCATGCCCAGTTAATTTTTGTAATTTTTGTAGAGATGGGGTTTTTCCATGGCGGCCAGGCTGGTCTTGAATTCCTGAATTTAAGCAATCTGCCTGCCTTGGCCTCCCAAAGTGGTGGGGTTACAGGCGTGAGCCATCACCTCTGACCAAAAGCAAGTTTATTAGAGAATTAAAGGAATAAAAGCATGGCTACTCCATAGACAGAGCAGCAAACCCATACTATAAGTATACTCAGTCAAGTATACTTATAGTTACTTCTTGATTGTATGCTAAACAAGGCATGGATTATTCATGAGTTTTCTGTATCCCGATGAAATGGGCAGTGATTTCCCTCAGAACTGTGGGTTCCTCCCCTTTTGGACCATATAGGATAACTTCCGGGCATTTCCAGCCCGGTGCGGCGGCTCACCCCTGTAATCCCAGTTTCTTCACATCCTGACTACCATTTGGCATTGTCAGTAGTTTTTAGTCATTCTGTAGATGTGTTGTGGTATCTTGTGGTTTTATTTGTTTGTTTGTTTGTTTGTTTTGAGGCTGGGTCTCATTCTGTCTCGAATGCTGAAGTGCAGTGGCGTGATCACAAGGCTTACTGCAGCCTTCACCTCTGAAGCTCAAATGAACCTCCCACTTCATCCTCCTGAGTTGCTGGGACTACAGGCATGCACTGCCATGCCTTGCTAATTTTTGTAATCTTTTTTTTTTTTTTTTTTTTTTTTTTTTGAGAAGGAGTCTCGCTCTGTCACCCAGGCTGGAGTGCAGTGGCCGGATCTCAGCTCACTGCAAGCTCCGCCTCCCGGGTTCATGCCATTCTCCTCCCTCAGCCTCCCAAGTAGCTGGGACTACAGGCGCCCGCCACCTCGCCCGGCTAGTTTTTTGTATTTTTTAGTAGAGACGGGGTTTCACCGTGTTAGCCAGGATGGTCTCGATCTCCTGACCTCGTGATCCACCCGTCTCGGCCTCCCAAAGTGCTGGGATTACAGGCTTGAGCCACCGCGCCCGGCCGTAATTTTTGTAATCTTTGTAGAGACGGAGTTTTGCCACGTTGCCCAGGCTGGTCTCAAACTCTTGGGCTCAAGCTATCCTCCCACCTCAGCCTCCCAAAATGTTGGGATTACAGGCATGAGCCACCATGCCCAGCTTCTCGTGGTTTTCATTTGTATTTTCCTAATGGCTAATAATGTTGAACATTTTTTCCTGTGTTTATGTGCTTCCTTCAGTGAAATTCTCTTCAAGTCTTTTACACCTGCTCTAACTGGATTGTTAAATTTTGAGAGTTCTTTATATATCCTAAATAGCAGTACTGAGGTAGAAAAATAGGGTCTGGAGGCAGGGAACACAAGGCCGATTCACACTTCAGCTGTGACAGGAAATATCCTCTCCATTTACAAAGGACATACGAGGAGTAAATGACTTTGTCACTTTACCTCATCCTCTCCATTTACATAGGACATACACCAAGAAACCAATGGAAACCTCTGGAGGGTATTTAAGCCACCCAAAATTCTGTAACAGGGCCCTTGAGCCCCTATGCTCGGGCCCACTCTCACCCTGTGGAGCACACTATCGTTTTCAATAAATCTCTGCTTTTGTTGCTTCATTCTTTCCTTGCTTTGTTTGTGTGTTTTGTCCAAGAACCTGGACACCCTCCACCAGTAACAGTAATTTGTCAGATATGTGGGTTGCGGATATTTTCTTCAACTCTGGAGCTTTTTTTTTTTTTTTTTTTCCTTTCATTCTCTTAATAGGGCCTATCACAGGCCAAAAGTCCAGTCGATCAATTTCTTCTTCATTGCTACCTCTGCCTCCCGGGTTCAAGTGATTCTCGTGCCTCAGCCTCCCGAGTAGCTGGGGACTACAGGCACCTGCCACCATGCCTAGCTAATTTTTGCATTTTTAGTAGAGATAATGTTTTACCATGTTTTTTTTTTTTTTGAGACGGAGTCTCGCTCTGTCACCCAGGCTGGAGTGCTGTGGCCGGATCTCAGCTCACTGCAAGCTCTGCCTCCCGGGTTCACGCCATTCTCCTGTCTCAGCTTCCAGGGTAGCTGGGACTACAGGCACCGCCACGTCACCCGGCTAGTTTTTTTTGTAGTTTTTAGTAGAGACGGGGTTTCACCGTGTTAGCCAGGATGGTCTCGATCTCCTGACCTCGTGATCCGCCCGTCTCGGCCTCCCAAAGTGCTGGGATTACAGGCTTGAGCCACCGCGCCCGGCATTGTTTTACCATGTTGGCCAGACTGGTCTTGAACTCCTGACCTCAGGTGATCTGCCCACCTCAGCCTCCCAAAGAGCTGGGATTACAGGCGGAAGCCTCTGTGCCCAGCCTGTTTGTTTGTTTTTTGCTCTGTTGTCCAGGCTGGAGTGCAGTGGCAAGATCATAGTTCACTGCAGCCCCTGCTTTCTGGACTCAAGCAATCCTTCCAGCTCAGCCTCCCAAAGCAACGGAAGCACATGTGTGAGCCATAGCCTGAGTTAATTTTTGTATAAGAGTTGTATCAAGGTTCATTTTTGTTTGTTTGTTTGCTTGCCTCTTAATGTCCAATTGCTCCAGCACCGTTTGTTAATAACACTATATGTCCTCCATTTTTGAATCTTTTGAAACTTTGTCAGAAATCAGTTGGGCATATTTGTGTACATCTATTTCTGGATTCTCTGTTCTGTTTCATTGATTTATATGTCTATCCCTCCACCAACACCACACAGTCTTTTTCTTTTCTTTTCTTTTCTTTTTTGAGACGGAGTCTCACTCTGTCGCCCAGGCTGGAGTATAGTGGCATGATCTTGGCTCACTGCAACCTCCGCCTCCCAGGTTCAAGCAGTTCTCCTACTTCAGCCTCCCAAGTAGCTGGGACTATAGGTGTGCACCACCACACCAGGTTAATTTTTGCATTTTTAGTAGATACAGAGTTTCACTATGTTAGCCAGGCTAGTCTGGGACTCCTGACCCCGAGTGATCCACCCACCTGGCCTCCTAAACTGCTAGGATTATAGGCTTGAGCCACCACACCTGGCCCTTGTTTTCTTTTAGAGACAGATCACGCCCACACTGCAGTGCAGTGGTGTGATCACAGCTCACTGTAGCCTCAGACTCCTGGGCTCAAGTGACCCTCCCACTTCAGCTTTTCAAGTAGCTAGGACTACCATGCCCATTAATTTTTAATTTTTTTTTAAAAGAGTCAGTGTCTGGCTATGTCTTCCAGACTGATCTCAAACTCCTGGCCTTGAGTGATCTTTGCACTTGGGCCTCCCAAAGGGCTGGAATTACAGGTATGAAACAGCACACCTGGCCAGTCTTGATTACCATAGTTATTTTTGTAAGCCTCGAAATCAGGTAGATAACTTTCACTCACTTTGTTTATTTATATGTTTATTTTATTTTTTGAGATGGAGACTCACCCTGTTGCCCAGACTGCAGTGCAGAGGTGCGATCTCGGCTCACTGCAACCTCAGCCTCCCTGGTTCAAGCGATTCTCCTGCCCCAGCCTCCTGAGTAGCTGGGATTATAGGCGCGTGCCACCACGCCCAGCTAATTTTTTGTATCTTTAGTAGAAATGGGGTTTCATAATGTTGGCCAGGCTGGTCTCGAACTGCTGACCTCAGGTGATCCGCCTGCCTCAGCCTCCCAAAGTACTGGGATTATAGGTGTGAGCCACTGCGCCCAGCCTCACTCTATTTATGCTTTGCCCTAATTGCTTTAGCTATTCTACTTCCTTTTCTTTTTCTTATAAATTTTAAAATAATCTTGTTTGTGTATATCTCCAAAAAGTCTTGCTGAGATATTGGTGGAAATTGTGTTACACCTGTATATTAATTTGGTATGAATCGACACATTATGTCTCTCCGTTTATTCAGATCTCTGATTTCTTTCATCAGCGTTGTGTGATTTTAAGCATACAAACCCCATATATGTGTTGTTACATTTATTTGTACATATTTCCCTGTGTGTGTGTGTGTGTAGATTCCTCGGGATTTTTTATTTATATAATATCATATGCAAATGGGGACAGTTTTATTTCTTCCTTTCCATTCCTTCCTGTATGCCTTTTCTTTATTCTTTTCTTATTGCACTGACTACAAGTGCTAGTACTATGTTGAATATGAGTGATAAAAATAGTGTGAACCCCCAAAATTGAGACAGGTCTCAGTTAATTTAGACAGTTTATTTTGCCAAAGTTAAGGACACAAGCCTGTGACACAGCCTCAGGAAGTCCTGATGACATGTGCCCATAGTGGTCAGGGTAGAGCTTGGATTATTATTATTATTATTTTTGAGACAGAGTCTTGTTCTGTTGCCCAGGCTGGAGTGCAGTGCCATGATCTTGGCTCACTGCAAACTCTGTTTCCCAGGTTCAAACAATTCTCTGCCTCAGCCTCCCGAGTAGCTGGGATGACAGTGCCTGCCACCATGCCCAGCTAATTTTTGTATTTTTAGTAGAGACAGGGTTTCACCATCTTGGAAAGGCTGGTCTTGAACTCCTGACCTTGTGATCCACCCCCCCCCCCCCCCCCCCCCCCCCCCCGCCAGCCTTCCAAAGTGCTGGGATTACAGGCGTGAGCTACTGTGCCTGGCTTCACACCTTGGATTTTTTACATTTAGGGAGTCATGAGACGTTAATTAATATATGTAAGAAGTACATTAGTTCTGTCCAGAAAGGCGGGGACAACTAAGCAGGGAGGGGGCTTCCAGGTCACAGGTAGGTGAGAGACAAATGGTTGGATTCTTTTGAGTTTCTGATAAGCCTTTCCAAAGGAGACAATTAGAATATGCATTGATCTCAGTAAACAGAGGGATGAGTTTGAATAGAATGGGAGGCAGATTTGTCCTGAGTAGTTCCCAACTTGAATTTTCTCTTTAGCTTGGTGATTTTGGGGGCCCAAATATTTTCCTTTTACATACCCCCACCTTTTCTTTTTAAAATTCTTTTGGAGAGAGCATTTTAGAAGAAAATGAGTCTCTGGTATCAGGTTTGGTCTGATCTCTCATGGCTAGGACGGTTTTCCTAGACGAGTAGGTCCTGAAAGCTCATCTTTAGCAGGTTGTGAAATCTCATGTCCTGTGAAGAGAAAAATAGGGGGAGGAAGGGAGAAAAACAACAGCAAACAAAAGAACAATCCTGGAAAAATTGATATAGACCACATTACTTTGAAGTTCATACATCAGTAGGCAGATATGAAAGTGGCTTACGTATGTAAATAGGTTACTGTTATTCTGAAGTTTAAGTTGTCTATCTTCAGTTCACAGGGCTTTAAGAAAGCGTAGCTTAGTTTTCAGTGACTCCAAATTAGGAAAAAAGGGAAAAAAAGAAGGAAAATATTTTAGAACATTATTTTGATGACTTCTGAACAAGAAAAATTAGAATTCGGTCCAAACTGTAGAAAATAATAAACATTGAAAAACATTACATAAGACTAGAATCTAACAACAGGTGTACTATAGTTTTGAAACATAATTTTTCTCTCCCCAGTTTCGTATTTTTGCTGAAGACAAATTATGGTAGGACTGGTTTGCTTTATTATACTTGGCCTAATTATTTATAAACAGTGTAGCAAGAATAATTATTTTTTACATAGGCTTTTAAATTGGCTTTGATGGAACTTTGTTCCATAGAAGGAATCTCAGATAAGCCTTTTTTTTTCCCCCCTGAGACAGAGTCTTGCTCTATGGTCCAGCAGGAGTGCAGTGGCATGAACTCAGCTCACTGCAACCTCCACCTCCTGAGTTCAAGCAATTCTCCTGTCTCAGCTTCCTGAGTAGCTGGGATTACAGGCACACGCCACCATGCCAGCTAATTTTTGTATTTTTAGTACAGATGGGGTTTCACCATGTTGGCCAGGCTGGTCTCGAACTCCTGACCTTGTGAACCACCCACCTTGGCCTTTCAAAGTGCTGAGATTGCAGGAATGAGCCACTGTGCCTGGCCCTAAATTGTTAAAAGCTATTAATAACTCAAAAGAAAAATTTTAAGATTCAGAAAAATAGCACAACGGATTAGCAATGTTTAAAGTAAAAGTTGAAAAGATAACTTTAGGCCAGGTGTGGTGTAACAATGTGGACTGACATTATCAGTCACCTGACTGATAATGTACACTAAATTGTATCAGAATTATAGGAGCTTCCCATAATTTTGGAACACATACCAATAACATATTTATACAAATACAATGCAAAGAAAACCAAACACCATTTCTTATTTGACAATGCTTCCTGTATAATTTTTATACCAAACAAGCCAAAATATGTCATTTTAGACTTATGGAATGGAACATCTTAAAGGATTAATTAGGTCAGAAACAGATATAATTTATAATTTGATTTTGGAAAGTTTGTCAAATATCAAAGGTTTAAAACACTTGATATCACAAAATAGGATCCCAGGTCATTGTAAAATAAGTCATTAATTTAACCAAGCTGATAACTGAAGGATTTTTTTTTTTAACAAGATGAAAATCTTCATTGTTTGAGAGAGGAGACTTAGTTTTCCAAACAGTAAGCCCTAGTAAAGACAGCATGAAGCCAATTAAATTTGTTTTTCAAAATCTTATAAACAATCTATAAAATTATTATCTTGACCATAAGATATAAGTTCCATAAGCTTTTATAACCTTTATAACCTTTATTGAGGATTCAATTAGTGCTTCAAGAAAACCTTGTTAATCTGACACAGAGGCTTGTACACTTGTTTGCATCAGTGTGTCTTTGATATTAATGATAACTTATAGAGAAACTGAACTTATTTTATCTCTCAAAATAGGCCCTTGCAATCTCACATACAATCTCACCTCTTTCACGATTGTCACTGGTACTTGAAAGAGTTAAATAGCTTTAATTTCTAGCCCTTTGTCTCAGGAATGCAATTTATTTTGATTGGCATCTTCTACCGGGCCTGAACATGAGGCATTAATTGCTGTCAGTGTTTAAGATTTAGCAGGACTTGGTGTCCTTTTTCAGACCAAGGAGTCAAAGTCCTGTAACTCAATGTCACAAAGTCTTTAAAAGCACATACAGGGAGATAAATGGATGTAATAATCTTAATTTTTTTTTTTTTTTTTGAGACGGAGTCTCGCTCTGTCGCCCAGGCTGGAGTGCAGTGGCCAGATCTCAGCTCACTGCAAGCTCCGCCTCCCGGGTTCATGCCATTCTCCTGCCTCAGCCTCCCGAGTAGCTGGGACTACAGGCGCCCGCCACCTCGCCCGGCTAGTTTTTTTGTATTTTTAGTAGAGACGGGGTTTCACCGTGTTAGCCAGGATGGTCTCGATCTCCTGACCTCGTGATCCGCCCGTCTCGGCCTCCCAAAGTGCTGGGATTACAGGCTTGAGCCACCGCGCCCGGCCATAATCTTAATTAAAATTTTTTATCCCAATTTTTTTCTAAGCAAACCAAAACTTAATAATAATATGACAACTTGATCATATAAAAGGTTTTATATATATATCTTCTTATTGTTTCTTACACCAACCGTTCATGACATGCTTGGACTTTCTGGTTTTTCCTGAACATTCCTCCTTTTTAAACAACCAGTTATTTTATTTTAGGGCTGAATTGACCATGCAAGATTCTTTCTTATATAAAATTATTTCTCTTTAAGCTTTCTTACAAAACAAAACAAAACAAAACAAAAAAAAAACTCTTTTTTTCTTATAACTTTTTTTTTTTTTTGAGACCTAGTCTCACTCTGTCACCCAGGCTGGAGCGAAGTGGCATGATCTCAGCTCACTGCAACCTTCTCCCAGGTTCAAGCAATTCTCCTACCTCAGACTCCGGAGTAGCTGCGATTACAGGCACTTGCCACCACCCCTGGCTAATTTTGTATTTTTAGTGGAGATGGGGTTTCACCATGTTGGCCAGGCTGGTCTTGAACTCCTGACCTCATGATCTGCCCACCTTGCCTCCCAAAGTGCTGGAATTACAGGCATGAGCCACCACGCCCGGCCCACAAAAGGACAATTTTTTTTAAGACAGAAAGCAAGCACAGAAACCAAATACATGTTTTTTTTTCTGTTTTTTCCCCATTTTTTTTTCTTTTTTTTTTTTGCAACTGCAAGGAATTTTAGCCAAATTAGAGAGGCCTTGTTACCCACAATTTGGAATTCTCACTTGGATTGGACCAAGTCAGGTGGAGTTGGTCAAATCCTGTGGGGGAAAGACTGGAACAAACAACAACAACAACAACAAAAAAAACCCAACAATATGATCACTGAGTGCTCTAATGGTAAGGAGAAACTAAGACCAGCTGGTTGTTAATCTTAACTTTAGCCAAAACAAACCCCAATTCAGTTACTTACCTAGGGATGGGTCTCAGGCTAAAGACTGCTCTCTACCATTCTAGAAGCAGGAAAAAAACCTCACCTTCCCTGTTGCAAGACAGCTCAAACTCCATAAAGGAGTTACCTGCCTTCCATTGTCATGGAAGCAGGAAAAAACTTACCTTCCTTGTGTTGGACGCAAGTAAAACTACAAAAAAAAAAAAAAAAAAAGAGTAGTTGTACAGCAAAATATACTTTAGATCTCAACCAAATTTTGGGAGATTAGGGATTCTCTGGAGGGGGTGCTCTTAGACCTCAGCAAATTGTCCTATTGGTTTGAGCCATAAAGGTAGCTCATGCTGGTACCAAGCACTGATAGGAGATTTGTCAAAGGTCAGGGCAACTCCACTCAGAATTTTTCCGTGGTTATCAAAATGTGAACCCTGAAAATTTCGAGACAGATCTCAGTTAATCTGGAAAGTTTATTTTGCCAAGGTTAATGATGGGTGCCTGTGACACAGCCTCAGGCAGTCCTGATGACATGAGTCCAAGGTGGTTGGGGCACAGCTTCATTTTACGCATTTAAGGAGACATGAGGCATTAATTAATATATGTAAGAAGTACATTGGTTCTGTACAGAAGGGTGGGGAAAACTTGAAGCAGGGAGGGGGCTTCCAGGTCACAGGTAGGCGAAAGACAAATGGTTGCATTCTTTTGAGTTTCTGATAAGCCTTTCCAAAGGAGACAATCAGAATATGCATCTATCTCGAGAGGGGTGACTTCAAATAGAATGGGAGGCAGATTTGCCCCGAGCAGTTCCCAACTTGAATTTTCCCTTTAACTTAGTGATTTTGGGGGTCCAAAGTATTTTCCTTTCACAATAGACATTTCTTGCCTTATTCCCAAGCTTAGGGGGAAAGCATTCAGTCTTTCACCATTAAGTATAATGTTAGCTGTAGGTTTTTGCAAATTCTCTTTTTTTGTTTGTTTGTTTGTTTGTTTGTTATTAGGGTTGGGGTTTCACTATGTTGCCCAGGCTGGTCTCAAACTCTTGGGCTCAAGCCATCCTCCTGCCTCAGCCTCCTAAAGTACTAGTGTGGCAGGCCACGTCTCACTAATGCAGGCCTCCCTAACAACTGTTTCAGTACTGATTGAGTGGTTAAGTATTAAAAGCCAGTGCCCTTACACAAAGGCTGGGATATAACAAAAACCCACTAAGAGTTTTGTGTAGGCATTTCCTGGGCCTTAAAGCATGACAAAATAATGAAGGAATTCTTAACAGGACCCATTTAGGATTAAACAAGTTTTATCGTGGGTTTGAAGAATCTCTCCAGGCCTTCACAAGCAAGTTTACTGGAGGTCTGAAGGAACTCCCCAAACCTCCATGATTTAGCAGGAGACAAGAGAAGGGTAATCACCCCAGCACCTAGACCCATTTAGATTAAGCAAATTTACTGAGGCTCCAGAGGAAGGTCCTCAGGACTCAGACCTTAATTATAGATTAAAAGTAGTTAATCACTTTTGTCTTTAGATGAATGCACACTTAACATGTAGACATATAGCTTAGAAGGTATATAAGCTCTGGAAAGCTTTGAAATTTGGAATTGGTCTGGTGATAATTTCCAGGCCTTCTCCCTGTAATCAGTTGCAGAAAAAAAAACTCTCTTTCTCCCCAGTTCCTCTGGATCTCGTTATTGGGCCATGAGAAATAGCAGCCTGACCCTCACTCTGGTCTGGGAACAAAATTTGGCAAGCCAGGCAGTAGAGACAGGGATGGTGCTGTGTTCAGCGGCTAGCAGCTTGCAACGAGACAATCTTCAGAAGGATCCCAGCAGCTTCCAGTGAGATTTCCCAGGGACCCTCTTGAAGGCTGTTTCATGCACAAAATTGCACGTCCCTTTCACTACTGGGGAAGAATGGAGATCAGGATTGGATGCACTCAAAGGGTGAGTTAATCGTGAGCCTATTGTTTTCCTATCTGGACTTGTTAAGCCATTTGTCTGGTACTACCAAGGGAAGCAATAGGGCTCATGCGTATACCCACTTTGAATTTTGGTTGACCAGGTTTTGAATTGGTTTTGAGCCTGTTTTCCTGAGTGCACTCCCCCTTGTGTTGCCCAAAATTTGTCTCCACTTATTGGTGTATCTGTCTTATTCCCTTTGATATCATGTAAACACGAAAATGGGAGGATTGGGTCCATTCCTGCATCCCCAGAGGCCTCTGGAAAGGAAAAAATTTTTTACGAGCTCAATGATTAAAAGTCAGCTTAATTAAAAGCTAGCATTCAAGATGTGTATATGTATATTTGCATATTGTATTTAAAAGGCCTTCATGGGCTAGGCATGGCGGCTCATGTCTATAATCCCAACACTTTGGGAGGCCAAGGCAGGCAAATCACAGGGTCAGGAGTTCGAGACCAGCCTGGTCAACATGGTGAAACCCCATCTCTACTAAAAATACAAAAAATTAGCTGGGCATGGTGTCGGGCGCCTGTAATCCCAGCTACTCAGGAGGCTGAGGCAGGAGAATCGCTTGAACCCAGGAGGCAGAAGATGCAGTGAGCCAAGATTGCGTGACTACACTCCAGCCCAGGTGACAGTGTGAGACTTTGTCTCAAAAAATAAATAAATACAAATAATAGGACTTCATGTTTTTGTTTTTATTTTTGTTTATTTCTCTCCTAGGACCTTGTCTTTTTTAGCAAAAGTTTTTCTTCTCAGTTGACTGAATTCTGTTTTCTTCATTAATAGCTATTGCAACAGAAGCTACTCTAGGGTTTTTAAGAAAGAATAATTTAGACACTTAGAAATGTCTTTGTTTCAACAGGTGCTGGAGAGGATGTGGAGAAATAGGAACACTTTTACACTGTTGGTGGGATTGTAAACTGGTTCAACCATTGTGGAAAACAGTATGGCGATTCCTCAAGGATCTAGAACTAGAAATACCATAAGACCCAGCCATCCCATTACTGGGTATATACCTAAAGGATTATAAATCATGCTGCTATAAAGACACATGTACATGTATGTTTATTGCGGCACTATTCACAATAGCAAAGACTTGGAATCAACTCAAATGTCCATCAGTGACAGACTGGATTAAGAAATGTGGCACATATACACCATGGAATATTATGCAGCCATAAAAAAGGATGAGTTCATGTCCTTTGTAGGGACATGGATGCAGCTGGAAACCATCATTCTCAGCAAACTATCGCAAGAACAGAAAACCAAACACCTCATGTTCTCACTCATAGGTGGGAATTGAACAATGAGATCACTTGGACTCTGGAAGGGGAGCATCACACACCAGGGCCTATTATGGGGAGGGGGGAGGGGGAGGAGGGAGGGATGGCATTGGGAGTTATACCTGATGTAAATGATGAGTTGATGGGTGCTGACAAGTTGATGGGTGCACCACACCAACATGGCACAAGTGTACATATGTAACAAAACTGCACATTGTGCACATGTACCCTAGAACATAAAGTATAATAAAAAAAAAATTGAAAAAAAAAGAAATGTCTTTGTTTGAAAAAATATTTTTTAAGTGCATGGTAAAAGCTGGTCACATGGTCTAGCCTCATCACAAGTCTCCCTTTTTGAAAACCCAAGATTCAGTGTGGGCTCTGCCCAGAGCTCAAAGATCCTATTAAAAGATAAGGAAAAACGAGGTCTTATGAATCTGTAAAAATGTGCTTCTGTTGGCACGCCTAATACATCTAGGTATTTGTGTCTTGTGTATACTATGTTTCACTACTGAAAATATATAAAGGAGTTCTAATTAATTGGCTCAAAGAAAAATAAAAGCACTTAAATGTTTTAATAGAACAAAGGAAAGACTAGTCAAATGCTTTTTCAAGTTTATGTGACTTAAGTAACATCTTTAATAAATAAGCTAGCTTTAAAAATTATTGGTAAAGTAATATTAGAAATGTCTTAGGAGTTACCAGTGTACATTTTTGTTTGCATTTATTGATCAAGCAATTTCATACTTATCTCTGCTAAAAACTAGAAAGTGTCAAAATTTGGCATAGAGGCTACAAAACTATGACTCAGCCCAATACAGAATGATCTTTGCTTGTATAATTTTTTTTTTTTTTTTTTTTTTTGAGACAGAGTCTCGCTCTGTCACCCAGGTTGGAGTGCAGTGGCTGGATCTCAGCTCATTGCAAGCTCCGCCTCCCAGGTTTACGCCATTCTCCTGCCTCAGCCTCCCAAGTAGCTGGGACTACAGGCGCCCGCCAACTCGCCCGGCTAGTTTTTTGTATTTTTTAGTAGAGACGGGGTTTCGCCGTGTTAGCTAGGTTGGTCTCCATCTCCTGACCTCGCGATCCACCCGTCTCGGCCTCCCAAAGTGCTGGGATTACAGGCTTGAGCCACCGCGCCCGGCCTGCTTGTATAATTTTTAATAAATGAAACATTAATATTGGTTTAATGAAGATAGCTACATCTCGAATTATTTAGTTAAATACCCAAACTTCTCATCTTGTGTTAGGCAGCCTAGTCCACAGACATGAAGAAAGTTTGTTCTGTGAAAGGACTGTTATCATCTTTGTTTCAAAACTAAACTATAAACTAAGTTAATGAACAAGAATAGCTTGGAGGTTAGAAGCAAGATGGAGGCAGTTAGGTCAGATCATTTTCACTGCCTCAGTTATAATTTTGCAATGGCAGTTTCGTAACTTTCAATGAAGACTATCACAGTTTTCATAAATAATCTAGGTAAATGATTAAAATAAATAATGAGATAAATGTAACGGGATAAATACTCATAAACAAACTTGTCATAATTTAGAATCTAAAGTTATATTAAATTAAACAACAGACATTTTATTATTTGGGTATTTTCCAATAAAAATATATTGTAGAAAAACATTCTAAAAATTATGTCCTTTGTAAAGAGTAACTCATTTTTGTCTAATTCAAAGCTTATTTAAAGGTTATATATAAAATAAGGTATTAAAGAAAAGATAATTTATATAAGAAAGGATCTTGTATGGTAAATTCTTGCTGTAAAGTAAAATAACTGGTTGTTTAAAGAAAGGGCTGTTCGGCCGGGCGCGGTGGCTCAAGCCTGTAATCCCAGCACTTTGGGAGGCCGAGACGGGCGGATCATGAGGTCAGGAGATCGAGACCATCCTGGCTAATACGGTGAAACCCCGTCTCTACTAAAAAATACAAAAAACTAGCCGGGCGACAAGGCGGGCGCCTGTAGTCCCAGCTACTCGGGAGGCTGAGACAGGAGAATGGCGTGAACCCGGGAGGCGGAGCTTGCAGTGAGCTGAGAGCCGGCCACTGCACTCCAGCCTGGGCAGCAGAGCAAGACTCCGTCTCAAAAAAAAAAAAAAAAAAAAAAGAAAGGGCTGTTCAGGACAAGTCAGAAAGTTGAGTCATGTCAGAGATTGCCTGTGTAAGTCATGAAAGAATTTATGGAAGGGAATTTACACAAGAAAGGTTGTACAATTTAAAGGTAATTAGGTCTCCTAAATGCTTTATTTAAAAAATTGCCTCTACGACTCTTAGCTGTAAAACTTGCCTGCTTTACAGCTAGGTAAGGCCTAGGACACATGGAGTTAGATGCTGGAATAAGTCAGACTTCCCTGCACTTCTGTCTAGGTTCTAGGCTCCACACTTAGTACATAATTAAAATCCCAAACTTAGCAAGGTTTCCACAAAAGTAAAGGTTGCCAAGAGTAAGAGTGTAACATGTATTTGAGACTATTGAAGAAACAGTTTACATGCAAAGTGTGTAAGGTAAGTAAAATATACCTTTGGTAAAAAGATTATAAGGAGGCATGAGAATGTGGATTTTTGCCTAAATTTGAAGGTTAAAGGATTGTTTTAAGTTGAACAAAGTAAAGATGAAGGTTTAAGCAAGTTGTGTAAGGTTGATTGTAAAGGAAATTCTTTGTGTAAACATATTGGCTAAAGTTAAAGAGGTATCATCCAGTGTTTTTTGTCAATTGAGCATTAAAATAAAAGCACAATGGGTTTCTCTTAGAGCACTAACCTGCTCTTTAACAAAAATTGTAAAGGGTTTTTTTTTTGTTTTTTTTTTTTTTGAGATGGAGTCTCACTCTGTTGACTAGACTGGAGTGCAATGGCGCGATCTTGGCTCACTGCAAGCTCCGCCTCCCAGGTTCATGCCATTCTCCTGCCTCAGCCTCCTGAGTAGCTGGGACTACAGGCGCTCACCACCATGCTCTGCTAATTTTTTCTATTTTTAGTAAAGGGTTATAGAAGGTCTATAAAAATATTACTTTATGGTCAAACATTAAAATTGGGTAAATATGTCTATAAGGTTTTACTAAGAATTGGGTTTAACATTAATAGTACACTAATGTAAAGGTGTAATTGGCTATTTGGTATAAAAATTATACAGGAAGAATTGTCAAATACGAAATGGCATTTGGCTTTCTTTGGGCTATATTTGTACAAATATGTTATTGGCATGTGTTCCAAAGTTATGGGAGACTCCTATAATCCTAATATATCTTAGCATACATTATCGATAATAATTACAATTGTTAAGTTATTGTGTACCACAGAGGTAACAGATTTCCTTGTCAATTGTATCTTTAACTATGGCTACCCTAAAACTTTTTGTCATCCATAAACAATTGTTCTCTTGTTTTGGTCCTCTTTAGAAGGTGGTTTTATAATCAGCTATAAAGCTCTAACAGGTGCTCTTGAATGCAGGTTTCTGATAACTTTGGAGATTTTGACATCAGAACTGAGGGAAAATGTTCAGGACTTTTTTTTCTTTTTTTTTTTTTTGAGACAGAGTCTTGCTCTGTCACCCAGACTGGAGTGCAGTGGTGTGATCTCATCTCACTGCAATCTCCACCTCCCAGGTTCAAGCAATTCTCCTGCATTGGCCTCCCGAGTAGCTGTGACTACAGGTGTGCACCACCACACCCAACTATTTTTTGTATTTTTAGTTGAGATGGAGTTTCACCATGGTAGCCAGGCTGGTCTCAAACTCCTGACCTCAGGCAATCTGCTCACCTCGGCCTCCCAAAGTGCTGGGATTACAGGCATGAGCCACCACGCCAGGCCTCAGGACTCTTGAAGAGCTAAAATGCTCATTAATATCAAGCAGGACAGGAATTAACTGCATTAACTGAACTAATAGAAGACTGAAATGATCTTTTGCCTTTTCGCTTAAAATATTGCTAATTCTTTGTTTTGTGTTTCAGAGTCAAGGAAACTTTTCTTTTGAGCTATCGACAGCTTTTGACAATTTAGTATATTCCTGTGAACACAATTTGGAGCATATTTGTTTCTCTCTACCTGTTTTTCTCCAAAATTTGAAAACTATTTGTAACTATTCTTAATCTATGGCAATATAGTTATTTGGATAAGCGCAATAAGAATCTGTTTTCTTTTGTAACAGGACACAATTGGATAAACTGGTCATTTTACCAAGGCTTTGACTGGAATGGTGTACTTTCCTTTAAGAAATCAAACTTGACTTATGGAGCCAATAAAGCCCTTGGAAAACTGGCCTCATATTTTGTGTACACAGTCCTTGTACAGGATTTCTGATCTGTGGTAAGTAAAGAATGTCGCTTTTTGACAGGCCAGGAACCCCAACTTGTCTTGGAACCTCAAGAGGAGAGAAATTCACCCAACACATAGGTATTTGATGGTACAAATCCATGACTGGGCTTGGCTTTAAAATCTTATCTGAGATTCCTGCTGTGGAACAAAGTTCCATCAAAGCCAGTTTAAAAGGTCTATGTGAGAAATAATTATTCTTGCTGCAGTTTACACAAATAATCTGGCTGGCTGGGCGCGGTGGCTCACACCAGTAATCCCAGCACTTTGGGAGGCCAAGGTGGGCAGATCACGAGGTCAGGAGATCAAGACCATCCTTCCCAACATGGTGAAACTCCATCTATACTAAAAATACAAAAATTAGCTGGGTGTGGTGGTGCGTGCCTGTAATCCCAGCTACTCAGGAGACTGAGGCACGAGAATTGCTTGAACCCGAGAGGTGGAAGTTGCAGTGAGCCAAGATCGTGCCACTGCACTACAGCATGGTGACAGAGTGAGGCTGTGTCTCAAACAAACAGACAAACAAATAATCTGGCCAAGTATAATAAAGCAAATTGGTCCTATCATGATTTGTCTTTAGTAAAAATGGGAAACTGGAGAGAGAAAAATTATGTTTCAAAAACTATAGTATACTTGTTGTTAAATTCTAGTCTTGCCTGATGTTTTTCAGTTTTTATTACTTTCTACAGTTTGGATTAAATTCTAATTTTTCTGGCTACAGGTCTCCAAAATAATGTTTTCAATTTTTTCCTCTTTCATTTCCTTTATCCCCATTCTTTCAATTGGAAATCACTGAAACTTAAACTGTGCTTTCTTAAAGCCCTGTGAACTGAAGACTAAATAACTTAAATTTCAGAAGAAAACAGCAGCAACCTATTTTTATGTTGCTATTGCATACTATTATGCTGTTGCAACCTATTTACATGTGTTGCTGTTGTATACTAGTATGTTTCAACAGGCGCTGCCTCTAAGCCCCGAAACAGAGAGTGCTACCAAGAACAAATCGACCTCTTCCACTCCAGTGCTGCATTCGGTGCCCCATAACGACAGCCGTCTCTCAGCAGGAAGTAGCCAGAAAGGTTATGATGCCCCCTCTTCCTACAATTCTTGTGATAAATAAACATACAAGCATGATAGAAATCACGTGCAAATTGCAAGTGGGGATTGTGGCAGGCAGATCTCACTAAAGCAGGCCTCCATAACAACTGTTTCAGTACTGACTGAGTGGTTAAGTTAAATATTAAAAGCCAGTGGCCCTTATACAAAGGCTGGGATATAACAAAAGCCCACCAAGAGTTTTGTGTAGGCCTTTCCTGGGCCTTAAAGCATGACAAAATAATGAAGGAATTCTTAACAGGATTCGTTTAGGATTAAACAAGTTTTATCATTGAGTCTGAAGAAGCTCTCCAGGCCTCCACGAACAAATTTACTGGAGGTCTGAAGGAACTCCCTAAACCTCCGTGATTTAGCAGGAGACAAGATAAGGGTAATTACCCCAGCACCTGGACCCATTTAGATTAAGTAAATTTACTGAGGCTCCAGAGGAAGGTCTTCAGGACTCAGACCTTAATTATAGATTAAAAGTAGTTAATCACTTATGTCTTTAGACGAATGCACACTTACACATAGACATATAGCTTAGAAGGTATATAAACTCTGGAAAATGTTGTAATTTGGAGTTGGTCTGGCAATGACTTCCAGGCTTTCCCCCTGTAACTGGTTGCAGAAATAAAAACTCTCTTTCTCCCCAGTTTATCTGCATCTCATTATTGGGACACAAGAAATAGCAGCCCAACCGTCAGTTTCATCCGGGAACATTAGGATTACCGGTGTGAGCCACTGTGGTTTGCCTGCAAATGCTCTTTATCAAGTTGGGGAAGGTCCCCTCAATTCCCATTTTCAGAATTTTTTAAGTAAGAAATTTAAAAACTGTGTGTTAAACTTGTGATGTTAAATTTTGTCAAGTATTTTTTCTGCATTGATTTATATGATTATATGATTTTTCTTCTTTTTCCTTTGAATGTGGTTGATCATTTTGATTGTTTTTCAAATATTGAACCATCTATGTTTCCTTACAATAAATTCTATTTAGTTATGGTAAATTAATTCTTTTTATGCAGTGCTGAATTCTATTTGCTAATATTTTATTAAGAATGTTTACACCTACATCAAGTAGAGTTTTATGGATGGAAATTAAAAGAAAAGAATTTTGGGGCTGAACATGGTGGGGCCCTGCTGTAACTGCCCAACAGGTTCACCTTGCCCACTGCCTAGACCAGAACCGATTTATCAAGGCAGGGGAATTGCAATACAGAAAGAGTAATTCATGCAGAGCTGGCTGGGCAGGAGACAGGAGTTTTATTATTAATCAAATCAGTCTCCCTGTGCATTCAAGGACCAGAGATTTTAAGGATGATTTGGTGGGTGGAGTGCCAGTGAGTCGGGAGTGCTGATTGGTCAAGTCAAAGATGAAATCATAGGGAATCTAAGCTATCCTCCTGTGCTGAGTCAGTTCCTGGGTGGGGCCACTAGAACCGATGAGCCAATTTATCGATCTGGGTGATGCCAGCTGACCCATCCAGCGCAGGGTCTGCAGAATATCTCAAGCACTGATCTTAGGTTTAACTATAGTGATGTTATCCCCAGGATCTATTTGGGAAGGCTCAGAATTTTGCAGCCTCCAGCTGCATTACTCCTAAACCATAATTTCTAACCTTGGGGCTAATTTGTTAGTCCTGCAAAGGCAGTCTAGTCTTCAGGTGAGAAGGGGGTTTGTTTTGGGAAAGTGCTGTTAGTTAGCATTATTAACTAGTTCCCTTAACCACAAACATCTTGTAACTAAGAGTGCCCGACCCCCTGGGAATATAACCCAGCAGATTTGGCTTTTTGCGGCCTTTATTCAAGACGGAGTCACTCTGGTTAGGTTGCCTGACACAAGTGCACAGAGACTGACACGCTCAAAGGCAAGATGATGTGAAGACACGTGAGAAGATAGTCACGTAACGCCAAGGTTTACCACAAGCATCTGCACCAAGAATTCGATGCATGGGCCTTTACGAGCTCCCAACCAATTTCCATTAGCCTCCCAAACCCTTCTCAGAATAAACATATAATTTTAAAAACAGTTTTGAGGTTCAGTACCCAGTATCTTTCTTCCAGTCCTACTGCCTCCCTTATAGCCCTATTTTATATATATATATATATATATATACTTTTTTTTTTTTTTTGAGGTGGAGTCTCACTCTGTCGCCCAGGCTGGAGTGCAGTGGCTTGATCTCTGCTCACTGCAACATCCACCTCCCGGGTTTAAGCAGTTCTCCTGCCTCAGCCTCCCGAATAGCTGGGAATACAGGCACACGCCACCACAACCGGCTAATTTTTTGTATTTTAGTAGAGACGGGGTTTCACCATGTTGCCCAGGCTAGTCTGGAACTCCTGAGCTGAGGCAATCCACTCTCATTGGCCTTCCAAAGTGCTGGGATTACAGGCGTGAGCCACTGCACCCAGCCAAGTCCTATTATAGTTCTTAGTTGCCCCAAGAGGACAGGTTTACATTGTAGAAATGCAATACATTTCAAATTGAACCACAAGCATAACTTTTAAAAAATGTTCTGTAGCTGACAGCCTTTGCATAAATTGTATCAGTGAGAACGTTATGTCAGTGGGAGAGATCTGATCTCGCCAACTCTCATCTTGCCTTTAGCCTTCAAGCTGCCTTTGATTATTCCTGGACCTCTGGGCCAAGCTAACTTTGGGAGGCATTTAGGTTATAGGTTAGATGATAATAGCCCTTCCCCAAACTTTACGCTAAATGACCACCAGGCTAAGAAAATAGAGGAGGCTGAATTCTGCTAAGGATTGTCAGCCACTATTCCTGAGGTCACAAAATATGCAACTTCTCCAATTACTCCTGCAGACACCATCACTATTGTAGAACCTAAGGTTGGCCTTTTGAGGTATCTTTTCAGGTTTTTTTGCATGTCTGACACCTGGCTCCACCTGGACCTACCAACTGCTCCTGCAGCCCTACCTGGAAGCAAATCAACACAAGAAGACAGCTTCAACTCCCTGTGATTTCATCTCCAACCCAACCAATCAGCAGCAAGCCCCCATTGCCTAGCCACGCCTGCCCCTACCCCTAAACTATCTTTGAAAAATCCTAGCCCCCAAATCCTCAGAGACTGATTTGAGTAATTATAAAACTCCAGTCTCCCTTTCAGCCAGCTCTGCATGAATTAAACTGTTTCCCCACTGCAATTCTCCTGCCTTCATAAATTGGCCGACTTTCTCTGGGCAGCAGGCAAAAAGAACCCACTGGGGGATTACATAGCCACTCCTCATCAGAGAAATTTCCACTGGCTCTTCTTCCAGCCTCAGCTCTGTTTGGCTAATCTTTCTCTATATATAGCCTTCACTTCTTTTCATCTTTCTCTCTTCTTTCCTCTCCTAGGAGCAAAACAACATTTCTCCTGGGCCGCAGTTTGGCAATTATCTTGTGTTGCCTTTGCTGCAGCTCCTATGCCACCAGTTCCCAACTCCAACTTCCATGAACCAAGGAGGTATTTTTCTTAAACAAAGACCACTCCAATCCTGAAGATTGGAATTTCGCCACTACCTGTAAGGATAACAAGCTTTAATCCGGTTTCTACATGTGGTTTTTGTTTGTTTTGTTCCTGTGATTATAAACCGTAATGAAAAAAGAAAATGTTACTGTAATACTTGCTTTATCATGTATTATCCATGTAGGCAACCTTCTTTCTATCCTATCCATCAATCCATCTTATATTCTGGATACCTTTTTTTTTTTTAAGAGACATGGTCCCGCTATTTTGTCCAGGCTGGTCTCAAACTTCTAGGCTCAATCAATCATCCCACCTTGGTCTTCCAAAGAGCTGGGATTACAGGCATGGGTCACTGCGCCAGCATCTGGATACATTTCAGAGAAAATTGTATACATTGGTAGGCCTCCCCCTAAACACTTCAATATGAATATCATCAACTAGAGGTGACATTTTATTTATATTTTTTCCTTTTGAAGTCATATTAGCATATTATAAGATGCACAATTTTTTTGTGCGTGCGTGAGATGGGGTCTTACTCTGTCACCCAGGCTGGAGTGCAGTGGCACCAACTCGGCTCACTGCAACCTCCACCTCCTGGGTTCAAGCGATTTTCATGCCTCAGCCTCCTGAGTAGCTGAAACCACAGGCAAGTGCCACCACGCCCAGCTAATTTTTGTATTTTTGTGGAAACGGGGTTTCGCTATGTTGCCCAGGCTGGTCTCAAACTTCCGACCTCAAGTAATCTGCCCGCCTCAGCCTCCCAAAGTGCTGGGATTATAGGTGTGAGCCACCGCGCCTTGGCTGTAGTGTTATTTTTGTGGCAAAAAATTGAAACCCTAAAATTCTAACTGCAGTGGGGCGGTAAGTGTATTTCAAGCCCTGTGATACAGACCAACTTGGAAGCTTCAGACAGGAAAAGCTTAGGATAGTGTTTGCTACATAGTTATTTATTTTTAACTAAGCATGTAACTTTTATGTATCTTCCAAATGGCATGGAACACCGCTCACTGCAGCCTGGAACTCTTAGGCTCAAGTGATCCTCCCACCTCACTCAGCCTTCTGAGTAGCTCGGATAGCAGGCGCGTGTCACCACACCAGCTAATTTTTGTTATTTTTTGTAGAGAGGGGGGTCTCAATATGTTGCCCAGCCATTATGGATTTTATGCATTCGGGAGCATCCCGTGCTTAAAGCATGACAGAACCCTGCGTCATATTTTTCTCTGCCGCAGCTTTCAGCGCAGGGGCACCTCACCGGCTGGGCGGGGTCAGGGCTCTGTCCAGACAACGGCTGCAGAGTAAAAAGCACTTCTATTTATGGCAGGGCAAGGGCGAGGGGAGGGAGAAAGGAGCAGGAAAAGAGAAGTGGCCACATTTTTGTTTTTTGCTTTGTTACATGTACTTTTGAAACAGTATTTAGAAGTAGCCTCTCCTACAGCCCCTGCTGTAGCTTGTCTCCTAGCTCTGTGAGGTGAGTTATTCAGTACCCTCTAACATAAAAATGACCTTCAGACGGACAGACAGACAGACACACACACACACACACACACACACACACACACACACACACACACACAGAGGAAAACATATCTATCATTCACTTTTTCTTCCTTTCCCGTCCCGAGACCCTCGATTCTCTCTTTAAAATGACTGTTGTGAAGATAATGTAACAATACAAAGTAATGCTAATGACAAATTATCAAAAAAGAAAAAACCGAAATAAAAATCTTTATTAGTGTTTTAAAAATGATGTAAAAGACTATGGGAAAACAAATGCCAACAATATTTATGTCTAACTTTTTTGTTCATATTTCCAAAATGTTTATAACATAATTTTAAAGGAAAAATAATTTTAAAAATACGTATCTGAAAATGAAACCCCGCTGTTTGCAACGACCAGCTGGCTTAATCTGACTTTTCGCAGATGTAGCAGTGTTGGAAAACATCAGTCCTTTTGCTGAGGGAAGGAAGAGATGGGAGGGGTAGAAAGGGCGGTGGTTATTGCCTTCAGTATTTCGATCCGGTCACACAACCTAAATCCAACATCTGCATCAAATGTCTCCTTTCCGAAATACTCTCCCTAAAATGACAGAGAACCTGGCCAGGTGGACAGAACGGCCCCTGCGCATTTACAGGTGTCCTGGTGGGCTTGCCGGGAAGAGGGCGTGCGGGTCTCAGGAAGCGGCAGCGTCCGCCCAGGCCCCTCCCCCGGCCCATTCAGGCCCCGCCCCCGACCCACGCGGCCCGGCCCCGCCCCGTCCGCCTCCGTCACGTGATGGGGCGCCGGGTCCAGCCTGTTGCTGATGCTGCCGTGCGGTACTCGTCATGGAGCTGGCACTGCGGCGCTCTCCAGTCCCAGGGTGGTTGCTGCTGCTTCCGCTGCTGCTGGGCCTGAGCGCAGGTAGGTTCAAGCAAGAGGCGAACCAGCTGCCGTGCTTCTTTTTTCCCCAGGCGTGAGAGTTTGTTAGTGGGGTTGTGCTTTTGAAAACACATCTCTTTTCCCCGGTTCTTACCTTGTGTAATTACATTGCTTTTAAATCTCACTCTTTTTTTTTTTTCCTTAACAAATTCAAAGTGCTTTTTCTATCCTTTTCTGGCTCTGGGTGGTCTGAGTGCTTCCGTTCTCTCCTACGCCTAGATAGAAGCTGTGTGCAGAAATGTATAATTTGAGGAAACTGCTCGTCAATGAGGTTTCCCTGATTCAAAGGCCGCGATTGGCTGCTAAATGAGGATATAAGGTCTTTCTAGTTTGAGCTGAAATCTGCGGTCAAAAGTACCCTTAAATCCTACCACGAATGGGACGTTTCATTGAGATAAGGCCCTTTCTTCTCTTGATCAAAACAAACAAGATAACATCTTCCCCCACAGCGATCTTTTTTGGCAAAAAACAGATTTGTGTTTAATAAAATAGGATGACTTGCAAATTGATTTTCACTCTTCATTCAGCAAAACCTCTCCTAGTCTGAAGCAAGAACTGAGAACTGGAACTGGCCACAAGTTTGCCTTGTGACCTTAGGCAAGTTGTTGAACAGTTTTGTTTTCCCTTTTGTAAAATGGGGATCATCTGGCCCTTTGGCCAGTGTGTCTGGGAGATTTTGTAAAATTAGTTGCTCTGCCAGTTTTACCAGTAGTCACTGCCAGGCAACGGAGAAGTGCCTGGGGTTAGGTCAAAAGGGACCTGTGCCTTATCTGTCATTCTCAAGGGAGCCCAGCCTTATCTGTTACTGTCAAGGACAAGATAATCGTGTGTTACTTGTATACAGAACCTTATAGCTAAGTCTGTAATGTTTTAGCCATCTGTTTCGCTCCTTAGGACACTTTCTGGTTTTCTTAATCTCCATTCTTGTTTTGTTTTGAGTCAGGGCCTCACTATGTTCCAGGCTGGTCTGGAACTGCCTGACTCAAGTGATCTTTCTACCTCAGCATCCCAAGTAGCCAGGACTACAGACACAGGCCACCACCCTGGCTCTTTCTTATTACAAGACGTGGTCTCATTGTCTTCCTCCCTACTCCTGTCTCTTGGCTGTTTGGACCAGTGCTTTTTTACTTACCAATGAGCTTTGAAATTTGAGAAGGGAGGAAGTAGAAGGCAGAAAACTCCAGTCACCCAGGGGATCCCTCCCGTCATCTTTTAACATCAGCCTCCCTACATTTTTTTTTTCCCCAGAGTGGTTTTTGAGAAACAAACAAAAAAAAAGATACTATAACTTGGAAATTGTTACGTTAGCAAAAAGTGACAAAATGTTTTTAGCCTACTTTTTTCTAATACATATTTTGTGGATGCTAGAAAAGTAAGGAAAATTGGAGTAGGGGGATTATAGGATACGTATATTTAAACACACATACACAGATATATATCGTTCTGTTTAAAAAAATCATCTACATGAGTTAGGAAAATTGCCCTTTTTCATATTTGTTGTAGCTCTTTCTTTGCTGTTTGCCTTTTTATTTTTGATGTACAGAAATTTTGTTGTGTAGAAATATAACAAGTTTCTGTTCTCACCTCCATCGATATTTCTTTTGTACAGTCTCCAGGGTTTGCTTAGATTCTTCATCCAGACATCAGAAATATATTTAACTATATTTTTGTATTATTTTTAGTGTTTAAATTTTAAAATTTAATTACTTGATCCACATGGAACTTACTTTGTTCATAGTATTGAGAGAACCTAAATTTCTCTTTTTTTCTCCAAAAAAGGTAATTGTTGCTCCATTACTGTATATTGAATATTCTCAGCTCCCCTATTTTGTGATGCTTCTTTACTCATGTTTTTGTTTGCTTGGTTGGTTGGTTTTTTGTTTTTTTGAGATAGGGTCTCCCTCTGTCGCCTAGGCTGGGGGGTGCACTGGTGTGATCACAGCTCACTGCAGCCTCAACCTACTGGGCTCAAGCGATTCTCCTACCTCTGTCTCCTGAGGAGCTGGGACCACAGGCGTGTACCACGACGCCCAGCTAATTTTTGTATTTTTTGTAGAGATGGGGTGTTGCTATGTTGCTTAGACTGGTTTCGAACTCCTGCGTGCAAGCTCTCAGCCTGTCTTGGCCTTCCAAAGTGTTGGGATTACAGGAGTGAGCCACCAAGACTGGCGTCTTACTCATGTATTAAATACGATATAAAAACCAGTATATTGCATTCTGAGATTTTTACTTTTTTATTCAAAATATAAATCTCTCTTGTTTTTATAGAATTATAAACGTATTTCCTGTAATCCCAGCACTTTGGGAGGCCTAGGCGGGCAGATCACCTGAGGTCGGGAGTGCGAGACCAGCCTGACCAATGTGGAGAAACCCCGTTCCTACTAAAAATATAAAATTAGCCAGGCATGGTGGCACATGCCTGTAATCCCAGCTACTCAGAAGGCTGAGGCAGGAGAATCGCTCGAACCCAGAAGGCAGAGGTTGCGGTGAGCTGAGATCGCGCCATTGCATTCCAGCCTGGGCAACAAGAGCGAGACTCTGTCTCAACAAAAAACAAAAGAAAAAAAAGTGTTTCATATTTATTGTTAAAAATCCAACCATTACAGAAAGGTGTAGAGGAAAAAGTGAAGCCCCTGGCCTCTTATGCCACTATTAAGTTTGGTTTCTCTTTTCATAGCTGAGATTTTTTTCATTATTCCTGCAATGTATTGGGGTGGATAAATTACCAAACTGTAAAACAAATCATCTCTAGCCTAGCATGGCTGTCTCTGCCAGGCTTGGAATTTACCTGTACATTAGGCACTTTTCTGGAAGGTGAAATTGAGCTTCTGTTTCAGGAGCTGTCGTTGACTGGCCCACAGAGGAGGGCAAGGAAGTATGGGATTACGTGACTGTCCGCAAGGATGCCTACATGTTCTGGTGGCTGTATTATGCCACCAACTCCTGCAAGAACTTCTCAGAACTGCCCCTGGTCATGTGGCTTCAGGTAAAGTAGTTTCCCAACCTGGCCTGAGGTCAAGGCCAAGTCTTCCCTATGTGGCTCTTTGCATGCTTTTCGGGCTCATGTCTCAGCAATGAAGGGCTAATTTGGTCCAGCAGTGTGTCCTGGGAGTTCGGCATGCTTCTGAGGCAGGCTGAGGCAATGGTATAGCCAAGGAGACTAAATCAGAGGGCGAGGGGGTTCTAGCCTTTTGTCAGAGTCTCTTTATATTTCCAGACAGTTGCAAGAAGGCTCACTGAAAACTCCTGATGATACATTTGATAACATAGTGGAAGAAAGTGTTTTGAGGCCGGGCACAGTGGCTCATGCCTGTAATCCTAGCACTTTGGGAGGCTGAGGCAGGTGGATCATATGAGGCCAGGAGTTCGAGACCAGGCTGGCTAACATAGTGAAACCCTGTCTCTACTAAAAATATTTAATACAAAAATTATCCAGGCATGGTAGCACATACCTATAATCCCAGCTACTCAGGTGGTTGAGGCATGAGAATTGCTTGGACCCGAGAGGCGGAGGTAGCAGTGAGCTGAGATTGTGCCACTGTGCTCCAGCCTGGGCAACAGAGAAAGACCCTATCTCAAAAGCAAAAAAAAAAAAAAAAAAAAGCAAGTTTTATGGAGTTTTATGGAAGGTTCCAAAGCAAAGACCTGAGGTAGCCTGACCCTGCCTTCCTCTCCCCACAATCCTTTCCTGGACCCTAACTTCTTACCCCAAGAAAAGCTGATCTTTTGAAGGGACTGCTACCAGCCTTCTGCACCTTCACGTGACTGTTGCACCCTCCCCCTTTCCCTCAGTGTGTTTGCATTTTAACCTTGAGCTCTGATTGTAGGATGGAAGGCAGGGAGCTGGTTGAAAGATTTTTAGGGACAGGCAGAGGCTCTTTTCTGGCATTTTTGAAATGCATCCAGAGATGGCCCACCCCCACCTGGAAGACCACTCACCAGGGAGAAATTAAGGAACATGGTCTTGCCTCTGGAAAGTGTGAGCATGGCACAGCTGGAGCTCTGGGCCCCTCATCAGTAAATAGGGACCTTGGTGCTCACCTCCATAGGATGCTACTGGGACATCTTCCAACAATGCTGGTATTTATAGGCAGCCTCCCACCGCCTGGGTTTTGCCTCCCAGGATGGTCATTGCAGACTTTCTGGTGAGATAGGGTGAAAATGAGCAGTTTTCAGGGAGGGGCCTTTCTCTTTTGGAGTTATCACTTGTGCCACCTCTGAGGGATAGAGCTGAGGCTCAGCCCCAGGTGCAGATATGATAATGCTGCAGAAGAAGAACCCTTGTGTGTCAGCCCAGGGAGCCCTGTTCACCTCCGGTGGCTGGACACAAAGGTGTGGCACAGTTGGCAGGGAGAGCCAGGCCGTGGACAAGCTCAGGCCTGCCATCAGAGGCCCTGGGTTTTCAGTGCCTACCTGCCACTTAGAGCCATGGCAAGATACTTCCTTCTCTGGGCCTTGGCTGTCTAATCTGGGGGATTTTGGTGGTTTTTCATACTTTTTGTTCATCAGCAGAACTTTTTTTTTTTACCCTCAAATGAAAGCTTACAAAGGGGAGACAAAGCAGACAACAGCACAAGTGCTGAGGCTGGGGCTTCTCCTTTGTCCCAGGGATACTTTCTGAGCTGTTAGGAAAACAGTTTGAAACAAACACTGAATTTCAGAAGTTGCAAGCTATCCTTTTGGTTGATGGCAGAGTGGGATTGTTAAATTAGTTAACATTTTAAAATTAGGACATTTGCTTCCTCTTTCCAAAAATCACAACATACAGTAATTTAGGGCCTGAACTCACTGTCCCCAAAGCTGTGTGTTGGTGGCCCCTTTTCCTAGAGGGTGGGAGCTGCTGGAGGAAGGTGCCCCTCTGCCACCCTCTGATTTGCTTTGCTCCACAGCTTCTGCTGGGCTCCTGGAGGCCATTGGGTTTGCAACATTTAGTTGACCTTTGAGCTGAGAGGCTATTTTTTCTTTTTTTTTTTTTTTTCTTTGAGACACAGTCTCCCTCTGTCAGCCAGACTGGAGTGCAGTGTCACGATCTCAGCTCACTGCAACCTCCACCTCCTGGGCTCAAGCAGTTCTCCTGCCTCAGCCTTCCAAGTAGCTGGGATTACAGGTGTGTGCCACCACACCCGGCTAATGTTTTTTTTTGTAGTTTTAGTAGAGAGGGTTTCACCATGTTGACCAGGCTTGTCTCGAACTCCTGACTTCAGGTAATCTGCCCACCTTGGCCTCCCAAAGTGCTGGGATTACAGGCGTGAGCCACTGCACCCGACGAGCTGAGATGCTATTTGAAGTTTATCAACCGAAGAGAATAAATTGCTCTTCTCCACTTACCCAGAGGCCCAAGAGAGAAGAAAAAAGATTAAGCTTACAGAAGAAATAACTAATTTAGATGAAAAGAAGATCTGTTTTAGCAGCCTGCTGAGGACATGTGTGCTGACTTCTCTGGGGGGAATCTTTGAGAATTGAAGTCATGTCTTCTGAGTGTGTTAGCAAACTATGTTAGGGATACTTTCAAGTCTTTGAAGCATTTCACTTGGTCCACTGACACATTGACTGTGTCTCAGAGTTTCTGGTTAGCCCTGGGCCATGCTAGCATCCTATCCCAAAGTTCTGGACAAAAAACGGGTTTTACAACAGGATATATTCATGTAGAACAGAGGCTTCCTCCAGCCAGCATCTCATTGCCTTTTGAGGAGAGGGGGATAAGGAGAGAGGAGAGGGAGAGGTCATCTGCTGTCTCCATGGCTTACCAGAAGCAGAGGAGAACTGAGATTTCTCCCACAGAGCCCCAACCCTTAGGATTTCCAGCTTTTCCCTTTTGCTTTGATCCTACCTCATCCTAATTAAGTTCATGAGGAAAAAGGAACCCAGCTTTCATTGGAGGGTAGATCTCTGGCTTTAGTTTATTGCATATTGCATTATGAATATTTTTCAATGTTGCCACATCGTTTTTCATAGTTCATGATTCTAAGTGGCAGTGTAGCATTCCATGCTGTAGATGTGCTGTGGTTGCCTAACCTGTTCCCCTACTGGGGGACATTGGAGTTGCACCCTTACTTCTGTTGTTATTTTGAATAGGACTGCGGTTAACATCGTTATCTGCTTTGTGAACTTTTTACTGCTGTGTTAGAAAATATTAAGGTACAAAGGGCATATGATCGGGGGATTTATAGCCTTCCAATTTTATCAGAGTTAGGTTGGTTCAGGTTCAAAACATTAATGTTGTAAAGTCTTTCCTTTTGGGGCCCTCTTGCTGTTGCTAGTTGCCCTTTAGCCCTGACTCTATCTTGTCTTTTTTTTTTTTTTTTTTAAGATTTCCCTACACAAATTGCCCTGGCTTCTGTTTTGCCCAAGCTATTCCCTTTCATCTTTTTTTTTTTTCCTTTTTTGAGATAAGGTCTCGCTGTGTCACCCAGGCTGGAGTGCAGTGGTGCAATCTCGGCTCACTGCAACCTCCACTTATTGGGCTCAAGTGATTCTCGTGCCTCAGCCCCCCGAGTAGCTGGGACTATAGGCGCCTGCCACCACACCTGGCTAATTTTCTATTTTTAGTAGAGACAAGGTTTCGTGTGTTGACCAGGCAGGACTCGAACTCCTCTCGAACTCCTGACTTCAAGTGATCTGCCTGCTTTGGCTTCCCAAAGTGCTGGGATTACAGGCATGAGCCACCGTGCCTGGCCCCTATTTCGTCTTTTCGTATCTCCCTTTCCTACTCATCCTGCTAGTGCACAGAGAGGCCACATCCTTTTATTCTAGGTCCTCAGCCCTTTCCCTTGCCTTAGCTGACAGGGCCCTCCTCATAGACTCCCCACCTCAATTGGCCCCTGGATTTGTCCAGAAAAAGCACTGACCATCTTTTCCCCTGACCACCTCCCAAAGGGCCTCCTCTTGTCTCAATTAGAAAGCCCACCCAGGCCGGGCGCGGTGGCTCATGCCTGTAATCCCAGCACTTTGGGAGGCCGAGGCGGGCGGATCACGAGGTCAGGAGATCAAGACCGTCCTGGCTAACATGGTGAAACCCCGTCTCTACTAAAAATACAAAAAATTAGTCAGGCATGGTGGCAGGCGTCTGTAGTCCCAGCTACTCGGGAGGCTGAGGCAGGAGAATGGCATGAACCTGGGAGGCGGAGCTTGCAGTGAGCCGAGATTGCACCACTGCACTCCAGCCTGGGCGACTGAGTGAGACTCCGTCTCAAAAGAAAAAAAAGAAAGCCCACCCAATCTGTCCTATTTGCCTCTTAGTTTCTTTTCTGTCTGAAGCCCTCAGAGCCCACAGAACTGCCCCCAGCACCGAGCTGTGGTTCAGAATCCTGCCTTTCCCACTCCCATGGACGCTCATAGTATCAAACTCTCCCTGCCCTGGGGCTTTAGAATCTGCTGCATTATATCCAGAGAATCTGCATGATCAAACTGCTTCTAAGTCTGGGTCCTTTATTAATCCACAGGGATTCTGAAGAGTCTCCCATCTCCTGGGGAGGGGGTGATGGAGGAAGAGTCAGAAGGCCCAGTGTCTAGTCCTGGTAGAGCTCCTTCAGGTCAGCAAGGCCTGCGGCAGGCCACGGCTCCAGCTCAGAAAATCAGGAGGCAGCTTGGTGTGATGGCTGACACCTGTAATCCCAGCACTTTGGGAGGCTGAGGTGGGAGGATTGCTTGAGCCCAGGAGTTCGAGACCCGCCTGGGTAACATGGTGAAACCTCACCTCTACAAAAAACACAAAAATTAGTCGGGCTGGGTGTGTTGGTGTGTGCCTATAGTTCCAGCGACTTGAGGGGACTGAGGCGGGAGGATCACTTGAACCCCAGAGGTAGAAGCTGCAGTGAACTGAGATTGCACCACTGCACTCCAGCCTGGGTAACAAAGTTAGACCATGTCTTAAAAGAAAAGAAAAGGAAAGAAAAAATCAGGAGTCAAGAACATTCCACTGAGGACCTCTTAGCTCAGCTCTGCTCCTTTCAAAGAGAAAAGCCTCAGCAGTTACTAGGGAAGCTTTGCTCATGTGGAAGTCCCTGGTTCACCAGAGAAATTGTGTCTTTTATGCAAATTGACCCAGCCATCACTAACTCATAAACCGTCTATAGCAAATGTGGTCATTCATTGTAAAGACTAAGATTTGACTAAAATTTTTGTTTGTTTCTTCTCTCTTCCACAGGGCGGTCCAGGCGGTTCCAGCACTGGATTTGGAAACTTTGAGGAAATTGGGCCCCTTGACGGTGATCTCAAACCCCGGAAAACCACCTGGGTACAGTGAGGACGGTCCTGAGCTAAACCTTGCCCCGAGGCCTCTCAGAGGCCCTGCCCAGCTCTTGGAGGGGCCACAGATGTAGCAATCCCTCGCTATTCCTTTCCTCGTCCTGTGAATACTGAGGCCATGGGCACTTGTCTGCAGGCCTCCTCTCTGGCCCAGCTTCTCCCATTTTTCAGGACAACTTATCTTGTCCCAGTCTGCCTCGCTTTCTCCAAGACAACCCCTCTCTCCAGCTGCCTTCAAAAACTTACTACAGCAGACACCTGGGACCCTGCGTTACCCATGCTGGCCATCTCTGCAGTCTCAGACACCAGGGTTGCACCCTCCAGCCACAGCCCCCAGTCCTTTTCTGTCTCCTCTCCTCCTACTTGTATCTTGACTTCCTCTTTGGATGTCTCTCTTGCTCTCCTGCTCACACCTCCCCCTCATTCTTAGCATCTCTTCCTTCCCTCAGCCCTCTGTGGTCAACTCCCGTATCCTTCTCCCTTTACAGCCTTAGGTCACTCCCACTGTCCACCTGCTTAGCCCTGACACCCAGGCTGCCCATGATCAGAACTCCACACCCGCCCTAGGACTGCTACACAGCATGGGCCCCACTCAGGGCTTGTGGCTATTCCTCTCTGTGTTCCAGCTCTCCTGGCTGTACCTATTGCTATGAATGTTCTCCACTTTCCTCAGTGCTCCTCCTCCAGCCTCCCTCTCACATTGTGAGCTGAGCTTTCTGGTCTTTCTTTCTTTTTTGAGATGGAGTCTCCCTCTGTCACCAAGGCTGGAGTGCAGTGACACAATCTCGGCTCACTGCAACCTCTGCCTCCTGGGTTCAAGCAATTCTGCTGCCTCAGCCTCCCAAGTAGCTAGGACTACAGGCGTGTGCCACCACACCCGGTTAATTTTTGTATTTTTAGTAGAGACGGGGTTTCACCATGTTGGTCAGCTGGTCTCGAACTCTTGACCTCGTGGTCTGCCCGCCTCAGCCTCCCAAAGTGCTGGGATTACAGGCTTGAGCCACCACGCCCGGCCACTTTCTTGCCTTTCTTAAGGGTTTCCCACTCTTGCCTCACGGTCTTTGTACATGCTGTCCTCCTGGCCTGGGCCTTTCCTGTACTTGGTTCCAACAGAAATCTCACTTCCAGGAGTGGTTGTAGAGTCATCCCCTACCTTCACCCCCCATCCCAACTTGTCTCCAAGCCTTCTGGAACTAAAAGGGCCATATGAGTGAGGACCATGGTCCCAGTCCTGATGCTGCCACTGCCTGTCCAATTTTGTGACCTTAGACACATTCTGGTCTCTTTCTGGGCTTTAATTTCCTCATCAGCAAGGCACATGGCTGGACTGTGTCATTTTTCAGGATCTTTTATATGTAAATTTTATAACTCTCGACCTTTTTGGAAAAGGTATTAGAATAAATTCTGTTCTTGCAGTGTACAGAGAAGCCAGGCCAATGTGGAAATTGGATGCATTTCCAAGAAAACTGATGTGTGTCCAGACTTTGAGTGTCCTCTGGCTCCTTCGAGTTAGTGCATAGACTGTCTCTGCATGCCTCTTTCTGCACTAGTTTGTTACATTTAGCACATTGTATTGTGTGAAAAGCAACAGTCCAGATTACTTGATTCCTGTTTATCTTTCCTTCTTGCCTCTCCCTTTTTTTGGGGGGGGAGTTGGGGGGGGCTTTCTTTGTTTTGTTTTTTTGTTTGTTTTGTTTTTTTCCCTTATTTATTCCCTATGCTCCTGTCCTTTATTTTTAAAAATCTCTTTTGGCAACAGGGATATCATCACCACACTGGTATCCTCACATATGTGGGTTTTGCTGAGCTAGTAGAAAATGATCCAAAGATAATTGGTGACCAAACAACTGATTGCAACATTTCGTTTTCCTCTGTGGCAAATAGCTCCAGGCCGCCAGTCTCCTATTTGTGGATAATCCCGTAGGCACTGGGTTTAGTTACGTGAATGGTAGTGGTACCTATGCCAAGGACCTAGCTATGGTGGCTTCAGACATGATGGTTCTCCTGAAGACCTTCTTTGATTGCCACAAAGAATTCCAGGTAAGCAAAGACTCAGGAACAGCTAAGTAAAGGGTTGGCAATAGCAACTCTACATCCATCAGCATAAACCTGAACTGCCTCCAGAGTTTAATGCCTAGCTGATTTCTGAGAAAACCTTTTTATTTCCAAGATTGGGTTGTGGATTTTTGTTTCTGTCATCTTTAAAGTTGACATTTAACTTGAAAGAATGACCCTGGAGTGGGCATTCTAGTCAGATACAATAATCAGATTGGAGTGATGGGGGAGGAAGACAAAGCAGATTTGTTTTGTCTGGCCATTACGTGCAATAGAAATTTGAAATTAATTTGCATGACTCAAAAAGCAATCAAGTTTGTTAATTCTGTGTAAATTCCTTTTCTTACTAGACAGTTCCATTCTACATTTTCTCAGAGTCCTATGGAGGAAAAATGGCAGCTGGCATTGGTCTAGAGCTTTATAAGGTAATGGAAAATAACTTTGTTGTTATGATTTTGGACAGAAAATTATGTTACTTTTATATACACACGTGATATTAAATACACTTTGAATAGGGCCATGTACATGCAGAGTAACATTAAATCTGTAGTAATAACCATGAAAAGTTTTTAAAAGAAGAGTGAAGATTGCCCTACTAGATCTGGAACAAGATATAAAGCTTGAGTGAGTAAAAGAATGTGGCCGGGCGCGGTGGCTCAAGCCTGTAATCCCAGCACTTTGGGAGGCCGAGATGGGCGGATCACGAGGTCAGGAGATCGAGATCATCCTGGCTAACACGGTGAAACCCCGTCTCTACTAAAAAAAAATACAAAAAACTAGCCG
The DNA here is from genome assembly GCF_007565055.1 of Rhinopithecus roxellana. Taxonomy (NCBI): domain Eukaryota; kingdom Metazoa; phylum Chordata; class Mammalia; order Primates; family Cercopithecidae; genus Rhinopithecus; species Rhinopithecus roxellana. Next base: position 27,443,318 of record NC_044567.1, on the reverse strand, counting down.
GGCGTGGTGACGGGCGCCTGTAGTCCCAGCTACTCGGGAGGCTGAGGCAGGAGAATAGCGGGAACCCGGGAGGTGGAGCTTGCAGTGAGCTGAGATCTGGCCACAGCACTCCAGCCTGGGCGACAGAGCGAGACTCTGTCTCAAAAAAAAAAAAAAAAAAAAAAAAGAATGTGGTACTGACATAGCAACAAGACAAATAGATTAATTGCAACAGGATACAGAATCCAGAAACACACACACATATATATGTATGTGTATCATATATTTGTATTATATGTATATGATCACATATAAATATAAGATAACATTTCAAATCATTGAGGCATGGATAGAATGTCAATAAATGTTATGGAGACAAATGTCTATCACTTTGGAAAATAGAAAACTTGTATTCTTGCCTTGTATAAAATATTAATTCTGGATAGATTAAAATCTGAACTTAAAAATAAAAATTAGGACAGAATGCAGTGGCGCATGCCTATAATCCCAGCACTTTGGGAAGCCCAGGCAGGAGAACCACTTGTGACCAGGAGTTCCAGACCAGCCTGGGCAACGTAGTGAGATCCTGTTTCTAAAAAAAAAAAAAAAAAAAAAAATCAACTGGGCACAGTGGCTCCTGGCTGTAATCCCAGCTACTTGGGAGGATGAGGTCAGAGGATCGCTTGAGTTCAAGAATTTGAAGCTAAAGTGACCTGTGATCATGGTACTGCGCTCCAGCCTGGGTGACAGAACAAGACCATGTCTCAGGAAAAAAAAAAACAACACAAAAAAAAACAACAATGTCCTAGTAGAAAAATGGGCAAAGACAAATGTGGACAAGCAATTTATAAAAGAAATATAACAGCCTTTAGACATATGAAAAATCTTCAACTTTTATTAGTAAGCCAAGTCCATGAGATTTGTAAATATTTAAAAGACTGATAACACCCAGTTCTGGTAAGAAGTCAGGGAAATAAGTGCTCTCGTGCACTTTTGACGGGAATACAAATTAATTTAAACTTAAAAGGACAGTTTGACAATGTCTGTCAGTTTTTTAAATGTATGTGTCATTTGATCCAATAATTTTATCCTATGGGAATACTTATAAATACGTGTATGTCAATGAATGTTTATTATGCCATTGTTTATAATGTTCATAAACTGAAAACAAGTGGTTGGCTGTCAGTAAAGGATTGCTTAAATAAAGTAGGTACATCTTTCCAAGATGAAATGCTTTGCAGCCAGTGTAAAGAATGGATCCAGGCAGGCGCGGTGGCTCATGCCTGTAATCCTGCTCATGCCTGTAATCCCAGCACTTTGGGAGGCCCAGGTGGGTGGATCGCTCGAGGTCAGGAGTTGGAGACCAGCCAAGCCAACATGATGAAACCCCATCTCTACTAAAAAATACAAAAATTACCCGGGCGTGGTAGTGCATGCCTGTAATCCCAGCTACTAGGGAGGCTGAGGCAGGAGAACTGCTTGAACCCAGGGGGCAGAGGTTGCAAGTGAGCTGAGACTGCACCACTGCACTCTAGTCTGGGTGACAGAGCGAGACTCTTTCTCAAAAAAAAAAAAAGGGTAGATCTCAGCACTTTGGGAGGCTGAGGTGGGAGGATTGCTTGAGATCAGGAGTTAGAGACCAACCTGGACAACAGAGTGAGACCCCTGTCTCTACAAGAAAGAAAAAAGAAAGAATACAGAGAGCTGTATGTACTGAGTATGGGAAGTTGTCCTTTGGGTGTTTAATTGTGGAACAATATGAGATAAACTTGTTTGTAAGTCAAAAACACTTCCATATGTGGAGATAGATTTGCACGCTGTGATGGCAAACAAAAGGGTAAAAGGATACATGACACACTTAACTGCAGTCAGTTGGTGAGTGTGAGGGCACAAATGAGGAAAAATAAAAGACTTTCACATTTTCTTCTGTCTCCTATGTTTGAGTATCAGTGAACTTAAATAAGGGATTTTTTAAAGATTTACTAATTAAAAAAAACTTACAGAAGCAGCATATGTACTTTACAGAATATTAGAAACTACAGCAAGCATAAATTAAAAATGAAAACTTCACCTTCCCACTTGATGGAGATCACTATAGTTAGCACCTGGGTATATAGCTTTCTAAATATTCTTGTGCACATTTATATAGAATTGTTTAGCTGAATGAAATCATATTATACATACTGGTTTCAGCCTGCTTTCCTCCATCAGTAGTTCTCAGCTTTCTATTTCTGTAAATTTTCATCTCAAATATTCAGACTTTTTTTTTTTTTTTTTTTTTTTTTTTGAGACAGGATCTTGCTCTATTACCCAGACTGGAGGCTGGAGTACAGTGGCATGATCATGGCTTACCACAGCCTCTGCCTCCTGGGCTCAAGCGATCCTCCTGCCTCAGCCTTCTGAGTAACCTGGGACTAAAGGCGAGCACCACCGTGCCTGGCTAATTTTTGTATTTTTTGTAGAGATGGGGTTTTGCCATGTTGCCCATGCTAGCCTCGACCTCCTGGGGTCAAGTGATCCTCTAACCTCAGCATCCTGAGTATCTGGGACTATAAAGGGCATACCACCATGCCCCGCTAATTTTTTAACTTTTTGTAGAGATGGGGTCTCACTATGTTGCCTAGGTTGGTCTTGAACTCCTAGGCTCAAGCGATCCTCCTGCCTCAGCTTCCCAAACTGTTGGGATTACTGCGTGAGCCACTGCACCTGGCCTGAGGGCATTTCTTGTTTCCTCTTTCAGGCCGTTCAGCAAGGGACCATCAAGTGCAACTTTGCCGGGGTTGCCTTGGGCGATTCCTGGATCTCCCCTGTTGGTAAGTCTGGCATTTTCAGGCATTTCTTCACTCCCCTTTGCCCATCCTTTCCTGGGACTTTGGACTGTGTTGTCCAGATCAAAGAGCTAAGCAGCAGAACGTTCTGGGCTCTTAGAGAAAGTGTTTGCTGCATCCAAGAAATATAGGGACAGAGTACCTACCAGGGACCACTAAGGGCTGAACTGAGTTTTCTTCATTTAATTATCACAACAAAAGGATCAAATTTTACAATTGGAGGCATTCTGAAGACTCAAAGAGGTCATGAAATATGCTCTCTGCAACATAGGATGAGTGGCCTAGTCAGGATTCAAATCCGGGTCTGTGCGGCTCAGTACAAAGGCAAATCTGTTTTGTCATCCTGCCCCCTCTACTTCCCTGATGCTGACATAAGCGTTTGGGGTTACGCATATTGATGGCAAGACAAGGTTATCGTCTGGTCTTGCAACTCAGAGGTGTGCAGTTTCGTAATTGAGCATCCGTGTTGCGAGCATAAATAAGAGTTGTTTATGTTGCAGACACCCAGGGTGTGGTTCCAGACATCTGAAACAATCATCCTGGTGGCGTTCACTCTAACACAGGATTTCTCAGCACTGTTGACATTGTGGGTCATATAGTTCTTTTTGTGGGAGGCTGTCCTGTGCATTGTAGGATATTACCAGCAGCATCCTTGGCCTCTACTCAAGAGATGCTAGTAGCACCACCCCAGTGTGACAACCAGAAATGTCTCCCCGGGGAACAAAACCATCCCTGATTGAGAACCATTGTTCTAACCTAAGAAAACGTGATTTTCCCCAGGCAAAACCAAACTACGGAGTTAGAAATCAGAAGAGAGGCTGCTTAGGGGCAAGGGTAGGAAATAAGCATGAAAGGGACATGAAGGAACTATATCTTGATTGCAGGGGGTGGTTACACGGGCATATGCATTCATCAAAACTCTTCTGAAGGTACACTTGTGATTTGTGATTATGGCTCGGTTTTTTAAAAATAATCATTTATAAAAGGTAATATTTCCCCCTAAAAGGTAGGGATTCGCTTGTTACAGAGCCATGTTCCCAATAACCATTACAGCTTGGAATGGTTATTTCTTGCCCTCATGTTTGCCATCTGCAGGGTAGGACTGAAGTAGCATAAAACTGAGTCAGCATGAAGACGAGGGCTGCTATTTGTTTATCTGTTTTTCCTTCCTGGATAGATCTCGTAGGACATCATAAAACTGCAAAAGCCTAGGTCAGAAGCATGAGAGTTTCTTGTCAGATACTGCTCTTTTGTTCAAGTTGATGGAGACAAAGTCTCCATCGGGTCTTGGCAACCCAGAGGTGTGCTGTTTCATAACTGAGCATCCTCATTGGGAATACAGATAAGAGTTGTTTATGACTCAAAATTACGATGCTGGCCTTCTCACTTCCTCATGGGGTCTTCTCAGTTTCACAGTAGCACTAAGTGCTTTGCATGTGCTAACTTCATGTAATCCTCACAACAATTCCATGGGATGGATGCTATTGTCATCCTAATTTTGTAAATGATGAAACCGAGACTCAAGAGAGGTTAAGCAACTTTCTTAGAGTCACCCAGCTAAATGGTAAAACTGGGATTCAAATCCAGGCAGCAGGTACTGGAATCCAAGCAACCTAACCACCTTGCTACACTGTCTCTCCAAGATCAGTAAACTTTGCTTCCTGGCTTTGCAAGTGTTTTTCCTCTGGTTTGGAATCTACCTTTTCCTCCTTGCCGTGACCCACTTTACCTTATGAATCTGTTTGTCTGGATTGTAATCCATCCCTCCAGATCCACTTTAAGTATTACCCCTCTATACCAGAAACATTGGTTTTTGAGGGAGAAGTATTGTTAATTTCCATGAACAACTGTTAATTCCTTGCTAAGTAGTAGATACTGTGCTAGGTGCTAGGCAAAGACACATAGATATGCTCCTGATCTTCAAGAAGGTCTTGATCTGCACTGTCACTATGCCCGTGTGACCATGTCAGTATGGTAACCACTTGCCACATGTGACTATATAAATTTAATTATAATTTTTAAATACAAGTTCAGTTTTTCAGTGGCACTGTCCACACCCAAGTGCTCCATAGACACATGTGGCTATTGGCTAGCATTTTGGACTGCACAGATATGGAACACTTCCATTACTGCAGAAAGTTCTATTGAACAATGCAGGCCTACTTCAAAGGTTGGTAAACAAGGGCCCATGAGTCAAGTCTGCCCTGCCGCCTGCTCTGGTAAATCAGTTTTTTGTTTGTTTGTTTGTTTGTTTTGAGACAGAGTTTTGCTCTTGTTGCCCAGGTTGGAGTGTAATGGTGCGATCTCAGCTCACTGCAACCTCCACCTCCCAGGTTTAAGCGATTCTCCTGTCTCAGACTCTTGAGTAGCTGGGATTACAGGTTCCCGCCACTACGCCTGGCTAATGTTTTCGGTATTTTTAGTAGAGATGGGGTTTCACCATGTTGGCCAGGCTGGTCTCCAACTCCTGACCTCAGGTGATCTGCCTGCCTCGGCCTCCCAAAGTGCTGGGATTACAGGCGTGAGCCACCGCACCCGGCCGGTAAAAGTTCATTTACTGTCTGTGGCTGTTTGGAGACTGTAAGAACACAGTTGAGTAGTTGCAACCAAGATAGGCTGGCCTACAGGGCCAAAATTATTTACTATCTGTCCTTTTACAGAGAGTTTACCAATCTCTGGCCCAGATCAAACAGGAAGTGGGATGCATTGGAGAACTGCAACCAAACCTGTTTCAAGAAACTAAGGCACAAGTTTGAAGGTTAAGCCCAGGAAGTGATTAACAGCTAGGCCATGGAAGTCCTGGTGTACCTGCATTTCTCACAGTGTACTCTAAAAGAATACCAGTCCAGGCCAGCCGTGGTGGTTCACACCTGTTATCCCAGCACTTTGGGAGACCAAAGCGGGCAGATTGCTTGAACCCAAAAGTTCGAGACCAGACTGGGCAACATGGATTTAGTTCCTGCTAAACTAAGACTACTTGAAACCTACTTTGAGACACTTTGCCTTAAGGAGCCATTGAATACTTTTAAGCTAAGGAGAGACATACTCAAATGTGCTTTGTAAGTTGAGGTCCTTGATTCTTTGTTGGCATGTCTTTCAATAGCACTTGTCTTACCTAGTGATACAGTATTTAATAGTTGTGAGCTTGTCTAAACCAAGGTCAACTACTGTTCTCTTTGAGGACAGGCATTATGTTACTCACAGTTTTATCTTAAACTTTTGCTGCCTCCAGACCCTTAGTAAATTCTCAATATGTTTGTGGGATGGGAATGAGCCAATTGGCAATATAGCCACTTGCGTTGTTGCAAACTCATTAGTCATCTTCCTTATTTAGCTCCTTGGCAGAAGCTAATATCTCCAAACTGGAGGAGCAAATAAGATGCAGAGCAGAAATGTGAGGGTGGAGAAATATTTTAAGCTATCAAAAGGCCTAGAGGTCCACAGATAAGAGCCTCCACCTGTATACCTACAGCCTGCCTGTGGGGATGCTGTCACCAGCAATGACTCACTTGCTGGGCCAGTATCAGGCCAAATTAATGTGCCATTAGTCTTAAGAGTCGACAGACAGGCCCCACACCCTCATCCCACCTTCTAGCCACTGTGTCATCAGCCCGCTTCCTGCATGGGTACAGGTGATTTGAGGAGCCTTCCAATCCAAAGCTACCGGGTTTCTTGCTTCTGTCTCTTTCTTCGTTGGAGAGAAGACAGTTAGGTTTGTCTTTGGAAAGACAGAGGTATGATATACTTGATTTGTACATATGTGGTTTCCTTTAGATTCGGTGCTCTCCTGGGGACCTTACCTGTACAGCATGGTAAGTAGATATACATCTGCGCCCTGTGGGTAAACAACCCAGCCGATCTCTTCCGGCTGTGATCCCAGGAAAAGAGATGCTGGATGAGTTTGCCTATGTAGATGACACTGCTCTTTAGGGACTACTCATCCATATAGAGTTGGAGACCCAAAGCAAGAGCTCGCCTCCGGGACAAATTGAAAGAAAATCGGCACACATCACTTTTTTCCAGATATAAGAAACACATTTTTCCAATTCCCTAAATTTTTATTACAAAAATTTTCAAATATGCAGAAACGTTGAAAGATGTGAATACCTTGTTAGGTTCAGTTGACAATTTGCTGTATTTCCTCCAATAGACATGTGGCTTGTAACAATACACTTTGATATGTGAGCTTCTGTTCTCCTTCCTTCCCCTCTTTCTCCTACCCCTCCCTAACTGCAGCAGCACCAGATTGATGTTCCCAGGTAAAGTGGGTCTTTTTGCTCTTGGTTTGCATTCCAGTCTCTTCTCGAAGACAAAGGTCTGGCAGAGGTGTCCGAGATTGCAGAGCAAGTCCTGAAGGCCGTAAATAAGGGGCTCTACAGAGAGGCTACAGAGCTGTGGGGGAAAGCAGAAATGATCATTGAACAGGTAAAAAGGGGACAAACTCAGAGGCCAGCCTGCTTGGCTTTTTCTGGTGGGTACAGGGTATGTTGTTGGTGTTGTCAAACTTGGGGTCTATCCTGAGCCTCCCCACATATCTGCAAATGATTGCTTGCTAGCTAATACATCTCTTGGGTCTGAGCAGTGATGTAGTGGCTCGTTACAGAGTCAGAAAGCCACCCAGGCCTGCAAGACTTACTTGTCCTTGACTAAATGTATGGATTCTATTAAAAAAAAAAAAAAAAAAGACTGTCTTGCAGAGGTAAGTGTGTGGAGACAACACATTCCCTTATTAGGACCCTTGCCAAGCAACATTCTGACTCCAGAGAACCAGAAGGAAAGAATGCGCTGGCTAAGGACTGGGAGTGTAGGTCCCTCTGCAGCTCTGTTCTCCTTATAAATTAACACCTAGGGCCTTGGTTTTTTTCCCTGCGGGGCCTGATCACTGCTCATATGAGATGCTTACCACTCCAGGGAGAGTGGGCTGACACAGCTGGTTTCTGAAACTTCAGAGCTGCATTTCTTTCTTTCTTTCTTTTCTTTTTTCTTTTTTCTTTTTTTTTTTTTTTGAGACAGAGTCTTGCTCTGTCACCCAGGCTGGAGTGCAATGGCACAGTCTCGCCTCACTGCAACCTCTGCCTCCTGGGCTCAAGCGATTCTCCTGCCTCAGCCTCCCAAGTTGCTGAGATAACAGGCATGCGCCACTGCACCCAGCTAATTTTTGTATTTTTAATAGAGACAGGGTTTCACCATGTTGCCCAGGCTGGTCTTGAACTCCTGACCTCAGGTGATCCACCCACCTCAACCTCCCAAAGTGCTGGGATTACAGGCAAGAGCCACTCCGCCCGGCCTCTTTCTTTCCTTCTTTTTTTTTTTTTTTTTGAGACCAAGTCTGGTTCTGTCATCTAATCTATACTGCAGTGCAGTGGCCCGATCTTGGCTCACTGCAACCTCTGCCTCCTGGGTTCAAGTGATTCTCATGCCTCAGCCTGCAGAGTAGTTGGGACTACAGCTGAGCCCCACCACGCCCGGCTGATTTTTGTGTTTTCAGTAGAGAGGGGTTTCACCATGTTGACCAGGCTGGTCTCGAACTCCTGGGCTCAAGTGATCCACCCACCTCAGCCTCCCAAAGTGCTGGGATTACAAGTGTGAGCCACCGGGCCCAGCCAAAGCTGTATTTCTTTCTGATCCAAGCAAATTTACAAAATTAAAGCTGTCCTTGGATAAGATAAAGAGCCATGTGCCTTTCTGTTTGGCAGCTTTGATGATAGGAAAGCAAAACAAACAGCCAAATAAACTTTATATTTCAGAACACAGACGGGGTGAACTTCTATAACATCTTAACTAAAAGCACTCCCACGTCTACAGTGGAGTCGAGTCTAGAATTCACACAGAGCCACCTAGGTGAGTGAACCTTGAAGTTATTAGTCCCTGCCTCAGCCTCCATGCAAAAAGAAACCTGTTTATAAAAAAAACTTTATTAACATATAATTTGCATGCCATAAAATTAACTCATTGTAAGTGGTTTTCAGTATATTCCCAGAGTTGTGCAGTCATTGCTACAATCCAGTTTTGGAGCATTTCCATCACCCCAAAGAGATCCCACGTGTCTGCTTGCAGACAGTTCTCAGTCCCACTCCCAGCCCCAGGCCACCACTCATCTGCCTTCTGTCTCTCTAGATTTGCCTCTTCTGAACATTTTATATAAATACAATCACACAATAGTCTTTTGCACTGGCTTCTGTCACATAACATGATGTTTTTAAAGTTTAGAAACTAGCTTCCATACACCAAATTACAACATAAATTCAAGGCTGAATCTAGTCGTCTTTCAGCCAACCAAGAAGTGTATAAAGGCTGCAGGATACCCTAGGTTCCACTTCCTAGGTGATTCTCTTTGGTCATTCTGGAGAATCCCAATGGCCCCCAAGTCTATAGAGTGTACAGTCAATACTATTGGGTTGGTGCAAAAGTAACCGTGGTTTTTGACAAGTTTCAAAAACTGTTAACTGTACAACCAATGAAGCATTATTTTCCTTCCCACCCAGCTCCCTACCAACCCCTTATTTTGAACCAATTTTGACAAATCTATTTTTTCCTTTTTTTTTTTTTTTTTTTTTTTTAAGAGATAGGGTTTCACTCTGTTGCCCAGGCTGGAGTGCCATTGAAATTTAGAAATGTTGCCATTACTTTTAATGGCAAAAACTGCAGTTACTTTTGCACCAACCTAATACTAAAGCCTCTCCACTTTCAATGTGTTTCTGACTTTCTTCCTCCCACTGGGGGTGAATCAAGGTGACGCTTTCCCTTTTCCAGCTGAATCTAAAACTCTCCCTCTCACTGTGCAGTATCCCCAGCGGCTTGGTAAAGATGTCCTCATGGCCAGGTGCAGTGGCTCACACCTGTAATCCCAGCACTTTGGGAGGCTGGGGCGGGCGGGGGGGCGGATCACGCGGTCAAGAGATCGAGACCATCCTGGCCAACATGGCAAAACCTTGTCTCTACTAAAAATACAAAAATTAGCTGGGCATGGTGGTGTGTGCCTGTAGTCCCAGCTACTCGGGAGGCTGAGGCAGGAGAATCGCTTGAACCCGGGAGGCGGAGGTTGCAGTGAGCCGAGATCGCACCACTGCACTCCAGCCTGCCGACAGAGCGAGACTCCGTCTCCAAAAAAAAAAAAAGATGTCCTTTTGGCCTTACTTCCAGTCCTTTGACTCACCGTCTACCAGTTTGGTTTTAGTTCGTCTTTGTCAGCGCCACGTGAGACATCTACAACAAGACGCCTTAAGCCAGCTCATGAATGGCCCCATCAGAAAGAAGCTCAAAATTATTCCTGAGGATCAATCCTGGGGAGGTACTTATGCGACCTAATTAAGTGCCGTTTGTAGAGTTATGGGGAGAAAAGAGGTGCAAATTCAGAGACCTGAATTTGTCGGATGGGTTTTGTTGTTGGTTATGATAGGTTACAGGTAAACCATATTCCTATCCACATTTTGTAGGTAAGCAAATAGATATAGAGACAGTAAATGACTTGTCAGGGCTGTGAGGGCTGGATGCAGTGGCTCACGCCTATAATCCCACCACTATGGAAGACTGAGTTGAGAGGATTGCTTGAGGCCACAGTTGAGCAACACAGTAAAACCCTCATCTCTACAAGAAAATAGAAAAATTAGCTGGGCATGGGCCGGGCGCGGTGGCTCATGCCTGTAAATCCAGCACTTTGGGAGGCTGAGGTGGGCGGATCATGAGGTCAGGAGATCAAGACCATCCTGACTAACATGGGGAAACCCCGTCTATACTAAAAATACAAAAAATTAGCCAAGCATGGTGGTGGGTGCCTGTAGTCCCAGTTACTTGGGAGGCTGAGGCAGGAGAATGGCATGAACCCGGGAGACAGAGCTTGCAGTGAGCTGAGATCACACCACTGCACTCCAGCCTGGGCGACATAGCGAGGCTCCGTCTCAAAAAAAAAAAAAAGAAAAAAGAAAAATTAGCTAGGCATGGTGGCATGTGGCATATAGTCCTAACTACTTGCTTGAACCCGGGAGTTTGAGGCTACAGTGAGCTATGATTATGCCAGTGCACTCCAGCCTGGGCAATAGAGAGAAACCCTTTTTGTTAAAAAAGGGGAAAAAAACATTTGTCAAAATTGGTTCAAAATAAGGGGTTGGCAGGGAGCTGAGTGGGGAGGGAAATAATGCATATTTGACTGTGAGTTAATAATTATTGAAGTCTGGTATGGGTACATTGGAGCGTTGTACACTACTCTTTTGTATCCATTTGAAATTTTTCATAATAAAAAATTAAGATAAAAAAGCTACATCCAAGGCCACAGTTGGTTGCAGATGAGATTTCGTGCCAAAGGTCCTTGCAGGATGTCAGACAGCCCAAGTGTTTGGGCAGATTTTGACCAGCTCTCTCTTGCTGACCTCCCCAGGCATCCTGATGCTAGATGTGGCCGGGCATTACTGCATTCTGGTCTCAAGACTGTGGTGAGGAAATAATGAAATCCTTAGAGACCAGGGCCAGGTAGAAATCTTGGATAAGTTCCTACTTTATTCCTGTAGGGAGGCCTTGAGCAAGCAGAGATCTCAGGTTTCTGAAGGGAAAACACTCTGAGCTAAAGAGGGTTTTGTTTCATGTGTGTTCAAGACACCCCAAGGATATGGGGTCAGTGGTCCTGTGGCTGCTGCTGGGAGCCTACGATTTGCTGCTGCTGGGAGCTTTCTCAGGGGACATGGGTCCTCCTCTCCCAACCTGCAGTCACCAGAGGGTGCATTCTATCCCTGGTTTTTTCATTACTCCTGACTGCTGAGAGAATTTTAGAAATGAAGAAAAATTAGCTCAAATAAAAAGAGCTGGGTGTGGCCGGGTGTGGCGGCTCACGCCTGTAATCCCAGCATTTTGGGAGGCCGGGCGGGTGGATCACCTGAGATCGGGAGTTCGAGACCAGCCTGACCAACATGAAGAAACCCCGGCTTTACTAAAAATACAAAAGTAGCTGGGTGGGGTGGCAGACCCCTGTAATCCCAGCTACTTGGGAGGCTGAGGCAGGAGAATCACTTGAATCCGAGAGGCAGTGATTGCGGTGAGCCAAGATTGTGACATTGCACTCCAGCCTGGGCAACAAGAGTGAAACTCTCTTCAAAAAAACAAAAAAAGAGTTGGGTGTGGTGGTGTGCACCTGTAGTCTCAGCTACTTGGGAGGCTGAGGTGGGAGGATCGCTTAAACCTGGGAGGTAGAGGCTGCAGTGAGCTGAGATTGTGCTCCTGCACTCCAGCCTGGGTGACAGGGTGAGACGCTGTCTCAAATAAATAAATAAATAAATAAAAATTAAATAAAAAAAAAAAGACTTCTTATCTCCTAGGATAATGAAGAAGAAAATGGTATGTTGCTTGTCAAATGTCTCCTTGGCAGTGAGTAGCAAATAATGGTGGCTGCCACTGTTATTGCTGTCATTCAGCGTTTTGATAATGCTGATGGGCAGGAGCCAGCGAGAGTGCCGTGCTCACTAGCTCCTGTCTTGCCTGGGGCTTGTTATTCATTTGGCTTTCCTGAGGGCCAGCTCTGAATTGGTTTAAGTTTGATCTGGTTTATTATAAGGTAGGCCCACTTGTTCAGGACTTGAAACTTGGCCCTGGTGTTACTCGAAAAAACAGGAAAACTGACATTGGCCCAAAGCACAGTTTATTCCCTGAGTGTACCAGCCTAATGAGTATTTCCTAGGTCTCTCCCTCCCTGTTTCCTTGGACAGTAGCCTATTCCAGGTATCAATTCCTCATTAAAAATGGCGCCTGCTATCATCTCAAGCTCTCAAGAGAATGGACCACATGAGCTATTTATGTGTGCCTTACACCTGACCAGTCGGCACAAATTTCTGGGCTGGTTCATCCCTGTTTGTGAAGCATCTGTGCGTTCAGTCGTTGTTCGATGCTGGAGCCCAAGATGCTCTGGGCTGAAAGGTATCTCCTGTTTTGGCAGATTCAAACCTACTCCCTCTTTCTCCTTCCCCATGTGCAGGCCAGGCTACCACCGTCTTTGTGAACATGGAGGAGGACTTCATGAAGCCAGTCATTAGCATTGTGGATGAGTTGCTGGAGGCAGGGATCAACGTGACCGTGTATAATGGACAGCTTGATCTCATCGTAGATACCATGGGTAGGAATTGACTCTGAGGGGCACATAGAGGCAGTTTTATGGGTTCAACTGGAAGGGAACTGGCCTTGGACATGTTAGTCTTGGGGTGGATGATGTTGACATGCCAGGAGGAAGGCCATTTCCCATTACATTCATCTGCTCCTGACCTTGATTATTCAAAGAGTGGGGAGCTGCATGTGGCTGTGACCCCTCAGAAGCCTGGGCCTGTCCGGGTTTGGGGGCCCTTAGGTATGATTAAAGAAAAGAACAGCACCTGTCTCTACCATAAAACTTAGACATTTTTCTGGTTATTGGGCAAGTGCACTGTTTAATTAAGGGAGAGCCTCATTTTTGTGCGACATCACAGTCAATGTTGACCACTACAGAGTAAATTAAAACTAAACCCTAATGACCGTAACCCTGAAGACCCAGGGGAAATGGTCTTTGTGGAATCCTGACTACTGCCCTATCACCTACCACCTATTTAATTTGCTCACTTCCAAATTAAATAGGGCCTGGTGGAGGCTCAGAGACAGGTTCTCTGACCTGGCAGGCTAATTGAGGCACAAGGTCTGACGGATGTGATGCGCCTCGTCAAACCAGAAGGATTGAATATTTTTGTGACTGGTAAGCAAGGGATACCAAGGACAATTTGGAAAGCTGCTGCATTGCTCCATGAACAGCCCAGGTGATCCTTGTCACTGTCTCATTCCTGACATCTCTCAGTCCTCCTCACGGGCCTGTCTCCAGAGGTCCCCAGTTCCCTTCCTAAAGAGCAGATGGCAGTGAGAGATACAGAGGCAAAAACAGTCAGGTTTTGCAGCTGTTAGGTTTCTCCCAGCAGCCTAGGTTTCACTGGGAGTCAGAAATGCAGATGCTCAGGCCCTACCCTGATCTTCTGAATCAGAATTTGCATTTTAACAAGATCCTGAGTGAGTTTCACGCATACTGCAGTTTGGGAAGCACCAACTTTTAGGACCTAGACTTTTTTCCTACTCTACCCAGCTATTAATGCCAGGCCTTTCTCTTTGTCCTTCTCACCAGGTCAGGAGGCCTGGCTGCGGAAACTGAAGTGGCCAGAACTGCCTAAATTCAGTCAGCTGAAGTGGAAGGCCCTGTACAGTGACCCTAAATCTTTGGAAACATCTGCTTTTGTTAAGTCCTACAAGAACCTGGCTTTCTACTGGATTCTGAAAGCTGGTCACATGGTAAGAGACAGCTTTTGTTCCAGACTTAAAAATCATCCTGAGAGGGAAGCCACAGGCAGTTCTCTGTCTCTGTCCGCTGCCCAGGTGGGTCTTGTAAGAAGTACGAGGGTCCGAGGGCCACATGTGGTGGCTCACGCCTGTAATCTCAGCACTTCGGGAGACCAAGGCGGGTGGATTGCTGGAGCCCAGGAGTTTGAGACCAGCCGGGGCCACATGGAGAAACCTTGTCTCTACAAAAAATATGAAAATTGGACCAGGCACAGAGGCTCATGCCTGTAATCCCAGCACTTTGGGAGGCTGAGACGGGTGATCGCTTGAGCTCAAGAGTTCAAGACCAGCCTTGGCAACATGGCGAAACCCTGTCTCTACAAAAATTGACCAGGTGTGGTAGCACATACCTGTAATCCCAGCTACTTGGGAGGCTGAAGCACGAGAATCGCTTGAACCCAGGAGGCGGAGGTTGTGGTGAGCCAAGATAGCACCACTGCACTCCAGCCTGGGCAACAGAGTGACACTCTGTCTCAAAAAAGAACAAAAATTAGCCGGGTGCGGTGGCGCATGCCCATGGTCTCAGCTGCTCAGGAGGCTGAGTGAGGTGGGAGGATTGATTGAGCCTGAAAACTAGAAGCTATAGTGAGCCAAGATCATGCCACTCCACTCCAGCCTGACAGAGCGAGACCCTGTCTCCAAAAAAAAAAAAAAAAAAAAGAAAAAGAAAAATTAAGAAAGAAATACTTAGGGCTTGGGAGTGTTTTGAGTTTCCTAACAAAATTCTGCTATTAGCACTAGGCACTGCGAGCACAAGGGTGAGTGGTGCCCAGTCCCTGTCCTCAAGGAGCTTGTGGTCTAGAGACAGACAGGCAAGGAGACTGTCAATAGCATGGGTTGAGCAATGCTAAGAGGGGGCTTGGCCCAGGGAAGGGTGCCCTGCCCAGGCTTGCAGATCTGGAAGATTGTGCCCCCACGTGATGTGTAGGAGTGATTTAAAGAAAGAGGAGGAGGTGGGGAGCATGGAGAGCAGTGAATACAAGGTCCAGAGGAGCCTCAGACGGCGAGGCCTTGGAATGGACACTGGAGGGAGGTGACTGCAGAGGGGGAGTTTTCATACCATGCTAAAGAGTTCAGACAGGGCACCAAGCAGGGGTTTTAAGCAAGGGAGTGAAATGAAGAGATTTGTCCAAGAAATACCATTCTAGCAGTAGAGGGCATGGGGCAAGCCTGGGGCCACGGACCAGTCAATGAGGCTGTTAGGTAAATCCAGAAAGGAGGAAAGTGGATGGATTTGGTAAAGTGTAAAGAAGGGAAAATTGGCAGGACTTGGTAATCATTTGGGGTGGAAAAATACTGAAGGGTGGCTTGCAGGTTTCTGCTCCAGCATCGTGGTTTGGGATGGAGGCAATTTGCACAAGCTGAGTTTGAATTGCCTATGGAACAGAAGGCAGAAGAAGAGCCTACAAATGAGACTGAGAAAGGAGCAGCCAGATAAGTGAGAAGGGAGACCAGGGATGCGTGGCATCCCCAAAGCAGGGAGGGGCCCATAGTGCCAAGTGAGAACTCAGGGGAAGGGTTGGAACGTGAGTGATGATGTGCTTACACCGATATCCTTGGCACCTGCGTTGGTGAGATATTTTGGTGAGGTGGCAAGCTCAGAAGCCAGAATGTAAAGACTGGAGAAAATGAATGAGTAGTGAGGAGAAGAGACCGCAGCTTCCTTTAAGAAGCCAGGGAAAGCAGCCCACTCTTTTTTTTTTCTTTTGAGACGGAGTCTCGCTCTGTTGCCTGGGCTGGAGTGCAGTGGCCAGATCTCAGCTCACTGCAAACTCCGCTTCCCGGGTTCACGCCATTCTCCTGCCTCAGCCTCCCGAGTAGCTGGGACTACAGATGCCAGCCACTTCGCCCGGCTAGCTTTTTGTATTTTTTAGTAGAGACGGGGTTTCACCGTGTTAGCCAGGATGGTCTCGAACTCCTGACTTCGTGATCCACCCGTCTCGGCCTCCCAAAGTGCTGGGATTACAGGCTTGAGCCACCGCGCCCGGCCAGCAGCCCACTCTTAAAAGACACTTAATCTAGGCTGGGTGTGGTGGCTCACACCTGTAATCCCAGCATTTTGGGAGGTGAAGACAGGTGGATCACCTGAGGTCAGGAGTTCGAGACCAGCCTGGCTAACATGGAGAAACCTTATCTTTACTAAAAATGTAAGAATTAGCTGGGCATGATGGTGGGCACCTGTAATCCCAGCTACTCAGGAGGCTGAGGCAGGAGAATCACTTGAACCTGGGAGGCGGAGGTTGCAGTGAGCCAAGATCGTGCCATTGCACTCCAGCTTGGGTGACAGAGCGAGACTCTGTCTCAAAAAGTAAATAAATAAATAAACAAATAAACAAACAAATAGACTTAATCTAAAGGGAGAACAAACAAGGCAGCAGGGCACAGAGGGAGAGGGCATTATTTATGCTCTCAGGATCTGAGTACCTTCAATATTGACTTAAAAAAATTAGGAAGTCTTAGAGCAAAGCAGTGTTACAGATTGAGTGCCCCTTATGTTTGGAAACAGAAATGTTTCAGATTTTTAATTTTTTTGGATTTTGGAATATTTGCATATCCATAATGAGATATCTTGGGGATCGGACCCCAGTCTAGGCAATGGAATTCATTTATATTTCATATACACCTTGTACACATAGACTGGAGGTACTTTTCTACAATGTTTTAAATATTTTTGTGCATGAAGCAACGTTTGTGTGCATTGAGTTATTAGAGAGCAAAGGGTGGCTGTTTCAGCCACCCATGGCTCTTCAACCAATCTGTGGCTATTGGGCATCATATCATTTCTGACTCCAAATTTATATGCTGCCAATAAGCAATCTTTTTCTTGCACATAGTCACACATAAGTACTTCACAGTGAGAAATACAACATACCATTAATACAGTGGAAAAATTGTGTGTTCAGAGTAACTGAGCAGCACAGTAGAGTAGCATCACCAGAATACCTGTGTCAGCTGCTAGACAACAGCAACAGCAAGCAACAGCAGCTTTCAGTCTCTACCTACAATGCTGTGTTTTGACTAAAAGGTTACTGTACTGTAACCCCCTTGGGGATGCAGAAATAAAGTGTGTGTTGTGTGCCTGCATTTTGAATGCAGCCCCCCATGGGGCAGGTGTGAAATATTCCACTTGTGGCCTCATGGTGGCACTCAAGAAGGCTGGAATTGTGGAGCATTTTGGATTTCCCAGTGAGGGATGCTCAACCTGCACTAGAGAGAAGTCCCTGCCGAGGCTGGTAGGAGGGCATGGAGCAAGCCAACCACACTCTTATGTATTAGAGTTCAGGCCCGTTTCCTCTTGGTTTGTCACATATAGAACAACAGATCAGTTGGGGACAGGCTTAAAATAGCCCTTGGAGACTGTTGTTAAGTTGTCCCCAAACCACTTCCCCTTTCATTAATTAAATGACATTTTAGGATGCCCTACTGTGCCTATGCTTCCTGGGGACTCTTGGCAGAAGAGTCAAGGATGGGTGTGCCATAGAGAATCATGGGGCCAGGGAATTGCAGAACAGGGAGACCATATACTCCAACCCCCTTTGTGTAGGGGAGAAACTGAGGCCTCTGCCCTTCCCCCTTTTGATGCTGTGTGGGAAGGAAAATTTAAGGGACTTATTCTAAAAATCTGGGGGAAAACGAAAGAAAGTTGAATAACAATGCGAAAGTCAGGTCCCATCCAAAGGGCCCTGTTTGTTTTTATTATTTGTGGTTCTCGCCTGTGAGCTTCCTTCTCAGCCATTTGTCTGTTCTCAATCCGGGATCCCTTCTAGACAGACTCCTTTAAAATGTTTAGAATCTTCCTTCTTCCTTGAACAGGCTAGGTCTCAGTATCATGAGCATGACCCTTACCAAGAAATCAACAGATCAGCCCCATATGGAGTAGAAGGTTCTTGCCTTAAATGCTGACTTCTCCAGGTCCTTGCCACCCAGCCCAGTCAGGGCCCAGAAGAGCTTTCATCCAGTGCACGAGTCATTTTCAGGAAGGACCCTCTCTCAGGGATGTGCCCAGGTGTCTGCACAGGTTGCTGTCACAGAGCTGGCTCCCTTTTGGGAGCAAGGTTTGAGGATGTTGCCTCTGACCCCAGTCCCAGGAATAGCACCAGGAGCACTAACTCAGGTGTTGTTTTTTTCTAGGTTCCTTCTGACCAAGGGGACATGGCTCTGAAGATGATGAGACTGGTGACTCAGCAAGAATAGGATGAAGGGGGCTGGAGATGAGCGGGTTTGTTTGGCCTTGGGGCACAGAGCTGAGCTGAGGCCACTGAAGCTTTAGGAAGCGCCATTCTTCCCTGTATCTAACTGAGTGATCAAGAAGGTTCTGACCAGCTACCGCCGAGGATAAAAATCATTGTCTCTGGAGGCCGTTTGGAAATTATTTCTGCTGCTTAAAAAACCTAAGATTTTTTTTTTTTTTTTTTTTTTTTTTTTTTTTTTTTTTGAGGCAGAGTCTGGCTCTGTCGCCCGTACTGGAGTGCAGTGGCCGGATCTCAGCTCACTGCAAGCTCTGCCTCCTGGGTTTACGCCATTCTCCTGCCTCAGCCTCCCTAGTAGCTGGGACTATAGGCGCCAGCCACCTCGCCCGGCTAGTTTTTGTATTTTTAGTAGAGATGGGGTTTCACCGTGTTAGCCAGGACGGTCTCGATCTCCTGACCTCGTGATCCGCCCGTCTCGGCCTCCCAAAGTGCTGGGATTACAGGCTTGAGCCACCGCGCCCGGCCTAAACCTAAGATTTTTTTAAAAAATGGATTTGTTTTAATCAAAATGAAGGATGATAATAGATTATGACTTTTTCTTATGACAGAAGCAAATGATGTGATTTATAGAAAAACTGGGAAATACAGGTACACAAAGAATGAATCAACACCTGTATACCCCCTTCCTGGGGTGAGCACTGTTACCAATTTAGCATATGTCCTTGCAGATTTTTTTTTTTTTTTTGCTATATATACATATATATTTTTTACCAAAATGAATCATTACTGTATGTTGTTTCACTGTTTGTTTGACATATCAGTATATCCAAAACACCTTTTCATGTCAATAAATGTTCTTCTCTAACATTTTTAATGGCTGTGGAGCATTCTACTTTATGGTTATATGCTAGTTTATTTACAAAATTCCCAATTGCTTCCGACAAGTATAATAATTTCTAGTTTGTTGCTATTATACACAGTGCTCTGTTGATGCACCCTGATAGTTAGATTTTTTGTACCTCCTTATTTTCTTAGAATAAATTCATAAAAGTGTAATTATTTAGTCCAAGGATTGCCACATTTCCTTAAAATCAAAATAATTAGCTCAGGACTTTTAACTTTTTATTCATAGCTCAAGATCTACATAAGGAGGTTTGACGCCATGGCTCACACCTATAAACCCAGCACTTTGGGAGGTCGAGGCAGGAGGATCCCTTGAGCCCAGGAGTTCACGAACAGCCTGGGCAACATAGGGAGACCCCATTTCTACAAAAAAATGAAAACATGAGCCGAGCATGGTGGCACACACCTGTAGTCTCAACTACTCGGGAGGCTGAGGCAGGAGGATCACTTGAGCCAGGGAGGTTAAGGTTGCAGTGAACCATGATCAAGCCACTCACTCCAGCCTGTGTGACAGAGAGACCCCCATCTCAAAAAAAAAAAAAAAAAAAAAAAATCTGCATAGGGGATCTAATAGCTTCTAGGACTGTCTGAAAGAAATACCACCTCTTGTAGTTGCAGGGCTGGTATTTTATGTATGTATGTATGTATGTATGTATGTATGTATGTATGTATTCATTTGAGACGGGGTCTCACTCTGTGCCCCAGGCTAGAGTGCAGTGGCACAATCATGGCTCAGGTGATCCTCCTGCCCCAGCCTCCTGAGTAGCTAGTACCATAGGTGTGCACCACCGTGCCCAGCTAATTTTAAAAATTTTTTTGAGGCTGGGCGCGGTGGCTCAAGCCTGTAATCCCAGCACTTTGGGAGGCCGAGACGGGCGGATCACGAGGTCAGGAGATCGAGACCATCCTGGCTAATACAGTGAAACCCCGTCTCTACTAAAAAATACAAAAAATGAGGCGGGCGCCTGTAGTCCCAGCTACTCAGGAGGCTGAGACAGGAGAATGGCGTGAACTCGGGAGGCGGAGCTTGCAGTGAGCTGAGAGCCGGCCACTGCACTCCAGCCTGGGTGGCAGAGCAAGACTCCGTCTCAAAAAAAAAAAAAAATTTTTTTTGTAGAGTTGGGGTCTCACTATGTTACCCAGGCTGGTCTCAAACTTCCAGGCTCTAGCAATCCACCTGTCTTGGGGTCCCAAAGTGCTGGGATTACAGGCTTGAGTCACCAAGCCTGGCCAAGGGCTGAAATTTAAAATAACATCTGGGGCTCACACCTGTAATCCCAGCACTTTGGGAGGCTGAGGTGGGCAGATCACAAGGTCAGGAGATCAAGACTATCCTGGCTAACGCAGTGAAACCCCGTCTCTACTAAAAATACAAAAAAAAATAAAAATTTAGCCGGGTGTGGTGGTGTGCACCGGTAGTCCCAGCTACTTGGGAAACTGAGGCAGGAGAATGGCGTGAACTTGGGAGGCGGAGCTTGCAATGAGCCAAGATCGCGCCACTGCACTCCAGCCTGGGCGACAGAGCAAGACTCTGTCTCAAAAGTAAATAAATAAATAAATAAATAAATAAAATTAGACAAATAAAAAACCCAAAACTTATTGCTGCAGACGGTGAGGAAAGAGTTAACAGCAGGTTATGTCTACATGACCAGCCCCTTCAGACCCTGAGACTAAAAACAGTCTCCTGGGGCAGAGACTACACATGTCCCTGTGGTTCACAGTTAGCAAGAACTCCAGTGTACCCGTGGAAAGGAAGAACTTTAGAAGCCTGTGCTGGATACCCCTGGATATCACCAATGTGTATCCTTTTTACCTGCTGCTTGTGATGTGCATCTTTTGTTCCAAAAAGTTAGCTATTAGTATAACCTGCTACTGAGCCCTGTGAGTCTTGGTGAACCATCTAACAAAGCAGTGAATTATAAAACAAGTTGAATTCCCAATCTCACAGAGTCTCTTCTGTTAAAAGTTAGTGCATTGGTTGGGAAGAAATGTAATTCTAAACATTGAGATGAGTCACCTGGGCAGATTTCAATGAAGCTAGGGGACCTCAAACCTTTTTGGCCATTAGAAGCAGCCCTTCCATGGCTGTCTGGGCAGGTTAATCGTGTCTTGCCCTAAGACCCTATAGTAAATTCCTAGACTTGCCCAGGGCTCTTATTCCTGCTGTATAACATTCTCCCTCAACCCACCCCCCTACCTTCCTAGGTAATCCCTGTGATCAGTTGACAAGGGAAGGCAACTCTCAGGCTTGATTTACAGACAGTGCTCCACAGAATGCATGCATCACCTGAACGTGCATAGCTACAGCACCGTGGCCGCACTCTAGGACAGCCCTGAAAGATGGTGTGAAGGGAAATCCTCCCAGTGTACAGATCTTAGAACAGTGCACTCAGCTCGTCATTGTCCCTGGAAGGGGAAATAAACAGAAGAATAAGTCTGCTGGTTTAGCTGGGTATTCAGGGACTTGGAAGAAACTTGATTAGTGGTTCATGCCTATAATACCAGCACTTTGGGAGGCTGAGGTGGGAGAATCCCTTGAGTCCAGCAGTTCAAGACCAGCTTAAGCAAGATGGTAAGACCCTGTATCTACAGAAAATAAAAACATTAACTCAGCATGTTGGTGCACCCCTGTAGTTTCAGCTACGTAGGAGGCCGAGGTAGGAGAATCACTTGAGCCCAGGAGGTTGGTTGAGACTACAGCGAGCCACATTTATACTCCAGCCTGAGTGACAGGGTGAGACCTTGTCTCAAAAAGAAAAAAAACTTGATTAGAAAATTGATGACAAGAAGCTCTGAGGAAGAGTTACAAGACTAGATCTCTGAATGGCCGGGTATGAAGATCATTGTTTTCCATCTGAATACTCAACTAGGGCAAAGGAAGATTTTAATAATCAGGTGGGTAGTTGACCCATTCTGTGGCTATTAGCCTCCTTCAGCCCCTCCTGTAGACTCATGAGCAACGTGGCCATGGTGGTGGGGATGGAGGCTAGGCATGGGGTTGGCAACATGGACTTCCACTCACTAAGGGTGACCTGGTCACAGCCACTGCTGAGTGCCCCATCTGCCAGCAGAAGAAACAACACTGAGCCCCTAATACGGCATCACTGCTGAAGAGATCAGCCAGCTACCTGGTGTTAGGCTGATTACATTGGACCACTTTTATTATGAGGCAGGCAGCACTGTGTTTTCAATGGAGTTAACACTTGCTCTGGACATAGCTGTGCCTTCCTTTCCCACAATGCTTCTGCCAAAACTAGCATCTGTGGACCTACGGAGTGCCTTATCCATGACCATGGTATTCACAGCAAATGAAAGGCAGCAGTGAATTTATACATGTGGAATTGACTGGTCTCACCATGTTTCCCATCCTCTTAAAGCAACTGCCTTGACAGATGGTTGAATGGCTGAAAATTCAGCTACAGTGCCAGCTAGGTGGGGATAGATTGCAGGGCTGGGGCACTGCCCTCCAGTATGTGGTATATGCTCTAAATCAACAGCCTTGTTTCTCCCATACCCAAGATTCATGAGTCCAGTAATCGAGGGATAAAAGTGAAAGCGACTCCTCTCACTGTTAACCCTAGTGATCCAATGGTAACATTTTTGCTTCCCATCCCTGCAACTTTAGGTTTTACTGGTCCAGATGTCTTAGTTACAACGGGAGAAATGTTTTCTCTAGGAGACACAGCAGATAATCCATGGAACTGGAGCTTGAAGCCACCATCTGGCCTCTTTGGGCACTGCATCAACAGGTAAAGTGCTGTCTGCAGTGATTGATCCTGACTATCAAGAGGAAATGGGGTTACTCCTACACAATGGACATAAGGAGGAAGAATGCAGGAGATCCTTTGGGGCACCCCCTAGTACTGCCATATTCTCTGATTAAGGTCAATGGAGAGCTACAACAACCCAATTAAGACCGCTAATGGCCCAGACCCTTCACAAAAGAAGATTTAAGTCATTCCATCAGGCAAAAAGCCATCACCAACTGAAGTGCTTGCCGAGGCCAAAAGATACATGGAATAAATCATAGATGAGGGCAGTCATAAGTACTCTGACCTTGTGACCCACTGTAGGAACGAGGACTGTAATAATTATTTTTCTTTCTTCTGTTGATGTGAATCTATTTTAATAAATATTAACAAAAAAAAATTTTTTTTTGAGACAGGGTTATGCTCTGTCACCCAGGCTGAAGTACAGCAGCACAACCACAGCTCACTGTAGCCTTGACCCCCCCACCTCCCAGGGCTCAAGTGATCCTCCTGTCTCAGCACCCCCAGTAGCTGGGACTGCAGGCATGCACCACCATGCCCAGCTAATTTCTGTATTTTTTGTAGAGATGAAGTTTTACCACGTTGTCCAGGCTAGTCTGAAACTCCTGGGCTCAAGTGATCTGTCTGCCTCTGCCTCCCAAAATGCTGGGATTACAAGCGTAAGCCACCACCACATCTGGTGAACCAAATATTTTTGGTTTTATCTCTCATTCCTTTTTCATCTCTGATGTGCTAATAGTATTTAGCCTTTTTTATTTTTCTTTTTTAAGACAGGGTCTTGCTCTGTCACCAAGGCTGCAGTGCAGTGGTGCAATCACGGCTCACCACAGCCTCCATCTCCTGGGCTCAAATGATCCTCCCAGGTAGCTGTGACCACAGGTGCACATCGTTGTGCCTGGGTTTTTTTTTTTTTTTTTTTTTTTTTTTTTTGTGAGACAGGGTGTTGCTGTGCCCGGCTTCAAGCAATTCTCCCGCCTTGGCCTCCCAAAATGCTTGTACCTAACTTTACATGTAAATATTTATATTACAAGATGTCAAGGGAGGAATGTGAAACAGCTAGTAAAAGAATGAACATCATCCAAAGATGAAAAATGGACTCTGCCGGGCGCGGTGGCTCAAGCCTGTAATCCCAGCACTTTGGGAGGCCGAGACGGGCGGATCACGAGGTCAGGAGATCGAGACCATCCTGGTGAATACGGTGAAACCCCGTCTCTACTAAAAAAATACAAAAAAAAAAAAAAAAAAAAAAAAAAAAGAAAAATGGACTCTGATGCTCTTCTGGGGAAAAAGATGTGTATTTCTGAGTGTAAGAAATGGGACAATTGTGTCATGGTAAGCAGAATATGACTTTGTTATTGACTTCATTTGGAGATTAAGTGTGGTTTAAGGCAGTGTTATGGGTGCCAGGTTGACAAGGGGTGGACTGTAGTGTTTTGTAATGTTTCAACTCACCTCGGCCGAGTTAAGTTTTTCAGAATTACCCTTCTTGTATGTTTCTGATTAGGGTGGCCTGCAAGAGAAATCTTGGGAAAATGTGGAGGGTGAAGGGAAGCAGCAACCATTTTTCACTCACGCATGTTGTCGTTTTTCTGCTGGCTCAGCTCAGCTGAGCTCAGCTGCTCCCGCTTCCCTCAGATCCTCCTAGAGCATGTCTGCTTCCTGGGCCAGGTGAGTGTGCTTAGCACTGTGGAGAGGGACCCAAGAACTGACATGTGTTTCTGTACCATGGACTCCATCTCTTGCTTGTGGGATTCACATTGTTCTTGTCCTTCTCTACTTTACATTCCTTGCTCCTTCCTGACTGTTGCCCTGTGTACTTCAATCTCCAGCATCAGAGTTGGAGACAAAAGCCTTATGAGACAAAAGCCTTATGAAGACTTCTTAACCAGCTCCACACTGCTCAAGTCAAATCCCTGGTACACCTTCCCCAATACACACAGCTGTGCACATGCAAACACACACACATTGTTCTGCTTCTCTAATTGAATTCTTTTTTATTTTTGAGATACAGTCTTGCTTCGTCACTCCAGTTCCATGGATTACCTGACTTTAGTGCGGTGGTGCGATCACAGCCGCCTTAAACTCCTGGGCTCAAGCCATCCTCCTGCCTCAGCCTCCCAAGTAGTTGGGACTATACGTGCGTGCTACCGCTCCCAGCTAATTTATTTATTTATTTATTTAGAGACAGAGTCTCACTCTGTCACCCAGGCTGGAGTGCAGTAGCATGATCTCGGTTCACTGCTACCTCTGCCTCCTAGATTCAGGTGATTCTCCTGCCTCGGCCTCCCAAGTAGCTGGGATTACAGACATGTGCTGTGATGCCCAGCTAATTTTCACATTTTTAGTAGAGACGGGGTTTCACCATGTTGGCCAGGCTGGTCTCCAACTCCCAGCCTGTGATCAGCCTGTCTCAGCCTCCCAAAGTGTTGGAATTACAGGTGTGAGCCACTGCACCCAGCCACCAGCTAATTCTTTTTTAAGTTTTATTTTTGTAGAGACAGGGTCTGGCTATGTTGGCCCAGCTAGTCTCAAACTCCTGGCCTCAAGCAATCCTTCCACCTCAGCCTCCCACAGTACTAGGATTACAGGCAGGAACTACTGTGCTCCGCTGCTGATTGAATCCTGATTGATACAAAACTTTATTATTTTAATGGCTTCAAAATTCTCCACAATTGGAATCTGCATATTTGATGTCTTTCTGTTGCCTATACTTGTGAGCATCAATTGATCAGATACAGAACTCTCAGTCACATCATTCTTAGAGTTACCATCTAATGTTGCTGAGAAATTTGAAACCAATTCGCCTCTTTTCACCTTTGTAAATAATGAGTTTATTTTGTTTATTTTTTTATTATTTATTTTGAGACAGGGTCTCACTCTGGTTGCCCAGGCCAGAGTGCAGTGGCATGATATTGGCTCACTGCCGCCCCAACCTCCCGGTCTCGGGTGATTCTCCGACCTCAGCCTCTCAAGTAGCTGAGACTGCAGAGGCCTGCTGCCAAGCCCAGCAAATTTTTTTTGTATTTTTTGTAGAGACTGGGTTTTACCATGTTACCCAGGCTGATCTCAAATTCCTGGACTCAAGCTATCCGCCCTCCTTGACCTCCCAAAGTGCGGCGATTACTGATGTGAGCCACCGCACTTGGCCAACCAGTTTGATAAGTGGATGCTGTAAATCTTTTTGTTAAATTGTGTAAATCAGGAACTTCTGATGGTTACACTGATGTTTAGTTTTTAATTAATTTTGCCTGATGTGTCGTGAGCTTTTGGATCCCCAGGCTCTGATCTTCAGTTCAGCAATGCTTTCCAGTATTTATTTGAATATTGTTTTAAGATCTTTTTCCCACTTTCTTGTCCTTTAGCTTTCATTCTAGATACTTTTTCTCCAGACTCCCATCAACATCATTACTTCCTTTTCGGTAATGTCACTCTAGACTTTGAATTTCTTTTTTTTTTTTTGAGATGGAGTCTCCCTCTGTCACCAAGGCTGGAGTGCAGTGGCACGATCCCAGCTCACTACAACCTCCGCCTCCCGGGTTTAAGCAATTCTCCTGCCTCAGCCTCCTGAGTAGCTAGGCTACAGGCGCCCGCCACCACACCCAGCTGATTTTTGTGTTTTTAGTAGAGACAGGGTTTCACCATGTTGGCCAGGATGGTCTTGATCTCTTGACCTCGTGATCTGCCCGTGGAGGCTGGGATTACAGGTGTGAGCCCCTGCGCCCAGCCAGACTTTGAGTTTCTAAAAGATTCTTAACTTCTATAATTATCTTTCTCCCTATTTTCCCTAGATATGCCAGCTGCTGTTTCACCTTATCTTTTCATCTCATTTCTTATTTCGTAGGCTCCTGGTTTGCTTTAATTTCCTTGAGAGGGAGAAAAGTATCTGTAGTTTCCTAGTGCAAAGCTTCCAAGGAATGTCCCTCATTTATCTTTTGTACTTTGTGTTAATTTCCTCCATTTTAGTTGCAGGTGTTTTTTTCCCCATGTTTATGTGTTTGCTTTTTTATGTGTATGTATGTTTGAATGAGGGCAGTTATAGAATCATCTAATTGATTATCTGGTTATTTTTCAGATTGTCCACTTAATTCTTATTCAGGAAGTCTGGATGTGGTGGAGCTATATGGTCCTCACAGCTCTTCAGAGGCCTAAGAGCGGTGAATGCCCAGCTCTTGGATAATAATTATTGGGAACTTATTTCCTGTGTCCCTTAAGACTTAGGGAGTGTTTCCTTCCTAATGACCTGAGTGCTCAGAATTTGTTGTGTTCCCAGCTTCAGGATGAACCCAAAACTTTGGTAAGATGCAAAGTCCGTGAGAAATCCAGGGACTCCTTATTTGATAAATATATTGGTTATCTATTACTGTGTAAAAAATTACACAGAAAGCCAGGCCTGCTGGCTTATACCTGTAATTCTAGCACTTTGGGAAGCCAAGGTGGAAGGGTTGCTTGAAGCCAGGAGTTCAAAACAAGCCTGGTTAATGTAGCGAGGCCCTGTCCCTATTAATTTTTTAAAAGTTAAAATAAATAAAATAACTACTCAGAAACTTGGTGACTTAAAGCAACATTTATTATCTGACAGCTTCTGTATGTCAGGAGTCCAGCTGTGGCTTAGCTGGGTCCTCTACTTTAGGATCTCCACAAGGCTGCAATCAAGGGTTGACCAGGGTTGCAGTCATCTCAAGGCCCAACTAGGGTAGAATATGCTTCCAAGTTCAGCCATGAGGTTATTGGCACAATTCAGTTCCTCATAGGCTGTTGGGCTGCAGGACTCCCTTAATTACTTGTCATGTGGACCCTTCCATGGGCAGTTCACAATATGGCAGCTGGCTTCATCAGACAGACACAGAGAGAGAAAGAGTGAGAGAGCCAGAGAGAGAGCATGGGCAAATGTGCAAGGTAAAGGTCACGATCTTTTATAATGAAATCTCAGAAGTGACATCTTACCACTTTTGCCTCTTCTTTAGAAGCAAGAAAAGGGGAAGAAATCTTTTCTCTCCCAGGTCCTCAACCCTCAACACTGAATGTTCCATGTGCCCAGCTTTCTGGAAACTTCCTGCCCCTTCCACCTAGCTACTTTCTGATTTCTCTTCAGCTCTCAGAATAAATACAAATCTCTCAAGAAGCCCTCCCTGATCCCCCAGACTAAGGTAGAACCCCCTTTTGCTCACTCTCTAAGCACTCTACCTGTACTTTGTAATCCTCAGTCTCCTTGAGATAGAGTAGAAATGGCGCTTGGCTTCAGCTCACCTGCTCTAGAGCATTCTTTCATGCATCCCTACTGATCCCAAAACCCACACCACTACCTCACTCCTCTTTCACTTAAAGAATTCCAGCATGGGGCCGGGCGCAGTGGCTCATGCCTGTAATCCCAGCACTTTGGGAGGCCAAGGCGGGTGGATCACGAGGTCAAGAGATCGAGACCATGCTGGCTAACACGGTGAAACTGTGTCTCTACTAAAAGTACAAAAAATGAGCCGGGCGTGGTGGCAGGCGCCTGTAGTCCCAGCTACTCAGGAGGCGAAGGCAGAAGAATGGCGTGAACCCAGGGGGCAGAGCTTGCAGTGAGCCGAGATCTAGCCACTGCACTCCAGGCTGGGCAACAGTGCAAGACTCTGTCTCAAAAAAAAAAAAAAAAAAAAGAGAATCCCAGCATGCGTCTTAGGAGATAATGAAGGTTGCAGAGTGTCCCACCTAGGAAAGGGATGCTAAACAACTGATTTGCAGCCTTGTTGCTGCAGGCCAGACCTCCAAGTGGCCCATTACTCAAGATAGTCATCGTGACTAGATATGCTGCCTTGCATACCCCGCCCCTCAAGGGCTTTGCTCAGCCCTGCCTGCATATCCTACCCTGCTGTCAATCCTCATGCTTTGCATAACAACAACAACAACAACAACAACAAAAGCCCTACTGGCTCTCTATGACTCCGTTACCTCAGGACAGAAGCTCCAAGGAGAGCTTGTCTGGGAAACCTTTTTCAGGCTCAGGTCAATTTCTATTGCTTTGAGAACCCAAGAACCCATGGTTGGTAAGTTGTTCTTTGAGGGCTCATCTGGGATCAGAGGACATGGGGAGATTTTTCTCCCGCTAGTGGGGAGACTTGAGGGCTGATGGGACTGCTGGATAATATCCCTTAGTGGCTGACAGCAGCTACCTGAACTTTTGATTCAATGTCACCACAGTAGCTCAGTCTCCACCCCCTTGGAACTCCTCGCCCACCCCACAAGGCAACACTTTTCTCCCTTTTCTCTGTCTTTCTCTCCTATCCCTTTTCTAGTTTTTCTGTCACTTGGGGTGCTTTGCCCCTCCTCTTCTAATCCCTACTGGTTTGGGTCGCCTTATTAGACATCCATAAGGGATGGGTTGACGTGATTTTCCTGATTTACTGGTCTGGGTCACTTGAATAAACATCCACACAGGACGAATTAAAAGGGTTGACCATCCGGGTCTGGTCGACCCAGCAGGCACTGGGATGAGTTACACCCATCCCCTGGCCTAAGTTGATTTGGATTCAAGTCCCAAGAAAATCTTTCTCTCTCTCTTTGGGAGTCTGTCCGAATGTGTAGTCCTGCTGGTTTGGGGAGACTGCCTGAGACAGGGTGCCAGAAACACCCAGATAGCTTTCAGGAAGGCACCAGGGAGGCCTGGGTGTGATGGTCCGTATTGGTTTTCTAAACTCTGAGGAAAGTTCAGAACACAAACCGTTAACTAACTATAAAATTAAGAAATTTAAGAGGCTTTGGCCTGTGATTCTTGAGATAGTGTTATGGGATCTTTGGGGTGTCACTTTTCTGGCTGGAAACCTCTGTGGCTGGTGGCCCCTTTGACTGAGTTCTTGTCCTGAGTCCAGGAAGAATGAGGTACAGAGACAAGTGGAAGGTGAACAAGATGAAGAGGAGCTTTACTGAGTGTTACAACAGCTCAGAGGAGACCTGCAGTGGGTAGCTCCTCTGTAGACCGGTCATCTCTTCAGGTGTTCAGCTCTCAGCACAGAGGAGGCCTTCAAGAGGGAAGCTCCGCTCTGCAACTGGTCATCCTGAAGTCTGTGCTCTCAGCAGAGAGGGTAGCTCCTCTCTGCAGCTGATCATCCTGTCATCTCCAGCTCTCAGCAGAGTGGGTAACTCCTCTCTGCAACTGGTCATCCCATCATCTCTCCATCCTCTGCCCTGCTCTGGCTGAGCCCGGGACTTTTATGGATCTCAGAGGGGAGGAAGTGTATCCCGATTGGTCCATGGGCCCACTCATAAGACGCACCACAAGTCCCCACTCCTGGGGGCTCAGGAAGGCCTCCCTGCCCTTTTAAGCTCAAAAGTGCCTGCCCCTCTGCCAGGCTTCTCCCTGCTGTTGGCTCCCGCTCCAATCCTGCCATGATGCCTGTTAGAGACAAACTGCCCTAAAAAGCTTCTTGGTGCTGCCCGCCACTCCCTACTCTGCAACTCCTCTCCATGCTGCCCCAAGCCTCTTTACATTTCTAAGCCCTTCTCGAGGCACTGCAGTGAACCCAGCAGACTTTACCTATCAGGACTTGCTGCTATAAAGCGAACCCCAATTACAAACCATCCGGACCCCACAGGGGGAGGTCGTGGGAAGCATAAACAAACTTTACCTACACCCTCCAGTACCATAAACATCACAAGGTGATATGTGGCAGAGTTAACCAACAAATGACCCCGGGCTCTCTCTCCCCAATATAAACCCCTCATTTTGTAAACTCAGGGCTGCCTCCTCTTTCTGTAATGGAGCAGCCAGCAGGTTCAATAAACTTACTTGCCTGAACTTGGGTCTCTCTCTCTTGTCCTTTCTGTCGGCTGAACTTACAATGCCCAGCTAATTTTTGCATTTTTTGGTAGAGATGGGGTTTCACCATGTGAGCTACGCTGGTTTCGAACTCCTGATCTCAAGAGATCCACCTGCCTTGGCCTCCCAAAGTGCTGAGATTACAGGCGTGAGCCACTGCGCCCTGCCAAAGCATAACAATCTTAAAAGCATGTATTGTTATGAATATTGGAACATCTGGACTTTCCATCATTGTAAGAATGTGTCTTTTGCAGGTATCTTCAAGCTATTTCCTGAACTGTAAATATCTCATGACTGTGGGTTGTGACAAGCATGAAATGCGCCTTGTTAGTCTCAAGATGAGCTGAACTCAAAATGGCATCACCCTAGCTCTGCTATGCTCCTATTTCCCTAACATAACCCCCAAAATTATAATTGGACAGATCCCTCTCAAAATCTGCTCATTTTGCTCATTTTGCATTGCATTACCTGGATCATCTTGACTCTTGGGGGCATCAAAAATTGCCTTGCATTCTGAAAAAAATTTTTAGCATTGGTGTGTAATATCCAGGTGGGAAATAGTCTCCTTTGACTCCATGGCTCACATCCAGGTCATGCTGATGCAAGCGGTGGGCTCCTAAGGCCTTGGGCAGCTCCGCTCCTGTGGCTCTGCTGGGTCCAGCCCCCACAGCTGCTTTCACGGGCAGGCGTTGAGTGCCTGGGGCTTTTCCAGGCACATGGTGCAAGCTCTTGGTGGATCTACGATTCTAGGGTCTGGAGGAGGGTGGTTCTCTTCTCACAGCTCCACTAGGCAGTGCCCCGGTGGGGACTGAGTGTGGGGGGTCCAAGTTATCTTGGGACCTCCAAAGGAGAATTCACCCAATTCATACAGGAATTTGCAGGCAGAGATAAATCCACGGCTGGGCTCCAGGCTTTAAACAATCTAATCTGAGATTCCTATGGAACAAAGTTTTAGCAAAGTCAATTTTTAAAAAAGCCTATATGACAAATAATTATTCTTGCTGCACTTTATGCAAATAATCAGGCCAAGTATAATATGACTAAAACTTATTTTGCAAACACATTGGTCCCACCATGACTTGTCTTTGATTAAAAATGAAAGACTGGAGAAAAAATATTATAATATACCTGCTATTAGGTTCTAGTCTTGTCTGTTATTTTTTAGTTTTTTTTTTTTTTTTTTTTTTTTTTGAGACGGAGTCTCGCTCTGTTGCCCAGGCTGGAGTGCAGTGGCCGGATCTCAGCTCACTGCAAGCTCCGCCTCCCGGGTTCACGCCATTCTCCTGCCTCAGCCTCCCGAGTAGCTGGGACTACAGGCGCCCACCACCTCGCCCGGCTAGTTTTTTGTATTTTTTAGTAGAGACGGGGTTTCACCGTGTTAGCCAGGATGGTCTTGATCTCCTGACCTCGTGATCCGCCCGTCTCGGCCTCCCAAAGTGCTGGGATTATAGGCTTGAGCCACCGCACCCGGCCTATTTTTGAGTTTTTTAAATATGATTTTTACAACATGGACTGGATCTTAAATATTTTCAGGGCTACAACTCTCCCAACTAATGTTTGGAAATTTTTCTTCCATTTTTCTAACTTAAACTTGTGAAAAGAAAATAAAAACTTGGGACCCCAATTTACTATACCAAAAGGACAGAGTTAAGCTGAAAGCTGAGTCATGCAAGAAACTGCCTTTCCTTTTGTTCCAAAGCAGAGAGCTACAGATAAAAGGTTAAGTATCTCCACAGGTCGCTACTCTATGTTCACCTTATCTTATGCGAAGTTCTGTCTTACTGAGTGCAAGACAAATACCTAACTGACTATTTCCCTACCTGCTCCTTTTCTCTTACAACATGGGATTCAGTAATGTGACCATACCCTCCCTCTTCCCTTCCAGTTCATTTTTCTCCTTTACATATCGAAGCCCTCAAAATCATCTTTGGAGAAAGGCACAGACCTCTCTTCCGGGCATATCCCTAACCTTGGCAAAATAAACTTCTAAATTGATTGAGACCTGTCTCAGACACTTTTTGGTTTACAGACTCAATAGAATTGCTACTACCTTTTTCCGAAGGCCCTGCAAGCTGAAGCTTATTCCTTGTGATATATGTGATAAGAACATGTCAGATTGCCACTGCCTTCCTCCTCTGTAACTAAGATACTTTGAATCTAACATCTAGATGGATTATGCCCACTATTAATGTTTGCTTTTCTCCTGTTTCTTCCATTTTTGGGAAGCGCGTCTTATTAAAAATCTGTTTGCTTTATATTTCAGGCAACAGGAGACTGGTTCTCTGGCCTATTCACTTAAATTAATGGCATCTGATCTCTTACAAGAATTATCAAACTGAGCTTAAGCATGTTATTATCACTGGGTATTATTTAATTTTTTAAAATAATTGTTTGTTATATTCAATAGGAGTATGGATGGTTAAAGTTTATGTCTTCCAGGTTTCAACAGTGCCTAGTCTCTACAGGTTTTCAGAGCAGTCAGGGAGAGATCTCCATGCCCTGCAAGGTTAGGTAGGAAATAACTTCAGCAGGAAGTAGCTTCAGAAGATGACATCTTTGGACCTTTCTCCTTAAGAATAAGGAGAGTGAAATCTCTCAGTGGGGAATGAGACAGAGTAGTAATGGGGCTGGGCTTCAGCTCACCCCCACTAGAGCATTATTTCATGCATCCTCACTGATCACAAAACCTATACTACTACTTTGATGCCATAATGTTTGAGCCATGCCTTTCACTTAAAGAATTCCAGGAACTGGCCTTAGGCAGTTTGGTTCCAAGAGCAGAATGTGTCTTACTCAGCTTTACATCTCTAGTACCTGGTTCAGTGACTGCCACATAGCACTGGGTAAATATTTGTCGAACTGAACTAAATTGGGAGTATCACACTGAGAACCTGGAGCTTGACTAAGAAATTGAGAAATGCATTTCCAGTTAATGGTTTCCATCTAGTTTCCTTTGGGACTTAAGTGATATGAGATATCCCTTTCACCATGCAATCTACCCCAGACATTGATGAGCCTGTCTTAATAAATTATGGTTCACCTGTCTCTTGCATCACTCTGAGACATTAGATGAGCTCTTGCCAGATGCAGCATATTCCTTGTATCATCTAAAGAGTTATGTCTATTAGACATTAGCATTGGTCTACTTGAAAATCTTGGGTTACATTTTTGTTTCCATTATCTTTTTTTTTTTTTTAGACAGAATCTTTTTCTGTCATCCAGGCTGGAGTGCAGTGGTGCAATCTTGGCTCACTGCAACCTCTGCCTTCCAGGTTCAAGGATTCTCCTGCCTCAGCCTCCCAAGCAGTGGGGATTACAGGTGCATGCCAACACGGTTGGCTAATTTTGTTTTTTTAGTAGAGACAGGGTTTCACCATGTTGGCCAGGCTGGTCTCGAACTCCTGACCTCAAGTGATCTAACCACCTCACCTCCCAAAGTGCTGTGATTACAGGCATGAGGCACTGTGTCTGGCCTCTTTAGAGTCTTGATAAATAGTTTTACTAAAGCAGGAAAAATAACTTCTCTTAGTCATGTTGTTTTAATAGCACCTAGTTTGTCTTGCTATAACAATACCTGAGACTTTCTATTTATAATATTTATTTAAAATCAAGAGAAATTTATTGGCTCATTGTTCTGGGGGTTGAGAAGTCCAAGACTAAGGGATGAGCATCGGGTGAGGGTTTTCTTGCTGTGTCAGCCTGTGACAGAAGAAGAGACATTGAGAGAGAGAGAATGCAATGAAGTGACTGAACTCATCCTGTTA
The DNA here is from genome assembly GCF_007565055.1 of Rhinopithecus roxellana. Taxonomy (NCBI): domain Eukaryota; kingdom Metazoa; phylum Chordata; class Mammalia; order Primates; family Cercopithecidae; genus Rhinopithecus; species Rhinopithecus roxellana. Next base: position 27,408,758 of record NC_044567.1, on the reverse strand, counting down.
TGTGGAGCCCCCTCCTGCATTAATCCATTCATGAGGGCAGATTCCTTACGGCCTAGTTGCCTCTTATTAGGCCCCACTTCCCAACACTGTTGCATTGGGGGATTACATTGCTAACACATGCTTTTTGGGGCTACATTCAAATCATAGCACAATGCAAATCCTGAAGCTATTGACAAAGCAAGCAGGGGAAAGTCAGCAATGCCCTTATTAGAATTTATTCTGGATCACCTTGTGTGATACTGTGATTTGTAATAAGAAGTGTATACTTGAACTTCAATCCCATTTCTGATACAGAGCTCCTACAACCCTGGGAATTTTCTAAGTGGTAAGAGTGAAAAAAGCATCTTGTTTTTCCTAACAAGCCCCTTTCAACCACACTAAAGGTTATGCTAATTAGGAGACTTTTGGAAACCCCCTCTGGGTGGGAGACTGATTGCCAGAGAAGCCAACCAAGTGATTAGAGGGTTACAACTTTTAGCCCCACACCCCACCCCCATCTCTAGGGGAGGGGAGATGAAGCTGGAGATTGGGTTAATCTCAATCAGTCATGTCTACATAATGAAGCCTCCATAAACATCCAAAAGGGCCACATCCAGACTGGTGAGGATGTGGAGGTGCCCAGAGAGTAGTATGCTTGGAGAGGGCATGGAAGCCCCACACCCTTTCTCACATACCTTGCCCCATACATCTCTTTCATTTGGGTGTTTCTGAGTCGTATCCTTTTATAACAATCTGGTAATCTAGCAAATGAAGAGTGATATAGTTTGGATATGTGTCCCTGCCCAAATCTCATGTTGAATTGTAATCTCTGGTATTAGAGATGGGGTCTGGTGGGAGGTGATGGGATCATGGGGGCTGATTTCTCATAAATGGTTTAGCACGAACCCCTTGTTGCTGTCCTCACCATAATGAGTGACTTTTCATAAGATTTGGCTATTTAAAACTGGGTGGCACTGTTACTGGAAAGGGGTCCCCATCTATACCCCAAGAGAGGGCTCTTGAATCTCCTGCAAGAAATAATTTGGGATGAGGCCAGGTACAGTGGCTCATGCCTATAATCCCAGCACTTTGGGAGGCTGTAGTGGGCAGATTGCTTGAGCCTAGGAGTTTGACACCAGCCTGGCCAACATGGCAAAACCCCATCTCTACCAAAATAATAATAAAAAAATTTAGCCAGGCATGGTGGCACATGCCTATAATCCCAGCTACTTGGGATGCTGAGGTGGGAGGATTGCTTAAGCCCTGGGAGGTGGAGGTTGCAATGAGATGACATGGCACTCACTCTGTCTCCAAAAAAAAAAAAAAAGAAAAGAAAAGAAAAAAAATTGGGGGCACAGAGCAGCCCCCAAAGGCTACTGGTTGCCATTTTTAATGGTTATTTCTTGATTATATGTTAGCAAGGGGGTGATTTATTCCTGAGATTTCTGGGAAAGGTGTGGGCAACTCCCAGAACATAGGGTTTCTCCCCTTTTCAGACCATACAGTGTAACTTCCTGACATTGTCATAGCATTTGTAAACTGTCATGGCGCTGGTCAGAGTGTAGCACTGAGGACAACCAGAGGTCACTCTCATCACCATGTTATTTTTGGCAGGTTTGGGCTGGCTTCTTTACTGCAACCTGTTTTATCAGCAAGATCTTTGTGACCTGTATCTCATGCTGACCTCCTATCTCATCCTGTGATTTAGAATGCCTTAAGTCATGGGAATGCAGCCCAGTAGGTCTCAGCCTTATTTTACCCAGCCCCTATTCAAGATGGAGTCGCTCTGGTTCAACTGCCTCTGACATATTTCTCCTCTTCCTTTTATAAGAGAACACTTAATCCTAAGGGTTGTGAGGGATAAAGATGTATCTTCTGGCCGGGCGCGGTGGCTCAAGCCTGTAATCCCAGCGCTTTGGGAGGCCGAGACGGGCGGATCACGAGGTCAGAAGATCGAGACCATCCTGGCTAACATGGTGAAACCCCGTCTCTACTAAAAAATACAAAAAACTAGCCGGGTGAGGTGGCGGGCGCCTGTAGTCCCAGCTACTCGGGAGGCTGAGGCAGGAGAATGGCGTAAACCCGGGAGGCGGAGCTTGCAGTGAGCTGAGATCCGGCCACTGCACTCCAGCCCGGGTGACAGAGCGAGACTCCGTCTCAAAAAAAAAAAAAAAAAAAAAAAAAAAAGATGTATCTTCTGTAACTTCTTAAGGCTGGATAGAGGCAATGATATTGCTGACTATTAGGGTCTTTTGCATCCAGGGTAGAGAGAAGCTCAGTCAGAAGGCATAGGCTAGGCGAGGGCCACTCATAACTCTGAGAAAAAGTGATATCTGGAAAATTAATAAGTGTTCAATTTAAGAAAACTTTAAGTAAGCTTATCCTGCATCTCTACACAAAGAGTACAACCACAATATGTTCCACAACAGCAAAGCAAAATAAGTAAAATTATCCCAAGTAAACTAAATAAGAAGACTTTCCATGAACTGGGCAACTGTTGAAACCAAGCTGATATGAGGGCATTAGCTGATTCCAATATGTGACCAGAATTAGAATATTCATCCAGATTTTTACATTACCCATCCCTCTTGTTTCTTCTGAACTGCAGCCAGAGATCACTGGTTGGTTCACAGAAATAAGCAGGGTTAGTCTAAATCGCAGGAAAAATCTAAAAAATAATTGATGAGGCCGGGCGCGGTGGCTCAAGCCTGTAATCCCAGCACTTTGGGAGGCCGAGACGGGCGGATCACGAGGTCAGGAGATCGAGACCATCCTGGCTAACACGGTGAAACCCCGTCTCTACTAAAAATACAAAAACTAGCCGGGCGAAGTGGCGGGCGCCTGTAGTCCCAGCTACTCGGGAGGCTGAGGCAGGAGAATGGCGTAAACTCGGAAGGCGGAGCTTGCAGTGAGCTGAGATCTGGCCACTGCACTCCAGTCCGGGCGACAGAGCGAGACTCCGCCTCAAAAAAAAAAAATAAATAAATAAATAAATAAAAAATAATTGATGAGACTAGAATCTAAGAATAAGTTTTTGAAATGTAATTTTTCTCTCCTAGTCTCCCATTTTTATTAAAAATAAATCATAGCAAGACCAATTTGCTTTATTATACTTGGCCTGATTATTTCTATAAAGAGCAGCAAGAATAATTATTGTTCACATAGGCTTTAAAACTGGCTTTTTTTTTTTTTTTTGAGACAAGGTCTCTCTCCATTGCCCAGGCTGGAGTGCAGTGGCATGATCTCGGCTCACTGCAACTTCTGCTTCTAAGGTTCAAATGATTGTCCTGCCTCAGCCTCCTGAGTAGCTGAGATTATAGGCACCTGCCACCACACCCGGCTAATTTTTGTATTTTTAATAGAAGCAGAGTTTCACCATGTTGGCCAGGCTGGTCACGAATTCCTGACCTCAGGTGATTCACCTGCCTTGGCCTCCCAAAGTGTGGAATTACAGGTGTGAGCCATGGAGTCTGAACTAAAATGGGCTTTAATGGACTTTGTTCTATCAGGAATCTCAGATAAGACTTTTTTAAAAGTCAAGCCCAGCCATGCGTTTATACCCTCAAATACCTATGAGTTGGGTGAATTCCTCTCCTCTTGAGGTCCCAAGACAACTTGGGGCCCCTGGGCCTGTAAGAAAGTGACATTCTTTACTTACCACAGGTCAGGAACCCTGTACAGGGACTATGTAGGCAAAGTATGAGGCCAGTTTTCCCAAGGGGCTTTATTGGCTTTGTAAGTCGATTTTGATTACTTAAAGGAAAGTACACCATTCCAGTCAAAGCCTTGGTAAAATAACCAGTATCTCCAATTGTGTCCTGTTATAAAAGAAAACAAATCCTTATTGCACTTATGCAGATAACTATAGTGCCACAAATTAAGAATACTCAACAAATAGTTTCTAAATTCTGGATAAATCAGGTAGAGAGAAACAAATATGCTTCAAATTTTGTTCACAGGTATTCTTTACTCAATTGTTAAAAGCTATAAACAGCTCCAAAGAAAATTCTCCTTAACTCTGAAAAACAAAACAAAGGATCAGCAACATTTTAAGCAAAAAGTCAAAGGAGGTTAATTCATTCTTCTGTTAGTTCAGTCCATGCAGTTAACTTCTGTTCTACTTGATATTCATGAACATTTCAGTTCTCCATAAACACTGAAAGTTTTTTTCCTCTATTCTAATGTCACAATCTCCAAAGATATCAGAAACTTGCATTCGAGAACACCTGTTAGGGCCCTATAGCTGATTACAAAACACCTTTTAAAGAGGATCAAAACAAGACCACAATTGTTTGTGGATGACGAAACATCTTAGGACAGCCACTGTGAAAGCCACAACTGACTAGGAAATTTGGTTACTTCTGTGGCATAAACAATTTTACGTAACAATTATAACTATTAATAACATGCACTGTTATATTAGAATTGCATAGTTTTTGAACACATACCGATAACATATTTATACATACACAGCCCAAAGAAAGCCAAACACCATTTCATAGTTGACATTGTTTCCTGCATGGTTTTATACCAAATGAGCCACACTTTACCATTGCATTAGTGCATTATTGATGTCAAACCCAATTCTTAATAAAACCTTATAGACAAATCTATCCAATTTTAATGTCTGACCATAAGGTAAGATTCTCATAGATCTTTTCTATAACCTTTACAATTTTTGCTAAAGAGCAGATCAATCCTCTGAGAGAAAATCTCATTGTGATTTTATTTTAATGTTCAATTTATGGAAAAACTGAATAATATCCCTTTAACTTTAGCCAATATTTTCACACATAGAATTTCTTTTACAAGAATAATTTTTCACAAACCTTCGTTAACTTGTCCAAACCTTTAGATTTATCTTAACTTAATACAATCCTTTAACGCTTTAATCTTGGCAGAAAAATCCACATTCTCATGCCTTATAATCTTTTACCAAAAGTACATTTTACTTTCCTTATACACCTTACATGCAAAATTGTTTCTTCAATAGTCTCAGTTACATGTTGCAATGTTAACTTTTAACAACTTTTACTTTTGGTGAAAAACCTGGTTAATAAGTGATTTATTTATTTATTTATTTTCTGAGTCAGAGTGTCGCTCTGTTGCTCAGGCTGGAGTGCTGTGGCACAATCTGAGCTCACTGCAGCCTCCACCTCCCAGGTTCAAGTGAATCTCCTGCCACAGCCTCCCGAGTAGCTGGGATTACAGGCACCCACCACCATGCCTAGCAAAAAAATTTTTTTTTTTTTAGTAGAGACAGAGTTTCACTATGTTGGCCAGGCTGGTCTCAAACTCCTGACCTCAAGTGATCCACCCACCTCAGCCTCCCAAAGTTCTGGGATTATAGGTGTGAGCCAGCGTGCCTGGCCAATAAGTGATTTTAATTATGTACCAGGTGTGTGTGGAGCCTAGGACCCAGAGAGAAGTACAAATAAGATCTGATTTTTTTCAGCATAGCCAGGGAGTATGGCTAGCTCCACATGTCCCCAGGTTTTATCTAGAACTTAATGCTCCAAAGTAGGCAAATTGAACAATTTTTGAAAGTCAAAGAAGCAGTTTATGACCTTAAAGCATTTAGCAAACCTAATATCTAACCTGCATAATTTAGACCAAATGCCTAAATTTTGAAAACATTTTGGTTTTACCAATAATTTTTAAAACTGTGTTTCCCAATACTTACTAAAGTCATGTGAACTAAAAGGCATTACAGTTTTCATTTTTCTGACAAAATATTTGATTTAAGCACTTATTATTTTAAGCCAATTAATCAAAGCTCTTTCATATAGAAACATTATAACATAACACATACAAATACAAAGAAGATGATGCAGTAGTTGAAAGATTTTTCATTTGCCAATTTCTTAATTGGATTACTGGCTTCAGGGTGGAGCCCTTGGAGGAACACAGCCAGGAAAGCATGCAGTTTCTACAGCCTAATAAGCAGGCACAGATGGAAGCAAAACAGATTCCCAAAAATTAAGGGTCCCATATTTATACCAGATTCTGGATCCCCAAAAGAGAGAATCAGTCTATCTCCCATGGGAGTCTTCTCTCTCAGTGAGGGTGGGGTCATTTCCATACCTTCTAGGTAGCCAAGAGCATGCTTCTCTAATCCAAACATGCAAACAGACACGTATTCCCCCAAAACTGCCATTAGCTATCCCCAAAAGTACATTCCTACCTAGTTGTTATACGTCAAATCTTTCTCATAATGCAAAGTAATTTATGATACCCCAAAAAGTTAAAAACATCAGATAAGGCAATGCAAAACAGGATAAAGCCTTAGATTTTGAGAGGAATCTATCCACTTTTATTTCCTGGGGTTCCATGAAGACAACAGACATTTTTCCCAAAATGGGGTCTGTGGTGCCTCCTATTTTTCCTAAGGAATCCCAGGCTGTTAGAGCTTGAATATCCACTTTTAATTAAGCTGACTTTTAACCATAGTTCTCTTTTTAAAAAAAGGTTTTTTTGGGGGCCAGGCATGGTGACTTTTGCCTGTAATCTTAGCACTTTGGGAGGCCAAGGCAAGCAGATCACCTGAGGTCGGAGTTCAAGACCAGCCTAGCCAACATGGTGAAACCCTGTCTCTACTAAAAATACAAAAATTAGCCAGGTGTCTTGGCGGGCACCTGTAATCCCAGCTACTCAAGAGGCTGAGGCAGGAGAATCGCTTGAACCTGACAGGCAGAGGTTGCAGTGAGCCGAGATTGTGCCATTGCACTCCAGCCTGGGTGACAGAGCAAGACTCTGTCTTAAAAAAATAAATAAATAAAAAATACAAATAAAAAAAGGTTGTTTTGGCCGGGTGTGGTGGCTCACGCCTGTAATCCCAGCACTTCGGAAAGCCAAGGCAGGAAGATCACCTGAGGTCGGGAGTTCGAGACCAGCCTGGCCAACATGGAGAAACCCTGTCTCTACTAAAAATACAAAATCAACCGGGTGTGGTGGTGCATGCCTGTAATCTCAGCTACTCAGGAGGCTGAGGCAGGAGAACTGCTTGAACCCAGGAGGCAGAGGTTGCAGTGAGCCGAGATCACACCATTGCACTCCAGTCTGGGCAACAAGAGTGAAACGCCATCTCAAAAAATTAAAATATAAAATTAAAAGTAAAATAAAAGGTTGTTATAAATCTTTTATTACCAGACTCTAGCCAGGCAAAACAACCAATATTTCTGATTTTTGCACTTTACCAAAGGTAACCTCCTGGGTGCTTAGAGAAAGGAAAATTCAAGACTATTCATGGAGGGGAAGAGAATTAACAAATGGTGAAAGTTATGCAGATATCAAACCAGAAAGGACTCATTCCTTAAGCCGGGAATTGAACCCAGACTGCCACTGTAAAACGGCAAAGCTTTAGCTGGTGAGCTACAGGATTGGGTGGTTTCTATTACACTTCCCAGAAGGGCTCAGAGCAGCCAATTTTGAGCCTGCAAAAGCTTTTAACTGCTCAAGACAATTTCTAGGGCTAACTATAACATGAACCTCAAAATTCTTGTTCCCTGGATGGCAGAAACTAAGAGAAAGTACTGTCATGTGGTTACAAGGTCAAGCTCCCAAGGACATAACTGAACAATCTGCTGAGTCATCTTGAACAGTGGGCTTATGGGTTCCTAGGCCTGTGTTCCATGCTAAGGTGCCCCTCTTTCTGACAGAACAATACATAAAAACACACAAAGCATACCAGATTTGCTACAGCTTAAGACTAGCCTCATGAATTCTTTTTCTCATTAATTAAAACTGTGGAGGCAATAAACAGTGATTTTTGGGCTGGGCGCGGTGGCTCATACTTGTAATCCCAGCACTTTGGGAGGCCGAGATGGGTGGATCACCTGAGGCTGGGAGTTCGAGACCAGCCTGACCAACATGGAGAAACCCCATCCCTACTAAAAATACAAAATTAGCTGGGCGTGGTGGCGCATGCCTGTAATTCCAACTACACGGGAGGCTGAGGCAGGAGAATTGCTTGAACCTGGGAGGCAGAGGTTGCGGTGAGCCGAGATCACGTCATTGCACTCCAGCCTGGGCAACAAGAGTGAAATACCGTCTCAAAAAAAAAGAAACTGATTTTTACCATTTATTCAACCAGTTTGCATACACACCCACAGAGAGGCCAGAAGGTTGGTAAGAAATCCTTACCCTTTTGCTGACATGTAAGTGAAGTGGCGATGTTGTCTGTGGTAAATACCTGGGGCTCACCATCTCGGGCCAAGAAAATTTAGGACATGGACACACACAAGGAGTTTAAGAGCAAAGGTTTAATAGGCAAAAGAAAGAGGGAAAAAAGAGAAAGGAAAACAGCTCTCTCTCTAGTGAGAGACTGGCTGGTGGCGGATGCGCCAGATATTATAATCAGGCTTGAGGAGGTGATGTCTGATTTACACAGGACTCACAAATTGGTTCCATCAGGTATGATGTTTACATAGTGCACTGGGAAGGCTGACTGCCCCACCCTAATCTTATTATGCAAATGAGCTTTCCCCTTGGTCGGTGCCATCTTGTCTGCTCCTTAACCTACACATGGCTGGCAGAGAAGGGAAGATGGAGCCGCCATTTTGAACATGATTGGCATGACTGCCAGCATCTACGTCTGCAGCTTGATTTTACAGACTGCTCCTTGTTAGAAAGGAAAATGATTCGGGACTGCTTTTCATTAAAAGGAAAACCTTGCTGAGGACTTCTGTATCCTCACTACCTGCCTAAGTAATTTCTTCTTAACTTCTGCATCATCAGGTTTCTGGATTTTCTTTCCCTGAGCAGTCTTAGCGACCTTGCTTGCTGCATCAAAGCCCTGGGGGCCAAGGGGCAACACAAAGGAAAATCACGGAACCACAGGCAAAAGCCTCTCAATATTGTAAGTTGCCATCCAATCAGCTACACAGGGGACCCGAATTAACATTTTCCATTCCGGCCAGAGTAAAATATGTGTGATAAAACATAGACATTAGCCCCTCTGCTTAGCACCCACCATTGAACTGGCAAAGCTCAAACTTGCCCCGGGTTGGGCCCTGTCATCTTCAATTTAACCTCCGACCAGGAGTTTCCATATGTGGTCTGGCAAGATGATCACCCTGAGTAACAGAAAAGATAGGAAAGGGAGAGAAAGTGAGAAAAGCGTTGGTGGCAGCAGGGTGGGGAAGGTGAGGCAATAAGGGAGGCCAGAGAAAGACCTACCCATTGCAGCAACACTGACCCAAAAGTTCAGGTGGCTGCTTGTTAGTCATGAAGGGAACTTCTCCAGCAGTCCCATCAGCTCTCAAGTTTCCCCTTTTGGGGAAAAAAAATAGTTCTCTATGTCCCATGGTCCTGTGCATGCCTAATCCTGTCATCCACAGCTGTCAGCAGAGTGCAAGGCAGATTAATCCAAATAGAAGAGCAGTTAACATCCCATAGTGCCAAATCTGTACTTAGCTGAGGGGCACTTTACCACCTAAATCTTAAGAAGAACTCTAACTTTCCTAAGTTGGGCCTTAAACCCAGGTCCGGTCAAGCGTCCTTGCCTTTTCTTGAGAGGGGCCTTTAACCCTCTCTGTCTTAGGAGAGACTCAAACTCCCCTAAATTGGGCCTCTAACCCAATCCCATCCATTCTCGGGTACTCCATCACTTACCCAAAGTCAGCCTATTTCCTGTGGGTCAGGGGTCTCTTCAGTATAGTCCCTTTGTGGTTGCCAGAAAGATGTTACCAGAAAGTGGTCCAGATCCAGACCCCAAGAGAGGGTTCTTGGATTTCACGCAAGAAAGAATCTGGGGGGAGTCCATAGCGTAAAGTGAAAGCAAGTTTATTAAGAAAGTTAAGGAATAAAGGAATGGCTGCCCCATAGGCAGAGCAGCCCTGAGGGCTGCTGGTTGCCCATTTTTAGCTAAACAAGGGAGTAGATTATTCATGAGTTTTCTGGGAAAGGTATGGATAATTCCCAAAACTGAGGGTTTCTCCCCCTTTTAGATCATATAGGGTAACTTCCTGACATTGCCATGGCATTTGTAAACTGTCATGATGCTGCTGGGACTGTAGCAGCGAGGACAACCGCAGGTCACTCTTGTTGCCATCTTGGTTTTGGTGGATTTTGGTCAGCTTCTTTACTGCAACCTGTTTTATCAGCAAGGTCTTTATGACCTGTGTCTCATGCTGACCTCCTATCTCATCCTCTGACTAAGAATGACTTAACCTCCTGGGAATGCAGCCCAGAAGGTCTCAGTCTTATTTCATCCAGTCCCTATTCGAGATGGAGTCACTCTGGTTGAAACGCCTCTCAGCACCTCAGTCTCTCTCTTGCTCCTGCTCTGGCCATGTGAGGTGCCTGCTCCCCCTTCACCTTCACCATGATTGTAAGTTTCCTGAGGACTCCCAAGAAGCTGAGCAGATGCCAGCACCATGCTTCCCGTACAACATGCAGAATCATGAGCCAATTAAACCTCTTTTCTTTACAAATTACCCAGTCTCAGGTATTTCTTTCTTTCTTTTTTTTGAGATGGAGTCTCGCTCTGTCGCCTAGGCTGGAGCGTAGTGGTGTAATCTTGGCTCACTGCAAGCTCCACCTCCCGGGTTCACACCATTCTCCTGCCTCAGCCTTAGAGTAGCTGGGACTACAGGTGCCTGCCACCACACCCGGCTAATTTTTTGTATTTTTAGTAGAGAGGGGGTTTCACCGTGTTAGCCAGGATGGTCTGAACCTCCTGACCTCGTGATCCGCCCGCCTCAGCCTCCCAATCGGGTATTTCTTTATAGCAATGTGAGAATGGATTAACAAACATTTCCTGAGTTCTGTGAGCTGTTCTAGCAAATGATGAAACTCAAGAAAGGGATCATGGGACCCTCTGACTCATAGCCTGTCAGAAACACCAGGTGACAACCTGGACTTTTGATTGGCAACCAACTGTAGGGTCGGTACTAACCTCAGATAGATGATGTCAGAATTGAATTGAATTGTAGGATACCCAGCTGCTGTCTCCAGAGAATTGGAGAATTGCTCGGCATAGGAACCCCCGCTACACACACACATCTGGTGTCACAAGCGAAGTACTAAGTTTTTCCTTTCGTTGTGAAGAAGAAAACCCTTTTTTAAAAAATGCCTTGTGTCTGGTGTCATTGAAGCTACATAGTGTCTTAGTCCCTTCCTACTGTTATAACAAAATTACCTTAGACTAGGGCATTTATAAACAATGGAAATTTATTCCTCACAGTTCTGGAGCCTGGAAAGTGCAAAACCAAGAAGCCAGCAGGTTTGGTGTCTGGTGAGAGCCCTTTCATGAGGGTTCCACCTCCATGAACGAATCACTCCTAAAGGCCCTACTTCTTTTTTAAAAATATATATATATATATTTTTTGTAGAGACAGGGTCTCACTATTTTGACTAGGCTGGTTTCGAGTTTCTGGCTTCAAGCAATTCTCCCACCTCGGCTGCCCAAAGTGCTGAGATTACGGGCAAGAGGCACTTGTGCCAGTCCCATTTTTTTTTCTTTTTCTTTTTCTTTTTTGAGATGGAGTTTCACTCTTGTTGCCCAGGCTGGAGTGCAATGACATGATCTCGGCTCACTGCAACTTCTGCCTTCCGGGTTCAAGCGATTCTGCTGCCTCAGCTTCCTGAGTAGCTGGGATTACAGGCATGCTCCACCACGCCTGGCTAATTTTTTGTATTTTTAGTTGAGACGGGGTTTCTCCACGTTGGCCAGGCTGGTCTCGAACTCCCGACCAGGTGATCCGCCCGCCTCAGCCTCCCAAAGTGCTAGGATTACAGCCGTGAACCACCGCCCCAGCCCCTAGCCCCACTTCTTTAGTACTATCCCATAGGCAATTAGATTCCAATATATGGGGAGATAGGACATTTCTGCTGGGCTTGAACACCTACATTTTAAAAATAAAATTTAAAAACAACCATAATACCATTATCACTCCCCTACCACCCCCCAAGTTAAAAATATCTTAATATCCTCAAATATCCAAAGCCCACGTAGACTACAGAGTTATTTCCACCAATTCAAAGTCCAAAGTCCTGGGCTGGAGCATCTGATAAGTGGGCCTACAGGACTACTCTGTATCTACCAAGGAGGAGAGAGAGGAAAGGTCTAACCTCCTTGAGGCCCAAATAGCTTCTCATCAGAGGACTCCCCCTGATGCTGGCAAAACAAACAAACAAAAAAAGGACTTTTGCCAGGTGCAGTGGCTTACATCTGTAATCCCAACACTTTGGAAGGCTGAGGCAGGAGGATTGTTTGAGTCTAGGAGTTCAAGACCAGCCTGGGCCCCATAGGGAGAACCCCCTGTTTCTACAAAAAAGTTTAAAAATTAGCCAGGCATGGTGGTGTGCACCTATAGTCCCAGCTACTCAAGGAGGCTGAGGTGGGAGAATCGCTTGAGCCTGGGAGGTCAAGGTAGCGAGCCATGATCATGTCACTGTACTCTAGCCTAGACAACCAATTAAGGCTCTTCTAAAAAAAAAAAGAAACGACTTCCCATTACAAGTGGTGTCAGCAATAATGCAGAAGAGAGGGAGTGGCCAGAAAAGCTTTTGGACAGGAGGTCAGATTAAACTGAGCCCTATGAGATGGGTAGAGTATAGGTATCTAGCGATGGGTAGAGTATAGCTACCTAAAGATTTGTAAGGTGTAGGTACCCAGAGAGACTAGGGGATAGGATTTTATTTATTTATTTATTTATTTATTTATTTATTTGAGATAGAGTTTCACTCTTGTTGCCCAGGCTGGAGTGCCATGGTGCCATCTTGGTTCACTGCAACCTCCGCCTCCCGGGTTCAAGCGATTCTCCTGCCTCAGCCTCCCGAGTAGCTGGGATTACAGGCATGTGCCACCACACCCGGCTCATTTTGTATTTTTAGTAGAGACAGGGTTTCACCATGTTGGCCAGGCTGGTCTCCAACTCCTGACCTCAGGTGATCCACCTGTCTTGGCCTCCCAAAGTGCTGGGATTACAGGAATGAGCCACCGCACCCAGTGGCATTTTTTATTTCTAATAAAATAATAAGTGTAATAGTAACAAAATTTAGAAAATAAAGAAATGTAGGAAAAATAGTTATTAAAAGTCTCATTATCCAAAAAAGTCATTTGGCTTAATTCATATTCCCGTATTTTTATTTAACGGGGCATTGTAAGAATTTATCTATATTACTGTGGGTTCTTTGCAATATAATTTTTTTTAAAAGAGATAAGGTCTTGCTCTGTTGCCCAAGTTGGAGAGCAGAGTGCAGTGATATGGTCATAGCTCACAGCAGCCTTGAACTCCTGGGCTCAAGTGATCCTTCTGCCTCAGCCTCTCGCATAGCTGGGACTACAGGTGCCACCGCCACAGCCTGCTAATTTTTCTATTTTTTTGTAGAGACAAAGTCTCATTTTGTTTCCCAGACTGGTCTTGAACTCCTGGCATCAAGTGGCCCTCCTGCCTTGACCTCCTGAAGGGCTGGGATTACAGGCCTGAGCCACTGTGTCTGGCCTTGTAAACATCATTTTTAACAGATACATAATATTCCATTAAAAAATGTTCTACACTTCATCTGACCAGTCCTCCATATTTTGACATTTATTCAAATTTCACTTTTTCTTTTCTTTTCTTTTTTTTTTTTTCAGACAGGGTCTCATTCTGTCACCCAGCTGGAGTGCAGTGGTGACATCTTGGCTCACTGCAACCTCGACATCCCTGGCTCATGTGATCTTCCTATCTCCGCTTCATGAGTAGCTGGGATTACAAGTGTACACCACCATGCCTGGATTATTTTTAAAAATTTTTTTGTAGAGACAGGGTTTCACCATGTTGCCTGGGCTGGTCTCAAACTCCTGGGCTCTAGCAATTGCCCAGCTGGGCCTCTCAAAGTGTCATTTCAGTTTTTCTGATTTTAAATAACTGTGATGAACATTGTTTTGCTTAAATCTTTTTCTGGTTTTAAAGTTATTCAATTCCTATGGACTCCCAAAGCAAAATTCTGGTAAAATGTTGTATGAATATTATAAAGGGTGGGGGTATTTCTGATACTGATTTTATACCATCTTATATTGTTATTTAGTAATCTCAAGAGGGGTTTCAAATTCTCAAGGTAAAATTGATAGAAATTGGTAAATTTTAAGACCATATGCCCTAGGGTGTATGGCATAGAGGTAGAATTTTTTTTTTTTTTTTTTGAGACGGAGTCTCTCTCTGTCGCCCAGGCTGGAGCGCAGTGGCCGGATCTCAGCTCACTGCAAGCTCCGCCTCCCGGGTTTACGCCATTCTCCTGCCTCAGCCTCCCGAGTAGCTGGGACTACAGGCGCCCGCCACCACGCCCGGCTAATTTTTTTTTTTTTTTTTTTTTTTGTATTTTAGTAGAGACGGGGTTTCAACGTGTTAGCCAGGATGGTCTCGATCTCCTGACCTCGTGTTCCGCCTGTCTTGGCCTCCCAAAGTGCTGGGATTACAGGCGTAAGCCACTGCGCCCGGCCCAGGTAGAATTTTTAACTGGGCACACAGCCATCCAGGAAAAAAAAATACCACATTTCCCAGCAGTTAAGTGTGGCCACGTGACTAAGTTCTGGCCACCAGGATATAAACAGAAGTGTTTTTCTGGCAGCAGCTGGAAACCGTCCCCTTTGGTGTGCCTTTTGTTCCCTTTCTCCATCTTTTATTTTACTGGCTGGAATGTGAATGCAACCATTTGGGATCATGGTAGGAAGATATGCTAGAATGAGCCGAGGTCCCTGAGGATTTTGAGGACTGGAGCCACCATTCCACCTTTGTACTCCTTTTCTTGCTTTACATGGGAGAGAAATAAATTTCTGTCTTAAGCTACCGTTGGTTTGGGTTTTCTATCACTTACAGCGTTGCCTAATTCTGACTAAATACAATGTGGTTTTAAAGCTGGGAAAGGCATTATTATACTCTTCTTCATAAGCCCAGAGTAGCTGAGAAATATTGCCATGGGAAAAAAACATTACAGGCCGGGTGCCATGGCTCATGCCTGTAATCCCAGCACTTTGGGAGGCTGAGGTGGGCGGATCACTAGAGGTCAGGAGTTCAAGACCAGCCTGGCCAACATGATGAAACCCCCGTCTCTACCAAAAATACAAAAATTAGCTGGGTGTGCTGACAGGTGCCTGTAATCCCAGCTACTCAGGAGGAGGGTGAGACAGGAGAATCACTAGAACCTGGGAGGCAGAGGCTGCAGTGAGCCAAGACTGCACCATTGCACTCCAGCCTGGGCAACAAGAGCAAAACTCTATCTCAAAAAAAAAAAAAAAAAAAAAAAAAAAATTCAAATGTACTTTGAGATCAGGTCATGAGGAGGTTTGACTTTTTAAGTGTTCCTGATTCTAACAAGAAAGAAAACATCAGTGTCAGCAGCAGAAAATTTCAAGTAAAACTATAGGATTCATGACATTCAGCTTCTAATTTAGTTGCTTCAGGTAAAGGCAAAAGGGAGTTGCGGGGTAGAGGGGAGAAAACTGGTTTGTCTTGTTTCCAAGGATTACTGCCCCTACTTCAAGAGCTATTAAAAGGTACGCTTGAGAGAACTGTAACCAAAAATAAAGTGGCACTGGCAACTCTCTGGGAACACATTTAACTCTGCTTGTAGAAGCATAACCTGTTTTAATTTGCTAAAGCCCAAGCCAGGCCCTGTTTTCATCTGAATTAGGAAAAAGCAACTGCTGAGAAAATATTTAAAAATTAATACACCAATGTAAAAAAGTAAAGAAAAAAACCCCAAAACCCTAAATTAAGAGAAGTTGTGTTAGAATGTACTTGGTTAAAGCCAGATGCAGCGGCTCACACCTGTAATCCCAGCGCTTTGGGAGGCCAACATGGAGGGTCGCTTGAGCTCAGGAGTTCAAGACCAGCCTGGGCAACATAGGGAGACCCTCTCTCTATTTATTTTAAAGAATGTACTTAGTTAAAGTAAATCAAATCTGGTGAAGACACACATGCTTTGGGGCTCAGATCCATGATACGTTAGGATTGGGAATTTGTTTTTTTGTTTCTCAAAAGTGGTCACTGACTGGGTGCAATGACTCAGACATGTAACCTCAGCACTTTGGGAGGCCGAGGTGGGAGGATCATTTGAGCCCAGGAGTTCTAGACTAGCCTGGGCAATATAGCGACATCCTATCTCTACATATAAAAATAAAAACAAAAAAAAATAGCCGGGCATGGTGGTGTATGCCTGTAGTTCCAGTTACTTAAGAGTGTGGGGTGGGAGAATCACTTGAGCCCAGGAAATTGAGGCTGCAGTGAGCTATGATCATGCCACTGCACTGCAACCTGGGTGACTAAGTGAGACCCCTGTCACAAAACATAACAAAACAAAAATGTGGTCACTTCAGGGGGCAGTGAAATAAGTGCAATATTTTGCTGTGATGTTTACAAACAATCTTGGTATTTTATTTTTTCTGCCATCAGAATTTGTCAGCCAAGCTGGGCATGGTGGCTCATGCCTATAATCCCAGCACTTTGGGAAGCCAAGGTGGGAGGATTGCTTGGGCCCAGGAGTTATAGACAAGCCTGGGCAACACGGTGAAACCCTGTCTCTACAAAAAATACAAAAATTAGCCAAGTACAGCAGTGCATGCCTGTAGTCCTAACTACTTGGGAGGCTAACTACCGCCTGAGCTGTGATGGCACCGCTGCACTCCACCCTAGGTGACAATGAGACCCTGCCTCAAAAGAAAAAAAAGAAATTTGTCAGTTGAGAACATTAGGGCTAAACTCAAAAGCAAGAGCTGCATCCGACTGACTCCCTCTGGAATTAAATAGTATCATCAATGACATACCTTGGTCTGGTGTCCTCTGGCATACAGAGCTTGCCCTGGACTAGATTGCCCCTGTCAATGTCCCTCTTCCAACCTACATGTGATGTGTCCTGGACAGTTTCTGTAAGATTTCTTCTTTTCCCCAAACTGACCCCAGATTGAAGCTTCAGGAGCTTGCTCTCAACCAAGCTGAAAAGGGGCCATTCAATTTGTGACTCCATATGGCAAGATGTTCATCCAAGCCAGCTTCCTTCTGCCACCCTGCATACCTTCAGACTCCTCCAGACAATCAGCTACTGTTCACCTGGGGACAGCAAACAAAGTTGGATATTGTCTTTGGCAAAGTGTAAGAAAGGCAGCAAATATATTTCAAAATAAATCTTACACTGCATCCCAAAGCCAATATGATTAAAAAGGAACATGTAACCATGTTTGCCATTCTTGTTTTTTTTTTTTTGAGACAGGGTCTCACTCTGTCACCCAGGGTGGAGTACAGTGGCACAATCTCGGCTCACTTCAACCTCTGCCTCCTGAGCTCAAGGGATCCTCCTACCTTAGCCCTCTAGTAGCTGGGAATACAGGCATAAGCCACCATGCCCGTCTAATTTTTTTGTATTTTTTGTAGAAATGGGGTTTCACCATGTTGTCCAGGCTGGTCTCAAACTCCTGAGCTCAAGCAATCCACCGGCCTCAGCCTCCCAAAGTGCTAGGATTACAGATGTGAGTCATTGTGCAGTGCCCGGACAGTCATTCTTTTTTTGGGGAGGGGGGACATGGTCTTGCTCTGTCACTCAGGCTAGAGTGCAGTGGCACAATCACAGCTCATTGCAGCCTCGACCTCCTGGACTCAAGTGATCCTCCAACCTCCCGAGTAGCTGGGATCACAGGTGAGCACTACCACACCCAGTCAATTTTTAAATTTTTGGTAGAGACACGGTCTCTCTATGTTGTCCAGGCTGGGGCTATTCTGTTACTATAATAAATAATTAACCTTCAGTGGGTCATATAATCCCTTCACTTATGGGCAGCAAGATGTTTCTGATGTTACGTCTTTTTCAAAATAGACATTTCACCTCCAGGGTACTGGGGTTGGCTGTAGCATTTGGCAATGAAATCTACACTTTCTCAGGAGAAAAAAGCCTCGAATTTAACTTTAATCAGTGATGGTTGTTTCTGAGATGGATTTAACGCTGTGTTCCACCAGGGTCACAGCTCGTTCTTACCTTGTGCTTTTTCTTTAAAAGCCACCTGGCTCCTGCCACGGCCCCTTGAAGGTTGCCTTTGTTCCTTGCTCATTTTCCCTTTAAGAGTTGTAAGTGTTTCGGCTGGTAAAGTTCCAAGTGCCCTCTGGACTAATTGGCACAATGTGAGGATTTTCCAATTTGGAAGAGAAAGAGCCTGTTCTCCAGGGAGGGCTCTTCAACGTAATTGCTGTCTGAGAGGTTCTTGCCACTCCCTTTGGCAACCTTCAGAGACAAATCCCTCTTGCTGTTAGGAGGAGCTAGAAACCCACAGATGGGAAAAGAGGAGCTCAGGGCAGACTTGCCAAGACCTTTGAAATCAGTGACCTTTGGAAATGGAGGAAGTGGGGGAAAGGCCAGTGCAGGCAAAGTCTGTCGCGCTTCCCTTCCCAAGATAAGCACTGCAGCTCTGGCTATAATGGCCATTTTCATCGTTGTCCTTTTACTAAAGAGCTTTAACAAATGGTTACTGGCCAAGGAAGCCCCTTGCAGGGAGAGAATGGCACTTACTCAGAAGAAACACTTTTAACAAACCACCTGGGCTGGGGGGAGGCACCCAAAGGTGTGCTGGATAAGAAAAGATGGTGGTTAACTGGAGCAGGGGTCCAAGAAAAACCGCAGAGAAGAGCAAGACATGGAGAAGAGAGAAGTCCCCTCTGGGTCACCACCCCTACCATGGCAGGGAATGTGTGGGGAGAAAAGCCAGGTGGTGGTGGTGGTGGGGTGACAAGAAATGGGTGGTAGGCTAAAAAGAAGTATGGAAGAATAAAAATGAAATTGTTTTCAGTAGATCCCCTTCCCCAGCTTTGCCTTGAAACTTTCAGTAAATTTCACATCATTCACTATTGTTGTGAGTGTAGGTGAGCAACCTCTTTCTGGGGAAACGGAGGGGGCGCTGTGGTCTGTTGATGTTGGGTGGAAAGCAGGAGAGGACGGGGCTGGACACAGACGGGGTTGTAGCACTTTTGTTTCCCTGTGTGCTCACATAACAATCCTGGAAAATGGCAGAAAGGAGCAGGCAGCCACAGCTGGATCTGGGTGGAGAGGAGGAGGCTGGAGGCCAAGCTGAGAAGCAGTTCTCACCGTGAGTTGCCAGGCTCAGTGTGAATTTAGCGCTGCCTGGTTCCAAAGCTCATGCAGGAATTATGTGGACCTGCAAGTCCCTCCTCCTGCCCTTGAACAGGACTTTAAAACTGTTGGGGTTAGGGTTAGTGCCAAGAGCTGCTGGTTCCTGTTTCTGGTAGGAGAACAGCATGCGGCATGAATGCATGGGTTTGGGAGACTCCCTGGGCTTGAGTCCTAGCTCTGCCATTTACTAGGTGTGTGACCTTGGACACATTTTTCAGATTCCCCGTACCTTAATCTTATCTGCAAAAGCAAGGCAATAATAGTACCCTCTCTATAGGGTTACTAGGGGAAGCAAATGAAATTATATACATAAGACTCTTAGCACAGGGCAATAAATGTTAATTGTTGTTATTATTTGCTAACGACAACACAGAACAGTGCCATGAACGGCCCCAAAGCTCAGCACTGCTATCCATCTTTTTAATTTTTCTTTCAAGATAGGGTTTTGCTCTGTTGCACAGGCTGAAGCGTAGTGTTGCAAACACAGCTCACTGCAGTTTCAACTTCCTGGACTCAAGTGATCCTCCCCTCTCAACTTCCCAAGTATCTGAGAACACAAGCACATGCCACCATGCCTGGCTAATTTTTTATTTATTTTATTTATTTTGTTTTGAGACTGAGTCTCACCATGTTGCCCAGGCCAGTCTCGAAATCCTGGGCTCAAGCAATTTTCCCACCTCTGCCTCCCAGTGTTGGGATTACAGGGGTGAGCCACTGTACCCAGCCTATCCATCTTTTTGATCCACAGAAAGAGTTTAGGTCCTGGAGTCAAATAGACCCAGCTCCAATCCCAGCTCTACCCCTTCCTGGCTGGATCACTGCAGGAAAATTATTTAACTTTTCTATTAAAGAGGTGAATAACACTTTGCTAGTGGGATTGTTGGGAGGGTGAACTAATATGAAAAGCGCCTGGCAAAGTCCTGTCCATCTGATTTAATCACAAGATGATCTGGTGACTCCCCTGCCCTAGTCTGCTTTACTATACATATATTCTCAACAGCTCTCAGACCTCCTAGGAACATCCATTTTTTTTTCTACATTCAGTTAAGTTTGGCCGGAATTAAACAAACTCTGGGATTTGTTCCTTCTGTGTTATCTGGGAAGCCAGTTGGCCTCACCTTAGCGTGTTGCTATGCAGGTTGGCTGAACCCTGACTGCAGCTGCAGTGTCAGGTCAGCAACAGGAGTTGCTTTGTGAACTTCTGGGAAGCTTTTATTAGCTAACATGGACTAAACGAAGTCAAGCTCATTTACCATGAACCATATGTTTCCTCCTTTCCTCCAGCTTTGAACAAGTCTCCATTTTAGCAACTCCTCCCTCCTTTGGAGACCTTCATAAAGGCTTTTGCCATTGAATGCCACCATTTGTAATGTTGACTCCTCCCAGGATGCCAAGCCCCATCATAGACCCTCCGGAAAACCCTGGTCACCATCACACTCCTTTCTCATCAATGTGGCAGATATGAGCAACAGTGGCCAGGAGGAGATGCAATGAAAGATAGTGCAGATGAGGATTCCTGCAAACTCCACTACCACAGAAAGGTCTAGGGAAGTGGGGAATATAATAGGCGCTGCTGCTGCGGTGGGAATAGGAACAGTTGTCCTTATTGAGTGCTTGCTAAATGCCAGGCACCTGCTCTAAGTGTTTTATAGCTGTTTGTTCACTTAATCATATACCTCTGAGCTGGGACTGTTATTCTACCCATTTTGCAGATGGAAAACTTGAAGCAAAGAAGGTTTAAATAACTTTCCCAACATGACATAGTTACAAAGTGGCACTCATGAGATTTGAACCACACAGTCTGTGGCTAGAGCCCACGCTCTCTTTCTTTTCCTTCCTTCCTTCCTTCCTTCCTTTTTTCCTTTTCTTCTTCTTCTTTTCTCCTTCCTTCCTTCCTTCCTTCCTTCCTTCCTTCCTTCCTTCCTTCCTTCCTTCCTTCCTTCTTTCTTTCTTTCTTTCCTTCCTTCTTTCTTTCTTTCCCTTTCTTTTTATTGATAGGGTCTCACTCTGTCACTTAGGGTGGAGTGTACAATGACACAATCATGCTTACTGCAGCCTCAACATCCTGGACTCAAGGGATCCTCCCACCATAACCTCCTGAGTAGATGGGACTATGCCACCTGGCTTTTTTTTTTTTTTTTTTTTTTTTTTTTGTAGAGATAAAGTTTCACTATGTTGCCCAGGCTTGTCTCAAACTCTAGGTTCAAGCCATCTGCCCACCCGGTCTTCTCAAAGTGCTGGGATTACAGGTGTGAGCCACACCTGGCCTAGAGTTCATGCTCTTAACCATGATAGTATAAGCACAAAATGAAAACACATGTGACATTACCTTAAGAGCTCTAAAGTGTCTTGAAAATATAGAGCATATGTTCTATTGACAGTGGATAGTGGCTTGATACTTTTTAAATCACTGCAATTTTTTTTAGAACCATTTGACCCATTGCCTCTGAAAAATCTCTCCCTATGGATGTCCCAAGGCATCACAAACTCAATACTGCTAAAAAAAAACCTTAACTATTTTTTCCTACCATGCCCCCCAATCTGTTCCTTTTCATCTGCAGTGTAACAGATGACTCTACTCAGGCACCAAGGCACACACCTGGGAATCTCCTTGGATGCCCCCTCTCCTCACCCCTGCATTCGACCAATTGCCAAGTCCCATTGATTTTACCCCGTTAGTCTCTAAGTTTGTCTGTCCCATTCTCTGGGTTCCTTCCTTGGTTGTGTGTGCCCTCAGATCTCCCCTGGATCCCTCTGACACACTCAGAGCTCATGACTTCACCTCCAGCCTCCCCTCCCAGCCATGCTCCACACTGAAGCTACAGGATCTTTCTGAAATGAACCCATTCACATTGCCCTCCTTAAAACCCATGTGTAGCTCCTAGACATTCAGGATCACATCTAAACCCTTTCCTTGGCTGACAAAGGTCTTTCTCACCTGCACCTGCCACCTCCAGGCTCCATTTCTGCTGACTTCTGAAGGCACAGCACTTGGGGACCACAGTATTTTTAGAGATCTATGAACATGTTTTAATTTCTTTAAATTTAGAAAGAAAAACAATGAACTTTTAAATCGCAGAAGGTGTTTTAATATATAATAGTAATTTATGTGTTTATACCAACACAGCCATAAAATATGTATTTTAATATATTTGTTTAAGGGAGGGAGAGGCCATGAAAGTGAAATGCCTAGGACCCTCAAAAGCTATAATGGAGCCCCATTGGTTACATTTCCAAAGTCCCCACTCTCCTGGCTAACTCTTCCTCATCAGTCCAGCTCTTAGTTCATAAATCTTGCCCTGCAGGAAGTCTTTCTTCTTTTTTTGAGATAGGGTCTCTGTCGCCCAGGCTGGAGTGCAGTGACGCAATCATGGCTCATTGCAGCCTTGACCTCCGAGGCTCAAGCAATCCTCTCACCTCAGCCTCCCAAGTAGCTGGAACCACAGGTGTGCACCACCATACTTGGCTAATTTTTAAATTTTGTAGAGACAGGATCTCACTGTGCTGCCCAGGCTAGTCTTGAACTTCTGGACTCAAGCAGTCCTCCTGCCTCGGCCTTCCAAAATGCTGAAATTACAGGCATGAGCCACTGCACTTGGGCCCAGAAGTCTTTTCTAACCCTAAAACTAAACTAAGTATGGTTCTGACTGCTCCAGGGCACCCTGCTGTTGTCTATACCACAGCACAGCCAGCCAAGTATGGCGTTTGTCCTGTTTTCTAGAAACTCCTTGATAGCAGGTTTATGTCTGGTTCGTCGATGTGGCCCCGGAATCTGGCATGTAGTGAGCACTCAACAAATAACTATTGAATGAATACAGTTCTGTTTACACAGAAGTTTAAAATAGATAACAACCTTCAGGAGGGCACCTGTTTTGAAACCCTTGAAATGCATGCATTCTTTTCAATTTCACTCCTAAGGAGAGGCCACATAGCAAACAGAGAAGCAGACAGCCTAGGTTGGAATCTCATCTCTGCCAATTACACCTGCATGACCTTGAGCAAATTACTCAATGTCCTCATGCCTCAGTTTCTTCATCTGTAATGTGGGGATAATAACAGTTCCTAAACTCATAGGATACTAGGGAAATTAAGTTAATATTTGGAAAGCACTTGTAACAGTCAATGCCTGTATTAGTCTGTTTTCACACTGCCAACAAAGACACACTCGAGACTGGGGATTTTACAAAGAAAAAGAGGTTCGATGAACTCACAGCGCCACGTGGTTGGGGAGACCCCACGATCATGGTGGAAGGAGAAAGCCACGTCCCACATGGCTGCAGGCAAGAGATAATTGAGACCCAAGCGAAAGGGGAAACCCCTTATAAAAACATCACATGTTGTGAGACTTATTCACTACCACGAGAACAGTATGGGGGGACCACCCCCACGACTCAATTATCTCCCACTGGCCTTCTTCCTCAACATTTAGGAATTATGGGAGCTACAATTCAAGATGAGATTGGGTGGGGACACAGCCAAACCATATAAATGCCTAATATATAGTAACCTGTCTTAAGGAAATATTGAATGAAGGATGCAGATGCTGCTTTTGTTTTGTGGCAGAGTTGTAGCTCTAAATGTCACAATGCATATTTTCTCTGTCACTCAGGCTGGAGTTTGGTAGCTAGATCATGCCTTAGTCCTGCATCAACCTCCTGGGCTCGGGAGATCCTCCCACCTCAGCCTCCCAAGTAGCTGGGACTACAGGTGCACACCACCATGCCTGGCTAATTTTTGTTGCCTAAGCTGGTCTCGACCTCCTGGGCTCAAGCAATCCATCTGCTTTGGCCTCCGAAAGTGTTGGGATTACAGGCATGAGCCACTGTGCCCAACTCACAATGAGTATTTTTGATATATTCCTCTCCTTCTCTTGTTCATTCACTGTACCCTAAGGTTTGGTTTGCTTTTCTCCCTCCTTAGAGCTCTGTAAAAGCAGTTGCTGGACTGAGACACAGGAAGGGTCTGGAGCCTTCTCCCTCACAACTCCAAGATGAGATGCACCTGGGCTTGGTGTGGGATGGGGAGGGGAGGGACAACAGAGGAAGAGGAAAATGAGGAGGAATCCGGAGCCCTCAAGATGAACTCTAGAGAGAGGCACCTTCCATTTGGAGGATGGGGTAGGGAGTCAAGGCAGCCAGCTTCTCATTGTCCCATTGTCTGTAAACAACCCCCTTGTAACTATCCTGGGGCCACAACACTTGTAAGGTCCCCTAGACTGGATGTGTTAGGACTTAGCCCAAGGGGAGCTCTCCCTCCTCATAAGGTGAACCAGGGCGTAATCATGTGGGAATTTCTCTTTGAGTCATAACAGCACTGGACATAGCACCACCATCATAATTTACAGGGATGTTGTTAAAGTGTTATCCATTACAGTAAAAAATGAAAACAAGTTAATGTCTAATAATATGGGATCAGTTAAGTAAATAAGGGTCCTTCCTCCCTCCCTCCTTTCTTTTTTTTTTTTTTTTTTTTTTTGGGAGAGGGGGACGCAATCTTGCTCTGTTGCCCAGGCTGGAGTGCAATGGTGTGATCTCGGCTCACTGCAAGCTCTGCCTCCTGGGTTCACGCCATTCTCCTGCCTCAGCCTCCGGAGTAGCTGGGAACCACGCCCGGCTAATTTTTTGTATTTTTAGTAGAGACAGGGTTTCACCGTGTTAGCCAGGGTGGTCTTGATCTCCTGACCTCAAGATCTGCCAGCCTCGGCTTCCCAAAGTGCTGGGATTACAGGCGTGAGCCACTGTGCCTGACCCCTCCCTCCTGTCTTGTCTTGTGTCTGTTTGTGCTCTTCTTTCTTTTCTTATTTTCTTTTATACTTGACTTTCCTTTTTTCCTTTAATTTAATTTCATTTCCTTAAATTTTCATTTCCTTTCAGTTCAGGTAGTTACTTTACGTGTCCCTTCCTTTCCATTCCTTTCCTTTCCTTTCCTTTCCTTTTCCTTTTTCCTTCCTTTCCTTTCCTTTTCCTTTCCTTCCTTTCTTTCTTTCCTTTCTTTCCTTTCCTTTTCCTTTCCTTTCCTTTCCTTTCCTTCTCCTTCCTTTCCTTTCCTTCTTTCCTTTCTTTCGTTCCTTTCTTTCTTTCTGTTCTTTCTTTCTTCTTTTTTCTTTTCTTTCTCTTTCTTCTTTCTTTTTTTTTGAGACAGGGTCTCTCTCTGTCTGCCAGGCTGGAGTGCAGTGGTATGATTTTGGCTCATTGCAACTTCTGCCTCTCAGGCTCAGGTGGTCCTCCCACCTCAGCCTCCCCAGTAGCTGAGAATACAGGCACCCATCACCACACCCAGCTAATTATTTTATTTTATTTTATTTTATTTTATTTTATTTTATTTTATTTTGTTTTTATTTTTGGTAGAGACAGGATTTCACCATGTTGCCCAGGCTGCTAATCTGTATTCTTTTGCTTCCTTCCTTCCTCCCTTCCTCCCTTCCTTCCTTCCTTCCTTCCTTCCTTCCTTCCTTCCTTCCTTCCTTCCTTCTTTCTTTTTCCTTCAAACTAGATCAGGATGTAAATCTGTATTCTTTCAATGCAATGAACTAAACTATGAGTCTAGCCATTTGTTTGAGTTCTGTGAGCCATTCAAATGAGTCTTTGAAACAGAGGGTGGTTGTAGGGCCCTATGACACTTTGTTTCTTAGTTTTGGAAACTCTCTTGATATCTCTGTCTTTTTTTGTCTCATTCCCCATCCCACTATCACCCCTCCCCCTACTATGAAAGAGCAGGTACCTGGACAAGCTCTATTAGGAGACAAAAGTATAGATGTATAGATGAGCTAAGCTGTTCTGCACAACAGAAGTACCAGGAATCTGATCTTTCTTTCTGATAGGTCAGAAAGACTCTATTTTCAAGGTCCTGACATGTGTAGCAAAGCGGGGAAGGACTTGGTTAGAGGTGGAAGGGAGAAGACCAAGATGGCAGCAGGGCAAGTCCTTGGACGCAGAAGTCCATAAGAAATCTCCATTGCTGACAGCAATGGTCAGCGCTGAACCTTATGTCATCTCCTACTTTGTGCTTGGTTAGGGGTCACCTTCTTGATCCTGAACTCCAGTAAAGAAGAATCTGTTATCCACTTAGTGCTTGGTGACCTTTGGGGACAAAGGAGGAGATAGATGGCGTAGAGGGTGCAGGGACAAAGCAGAGAAGAGAGCAGACAGCAACTTTAGGAAATGGAGGTGGGATTTAGCTGAACCAGGGATTGGAAAATTACCAGGAGAAGGCTTGATGTCCCTTAGCATGTGGCATGGGACCAAGATATTTTATTTGGCTGTCAAAGAATAGGCGACCACAGAAAGTTGAAGGACTTGGGAGCATATATATCCCTGCATTGAGATTCATTAAAAAGGCCCTGGAGGAATATATCCAAAGGTTAATAGTGGCTATCTCTAAATGTGGGGTAACATGATTTTATGTTTTTATTTAATCTCTGGAGTCTAATCTTTTCTACCATGACAAGGTAATGCTCTTGCAGTAAAGAAAAATAACTGTTGGCCAGGGGTGATAGTTCATGCCTGTAATCTCAGCAATTTGGGACGCCAAGACGGGAGGATCATTTGAGTCAGGAATTCGAGACTAGCCTGGGCAGTATAGTGAGACCTGGTCTCCACACAAAATTTTAAAAGGTAGCCAGGTAGGGTGATGAATGCCTGTGGTCCCAGCTATTTAGGAGGCTGAAGTGGTAGAATCACTTGAGCCCGAGATTGAGGCTGCAGTGAGCCTTGTTCATGCCACTGCACTCCAGCCCAGGCAACAGAGTGAGACCCTGTCTCAAAAAAAAAAAAAAAAAAAAAAAAGAAGAAGAAAAAGAAAAATATCTGTTAAAGGTAAAAGTGATATTCTTGGCCATGTGGCTCATGACTGTAATCCTGGCACTTTGAAAGGCTGAGGCGAGTGAATCACTTGAGCCCAGGAGTTCAAGACAAGCCTAGGCAGAATGGTGAAACGCTTCACTACAAAAAACACAAAATTAGCCAGGCATGGTTGTGGGCACCTGCGTCCCAGCTATTAGGGAGGCTGAGGCGGGATGATTGCTTGAGCCTAGGAGGCAGAGGTAGCAGTGACCTGTGATGGCACCACTGCACTCCAACCTGGGCGACAAAGAGAAACCCTGTCTCAAAGTTAAGAAAAAAAAAAATTGTAAAAAAGTGATATTCTGGCCGGTGGCAGTAGCTTACGCCTGTAATCCCAGCACTTTGGGAGGCCAAGGCGGATGGATCACCTGAGGTCAGGAGTTCAAGAATAGCCTGGCCAACATAGTGTAACCCTGTCTGTACTAAAAATACAAAAATTACCTGGGTGTGGTGGCGGGTTCCTGTCATCCGGGCTGCTCGGGAGGCTGAGGCAGGAGAATCATTTGAACCCAGGAGGCGGAGGTTGCAGTGAGCCATGATCGTGGCATTGTACTCTAGCCTGGGTGACAGTGTAAGACTCCATCTCAAAAAAGTAAAAAAAGTGATATTCTTAGCTAGAAAATTCAAAATACAGATTCAATAGTGCCCCCTTATGCACAGTTTCAGTTACCTGCAGTCAACTGTAGTCCAAAAATATTAAATTGAAAATTCCAGAAATAATTCATGTTTTCAATTGCTTGCCATTCTGAGTGAGGTGATGAAATCTCACACCCCTTGCTTCACCCCTCCCGGCATGTGAATCCTCCGTCTGTTTAGTGTATCTGAACTGTAGATGCTACTTGCTCATTAGTCTCTTAGTAGCTGTTGGTTATCAGACCAATCCATGGTATTGCAGTGCTTCTGTTCAAGTAACCCTTATTTGACTCAATTATTCTATTTATTATTCGTTGTTGTTGTTAATCGCTTACTTTGTAAGCGCCTATTTTGTAAATGAAACTTGATCATAAATATGTAGGTAGGGAAAAACATAGTATATAAAAGGGTTGGGCATCGATCAGCCAGGGAGCAGCAAACGGCCGGCGGCTGGAGCCTCGCAGGGACCGAGGCGTCTCCGCAGCTTGGACGGTTCTTCTGCCACTGCTGCTACTTGGACATCGTCCCGCGCCTGTCGGATTATATCTGCCCAAGATGCATGTCTGATTTTATGGAGGAGCTTCCTGAAGAGACCAGGAACACAGAAAACGATTCTACTCCTGCCACCGCCCCCACGGACTAGAGCCGACCGCCGTTGGAGAACGTGGACCAGCACCTGTTCACGCTGCCGCAGGGCTACGGACAGTTTGCTTTCGGCATCTTTGACGACAGCTTCGAGATCCCCACGTTCCCTCCTGGGGCGCAGGCTGACGGCAGCAAGGACCCTGAGAGACCGTGGGAGAGAGTCCTGGCCCCGTACCCAGCCCGGCATCCCCGTCTCCGCCTCCCCACGCGGGGGGCCACTGCCCGGCACAAAGGCCTCCCCACGCTAGAAGGGATCATCCAGCAGCTCGTCAACGGCATCATCACGTCCGCCACCATCCCCAGCCTGGGTCCCTGGGGAGTCCTGCATTCAAACCCTAAGGAATACGCCTGAGGGGCCAACGGCCTGGACGCCATCAAACAGCTCCTCGGCTTGAAAACACCGGCCCCCCACAGGCAGATGAAGAGAAAATCCAGTCCCTCCCCACCGTCGCCGTCACCGAGCAGCACGTAGGCTCCCGGCTCCAGTGCCCCGTGTGCAAGGACGACGACGCGCTGGGCGAGCAGCTGCCCTGCCTGCCGAAAAAGCCTCCTGGGACAGAACACGGCCACGAACACCCCCGGGCCTGACTGGGATGAACTTCTCCTCGTTGTCCTCCTCCTCCTCCAGCTCGCCCTGCAACGAGAACGCCACAAGTAACTCCTGAGCCCGCGTCGAACGGAACCCACCCGTGCCCGCTGCGCCTGAGGCTGCGGGGAAACTGCGGGGCCTTTCCCACCCACCCTCAGCCAGCGCCACACGGCACCCACAGACTGGGTGCCCCAGCGGCGCCACTCTTGACTGGTCAGCGCTACAGGCCCCGCCTGTTCCAGGGTAGGATCCTGGCCCGGCCCACTGGCTCCCTGGCTCGGGAAGGCGTGGGCCACATCGTCCCTTCTGGGGCGTCCTCATCGCCCCCGTCCTGTCTAACCTCACCCTCTAAACGTTCAGCGGTGGAAAGATTTTTATAATTTTAAATTATTACTGCTTTGAAATAAATAGAAGTTTTAGCTCACATGGCGGCCATGCATGATCTGTGGCAAGACCGGGCAGAGCTGCTCCACCAGCGCTGTGAGCGCCGCCAGGACAGGCCGCGTAGGCCCCCAGCCTCCCCCTCGGCTACGTCCACGACCCGGAGTTCGGGAGCTCGGGACCATGAGAATGACCAGCAAAATTCAGGAACAAAATTGCTCCAACAGACTTTTTTTTTTTTTTTTTTTTTTTTTTGAGACTAAGTCTAGCTTTGTCTCCCAGACTGGAGCGCAGTGGCACAATCTCGGCTCACTGCAACCTCCGCCTCCCAGGTTCAAGCGATTCTTCTGCCTCAGCCTCCTGAGTAGCTGGGATTACAGGCGCCCACCACCACACCCGGCTATTTTTTTCTATCTTTAGTAGAGATGGGGTTTCACCATGTTGCCCAGGCTGGTCTCAAACTCCTGACCTCGTGATCCATCTGCCTCGGCCTCCCAAAGTGTTGGGATTACAGGTGTGAGCCACTGTACCCGGCCACCAACAGACATTTTTTAAAGAAAAAATATGTGTATCTTGAAAGCTATTTAAAATATTCTACTTACAAAGAGAGACAGAGAGAGAGAGAAAGATTTGGTACTATCTGTGATTTTAGGCATCCACTGGGGGTCTTGGAACATGTCCCCCTTGGGTAAGGGGGAACTACTGGATTTACTGTATTTATGAAGTCTGTATTGTGGTCAGCACTGGGATTGGCTCTGGATGAACACAAGGAATAAGGCCTCTGCACTCAAAGAAAATGCAACAAATGGAGAGAAACCTCCAATAAACCAGTAAGTGTGTCCTGACCAACTGGGATGCACGCAAAGAAAGAAATGACGTGGGTGCTGTGGCTGTGAATAATAGGAGGAAGCTGTATGTGATGGAACCTATTTCAGAGGATGCTTAATAAAGACTTCCCTGTGGAGGTGATGTTTAGGCTCAGACCTGAAGGAGAAAAAGGAGCCTGCAGCCAGAGCATGTAGAAGAGAGTTCCAGACACAGGGAACACCTATGTGTTGGATGCATCTAAGACAAGAGAGAAACTGACTTCTGGAAGGGAATGTTTGGGGAGTGCAGGTCAGATTGTGGAAAGGGGCTGGGGGTAGCTTGCGCCGAGCCTCAGATGTCTTGATAAAGAGTATAGCCTTTATTCCAAATGCATGGGGAATTGTGGAAATTCATCGTTGTTTGCGTTTTAAAAAGAGCTATCTGGCTGTGGCATGGATACTAAACTAGAGGAGAGTAAGTGAGGAGGCTCTTGAAAGACAAGAAGCTGGGGTGGTACCAGTGAGGAGGGAAAGGGGTGAGGGGATTTAGGCCATTTTGAAGGAAAACAAATAGATAAATAAGACATGATGTTGGATTGGAGGTAAGGGATAAGAGGGAGCTATCACTGATGGCTTCCTGTTTTCTGGCTTGGAATTATCTATCAAGGTGACACAGACTGTAGGAGAAACAGGTTTTGACCTGTTACATTTCAGATGTCTGGGTTTATTAAAAGGGTAGCATTCAGCAGTGGCTCAGCCCTCTGATGTGTTAAGGTTCAGTGCCAACAAGAGAAACAATCCTCCAAATTGCTTTGGCATTACTGAAGCCATACTTATTTTGAATAGCTTTATACAGCTTTAGTGCCTTACTTATAGAACTGTTAAGGACATAAAAGAGTAATGAAAGCTAGGCACAGGGGCTCATGCCTGTTAAATCCCAGTACTTAGCACTGAGGCAAGAGGATCACTTGAGCCCAAGAATTCGAGATCAGCCTGGGCAACCTAACAAGGCCCTGTCTCTATGAAAATAAAAATGAAATAAACATTAGCCAGGTGTGGTGATGTGCGCCTGTGGTTCCAGATACTTGGGAGGCTGAGGTAGAAGAATTATCTGAGCCCAGGAGTTCGAGGCCACAGTGAGCTGTGATCATGTCGCTGTACTCTAGCCTGGGTGCTGAGTGACAGAGTGAGACCCTGTCTCGGCACACACACCCCGCCCCACACACAAGTAATGTGTACTTTTGAGTTGTACTTTATTTTCTTTTATATGTGACAATATGTGCTACAGTGGTATTTTCATAAAGGTAAAGGGTATAATCCTCACAAATGTCAAAGGTCTACTATAGATACAATAGGCAATGCATTGAATCAATTGCCAGTAACATTTTATGCAAAATGTAAAGAGACTAGTTGGTGTGTAGTCTGTGGATAGATAATAGTTCTCCTGGCCGGGCACGGTGGCTCACACCTGTAGTCCCAGCACTTTGGGAGGCTGAGGCGGGTGGATCACTTAAGGTCAGGAGTTTGAGACCAGCCTGGCCAACCTGGTGAGACCCCATCTCTACTAAAAATACAAAAATTAGCCCAGCATGGTGGCACATACCTATAATCTCAGCTACTCAGGAGGCTGAGACACGAGAATCACTTGACCCCAGGAGGCAGAGTGGTTGCAGTGAATCGAGATCTCGCCATTGCACTACAGCCTGGGTAACAAAGTGAGACTCCATCTCAAAAAAAAAAAAAAAAAAAAAAAAAAAATCCTTTATCTATTATTAGAAGCTAGGAATTCTGTTTTACCCTATAAGTATCCCATTTCAGCTTCTACATTATTTGTCATCCATTTTACGTGTGAGAAAATCAAGGCTCAGAAAAGTTAAGTAACTTGCCCAGGGTCACAGAGCTAGCAAGGGGCAGAGTCTGTATTTGGACTCAGGTGGGTTGGCTACAAAGCTTGAGGCTTTACTTGATTGTTTGATTGTTAGAGACAGGCTCTCACTCTGTTGCCCAGGTTGGAGTAGAGGTACAATAATGGCTCACTGCAGCTTAGACCTCCCAGGCCTCAGGTGATTCTCCTGCCTCAGTCTCCCAATAGTTAGGACTATAGACATGCACCACCATGCCTGGCTAATTTGTGTGTGTGTGTGTGTGTGTCACAGAGACAGGGTCTTGCTATGTTGCGCAGGCCGGTCTTGAACTCCTGAGCACAAGCAATCCTCCTGCCTTGGCCTCCCAAAGTGTTGGGATTACAGGTGAGAACCTCTGCACCTGGATGAAAGCTTGAGTTTCTGTGTAGTAGATGTTTCATTACAGAATGGATTCTCTGAAGCAGAAGCTGTGATGAAGACGGAACAGAAAGGTTTATTGGGGAGCAACACCCATGGAGGGAGATCTGTCAAAGTCTCTACCAGCCAAACAGGAAGCTCTGAAGCAAAAACTACCCATTAGAGGGGTCCAGCATTGAGCAGAGATGGCTAGGTCATTGTTCCAACCCTTGACCAGTCATTGGCCAGGGAGAATGTCCCAAGAAGAGCATGACCTGGCTGGAAAGCTGAGGTGGACTTGACGGCTGTCAGTGAACTGAACTCCTTGCAGCTGGGCAGTGAGTTCACCCTTAAATGGGGATCTGAACAGTGCATCTCCTTGTTTGCCACAGGCTCTAAAAATTGTCAGCACTCTTTCACCCAAGAAAAGACACTGCATTAGTTGTCTATCGCTGTGTAACTAATTGCCATAAAATGTAGTCGTGGAAAACAACAAAGATTTGTTATCGCATGGTTTCTGTGGGTCGGGAATCCAGGCATGGGTTAGCTGGGTGCCTCTCGCTGAAGGTCTTTCATAAGGTGGCAGTCAAGCTGTCAGCGTGGACCACAGCCCCATCCAAAGGCTCAACTGGATGGAGAATCCACTCCCAAGCTCACAATTTGTGTTTATCTACAGGACTCGGTCACCTCATCACATGAGCCTCCCCACAGGGCTGCCTCTTGACATGGCAGCTGGCTTGCTCCAGGGTGAGCAATCCAAGAGACCTCAGTGAGAAAGAGGACTCAAAATAAAAGCCATGGTCTTTTATAATTTTGGAAGTGACATTCCATCCCTTCTGCTGCATTCTATTTCTTAGGAGTAAGTGAATATATCCAGTGTACAGTCAAGGGATGTACAAATACAAGAATACCAGGAGGTGGGACTCCTTGGAGGCCATCTGAGAGGCTGCCTCCCATATTCAAATAAATAACACTGTGGCAATAATAAGATTGGATCTCATGTATTGAGCAGTTGCTATAAATCAGGGGTGGCATTAGGCCCTTACATACATGATCTCACCATGTCTCCTGTGTTCACTCAGGATTCATTAGGCACCAGGCACTGTGAGTTCTTGAGAACAGAATGGCAAATGAGGAACACTCCTGCTCTTGAGGTGCTCATGTCTACAGGAATAATTTGTTCTGATTTTACAAAGGAGGACAAGAAAGGTCACACAGTTAGTAAGTGGCTGAGCTAGGAGGCCCAAGCTGCTCAGTGTGACTTTGAGGCCAGACATGTTTGTGAAGACAGCATACTCCTGAATCCACCATCCTGGAAAACATCAGGAGGCACCAAAAAGGCCTCTTCACACCTTGTCTAAGAACAATAGTGAGGAAGAAACAAGTCACAAAGAATACATACGATATCATTCCTTTTTCTTTTTTCTATATTTTTTTTTTTTTTTTTTTGAGACAAGGGCTTCCTCTGTCGCCCAGGCTGGCAGGCAGTGGTGTGATCCTGGCTCACTGCAACCTCCAGTGTTGAAGTGATTCTCCTGCCTCAGCCTCCCGAGTAGCTGAGATTATAGGCGCCTGCCACCACACCCAGTTAAGTTTTTTGTATTTTTAGTAGACAGGGTTTTACCACGTTGGCCAAGCTGGTCTCGAACTCCTGACCTCAGGTGATCCACCTGCCTTGGCCTCTCAAAGTGCTGAGATTACAGACGTAAACCTCTGCACCCAGTCTAATTCCATTTATACGACATTCATAAACTGATGCTTGTTTATGGGGCACACTTAGTTGTAACACAAAAGAGGAAAAAAAGAAAATGGTTTCCACAAGTTCGGATAGTGGCCACCTCTGGGGGAGGGAAGGGGATGGAATAGGGGGACACACAGGGGCTGCTGGGAGGGGGCTGAATACTATTCTAGACCTGGTGGTGGTTATATGGGTGTTCAATTTATACTGACAATTGAATGACACATATGTTTTCTTTACTCCTCTGCATGTATGACGTAGCTCACAAATAAAATAGCAACAAGAACTATTGTGTTGAGTGGGAAGCGATTTGCAGGGTACTTGCCTATGCCTGTGATGGAAGGCAAAGAGCTCTCCTTTTCAGAGACACTGGGGATACAATGTCTTCATGCCTCTGGCAAATCTCTCACACAGATGGCTTCCAAGCCTGGTTTACCACTATGTCCTTAATGTGTGTTGCACCCAAAATAAATTCTGAGGAGGACAGTGCTTGGTGAGATCATCTTGCCATTTGATACACGTGTCTGAGCAAGTTGGTGTTTTTTTCTATTCCTGAACCCACTGCCTAAGAGTGAAACCTGATTCACATTGTAACAATAGCCACTCAGATCTTCACAAAGCAAAGAGAAGCTTTATACAAAAGGGTGAAGGAACGCTCACTCCTGGATACCTCTGATTAATTAGGCTTTAATGGATTCCCTTCAAGAACCTGTCAGAAAAGCAAGCCAGGTGCAGCGGCTCACACCTGTAATTCCAGCTACTTGGAAGGCTAAGGCGGAAGGATCCCTTGAGCCCAGAAGTTCGAGGCTGCAGTGAGCTATGATTGTGCCACCGTACTCTAGCCTGGGGGACAAAATGAGACCTCATCTCTAAAAAACAAAGAGGAAGGAGAATTTGATTACTTAATGGATATAGAGTTTCTGTTTTACAAGATGAAAAGAGTTCTAGAGCTGAATACTGGTGACGGTACTAGAACATTATGCATGTATTTAATATCACTAAACCGTACAATGAAAAACGGTTACAGTGGGCTGGGCATGGTGGCTCATGCCTGTAATCCCAGCTTTTTGGGAGGCTGAGGCAGGTAGATCACCTGAGGTTAGGAGTTTGAGACCAGCCTGGCCAACATGGCCAGTGTCTCTAATAAAAATACAAAACTTGGCCGGGCGCGGTGGCTCAAGCCTGTAATCCCGGCACTTTGGGAGGCCGAGACGGGCGGATCACGAGGTCAGGAGATCGAGACCATCCTGGCTAACACGGTGAAACCCCATCTCTACTAAAAAATACAAAACAAAAAACTAGCCGGGCGCAGTGGCGGGCGCCTGTAGTCCCAGCTACTCGGGAGGCTGAGGCAGGAGAATGGCTTAAACCCGGGAGGCGGAGCTTGCAGTGAGCTGAGATCCGGCCACTGCACTCCAGCCTGGGCAACAGAGTGAGACTCCGTCTCAAAAAAAAAAAAAAAAAAAAAAAGAAAAAATAAATAAAAATACAAAATTTAACTGGGTGTGGTGGTGTGTGCCTGTAATCCTATCTATTCTGGAGGCTAAAGCATGAGAATCACTTGAACCCGGGAGACAGAGGTTGTAGTGAGCCGAGATCATGCCATTGTACTCCAGCCTGGGTGACAGAACAAGACTCCATAAAAAAAAAAAAAGTTACAGTTGTACATTTTATGTTGTATGTATTTTACTGCAATAAAAAAATGGGGAGGGGGGATATGGGGCATCAAGCCAGGAAAAAACATGGAGGTTTGTAACCAGCCTGGGAAAAACAGTGAGAGCCCCATCTCAAAAATCGAAAAACAAGATAAAAAAGACATGGAGGAACCTTAAATTCATATTGCTAAATGTAAGACACCAATCTAAAAATGATATATATTGTGTGACTCTGCAACTATACATATTCTTTTTTTTTAGACAGAGTCTGGCTCTGTGGCCCAGGCTGGAGTGCAGTGGTGTGATCTTGGCTCATTGCAACCTCTGCCTCCTGGGTTCGAGGGATTCTCATGCCTCGGCCTCCCGAGTAGCTGGGACTACAGGTGCATGCCACCACGGCTGGCTAATTTTTGTATTTGTTAGTAGAGACAGAGTTTCTCCAATGTTGGCCAGGCTGGTCTCGAACTTCTGACCTGAGGTGATTGATCCACCTGCCTCGGCCTCCCAAAGTGCTGGGATTACAGGCATGAGCCATGCACCCTGACAATAATCTAGAAAAGATAAAACCATAGAGACAGTAGAAAGATCAGTGGTTGCCAGGGATTAGAAGGGAAGGAGGGATGAATAGTTGGAGCACAGGGAACTTTTAGGGCAGTGAAACTATTCTGATACTGTACATGACATTATGCATTTGTCAAAACTCATAGAACTGTACAACACAAAGAATGAACCTTAATATAAACTATGAACCTGAGTTAATAGTAATGTGTCAATATCAATCTGTCAATTGTAACAAATGTAGCACACTAATTTGTAGTAACTAACATTGTACGATGCTAATAGTAGAGGCAACTGTGCCTGGGAAGAGGAGTTATGTAGAAACTCTGTACTTTCTGCTCAGTGTTTCTGTAAACATAAAACTGCTCTAAAAAGTAATGTCTGTGAAATTTTTTTAAAGATAAGGAGAAAAGAAGAAAGATCCATATTAGATGTCTTGGAATTTCTCAAAAAGGGAGAATTGTTAAAAAAAAAAATCATTGAAATAGGATTTGGTTGAAATGACTATGAATGACCGGAAGAAAACTGTTTAACTGTTTCCATCTAGAAGGATTCTACGTTCAGATTTTCTCCAAATGACTCCAAGTTGTCATTACGGATTAATGGAAAAAAGTGGAAATCCTAAAAACTTTAAAAGACAACCACAAATACACAATCAGGGCAGGGCGCCGTAGCTCACACCTGGAATTCCAGCACTTTGGGAGGCGGAGGCGGGTGGATCACGTGAGGTCAGGAGTTTGAGATCAGCCTGGCCAACATGGCAAAGCCCCGTCTCTACTAAAAACACAAAAATTACCCAGGCATGGTGGCGCATGCCTGTAATCCCAGGGAGGTGGAGGTGTAATACTTGGGAGGCTGAAGCAGGAGAGTCGCTTGAACCAGGGAGGTGGTGGCTGCAGTGAGCTGAGATTGCACCACTGCACTCTAGCCTGGCTAACAGAGGGAGACTCTGTCTCACACAAAAACAAGCAAACAAACAAACACGCAAAAAAACACAATCATATTCCTCTGCAAATATGTCCTCCAATCTTTGTCTTGGCTCAGCCCAACAGCATTTTTGCATATAACTGTCCTGAATTCACCTTCTTTGTTTTCTGGTTCTGTAGGCAGGTGACTCAGTCTCAAAAGGTGAGGTGTGCAGGGAGGTCGTAAGGGAATTTGATGAGAGTGAAGGGGAACTCTGAAATACTGATCCAGCCACACTTGCAAACATTGCTGCTGTGGCTGGGAGTTACTTCTACACAGCTGGAATCCTGTGCTGTTAGAAGCCTTCTTCTGCTGGAGTGGCCTTGGTTTCATTGCTTCTTAACGGTTGGGAACCAGCTTCCTGCCAAGTGTTTGGAAAGACATGCCCAGTTCCCAGCTCTGGCTAGATATGAAAGTGAAAGTTTCTGAAAATGATCCTTGCTGGCTCGGATCTGAAGCACCTGTTAAGAGGAAGAACAGATTGGCCCTAACTCGAGGGTGCTCCCAAGTGGCTGTGGACCAGCTATGGGTCCTTGCAGGGAGAGGCAAGAAGTGTGCGCAAAGCTACAGGTAAATGAAGAACCGGGGGATATCTGAGACACAGAATCCATTTTATTTTTCCTTTTAGTCTCTTGAGCTTGCAGCAGTCAATATTTTTAATTACAAAATTTAATTTACAAATACAAATTATATATATTCAATATGTACATGATTTGATATATGTATACATTATATAATGACCATCACAATCAAATTAATTAACATACCTGTCATCATCCATAGTTACCACTGCGTGTGTGTGGTGGGGTGAGGTCATTTAAATTCTGTTCCCTTATCAGATTTCAAGTGAATGATACAGTAAAGTACACTATATTGTAAATTAGATCCCTAGAACTTGTTCATCTTATAAATGAAAGTTTGTACCCTTTCATCAACATCTGTTCACTTCCTTCACACCTCTGGTAACCACCATTCTACTCTGCTTCTATGAGTTCAACTTTTTAATTTTTAAATTTTTATTTTATTTATCTATTTATTGAGACAGGGTCTTGCTCTGTCACCCAGGCCACAGTGCACTGGTGGTACCACAGCTCACTGCAGCCTCGAACTCCCAAGCTCAAGCAGTCCTCTGACCTCAATCCCCCCAAGTAACTGGGACTATAGGTGCATGCCACCACACCTGACTAATTTTTGTATTTTTTATAAAAACGGGGTTTTGCCATGTTGCCCAGGCTGGTCTTGAACTTCTGAGCTCAAGCAATCCACCTTGACCTCCCGAAGTGCTGGCATTGCAGGTGTGAGCCACCATGCCCAGCCAAGTTCAGCTTTTTTAGATTCTACTTACAAGTGGAATCATAGAGTAATTGTTTTTCTGCGCCTGGCTTATTTCACTTAGCGTAGTATCTTCCTGGCTCATCCATGTCCCAAATGGCAGAATGTCCTTTTTAAAGGCCGAATAATGTTCCATTATGTATGTATATATACCACATTTTCTTTATCTATTCATCTGCTGATGAACATGGATTGTTTCCACATCTTAGCTATTGTGAACAAAGCTGCAATGAACATGGGGGTGCAGATATCTCTTTTAGATACTGATTTCATTTACTTTAGATATACAGTTGACCCTCCATATCTGTAGTTTCCAAATCCATGGATTCAACCAACCAAGGATCAAACATATTTTAAAATATTACATCTCTACTGAACATGTACAGACCTTTTTTGATTGTTGTTTTTTAAACAACAAAGTATAACAGCTATTTAGGCCATGAGCAGTGGCTTATGCCTGTAATCCCAGGACTTTGGGGCCAGGCACAGTGGCTCACGCCTATAATCCCAGCACTTTGGGAGGCTGAGGTGGGTGGATCACCTGAGGCTAAGAGTTGAGACTAGCTTGACCAACATGGAGAAACCCTGTCTCTACTAAAAATGCAAAATTAGCCAGGCGTGGTGGTGCATGCCTGTAATCCCAGCTACTCAGGAGGATGAGGCAGGAGAATTGCTTGAACCCAGGAGATGGAGGTTGTGGTGAGCTGAGATCATGCCATTGCACTCCAGCCTGGGCAACAAGAGTGAAACTCCATCTCAAAACAAACAAACAAACAAAGTGTATTACAACTATTTAGGCCATGAGCGGTGGCTTATGCCTGTAATCCCAGCACTTTGGGAGGCCAAGATGGGAGGATCACTTGAGCCCAGGAGTTCAAAACCAACCTGGGCAACATCGGGATGCCCTGTTTCTACAAAAAGTAGAAAAATTACCCTGACATGGTGGCTCATGCCTGTAATCTCAGTACTTTGGGAAACTGAGGCAGGAGGCTTACTTGAGGTCAGGAGTTTGAGACCAACCTGGCTAACATGTCGAAACCCCGTCTCTACTAAAAAATACAAAAAAAAAAAAAAATTTAGCCAGGCATGGTGGCATGTGCCTGTAGTCCCAGCTACTTGGGAGGCTGAGGCAGAAATATTGCTTGAACCTGGGAGGCGGAGGTTGCAGTGAGCCAAGATCACGCCACTGTATTCCAGCCTGGGTGGACCATAGCCTGGGTGACAGAGTGAGACTTCATCTTAAAAAAAAAAAAAAGTAGAAACTGTGGTCTGGCACAGTGGTGCACACCTATAGTCTCAGTTACTCAGGAAGATGAGGCAGGAAGACGCATTGAGCCTAGGAGATGGAAGCTGCAGTGAGCTGTGTTGTGCCACTGCACTCTAGCCTGAGTGACAAAAATGATTTACATAGCATTTACATTGCATTGAGTATTATGAGTAATCTAGAGATGATTTAAAGTTTATAGGAGAATGTGCACAGGTCATATGCAAATACTACAACTTTTTTTGAGTGACACCATCATGGCTCACTGCAGCCTTGATCTGCTGGGCTCAAGCGATCCTCACACCTGAGCCTCCCAAGTAGCTGGGACTACAGGTGCATGCTACCAAGCCCAGCTAAAATACTACAACATTTTATATCAGGGACTTGAGCATCTGTGGATTTTGGTATCAATGGGAGGTCCCAGAGCCAATCCCCACTGATACCAAGGGATGACTGTATACCCAGAAGTGAGAATGCTGAATTATATAGTAGTTCTATTTTGTGATACAGACTCCTTGACTGTAACTTACACTGGTGGGCCAGAAATGCCAGAATCACAGGGTAAGCTGAAGCTTAGAAAAATAAAGCACTAATAAGGCACTAATAAATGATAACTAATATTTATTCAGCACTTACTTTGTACCAGGCATTGGGCTAAGTGTTTATGTGAAATATCTCATTCAGTCTTCACAACAATCGTAAAAAGCAGGTACTATTTGTGTCCCCATTCTAGAGACAAGAAAATGGAGGCTCAGAGAAGTTAACCAACTGGCTCAGGTCACAAAACTAGTATGTGATAGAGCTGCGATTTGATTCTGGCTTGCTGGACTCTAGAGTCTGTCCTCTTAAACACTATGCTAGTGAGGAGCAAGGCAAAAAGATTAGAAAAAGAAAGTGCTTCTCAAATGGCTATAATGGCTTTTAGCCATTACTGCTTAATGAGAAGTATAGATAGGTCTATTGATGAAGAAGGAAAAATAACCTAAAATTGGAGGTGTAGTGGTCATCAAAGAACAAAAGGTCAACAAATTACTTTTCAAAAATCTGATTAGCTTTTATTAGCAATTTGTGAACCACGCAGCATCCAGTCTACAAAACAGAAAGGAGCTTCAATGAGCTAGACAGAATGGGTAAGTTTCACAGGCAGAAAGAGACAGAGGAAAGCAGGAACAATGAACAAATGCTGGACTGATCATTTCAAGATTACTTTCTTTGTAAAAATGTAAGTGAAATCTTATTGGCTTAATGGGATTTGGTTATCATCTCTCTCCTGATTTCTTGAAGATCTGATCTTACAAGTAAACAACTTTGGTTTGGTTTGATGACATGGAACTTCAGCCTTGTTTGGGGCCTGCTGTTTTTTGTCTTTTCATACCAGATAGGTAATGTTCGAGACCAGCCTGACCAACATGGAGAAACCCTGTCTCTATTAAAAACACAAAATTGAGTAGCAGCAGCGCCCGGTCCCGTGCGGAGGTACTCCTAGCGGTGTTGTTTCTCCAGCAGCGGCAGCTCTTCACTACAGCGCCAGGACGAGTCCGGTTCGTGTTCGTCCGTGGAGATCTCTCTCATCTCGCTCGGCTGCGGGAAATCGGGCCGAAGCGACTGAGTCCGCGATGGAGAAAACTTTAGAAACTGTTCCTTTGGAGAGGAAAAAGAGAGAAAAGGAACAGTTCCGTAAGCTCTTTATTGGTGGCTTAAGCTTTGAAACCACAGAAGAAAGTTTGAGGAACTATTACGAACAATGGGGAAAGCTTACAGACTGTGTGGTAATGAGGGATCCTGCAAGCAAAAGATCAAGAGGATTTGGTTTTGTAACTTTCTCATTCATGGCTGAGGTTGATGCTGCCATGGCTGCAAGACCTCATTCAATTGATGGGAGAGTAGTTGAGCCAAAACGTGTAGTAGGAAGAGAGGAATCTGGAAAACCAGGGGCTCGTGTAACTGTGAAGAAGCTGTTTGTTGGCGGAATTAAAGAAGATACTGAGGAACATCACCTTAGAGATTACTTTGAGGAATATGGAAAAATTGATACTATTGAGATAATTACTGATAGACAGTCTGGAAAGAAAAGAGGCTTTGGCTTTGTTACTTTTGATGACCACGATCCTGTGGATAAAATCATATTGCAGAAATACCATACCATCAATGGTCATAATGCAGAAGTAAGAAAGGCTTTGTCTAGACAAGAAATGCAGGAAGTTCAGAGTTCTAGGAGTGGAAGAGGAGGCAACTTTGGCTTCGGGGATTCGCGTGGTGGTGGTGGAAATTTCGGACCAGGACCAGGAAGTAACTTTAGAAGAGGATCTGATGGATATGGCAGTGGACGTGGATTTGGGAATGGCTAAAATGGGTATGAAGGAGGACCTGAAGGTGGCAATTTTGGAGGTAGCCCCGGTTATGGAGGAGGAAGAGGAGGATATGGTGGTGGAGGACCTGGATATGGCAACCAGGGTGGGGGCTACGGAGGTGGTTATGACAACTACGGAGGAGGAAATTACGGAAGTGGAAATTACAATGATTTTGGAAATTATAACCAGCAACCTTCACACTACGGTCCAATGAAGAGTGGAAACTTTTGTGGTAGCAGGAACATGGGGAGACCATATGGTGGAGGAAACTATGGTCCAGGAGGCAGTGGAGGAAGTGGGGGTTATGGTGGGAGAAGCCGTTACTGAGCTTCTTCCTATATGCCATGGGCTTCACTGTATAAATAGGAGAGGATGAGAGCCCAGAGGTAACAGAACAGCTTCAGGTTATCGAAATAACAATGTTAAGGAAACTCTTATCTCAGTCATGCATAAATATGCAGTGATATGGCAGAAGACACCAGAGCAGATGCAGAGAGCCATTTTGTGAATGGATTGGATTATTTAATAACATTACCTTACTGTGGAGGAAGGATTGTAAAAAAAAAAAAATGCCTTTGAGACAGTTTCTTAGCTTTTTAATTGTTGTTTCTTTCTTTTTTTTTTTTTTTTTTTTTTTTTTTTTGAGACGGAGTCTCGCTCTGTCGCCCAGGCTGGAGTGCAGTGGCGCGATCTTGGCTCACCGCAAGCTCCACCTCCTGGGTTCACGCCATTTTCCTGCCTCAGCCTCCCTAGTAGCTGGGACTACAGGCGCCCGCCACCTCGCCCAGCTAGTTTTTTGTATTTTTAGTAGAGACGGGGTTTCACCGTGGTCTCGATCTCCTGACCTTGTGATCCGGCCGCCTTGGCCTCCCAAAGTGCTGGGATTACAGGCGTGAGCCACCGCGCCCGGCCTAATTGTTGTTTCTTTCTAGTGGTCTTTGTAAGAGTGTAGAAGCATTCCTTCTTTGATAATGTTAAATTTGTAAGTTTCAGGTGACATGTGAAACCTTTTTTAAGATTTTTCTCAAAGTTTTGAAAAGCTATTAGCCAGGATCATGGTGTAATAAGACATAACGTTTTTCCTTTAAAAAATTTAAGTGCGTGTGTAGAGTTAAGAAGCTGTTGTACATTTATGATTTAATAAAATAATTCTAAAGGAAAAAAATACAAAATTAGCTGGGTGTGGTGACACATGCCTGTAATCCCAGCGACTCGGGAGGCTGAGGCAGGAGAGTCGATTGAACCCAGGAGGCGGAGGTTGCAGTGAGCCAAGATTGCACCACTGCACTTCAGCCTGGGCAACAAGAGCAAAACTCCGTATCAAAAAAAAAAAAAAAAAAAAAAAAAAAAAAGGAAAAAGGGATGAAGAGGGGTAAGTGGCAGGTCATGCATGCACTGACTCCTCACATATCTGCTCTCATGTCCTTGGTCAAAGCAAGTCTCAAGACCATACCTCACTTCAAAGAGAGCTTGGAAGTACATGCCTACCGCATGTTTGAAAAAGGAAAGAGAATATTTGTGATGAAAAAAAAAATCAAGCATAATGATATTTGTGTCAATGACGGCTCAATGTTTATAGAAAACTGGACATTTTCTAGGTTTTATAGAAATTATGTGATGCAAAAATGTTTATCATGTAATGCGGGTTTTAAAAAATGCATTAAATGACCAGGCACAATGACTCATGCCTATAATCTTAGCACTTAGGTAGGCTAAGGTGGGAGGATCATTTGAGCCCAGGAGTTTGAGACTAACCTGGACAATATAGTGAGACTCCATTTCTGTAAAAATAAAAATAAAAATAATTGTATATTTTAAAATACACTAAATGATCGCCATGTAGAATGGAGAACTCAAAATGAGGTTACTAGTTTAATTGGTTTTAAAGTGAGAGAAGAGATCATAGACAACATATTTAGAAGTAACTCTTACTCAGTTTAAATAGATTATATTATGGACAAAAATCATGGAAAACATGTATCATGTAGTATACATACTGATGAACTACCAGAAAGGAGAAAAAACAAAGAAATGGAAATCAATTCATATTTCATTGGTTGTACATCTGCAGTAATCATTACATTCAGCTATCTTTGCTATTTCCCCTACTTTCAGTCATGTAAAAAACACAGTTCTATGAATTTTTAAAATTTCATTGTCATTAAAGTATTTGTTTTGTTGTTATAAAGCTATATTTGTTAAAGTAGGGAGTTAGACCACATTTTATTTATTTAATTTATTTTTAGTTAATTATTATTATTATTATTTTTTGAGATGGAGTCTCACTCTGTCACCCAGGCTGCAGTGCGGTGGTGCAATCTCGGCTCACTGCAACCTCCGCCTCCCGGGTTCAAGTGATTCTCCCACCTCAGCCCCCCGAGTAGCTGGGATTGCAGGCACATGCCACCACGACTGGCTAATTTTTGTATTTTTAGCAGAGACGGCGTTTTACCGTGTTGGCCAGGCTGATCTCAAACTCCTGACCTCAGGTGATCCACCCACCTGGGGCTCCCAAAGTGCTGGGATTATAGGCGCGAGTGACTTCGTCTGGCCCTGACTACATTTTATTTAATAATTTGTTAGTTTGATTTTGAGCTTTTAATTTTTTAGAC
Organism: Rhinopithecus roxellana; assembly: GCF_007565055.1. Lineage (NCBI taxonomy): Eukaryota > Metazoa > Chordata > Mammalia > Primates > Cercopithecidae > Rhinopithecus > Rhinopithecus roxellana. The sequence continues at coordinate 27,364,049 of NC_044567.1, read as the reverse complement.
ATTGGTACCCGGGTCTCTATTTGTGTTCTTTCCCCGGGTCTGACAACTGTTAGGAGTTAGGCCCAGCTGCAACCCAGAGCTGACTTTCTTGGCTATCGAGACTCAGTTCAACAGGCCCCTTATATAAGCTTTGTATCCTTTAGGAACCCAACCTGCAGCCACACTTGTTTGCCAAGTCCCAGTCACACCAATTCCCACCTTCTTCCACAACCTACCCAGTCAGCTGTTGAGGCATCCACGGATCTCAGGATCAAGTGCACATGTCTAACTACAATCAAAGTGCCGAGAGTGTAAAACATACAAAACTCAGTACATGTGAGGAGCAGCCTCAAGGACAAACTCAGAATACTAAGAACACTTTGCCGAATTGTGAAATGACCTCTATTTCTTTCTCCCTCCCTCTGGAGTCCCAAATAACCAGTGTTTGAGAATTCTGAATACCAGTCCTGTGGGGAATAAGGAGAGATTTAGGTTTATGCTAATCTTACTCACTCAAAGCCTAATTACCTAAAGCCCATTGATAGATGGCTGTGTAGAGCTGAGGATATCATGTATTAAGTATTCAAATGATTGACGTGATGTATGAATTAGACTCTCATCCCTGCCCAGGTGCTTAAACTCTGAACTGCTTTTCCCTGTTATCAGCCACCCTGTACTGTGGGCTGCAAGTTCATTCCAGTTGTTAGAGATGTACAACTGCTGGTACAAACAATAAAAACTCAGCTGAGGAGAGTGGCTCACACCTGTAATCCCAGCACTTTAGGAGGCTGAGGCGGGAGGATTGCTTGAGCCCAGGAATTTGAGACCAGCCTGGGCAACATAACAAGACTCTGTCTCTACACAAAATTAAAAATTAGCCAGGCATGGTGGTGCATGCCTGTAGTCCCAGCTACTAGGGAGGAGTGAGGCAGGAGGATCATCTGAGCCCAGATGGAGGCTGCAGTGAGTCAGAGTTGCACCACTGCACTCCAGCGTGGGCAACGGAGTGAAACCCTGTCAAGAAAACAAAACAAAACAAAACAAAAACACCAAAAAACAAATTACTGATAGTTTAGATTCCTTCATGTTTTATATCGCTGCTCATTTCATTATTTCAGATTCTTAAAAGAAGCTGTAAGTCAGATGTGGTGGCTCACCCCTGTAATCCTAGCACTTTGGGAGGTGGGAGAATTGCTTGGACCCAGGAGTTTGAGATTAGCCTGGGCAACATAGTGAGACCTCAACTCTACAAAATAAATAAAATAAAATAAAATAAAAATTAGCTGGGCATGGTAGCGTACACCTGTAGTCCCAGCTACTTGGGAGGCTGGGGTAGGAGGATCATTTGAGCCCATAAAGTCGAGGCTGCAGTGTGCCATAATCATGCCACTGACCTCTAGCCTGGGTGACCAAGTGAGACTTGTCAAGAAATAAAAGAAAAAAGCAAAGCAAAGCAAAGCAAAGCAAAGCAAAGAAAAGAAAAGAAAAGAAAAGAGAGGAAAGGAGAGGAAAGGAAGGGAGGAAGGGAGGGAGGTGGCAAGTTGTGCCCACATCTAGGGATAGATCCAAAGAAGCCTAGAGTCTGTGTTGTAGGATTTTCTTGAGAGCAGCACTATTCATCCAGGATCAGGAAAGTGAAAAACCGAACAACCAGACAAAAAGCAAAAACCCATCAAACAAAAAACACAGTAGGATGACCAAACTTCCAAGAGAGGCTGGTACTTTTTCCATCTTAGCTTTGCTAAGTTTTCTGGAAAAATCGCTTACTGTTACTCTTTCTTTTATAGTGACATGTTCTCTTATTATCACATAAACAGTGGCTATGTACAAACTATATAACTGCAGACGAATGAGCAAAGTAAAATATAGTAAGAAAAAAAAACCACCCGTAATTCTACCCATACTAATCACTGTTAAACGTTGGTGTATAACCTTCCAGTCCTGTGTATATGTGTTTTACTAAAAATGAGATCATACTGTAACGACTTTTTCAGAAAACAATGAACATGTATCATATAGCATACATATTGATGAACTACCAGCAGGGAGAAAAAACAAAGAAATTGAAATCAGTTAATATTTCATTGGTTGTACATCTGCAGTAATCATTACATTCAGCTATCTTTGCTATTTCCTCTACTTTCAGTCATGTAAAAACCACAGTTCTATGAATTTTTAAAATTTCATTGTCATTAAAGTGTTTTGTTGTTATAAAGCTATATTTGTTAAAGGGGGGAGTTAGACCACATTTTATTTATTTATTTAATTTATTTTTAATTAATTATTATTATTATTATTTTGAGATGGAGTCTCACTCTGTCACCCAGGCTGCAGTGCAGTGGTGCGATCTCGGCTCACTGCAACCTCTGCCTCCCGGGTTCAAGTGATTCTCCTACCTCAGCCTCCTGAGTAGCTGGGATGGCAGGCACATGCTACTATGACTGGCTACTTTTTGTATTTTTAGTAAAGACGGTGTTTCACCAAATTGGCCAGGCTGGTCTCAAACTCCTGACTTCAGGTGATCCACCCTTTCATAGTTGATGGGAAATTAATGTGAAGCTGCTGAAGGCCATTTTTGTTATGACTTGGGGAGACATCCACTGAGAATAAAGCCCAGACAAAGGATAGATGGATGATTGATGACATATTTGAGTACTTGGATCCAACTGTGTCTGAAGCCAACAACCCCTAGACTTAGACGAGCCAGTAAATAAATTCCCTTTTCTGCTTAGGCCAGTTCTAATTTAGCTTTTGCCATTTGCAACTGAAAGAGACCTACAGTATTCACCGGGCTCATCACAAATATTTTAAAATATTTAAATATTCCATGATTTTTGTCCATAATATAATCTATTTAAACTGAATAAGAGTTACTTCTAAATATGTTGTCTATGATCTCTTCTCTCACTTTAAAACCAATTAAAGTAGTAACATCATTTTGAGTTCTCCATTCTACATGGCGATCATTTAGTGTATTTTAAAATATATAATTATTTTTATTTTCATTTTTGCAGAGATGGAGTCTCACTATATTGCCCAGGGTAGTCTCGAACTCCTGGGCTCAAATGATCCTCCCACCTTAGCCTACCCAAGTGCTAAGATTATAGGCATAAGTCATTGTGCCTGGTCATTTAATGCATTTTTTAAAACCTGCATTACATGATAAACATTTTTGCATCACATAATTTCTATAAAACCTAGAAAATGTCCACTGTTTTCTATAAACATTGAGCCGTCATTGACACAAATATCATCATGCTTGATTTTTTTTTTTTTTTCTTTTGTGAGAGTCTCACTCTGTTGCCCAGGCTGGAGAGCAGTGGTGTGATCTTGGCTCACTGCAACCTCCGCCTCCCAGGTTCAAGCGATTCTCCTGCCTCAGCCTCCCAAGTAGCTGGGACTACAGGCATCTGCCACCACGGCCGGCTAGCTAGTATTTTTAGTAGAGATGGGGTTTCACCATGTTGTACAGGCTGGTCTGGAACTCCTGACCTCAAGTGATCTGCCTGCCTCGGCCTCCCAAAGTGCTGGGATTACAGGCGTGAGCCACCGTGCCCGGCCTATGCTTGATTTTTTAAATGCTTTTTTTGTAAAATTGCCTTTATTTATTTATGAAGAGAGGGTATTTCTCTGTAGCCCAGAAGTTGTTGTAAAACTCTGTCACAGTAATAACAAAAGACTTTGTACTTAGGATATAAAAAATATATATTAAAAAATGTAACACCAATTTCTGTAATTTCTTTCTCCATCTAAAATAATTTTGGTATAAAATTAAAAACTCAGTTATCTGCCATGTTCATGCAGCGGGAAGCTGTAATTATTAATTTGTGGATTTTTCTTTTTTTTTTCTCTTGCCTAGGCTGGAGTGTGGTGGTGCAATCTTGGTTCACTACAACCTCTGCCTCTCGGGTTCAAGTGATTCTCCTACCTCAGCCTACTGAGTAGCTGGGACAACAGGCACCTACCACCACATCCAGCTATGTTTTTGTATTTTTAGTAGAGACAGGGTTTCACCATGTTGGCCAGGCTGGTCCCGAACTCTTGACCTCAGGTTACCCACCCACCTTGGCCTCCCAAAGTGCTGGGATTATAGGCGTGAGCCACCATGCCTGGCTCATTAATTTGAATTGAATTGCATTTTGCTAGAAACATCTTTATGCTATTAGAAGGATGTGATCACCATTTTTTAGGATCACCATCCAAAAAGCATAATAAAGCCCCAGAGGTTTTTGATTTTCACATTCAATTGCAGCTTTTATAAATGCAATTTTCTTCACATACTAATGGACACGCTGGAGTTGCATTTGGGTTTTTGAGTTATAAATTTGCTACAAATAATTCTTTTCTTGTTCTTGTTTTGATCAATGATTCAGTCTTCATTTAGGGAAGAATGTGAAGTTGTACGGATTTCATCTGATCTTTTCAAATTACGGGTTTGAAGATATTTTTTGTTCATTATCATATGATTAGTAATTAAATCTTTATTAAATAAGGAATTCGTAAAAGTTCTGTCTGCAAATTTTATGTGAGTCATGCTCAGCAGACGTCGATTCACTTTCATTGTTTTCAGTTTTTAGAAATTTAAGCAGACTGCTTTCTATTTTATCTTCTTTCAGGCTTTTTGTTCTCTAAGTTCCACTTCTGTATTTTCTTTTTCTTTTTCTCTCCCTCCCTTCCTTCCTTCCTTCCTTCCTCCCTTCCTTCTTCCTTCCTTCCCTCCCTCCCTCCCTCTCTCTTTCTCTCTTTCTCTCTTTCCTTCCTTTTTTTTTTTGACACAGTTTCACTCTGTTGCTGAGGCTGGAGTGCAGTGGTGAAATCTCCGCTCACTGCAACCTCCACCTCCTGGGTTCAAGCACATTTCCTGCCTCAGCCTCCCGAGTAGCTGGGACTACGGACGTGTGCCACCACGCCTGGCTAATTTTTTTTGTATTATTAGTAGAGTCGGGGTTTCACCATGTTGTCCAGGCTGGTCTTGAACTCCTGACCTCAAGTGATCTACCTGCCTCAGCCTCCCAAAGTGCTGGGATTACAGGTGTGAGCCACTGTGCCCAGCCCATTTCTGTATTTTCAATCTCAATGTGCTCTTGACTTACACTGATTTAAATTATTTATGCTTATTAAATTATACTTATTTAAATTAAACAATTTTAAAATTATTTTATTTAAAAATATTTAAATAAAGCTGAATTTGTATTTAAATTTCTGGAAATACTAATGTTTTTATAAAAATTCATAACTCTAGCATTCAGTGTCAATCTGGTCGTCATTGTATTTGTCCATGTAGTTGCCTATTCATATTGTTTCATGAATGTTGTCTCTATTCCTGAGTATATACAAATATAAGAATAATAAGATTTAATGTTACAAAATATTCAGCTGTCACTTGCAACTGTTGCAAATACCAGAATCATGCATCACTGACAAATGGTACCTTGTTATGTAAGAATCTATTGCAATTGTGCTGAGAAGATTTGACAAGTTCATTAGTCTTTTTTTTCTTTTTTATTAATGTCTCCTCCTCCCTGAGATCTCAAGTAGTGTCTAGCTCTATGTTAGCAGCAGCACAACTTAAAAATCTCCATGGCATTCTGATTAATTTCCTTTTTTTGTTTCAAGGACATAGGGCTAGAGTGTAAAGAAGGAATTTCTTGGGTCCTGAAACGGTGTAAGTCATGATAACAGATGGGTGGGGTATATAGGTTGTACCATGCCAGCACTAAGGGGCAAATACCAAGTTGCAGACACCTATACATTCCTTAATATACAAATGTGTTGTGTTTGTTATATATGCGGTCCTCCAAAGCTCAAGTTCCCTGCTTGCCTGGGTTAAGGGCAGTGGTCACTTTGGATGTCGTCTTAGGAACTAAAGATCTTTGGAGAGTGGGATCTTCGGCAGACTAGAATAGGGAAAGGAGCCACGCTAGGTGAGATTTGGGAGACAGGGCAGAGGCAGATTTACCATGAGGCCCTCGTTTGTACAGATTGCTCCAAGGTTTTGGTGCTTGCCTGATTTTGTGTTCTTTTTCTTGAAGATGTTCCCAGCTCACAAAAGTGAAGTTTGAAAAACATAAGGCAGGATATCAGAGCCCAAACCAGACAGGTTCAGGGTAGTTCAGGGCAGGGTTCTCTTCTGGTAGTGTCCTGGAATACTCGACAGGAACCAAACACATATGAGCTGGGAGCAGAAGGTCTGGGCCAATCCAGTAGGGCTTTAGAGTGGCTTCTGCAACTGCAACAGTGAGGTGGTGGCTCACACCTGTAATCCCAGAACTTTGGGAGGCCAAGGTGGGTGGATGCCTTGAGTCCAGTTTTGTCATGGGCAACATGAAAAGTCTTATCTCTACAAAAATTACAGAAATTAGCCGGGTATGGTGGCGTGTGCCTGTAGTCCCAACTACTCAGGAGGCTGAGGTGGGAGGATCACTTGAACCCAGGAGGGAGAGGTTGCAGGGAGCCGGGATCGTGCTAATGCACTCCAGCCTGGGTGACAGAGTGAGACTGTCTCAAAAGAGCCAAAAAAAAAAAAAAAAAAAAAAAAAAAAAAGACAGAAAAAAGAAACTGCAGTAGGGAGATTCATCTAGAGCAGCTGTGATCAATAGAAATATAATGAAAGTTACATGTATGCTTCTGAATTTTCTAGTGACCACATTTAAATAAGTAAAAACAAACAGATGAAAGTAATTTTAATATTTTATTAAACCCCTTGTATCTAACATGTTAACTAAGTCCTTAAAATCTTGTTTTGTTTTGTTTTGTTTTGTTTGAGATGGAGTCTTGCTCTGTCACCCAGGCTGGAGTGTAGTGGTGTGATCCTGGCTCCCTGCAACCTCTGCCTCCCCGGTTCAAGTGATTCTCCTGCCTCAACCTCTTGAGTAGCGGGGATTACAGACAATCGCCACCACTCCCAGCTAATTTTTGTATTTTAGTAGAGATGGGGTTTTAGCACGTTGCCCAGGCTGGTCTCAAACTCCTGACTTCAAACGATCCACCTGTTTCAGCCTCCCAAAGTGTTGGGATTACAGACATGAGCCACCACGCCAGGCCTGGTGTGTATTTTATACTTACAGCACATTTCAATTCATATTAACCCCATTTCAACCACTCAATAGCTACATGTGGCAAGCGGCTACCATATTGGGCAGCACGGCTCTGCCTCTGCCTCTGTCTTCCCATCAGTGCTAGCTGGGACGCTGCAGTAGTTTCCTATTGCTGCTGGAATGAATCACCCTGAACTTAGTGCCATAAAATGGTACACATTTATTCTCTTACAGCTTTGGAGACAGAAATCGAAAATGTGTCTCACAGGGCTAAGATGGTGGTCAGGCTATCTTTCTCCTGGAGACTCTGTTCCTTGCGTTTTTCAGGTTTCAGAGGCTGCCCATATTCCTTGTCTCATGGCTCTGCACTGCTTGGACTTCTGCTTCCATATTCACATCTCCTCCTCTGACTCCGATCCTCCTATAAGGACCTTTGTGTTTACAGTGGGCCTACACAGATAATCCAGGATAATCGTCCCACATCTCAAGATCCTTACCTCAATGACACCTTTATGGTGTAAGGCAGCATATTCACAGGTTCTGAGGATTAAGATATTTGGGGAGCCATGATTTGGCCTATGATAGGTGCTTAATAGGAGGGGCTATGGTTACAGAGGAAGAGTGCTCAGGCCTGTAGCCAAAATAGGGCTAGGGACAAAGGAATGACTCCATTTTGTCCAGAGTAAGAGTAAAGAATGAGCTGAAATTCCATAGGAGGAAAACCAGGGGAACCTGAAGGTGTTGAGTCTCAGGGGGACCTATGGTTTGAATATTTGTTTCCTCCAAAACTCATGTTGAAATCTAGTTCCTAATGTGGCAGTGTTGAGAGGTGGCAATTTAAGAGGTGATTGGGTAATGAGGGCAGAACCTTCATGAATGGATTGGCCCATTCGTGGATTAAAGGGTTAATGGGTTCATGGATTAATGAGCTATCATGGGAGTTAGACTGATGGCTTTATAAGAAGGGAAAGAGACTTTTGCTAGCACACTCAGCCCCTTGCCCTGCGATGCCCTAAGTTGCCTCCAGAGAGACCCCACCAGCAACAAGACCCTCAGCAGATGCAAACCCTCGGCCTGGGATTTCTCAGCTTCTAAAATTATAAGAAATACATTTCTTCTTCTTCTTTTTTTTTTTTTGCAACGGAGTCTTGCTCTGTTGCCCAGGCTGGAGTGCAATGGTGCAGTCTGGGCTCACTGCAACCTCCACCTCCTGGGTTCAAGTGATTCTCCTGCCTCAGCCTCCTGAGTAGCTGGGACTACAGGCGCCCGCCACCACGTCCAGCTAATTTTTGTATTTTTAGTAGAGACGGGGTTTCACCATGTTGGCCAGGCTGGTCTTGAACTGCTGACCTCGTCATCTGCCCACCTTGGCCTCCTGAAGTGCTGGGATTACAGGCATGAGCCACTGTGCCCGGCACATTTCTTTTATTTATAAATTACCCAGTTTCAGTTGTTCTGTTATAAAGAACTGAAAAGGAACTAAGAAGAGAGAAAACCTGGCCAAGGCCCATCCCAACCAACCAGCAATCTCCCTATTCTACTCCCTGTTCTATTTATGTATTTATTTATTGCCATTTAGTAAACTTGTCACAGTTACAAGTCCTAGAACAGAACTTTTCCTCCAAAGATGTTATACACACACACACACGCACACAGACACACATACACGCACACACACACGCACACACATACATTTTTTGAGACAGAGTCTAGCTCTTTCACCCAGGCTGGAGTGCAATGGTGTGATCTTGGCTCACTGCAACCTCCACCTCCCAGGTTCAAGCTATTCTACTGTCTCAGCCTCTCGAGTAGCTGTGATTACAAGTTTGCGCCACCACACCCAGCTAACTTCTGTATTTTTAGTAGAGATAGAGTTTCACCATGTTGGCCAGGCTGGTCTCAAATACCTGGTGTCAAGTGATCCGCCGGCTTTGGCCTCCCAAAGTGCTGGGATTACAGGTGTGAGGCACTGTGCCCGGCCCAAAGATCGTATTTATTTCACGAAGTTTCAGGCCCAAGCCCTCCCCACTACTCTGTGCTACACATGCCCATAACCTCAGTGCCAAGTCAGAGGCTGAACTCTCTATGATGTGCTTAGTGTAGAGTGGATCGTTTAAACATTAAAATATTCATGGAATGAAAAAATTAGGTACATTGGATTTTACCATAGGAAAACTAGTAAAACGGGACCATGTACTCCTGACCAAGGACTCAGAACTAAATAAGTCAAAAATACATTCTAAAAGATGATAAAATCTGTAATCACCTAAAACAATAAACATGTGCCACTCCAACTTCTATAAAATGGGCTTTGAGGTACTCTACACGGTGATTACACAGGGAGTCCAATGAACTGTAGAGCACATAAAAGTACCATTGGATCATACACTTGAACTCATGCCTAACTTGATGGCTGTCATGTGGTCAATTACAATCTTGCTGGACTTGTTAGACCTTAGCATGACTCATATGAGAAGACTTAATGATCCAAATATATCTCAAAGATGCCTTTATTTTGTCTTGATCTGTTTCCCTGGAGAGCAAGCAGAGGTATTTAAAACAATTTCCACGAGTCAGTACCTTCAGTGCTTAATGTGCTATTGGCAATGACAGCCCTTCTAGCCAACTGGGTCCAGAGTACTGGGGAAACAAGATGCACTGGGAGGGGTGGGGCCTGGCACGTGACACACCCACTGGGGTGGGGCATGACCTGGGAGGGAAGCCCATGAGTGCAGGTGCCAGGAGGCCATCCAGTATGGCAGGCAGAACTCGGAACTTGGGGTGCAAGGAAGCTGATAATAAACAGTTTTATAGTAAAATGGGAGGCTTCACAGTCATCTGGTATAACAAGAGGTGGACAGAGGGTAGCAACAGATCAGGTATTTAATTAACGCCCTTGGCATTCTTGGATACCACAGTCACCATTCAAAATACTTTGGGGTGATCCCAGAGATCCATGAGATGTAGTCATTTGCCATTTTGCCAGGACAAGGATCTTAAACCCCTGAGGACCTAAGAATGACTTGAGTGAATGTCTGGCATTCCATCTCGATATAACTTTGTGGTTCTCTGATCATGGTTGGGTATGCAGACATTTTCTTTTGGTAATTAAAAAAATAAAAATGACCACAATGGTTTTTTCTTCGGAAAAAAGTCAGCTGCTTCTTACTGGTATTAAACTGAAGAGAAATTCAGCCAGAAAATGAAATACAACTGAAGGTGAAACTCAGCTGTGCTGGGCTAGAAGGGGTTGACCAGGCCCACTTGTCTCTCCCTCTCTCTCTCAGTCTCGCAATGATGTGATCACTACAGCCTCTAACTCCTGCCTCCCAAAGTGCTGGATTACTTGAGTGAGCCACTGCCCCTGGCCCCCACTTATACTCTGTACAAAAAAAAGACATTGAAGAAGCTGTTTGAATATGATCCCAAAAAGGGTCATCAAAGGAGACTTAAACTTTAGTGAAAGTTGAGAAGGAGGTTAACCTGCGATGTGAGGGTATCTACAAGCAGCAGCGAGCCTTTGATTCTGGAGAACAAGGGGCATCTGCATAAACACCACAGAGATTCAAAAAGGCTTGGAAAAGTGTTGCTCAAGCATGTTATGGGTTGGCTGTAATCAGCAATCAAGCTTGTGGGAGCTGTTGTTGGGAAAGCATGTCAGCAGGTAAGCAGCAACATTGCCCCTGGCTGGATGGGTGGAGCACGGGGAGGGACTTAGTCCGGGAAGGCCTGGAGGGCCTTCTCTGCCTTCTCTGTCTTCTTGTTGTCTTCTGCTCCCAATCTACCTCTTCTTACCAACTGCTGATGCTATGGAACAATGGTGGCTTTTTTTTGAGACAGAGTCTGGCTCTGTCCCTGAGACTGGAGTGCAATGGTGTGACCTTGGCTCACTGAAACCTCCGCCTCCCAGGTTCAAGCAATTATTGTGCCTCAGCCTCCCGAGGAGCTGGGACTACAGGCACGTGCCACCACTCCCAGCTAACTTTTGTATTTTTAGTGGAGACTTGATTTCATCATGTTGGCCAGGCTGTTCTCAAACTCCTGGCCTCAAGTGATCCAACTGCCTTGGCCTCCAAAAGTGCTGGGATTACAGGTGTGAGCCATTGCACCCAGCCCAATGGTGACTCTTGACTCACCACCAGATACTTGACAGTTATGCACAAAGCAGTAGCTATGCAGAGGGACGGCTTCCCACTGACCTCCCATGAGCTTGTTTTGCCATCCTATTTTGGGGCTAGATGTACATAGCTTCTCAGATTGACCAAATAGTAATCTCTTCTCTGATCCCCAACTTTTCTCCTTGACCTTCACTTTCTTGGCTCCCCTTACAAGACCTCATCCTAGAATACATTTCCTATCCCGTAAGTAGTAGTTCTGCTTCCCTGGATAACCTCTGACTATATACTACGTAGACTGAAAAATCCAGGCGGGTGCTTACTTACTCTAAGGATTATTTGGTTCCAAGAAACAGAAAGTCACGCTGAACTAATTTAAGCAAAAATGGGGGCCTTTATTGGCTGATGTTCTCAAACCACGAAAGTGCTAGAGTGACTAGAGCCAGGAATTTAAAAACTGTCAGTCTCTTATCTCTGCTGCTCTTTTCCTGTTAGCTTTATTCTTCCCTCCATGGGGAAAGGCTGATCAGCCCAGCTTGGGTCATGCATCCACCACATGGACTAATCACAGGCTAGAGGAATGAGGCATTATCACTGATCCACCTGGGTCACTTGCCCACCTCCGTGATTTGGAATTGAGCCTATTATTAGAAAAAAGTGTAGCATGAATGTGGCTGCTGGGAGAATTGTAAGCCAGGAAACTACCTCCAGTTACATCTACTACACTACATTTAATAAAATTAAACTGGGCTATTTTGAGCATAACAAAAGCCCTTTCTAGCTAACACATTTAAAGACATATCTAGTAGTTGGAGGACACAAATAAGTTGCATAGGCCCTTCATAGAAACTGATATTACAGGCCGGGCGTTGTGGCTCACACCTGCAATCCCAGCACTTTGGGAGGCCGAGGCGGGTGGATCATCTGAGGTCAAGAGTTCGAGACCAGCCTGGCCAACATGGTAAAGCCCCGTCTCTACTAATAATACAAAAATTAGCCAGGTATGGTGGCGCATGCCTGTATTTGCAGCTACTCGGGACGCTGAGGCAGGAGAATCACTTGAACCCGGGAGGCAGAGGTTGCAGTGATCTGAGATTGCTGCACTCGTCTGGGCAACAAGGGCAAAAAAGAATCTGATATTACACTAAAATGCATTGAGAGAGTTTTTTGTTTTTTGTTTTTTTTTGAGATGGAGTCATGCTCTGTCCCCCAGGCTGGAGTGCAGCGGTGCAATCTTGGCTCACTGCAAGCTCCACCTCCCGGGTTCACACCATTCTCCTGCCTCAGCCTCCTGAGTAATTGGGACTACAGGCACCCGCCACCAAGCCTGGCTAATTTTTTGCATTTTTAGTAGAAATGGGGTTTCACCATGTTAGCCAGGATGGTCTAGATCTCCTGACCTCATGATCCACCCGCCTTGGACTCCCAAAGTGCTGGTATTACCGGCATGAGCCACCGCACCCAGCTTGAGAGCTTTTCGTACTTCACTGGAAATCTTACGAACATCAGGTTATTATTGAGGATCTTTAGATGGAGCTCCAAAATGTGTCTCACTAGAGGCTTGCTAAGATGGGCAGGAGACATTCTGACAGTGAAAGAAGGGTGAGAAGAGAAATATAAGTCTTTTTTTTTTTTTTTTTTTTTTTTGAGATGGAGTCTCGCTCTGTCGCCCAGGCTGGAGTGCAGTGGCCGGATCTCAGCTCACTGCAAGCTCCGCCTCCCGGGTTTACGCCATTCTCCTGCCTCAGCCTCCCGAGTAGCTGGGACTACAGGCGCCCGCCACCTCGCCCGGCTAGTTTTTGGTATTTTTTAGTAGAGACGGGGTTTCACCGTGTTAGCCAGGATGGTCTCGATCTCCTGACCTCGTGATCCGCCCGTCTCGGCCTCCCAAAGTGCTGGGATTACAGGCTTGAGCCACCGCGCCCGGCCTAAGTCTTTTTTTTTTTAAGATGGAGTCTTGCTCTGTTGCCCAGGCTGGAACGCAGAGGCACAATCTTGGTTCACAGCAACCTCTGCTGCCCAGGTTCATGGGATTCTCCTGCCTCAGCCTCCCAAGTAGCTGGGATTACAGGCACACACTACCACATTCAGCTTTTTTTTTCTTTTTTTAGTAGAGATAAGGTTTCACCTTATTGGCCAGGCTGGTCTCGAACTCCTAGCCTCATGAGATCTGCCAGCCTTGGCCTCCCAAAGTGCTGGGATTACAGGTGGTGAGCCACTGTGCCCAGCCAAGAGCGATATAAGTCTTAATTAGGAAGCAAAGGAAGTGAAAGATGGAGAAGATTACATCTTTACTACATTGAGTCTCTCCATCCATAAACATATTTAATAATGTCTCCATTTGTTTAAGAATTATTTTATGTCTTTAAATAAAGGCTATAAGTTTTCTCCATGAATGTTTTGGCCATATTTTATTAGACTTATTTCTAGATACTTTATAGATTTTGATACTATTATAAATGGTATTTAAAAAATTATTCTAATTGCTTGCTATTAATATATAAGAAAGTATTTCCCCCTCCAGCATCCCAGGCATCTTATATCCAGAAACTTTAGAGAACTTTCTCATTAGTTCTAAGAATTTATCTGGAGAGGCTCTTGAATTTTCTCTGTATTGTCTCCTAATTTTTCACATTCAAGTTAATTTTTCTAAGGTGAAAAATCCAAATTAAGTAATGCAAGCCTAGGACTCTAATATCCTATGTTAATGTTTTATGCCTTAACAACTGACAAAATTTATCTAGCTCTTACTGGAAATCATATTGGTCTATGGAAGTGCTTTGCAACATGTGTTCCATCAGCCAGGAGAAAGTTCTCATTTTTCATACTACATTCTTTTCTTGGAGATTCACAAAGGCCCTGAGAAGTCCTGCAAAGAAACTTCTCAAAATTGGGTAAACCCTGCATTCCAAACTGACTTCATCATGGAACCCCCTTCAAAACAATACTTTCCAGCCTTCTGAAGGAACTACTTTTTATAAAGAACACACTTTGGGAAATGATGGTCTAACGAAACGAGTCATGAAAACTGGGTAACCCCAGGATTTTCTCAAGAATCTACTCTCTCATTCACAATGTTCTACGGAAGCTAAGCTGGGTGGAATAAGGCTGTATCTGGCTTTTTCTTTTTCTATTCTTCAGTCTGTAACAATAATTCCCTGTGGGTTAATGCCGGCATCTGAAAGAAAGAAAAATATGCACATTACATCTCATGAGGCTACCCAGTATGTCTGTTCCTCAGCAAAGGGTCACAGCTGGTCTCAGTGGGAGGGTTGTCCTTGGAATTCCCATCAGTATCTCTTAACCGATGTTGAGATCACATTTTCTGTTTCTGTTTCCCTTCCTGCTCAACCCTAGGCCACCAGCTCTCATGCTGTGTGCTTTTCCTTACATTATACAGAACCACAAGTGTTTATCAAAAGCTGTTCTTTCTGTGTTCTGCATTATGTACAAAGGCTAAAAAATTGACAGAGTACAACTAAATAAATGGAAATATAAAAGCTCCACAAGTAGGAACGTATTTTATTGGGGGAAAAAAAGCTGTGATGTAAGTTTTCCTTGGATTGCTATTTCTGATCACGGTGCTTATTACATTATTGGAAAGGATAATAATGAGTGTCTACCTTAGTGGGTCTCACATCAAACTTACTTGAGGAGCTCTGAAAAAATACAGGTTTTTCCCCAACTGGGACCCTCTGAATTAGAATCTCCACTGAGAAGCCTAAGCACTTGTATTTTTAAATGCTCTGGACTTCATTCTCTGGCATTTATTATGTGGCCTTTCCTTTTAAATAAATCATCTTTCAAAGTGGTCTTGCCTATATTTTTTTCCTGACTTCGATTTAAAATAACAATAAAGAATATTTTTAAAGAAAAAAAATCAGTTCCGGCCAGAAGTGACAGCTCATGCCTGTAATCCCAGCACTTTGGGGGGCCAAGGCAAGAGGATAGCTTGAGCCTAGGAGTTCAAGACTTGCCTGGGCAACATAGGGAGACTATGTCTCGACCAAAAACAAAACAAAACAAAACAAAACAAAAAAAAAAACAGCCCGGTGTGATAGCTCATGCTTGTAGTCCCAGCTACTCAGGAGGCTGAGGTGGGAGAATCACTTGAGCCCAGGAGGCTGAGGCTGCAGTGAGCCATGAATGCACCACTGCACTTCAGCCTGGGTGACAGAGTGAGACCCTGTCTCAAAACAAAACAAAACAAACAAA
Organism: Rhinopithecus roxellana; assembly: GCF_007565055.1. Classification (NCBI taxonomy): domain Eukaryota; kingdom Metazoa; phylum Chordata; class Mammalia; order Primates; family Cercopithecidae; genus Rhinopithecus; species Rhinopithecus roxellana. The sequence goes on along the minus strand of NC_044567.1, from coordinate 27,348,702 downwards.
ACAAAACAGAACAGAACAACCTTCCAAACACAAACAAATGATGTTTTTTCCATGTCTGGCTCTGATCGTTGTTCATATAGAGAAATTCTGGAATTCTGAATTTGTCACTTACCATTTTTAAAAAAATTTCCATGCTACCATACAGTAATAGTAATTGTCATTTTTAGCAATTGCATGATATTCCAACATGTATTTATTTGTATCATAACTTAGCTAACCATTCCTTTACTATCAGACATTTAAGCTATTTCTCTATTTTTAGTTGCCTTAAGGAGCTTGATATGTATGAACTTTGCTTTTGTTTTGAATCAATTCCCTTGGGATAATTTTCTGGAAGTCTGGTTATTGGGTCACAGGATATGAACTTTTTTTTTTTTTTTTGAAATGGAGTCTCGCTCTGTCACCCAGGCTGGAGTGCAGTGGCCGGATCTCAGCTCACTGCAAGCTCCACCTCCCCGGTTCACGCCATTCTCCTCCCTCAGCCTCCCGAGTAGCTGGGACTACAGGGGCCCGCCACCTCACCTGGCTAGTTTTTTGTATTTTTTAGTAGAGACAGGGTTTCACCGTGTTAGCCAGGATGGTCTCCATCTCTTGACCTCCTGATCCGCCCATCTCGGACTCCCAAAGGGCTGGGATTACAGGCTTGAGCCACCGCGCCCGGCCGATATGAACATTTTTTATGTCTCTTGTTAATGATTACTAAATTGCTTCCCAAAAGGTCGAACAAATTCATAAAGCCATGCCCCAACTCCATGACATAACTGCTGAGGTTTTCAGGGAGGGGCAGACAATACTAGAAGTCTGTTGGGTTTTCCCATGACAAATCAATAAACGACTCCAAATATGTAAGTCATATTACCTTACCTAAGAAGAAAGGCAAGAAGCCTATTAATAAGAATAGTAAGTATTATGGCACTGCTCGACTATCTCATCCTCTATGGGTCAGCACTTTCCTTGCATTTTTTCTATTATATAATTCTATAATTCTAATATATATTCAATAATTCTCAAATAACCCTAGGAAGTTAGATCTTGCTGCTCCTCAGTTCACAGATGAGACGAGGGTGGGAAGAGAGGTTCAATGCCTTGCCCAAGGGTTACACAGTGAGTTAGTATTGTAATGTGGATTTGAACCCTGTATTGTTGGGCTTTAAAATTTTATTATTTCATCTTTTTTAAAAACTTAAAAAAATTTTTTTTTTGTTTTCCTCTTTCTTTGCTGCTTGAATCAGAATGAACCCTGTGTTTTACAACTGCTGCTATGCTATCAGGTTGGTGCAAAAGTGATTGTGAGTTTTGCCATTACACTTTACTTTTTTTTTTTGAGACAAAGTCTTGCTCTGTCACCCAGGCTGGAGTGCAGTGGCATGACCTTAGCTCACTGCAACCTCTGCCTCCCAGGCTCAAGCGATTCTCCTGCCCCAGCCTCCCTGGTAGCTGGGATTACAGGTGTGTGCCACCATGTCCAGCTAATTTTTGTATTTTTAGTAGAGACAGGGTTTCACCATATTGCCAGGCTGGTCTCGAACTCCTGACCTCAAGGGATCCACCCACCTTAGCATTCCAAAGTGCTGGGATTACAGGCGTGAGCCACCATGCCCGGCCTTATAGTTTACTTTCAATGGCAAAACCCGCAATTACTTCTGAACCAACCTAATAAATTTCACACCATTGATTCCTAAAGCAGTCCCAAAATCTCACCAGCTAGGTGCCTCCTAATTCATAAATTGGCTGTAAAATGGAATATGATACAATAGATGCAGTAGGTTACAGATATCCACAATGTCCTGCTGCTTCTCCCATCAAGAGGTGGTCTATTGACCCTCCCCTTAAGTCTGGGCTGGCCTGTGACTTTTTTTGACCAATAGAATGCAGCATCGCTACATCACACCCAGACTTAGGTCTGACAGTTTCAGTGTTCACCTTTTTGGAGCCCCGAGCCACTACGTAAAGAGGACCAGTCTTTCTAGAGAGACCACAGAAGAAAGAAATGTGTGGCCAGCCCAGCTTTTTCAGCCATCACTGCTGAGGCTCTAGACATGATTGTCACCATCTTGGATCCTCTATCCTCAGTTAAGTCACCCAGTTGGCAACATGTGGAACAGAAACAAACCATCCCTGATGAGCTAAGAATCAGCTGTTGTTTTAAATGCTGTTAAATATTGAGGTGCTCTGTTATGCAACAAAAATAACTGAAGCAATAGGGTTTATTTTGGTGAAAACCAGATGCAGAAAGAGTATCAGCAATATGTCCAGTCTTCCCTAACCCTAACACAAGCAGAATAAAACTCACTGACATTTACCACCTCTCATGCCACCTAGCACTTAACCTCTATCATGACACTGACTCTGTTGCACCCAGCCTTAACTTAAGTACATGTCTCCCTTCCCTACCAGATTAGGTGTAAATTACCTTGGTAACCACAGCCTTTTACACAAGGCCTGGCACAAAAGAGTTGCTTAATACATATTTGTTGAATGAACTTTGACTTACTCTTGATTGATTGATGAAAGCACTTGAAATGGAATAATAGCTCTTATTTTTTGTGCTCAGCATTGTGCAAAGTATTTTACATAGATTATTCCATTTAATCTTCACAATGATCCCATGAAATAGGTCCTATGATTATCTTCATTTTACAGATGAGGAAACTAAAAGGCTAGGTAACTTGCTTGAGGTCACACTGCTAGGGGCCAACACAGATTCAAACCCCACTTTGCAAAGAGAAAATATTTTCTTATGAAACATTTCAATCACACAAGTAACTATAGAGATGAATACAACACACACCAATGTACTTCTGCTTCTGCAAAGCCTTAATCTTTTATATTTGCTTCAAGTCTTTACAACGCTTTTACATAAATAAAACATTACAGATTCAGGTTAAGTTCCTTGTGTACTTGCCACTGGGAGGGTACACAGTGAACTTCAACTGATCTATATCCTTCTCTTCTTCCTTTATCCTTGATCCCAAGATAACTATCAACCTGAATCTGGTGACACTCATGACAGGCAACTCAGGCCTGTTTTTGTTTTTTCAACATATGCATGCAGTCACAGGCAATGTTTTGTGGGTTTAAAAAACTACATAAAAGGAACCATATTGTTTACACCCTGCCGTGCCAGAAATGTCTTTTTCTCAGTCAATAAATATATTTTTGAGATTCATCCATGTTAATATATGTAGCTTTTTGATGCTATGTAATATTTCACTGTAGGACTACACCATAATTTATTTAGTCATTCACCTGTTGATGGACAGTGTTTTCAAAAAGAAATTTTTTTTGTTGCTATTACAAACAATGTCTCAATGGACATTTGTATACCTCTCCCTAAGCAGATCAGTAACAGTTTCCACGTAAGAGTCCAGTTGCCGGATTGCAGTTTACACACTTTTTTTTTTTTTTTGAGACGGAGTCTTGCTCTGTCGCCCAGGCTGGAGTGCAGTGGCCGGATCTCAGCTCACTGCAAGCTCCGCCTCCCGGGTTCCCGCCATTCTCCTGCCTCAGCCTCCCGAGTAGCTGGGACTACAGGCGCCTGCCACCTCGCCCAGCTAGTTTTTTTTGTATTTTTTAGTAGAGACGGGGTTTTACCGTGTTAGCCAGGATGGTCTCGATCTCCTGACCTCGTGATCCGCCCATCTCGGCCTCCCAAAGTGCTGGGATTACAGGCTTGCGCCACCGCGCCTGGCCGTTTACACACATTTTTTTTTTTTTTTTTTTGAGACGGAGTCTTGCTCTGTCGCCCGGTCTGGAGTGCAGTGGCCGGATCTCAGGTCACTGCAAGCTCCGCCTCCCGGGTTTACGCCATTCTCCTGCCTCAGCCTCCGGAGTAGCTGGGACTACAGGCGCCCGCCACCTCGCCCGGCTAGTTTTTTGTATTTTTAGTAGAGACGGGGTTTCACCGTGTTGGCCAGGATGGTCTCGATCTCCTGACCTCGTGATCCGCCCGTCTCGGCCTCCCAAAGTGCTGGGATTACAGGCTTGAGCCACCGCGCCCGGCCCGTTTACACACATTTTTAAGTCTACTAGAGTTTTCCCAAATTGTTGTGCAAAGTGGTTGTGCTGATTAATATTCCCAGAGCCCAGTTTCTTAAACACTATGCAATTGTCTTTTTTTTTTTTGACAGGGTCTCACTCTGTTGCCCTGGCTGGAATGCAGTCGTGCGATCATAGCTCACTGCAGCTTTGATCTCCCAGCCTCAAGTGATTCTCCCGCTTCTACCTCCCAAGTAGCTGGGACTACAGGTACATGTCATCATGCCCAAGTAATTCATTTTACTTTTATTTTTAGTAGAGACGAGGTTTCGCTATGTTGCCTAGACTGGTCTCGAACTCCTGGATTCAAGCAATCCTCCCACTTCAGCCTCCCAAAGCACTGGGATTATAGGCATGAGATACCGCACCCAACCGTAAGCAAAAATCTTGATATCAGTTCTAGGGTTGTCACCAAACAAGTGTTTTTAAAGTATCTGTGCTGGGCAAGGCAATACTTTAGGCTTCTGCAGCAATTAAATGAATGAAGTCATTGCAGTGTGTGCACAAAACCCTAAGAGGTCTGGTTGGTTGTGTCATGGTAGATAGCCCTAGCTCTGTTAGAACTCATCCCCAACTACAAAAGTGTCTCGGAGGGTCATGCAGGTCAAGCCCTGCACAGGGGCATCCAACCCAAGGGCAAGTAGGGGCTGAAATCCAGGCTGGGCTTCTGCACTCCACTCACTACGAAGCTTCGCACAGGACTGTGCCTGTCTAGGGAGTGGAACACCTGTTGCCTAATTTGCATAATGCCACTGAATAGGCTCATGGCAGTCCCAGGTAGAATGCATTCATCTGTGGGAAACTGGTGTGCCTGATCAAATGGGAGACAGAGATTACTAAGAAATTTGCTAGGTTTTAGAATAGGTAAAGCCAGAAAATGGTTCCAGAGGAATAGCAGGGGGTGTGTGGAGGTTGGTGGCAATGGAAAATTTGGGTGCAGTGTCCAAGCTCTCATATTGCTATATACTCTGCCCCATCACTCCTGGGAGTAGGTCACCTTGGCCAAATGTGTCATCCCCAGGGAAGCTCCTGTTTCCCTGCAGTTCTGTGAGACTTCTGGGTCTTGCTGTTTCAGACCATCTCAGCTGCAACTGTGTGCCTAAGGGTATGAAAATTAACAAAATAAATATGGTACATGAGATTACAAACCTCACCCAGAAAGGGTTCACTGCAGTTTCCCTACAGATTCAAGCAATTCAAATGCCCATACACAGGCATCCAGTATGGTTGGGTGGCCTCCAGGAGGATCTCAATAGCTGGACCAGAAGATATCTCCCATGGAATCAAATGAAGTAAGTAACACTGTTTGATGATTTAATTGCTTCTCTATATGCATGAACCTTGCTGTAGTTAAAGGACCTAAATTGGCTGTGGACAGAACTTCACCCTACCTGAAAGAGTCTGCAGAGTTTCTTAGGCTCCATTTCTAAACTAAATTGCAATTGGAAGAAGCTGGGAAGAATGGAGGGGGCTCTGGGAAGCTGGGAAATATGGCCAACCATATTCTTGACAGCCACCCATTAAACAGAACCAGAATCAGGATCTTAAATAGCTAGCTAAAAAATTCCCAAGTAGTATGTGGTGGTAATGATGCCTGGGTAGCAGGCCCCTTCATCACAGCCCCGTGGATGGGGCTCCTGCCCTGGGAAGCCAGGGCACCTGAGATCCAGAGGGGAGGCAGGGGACAGCCCTCTTTTATCACGTTCTGAATGACATCACATTCCCTTTTACCAACTGCTGTCCATGGTTCAAGAAAGACGGGCACTGTGTTAATTTCCTAGGGCCTCTGTAACAAAATACTGCAAACTGAGTGGCTTAAGACAGCAGAAATTTATTGTATCACAGTTCTAGTGGGAAGTCCAAATCAAGGTGTCAGCAGGGCCATGCTCCCTCTCTGAAACCTGTAGGGGAATCCTTCCTTGCCTCTTCCTTACTTCTGGTGGTTTGCTGTCAATCTGGCATTCTTTGGCTTATAGACACATTAATTCAATTCTCTGTCCTCACATGGTGCTGTCTCTGTGTCTCCCTGCCTTCACATGGTTGTCTTCTGTTTTTCTGAGACAGAGTCTCGCTCTGTCGCCCAGGCTGGAGTGGAGTGGCGCGATCTCGGCTCACTGCAAGCTCTGCCTCCCCGGTTCATGCCATTCTTCTGCTACAGCCTCCCAACTAGCTGGAACTAGAGGCACCCGCCACCATGCCTGGCTAATTTTTTTGTATTTTTAGTAGAGACAGGGTTTCACCATGTTAGCCAGGATGGTCTTGACCTCCTGACCTCGTGATCCACCCGCCTCAGCCTCCCAGAGTGCTGGGATTACAGGCCTAAGCCACCGTGCCAGACCAAAACATCATTCACCTAGGCTGGAGTGTGATGGCACCATCACAGCTCACTGCAGCCTCAACCTTTCAGGCTCAAGTGATCCTCCCACCTCAGCCTCCCAAGTAGTTAGGATCACAGGCACACGCCACCATGCTGCGCTAATTTTTTGTATTTTTAGTAGAGACAGAGTTTCACCGTGTTAGCCAGGATGGTCTCGATCTCCCGACCCTGTGATCCACCCACCTTGGCCTACCAAAGTGCTGGGATTACATGCGTGAGCCACCGCGCCCAGCCTGGTTGTCTTCTTATAAAGATGCCAGTCACATTGGAGTCGGGGTCTAACCTATCCCAGGATGACTTCAGCTTAACTAACGACATTTGCAACAGCCCTGTTCCCACATAAGGTCACATTCGGAGGTACTGGGGGTTAGGGTTTCAACATTCTTTTTGAAGGGACATAATTCCACCCATAACAGACCTGTTTCTGTATAAACTGCTCCCTTGGTCTCTGGATTTGCCTCCAGTGGCAGTACAGTGAGTTGGTTAATCCATGGGTTCCAAGTCAGATAGCTTGGGTGAAAATCTTGCCATTGCTGTCGTGTGACTAAGGTCTGTGAAACAGAAATACAGTGATACAGATTGCTGTGATACAGAAATAAATACAGATAACAAGAGTATCTAGTATTTGAGGTTGATGGAGTATTAGGATAAAGGACTCTGCATGGTGCTGGGCATTAAGTGCTCATTAAGCCTTAGTTACTTACGTGCCATTAGTATTGTTATTCCCCAGCTCTTTCCATTGACTTTTCTAGGAGTGGGTTATTTATTCTTCCCTGCAGACACACATGGTCCTGGGGCATAACCAAATGCATCTCCATTTTAAGAGAACTGGGAGTGGGGTGGAGTGTGGGAGGGCTCCTTCAGTGTATACATATAGAGGCAGTTCATCTTTATTAGCACTAAAAAAGTTCTTTATGTAGATGCTTTCAATAGAAAAGTAGGGCATTTCTCAAACATGTGCCCCTGAAATTGGAGGGACTGCCAAGAGAAGAAAACCAACGGACTAATTTTTTTTTTTTTTCATACAGATCTTGATATGTTGCCCAGGCTGGAGTGCAGTGGTGTGATTGTAGCTCACTGCAACCTTGAACTCCTGGGCTCAAGCCATCCCTCCCCCTCAGTCTCTGGAGTAGTTAGGACTACAGGAATGCACCACCACATCCAGCTAGTTTTTTTTTTTTTTGAGATAGGGTCTCACTCTGTTGCCCAGGCTGCTATGCAGTGGCACAATCACTGTTCACTGCAGCCTCAACCTCCTGGAGTCAAGCAGATCCTCCTGCCTCAGCCTCCTGAGTAGCTGGGACTACAGGCGAGTGCCACTATGCCCAGTTAATGTTTTTTATTTTTTGTAGAGACAGGGTCTTATTATGTTGCCTAAGCTGGTATTGAACTCCTAGGCTCAAGCACTCCTCCTGCCTCCCAAAGTGTTGGGATTATAGGTGTGAACCACTGCACCTGGCCATATATTGAGCTAATTTCTAAAATTTTCTTGTAGAGATACGGTCTTGCTACGTTGCCCATGCTGCTCTTGAACTCCTAGCCTCAAGCGATCTTCCTGCCTTGCCTCTCAAAGCTCTGGGATTATAGGTGTGAGCCACTGTGCCCAGTTCAAAACTAGCTAACTGTTTCTTGTTTTTGTTTTTTCTTTTTTTGAGACAGAGTCTCACTTTGTTGCCTGGGCTATAGCGCAGTGGTGTGATGATAGCTCATTACAGCCTCAACCTCCTGGACGCAAGCAATCCTCCCGCCTCAGCTCTGCAAGTAGCGAGGACTAAAGGCAATTACCAGCCTGTTTAGCTAAATTTTAAAATGTTTGTAGAGATGGGGTTTTGCCATTTTGTCCAGGCTGGTCTTGAACTCCTGGGCTCAAGCGATCCTTCTGCCATGGCCTCTCAAAGTGCTGGGATTACATGCATGAGAATTAGCTACCTTTTTAAAAGAGACTCACAAGGTGACATTTACCTTGATGGATTTTCCCATGGTCCTGTGTTAGGCTTTAAAACAGGTTCAGAAACTTCACCATGTTCAAGTCCCAGAACTGAAAGCTGACTCATACTAAAAATATTCACATGATGTACAAGATATGAAAAATGAGAGAGGGTAGGTTATATAATTTATAATGATAAAAATGTATTGGTGGACCAGTGCCTTTCATCGGTCTGATCACGGCTTCTCTCCTTAGTGAGAATGACCAGAAGGCTGCTGGGTGGGTACAGAGTCAGAGTGAGAGGATTGGGTCATGTAATTTAAGTGAATAATAGCACTGGGTTCAGATCTGACCAGTTTGACTTCTCAGAGAGCCCAGCTTCTTGATTAATGAGACTGGATACCTTCTTCCTTTCACAGACACTTACTACTTCTTCTGTTTTTATTTTTTGGTCTCCTTTGAATCCTTCTATTTTTTACCTTCTTATTCTGGCTGACTTATTCCTTTTGGATGAAATGTTTTGCTCTATTCACCAGATTCTAATTTTTTGTTGTTGTTGTTAAGGTCAGGATTAGAGTCTGACAGAAATGATCCATAACTAATCTGAACAGAAAAAGGCCATATTTATAAGACCATGCAAATTATTTCAGGGTGTTGAGGACATCCTTGATGTCCCAGGTTAAATTCCTATGCATCCTAGGTTAAAATTCCTGCCTTAAGCAGACCTTGCCCATTTTTGAGCTGACAAAGCTGAAGCCTAACAATGTTATCTTATTTTCCTCATGGCCAAGTTCTTAGGATCACCTTCCATCCTCACCTCTCTTCTCATTCCTCTACCTACAAATCTTCTATTAGGCCCACCTCAGTGACCTTGGAACTGCTCAGACCTTGTGGATACTTTCTCAACCACATGTACTGGGTTGAGGTCTAATGGTGATTGTAGTCAATCCTATTTTCTCATCTTTCCCCCTTTGACTTGTACCTTGCACTTTCTCTAGTATTCCAGTTAACACGCTCATTCCTTCCCTCATTCCTTTTTTCTGGTAGGCTGTGCCCATGTCCCCTTGCACTGGGTACGACTGACATATTTCTCTCATTCACCCCGGTCTTTGTCCTTCCTTCTCATAACCATATTCATAGCCCCATCTCCCTCTTTTACTCCTTCCACCTCCCTGTTTTTCTTTCCTACCAATGCTTCCAGGGTTTACATCCCTGGACATAATTTTCTCAGTTTCTTTCTATTCCTACCTGCACTACTGCTAAGCATTTTCTTTTCTTTTCTTCCCCCCCCCCCCCCCCCCCGAGATGGAATCTTGCTCTGTCGCCCAGGCGGGAGTGCAGTGGTGCAATCTCAGCTCACTGCAACCTCTGATCCCAGGGTTCAAGTGATTCTCCTGCCTCAGCCACCCGAGTAGCTGGGATTACAGGTGCGCACCACGCCCGGCTAATTTTTGTATTTTTAGTAGAGACTGGGTTTCACCATGTTGCCCAAGCTAGTCTTGAACTCCTGACCTCGTGATCCATCGGCCTCAGCCTCCCAAAGTGCTGGGATTACAGGTGTGAGCCACCGTGCCCGGCCTAACATTGTCTTTGTTTAAAATATCTTTTTAAACGTGATTTTCAAACCATATTTGTATTTCCCATTCAGACCACTCCTCTGAGCTCCAGACTTGCATATCCAACCTAATTACCACTTGCACCTCGATGTCACAAAAACAATGGGTCAAAAATGAAACCAACACTTCTCTGCCCCCAGTTTTCTCCTTCTCAGGAAATTGTACCCCAGTTCACATTGTAACTCAAGCCAGAAGAATCATCATTTGTTGTTCCTTTTTCTTTACCACCACCAACATGAGTAAGTCTGCGGCTCTTTCAAAATATATCTTAAGTCCAAAGCAGGGTCTTCATCCCCAGAGCACAATCCTTAGCTCAAACTAGCATCATTTCTTACCTGAACCACGTCCAGCATCCTCTTTAACTACTCTCCCTGATTCGACACTGGTCTCCCTCTAATCTGTTCTTCCCACAGCAGCTACAGCTTGCTTTTAAAAACAGAAATTATATTACGTCACTCTCTACTTAACAGCTTCCTATTCATTCACGAAACACATTTTTACTGAACATCCTCTATTTACCAGGCCCTCAAAAATCTCTGCCCTCATGAAATAATGAAGTCTAGACAGGGGTAAGGGTTATGAAGGAAATAAGGGGTGAGGGATGGGAAATTTATGTGTGTTTGCATGTGTGTGTGTGTGTGTGTGGTTACAATTTAAAATAGAGAGTCCAGGCCGGGCGCGGTGGCTCAAGTCTGTAATCCTAGCATTTTGGGAGGCCAAGGCGGACGGATCACCTAAGGTTAGGAGTATGAGACCAGCCTGACCAGCATGGTGAAACTCTGTCTCTACTAAAAATACAAAAAAATTTAGCTGAGCATGGTGGCATATGCCTGTAGTGGGACTACTCTGGCGGCTGAGGGAGGAGAATCGCTTGAACCCGGGAGGTGGAGGTTGCGGTAAGCTGAGATGGTGCCACTGCACTCCAGCCTGGGTGACAGAGACTCCTTCACAAAAAATAAAAAATAAAATAAAATAAAACAGAGAGACCAGGGGAGACTTCACTGAGTCTGAGTAGCTTACTTTTGAGCAAAGGACTTGGAAGAGGTGAGAGTGAGCTTTGCAGAATATTCCATGTGAAGGGAGGCCCTGAGGTAGAGTCATGCCTGGCTTTGGGACTGAGCAGAGTAGAATAAAATCCAAGCTTCACTATTTAGTGTGGCAAATACTAAGTATTTACTGAGGCAGCCCAGGCCCCTATTCCCCCAAAAAACAAAGACAAGAAACGATCCTCTTTATCTCCTTTCCTGACACTCCCTCCCTCAATACATACCATCCACACTGGTCTTCCAGTTTACCAGAAGTTGCTTCCTACTTTTCCTGTGTTGTGCATCTGCTAGGAATACTCCTCCAACCCTTATGCCCCTACACAATTTGCAAGGCTGGTTCCTTCTCATCCAATAGGTCTCAGTTTAAATTTCACTTTAGGCCTTTTCTGACCACAGGACCTAAAACAGGGCTCTTTTACTTTCTTTCCTGTGTCAGTTTCTTATTTGTTTCTTTCCTGACATCTACCACACCATGCAATTGGGATTCATATATATATGAATTTGACTTAAATCTCATTATAGTAAATGGCATCTGTCATTTAAATTTGCATTTGATCACTAGTGAAGATTAAGCATTTTCCCAAGTAATTGTTAGTTCTCAGCATTATCTATTTTCCTATATTTTGGCCAAAGAAATGCTCATTTAAAGTCACTTTGTTTTAAGGATGAGAGCAGGACTGACCAGTCAAAACCCTACCCTCTCCATTTATTTTGGGGAATTTATTTTCCCAAGTTCCTGGCAGAGATAGTGACTCACTGTGACTATCTCTGCAAGAATCATTCCACAACCCAAACCAATTCAGAGAAAAGTGTTTCATTTCGATGACATCAAGTTGTGAAAACGGGCAAGAAAGTTGCATTTGAGGGGTACCAGGTTTCACCATTACGCAGTTAATTGAGCAATTATTAATGGCCAACCCAATTATACGCTACAAGGAAATGACGGTCACAGGGAAGCTCAAAGCCCTGAAGGGAGTGAAGCCCTGCTCCTCACCCGCCCCTCTGCCTTTTCCAGGGCGCTCTCCGTCTCGAGGCAGGAGATGGCCTGGTTGACCCTTCGAGCCAAGGCGGGAGAACCGGTGCTGGGCTGGCGGGGTAGGGCATCAAGGGTCCTCCGAGTTCTGTACCGTCCAGCCCGGCCCCTCCGCCGGGCACCGACGAGATGACGGCTCCTCTCGCGAGAGCTCGAGCAAGACCCGGCTCGGGGCGGCGGCTGGATGTTAGCCCAGCGCTTTAGACCGCGCCCCCTCTGGCGCAGCTGGCAGAGGCGCGGCGGAGGCACTGCCGCGAGCTGCCGGTGGCGCGCACGCGCAGGTGAGCGGGGCGGGCTCGGGAGCGCGGGGGCACGAGGGCGAGGGGCGGGACCTGCGTCGCGCTGCGGGCACGTCGCCGCGAGTCTTCAGTATTTAATGTCTCTGTGTTCCACCGGCCTGGGCGAGCACGTGGGGGAGCTGCGGAAGAGCGGCGCTGCGGGCCGGGCCGCGGGGCACAGCCGGGGGCCGGCGGCGGCGTGCGGACTCCGCACCCCGCAGCCCGACGGTCGCCGAGGAGCTGGTAGGTCGGGGGCCGCTGCGCCGGGGACCCCCTTGCCGGAGCCCCGAAGGCGTCGGCTCAGGGCAATGGGGAGCCTGAGGTGCAGGTGCAGGGTGCGACGCGCGCTCCAGGTACCCCGGGGGCGGGACGCTCCGGACGCAGAGGTGTCCTGGGGGCTCTTGGCCGCCGCGCGCTGTCAGACAGGCCCATCTTTCCCTCCCTCTCCTGCGCTCCTTCTCCTCCTCCCCCGCCGGTTGTCTGCCGGCGGGCTCCTGACAGATCGCGTGTGCGCGGCTCTGGGCGGCGCTCTGCGGCCGCGCCGTCCTCCCCACGCGCGTCACTGTCCTCGGGGGCGGGGGGCGAGGGCGCGGCGCCTGGGTCGCCTCTCTGCGCCTCAACTTTACCGGAGCGCGCACACCCGCCTGCCAGGCTGACCCGAGCGCGTCCCACCCAAGGTCGCCCAGCCCCGCGGGCGTTTACTTTTCAAAGGTCGTGTGTACACAGTCTGAGCCGGAGCTACCCCTTCACTTATGGAACCTCACCCAACTTCTCACCCTCGGCTCGCCCCTGGGAGTTCCGTGCGGCGAGCCAGGGGAACCGGGAAGATGGGCCGGGACATCCGCCGGTTGTGATCCAACCGTGTTTCGGGCTGAGGGACCGTTCGAACCGAGTTGGGGTCTGGAAGTCGGAGGCTCAGGGGCGTCCCTGGGGGATTTGCATTCGTAGCCCCCGCAGGCGTGTCCGGAGGGACGGAGGCCGTCCAGCCTGGGGTGTCTGCCGACCTCACGCCCGGGGACGCCGAGGGTCACGTGTCCGGAGCCGCCTGCGGCCCAGCGCCCCGGGTCCGCGATCAGGAGGGACCGTGCTGGTTTCGGGGTTACGATGTGCTAGGAGAGGCAGTGGCTGGAAGCCTCGAACGCGGGCTTTCTGGCGTTCAACTCTTTTGTGCCCTAGCTAAAGGTCTTCCTGTTTCCCTTCCAGGGAGGGATAGGAGAAAAAAGGTGCTGATCGTGGTGGGCCGTGCTGTGGCGACTCGGAACGGCATGGGAGCCCTGGGCGTTTCGGGATCTTCCTGCCGCGGTTAACACAAACCCGCTGGACTTCGCTCCAGGTGCTTGTCGAGACCTCTCAAGCTGGCTAGGGTGTATGCGCAGGGCAATTAGTGAGGTTAACCTGGGTATCTTTCCCGTACTGTAGTGCGCGTTACTTAGTGTTTAAATTTGTTTCCAGTGAAATTTAGGCTGCTGGACCTGGTGCAACAGTATCTGTTAGTTACTGATCAAGGAACACCGTTCACAAAAAGCTATTAATTCTGGCAACTAGTAACCTTACATGCTCATGTAACTGCTAAGTCCTTCCCAAATTAGTACCTTTTTTTTTTTTTTTACCTCTTTATTTAGAAAGCAAAGCTTGGACTCTTAGCACCACCCATCCACTTTGCTCTTAAAGGTACAGAACATCTTTGAAATGAAGAGGGCTGCCTGACTTGATCATTTATATGATTCCTCTGTTCTTGGCATTCAAGTGGTTCACCTGCTAATTATTTAAGACGTTGAGCACTGGAAGCAAGTGAAGTTTTGTTTTGGGAGCCTTTTGACTTGTGTTGAACCTTTCTTCTTTAACCTCTAACTAGTTTTGTAGGTTCTGCATAATCATTCCTGGGTGTATTCTCTTGGAAATATGGCCTTAGGTTAGAGGAGGTCCTCTGGATCCTACAGGTATGCAACTCACTAAAGCTCGAGTGTATTACTGAATTAAATAGGCTCTGTCTTCATGCATGTTGTTAGATGATGCCTCAGAACTTGCAGGTAACAGATCATAGCCAGTGAGTGAGACAGGTCTAATGGATTTGCGTCTAGGTGGAGTTCCTTGTAGGAATAGCTCCCATCTCCCAGCTGTTTCTAGGAAATGCATTCTCACTTGGCCACTGCAGGGTGACAGTGGAGGTGTCTGTTGTAAGTGGCCTGCTCAGGTGCTGAAGTCGATATGTCTCCAGTGTAAGGTTGCTGAACATCAATATTTAAAAGCAATTTATCTTGCTACCTGGTAACCCAAATTATTCTTGAGCTTTGGACATAGGCTGGGTTGCAGCCATATTTTAGGGGAAGGCTGGTGTTAGCCTCTACAGTATTCCCTTTTCCTGTCCTAAAGACAAATGGAGATTATATTTGTGATACTGGGGACTGCGATAGGTGCTTAAGCGTTGCTCTTCCCCTCTCCTCCCTAAACAAGCCCTGAGACTGACTTTGTTTCTCTTGAATTACTTGAGTGACTTGAATTCTAATAAAAGCACCCCTGTCCTTAGCCTCTGACCCAGAAGCTTGTTTGGGAGGAAAAACAAATTGGTTTCCCTAAGCTTTGCTGGCTAGCCTCCTGGTCCCAGCCTGCAACATGACTTGATTGTGTGTGCATTTCAGGGCTTTGAAGATCAGGCAGCTTGTAGCCAATGTACCCAGAGAACTGACCGTAGAGTTCCCCTAGGTCACTCTTTCCTAAATCTTACCTGTGAGTCTAGAATGATTGGACCTCTCTGTAGCTTGGTCTGTTTTCCTGTTGTGGGGAAATCAGTTGTTTCAGGTATGAGTTGCTTGTCATTCTCAGGCATTTTCTTCCACTCTGGGGAGGTAGTGGATCCTGTGGGCATCTTGTCCCATTGAAATCATCTCATACTATTTGAGAGTTGCTCATCTTTATGGTGGGGGGTGTATTTTAGTCCTAAGTCTTGCTTCTTAGGGCAAGTTCTGTTTCTTCCATGTTCATTCCTGGTGTAACACCTCAGGCAGTTTTCACTTTTAGGATCATTTAACATTAAGTTCCCATCATATGTGGCATCCCACTGAAGGAACCTGCTGACCTTGGTACCTAATTTTAAACTTGGGCTGTGGAAATCATCATCAGTGAGCGTGTTTGGAGTAGGACAGAGTCTGGCTGGAGAAACAGGTAGTGGGGGACCTGGGAACTAAATTTGAGAGGATGTCTCTTTCTTGATAGTTACTGTGCTAGGTGAGTTACAAGCAAATGGCTCCCTAATCCTTTAATCCTTTCACCTGATACAGTGAGGGTGAAGCTGGAGGTCATTCTGGATTGTTTCAGTGGCTGTCACACAAATTCAAATTGAGGGGTAGAGGAACTAGGAAGTAGGGGTGTGGACTTAAAATTAGGTCCTCTGGATGGCTTTTGTGAGAAGAACCAAGGAATATTCTTAAATCCCTGGGCTTTTCTCCTAGTCTTTCTGCTGCTTTCTAAGTAGATTGTTAACATTGTGTGTGTTATCATTCAGCGTTCTGAGAACTAGCTTTCCAGCAATAAATAGATTTCAAGGTGTCCTTTGCCTTAACGTTTTCATTTTACTAAATGGTGCAGCCTTGTCCACATTCTGTCGGGGTCTTCGCCATCTGGTTGTTTTTCTTTTTTTCGGCTTGGTTTGATAGTTTGCAGCAGTCAGTGGTAAACATTCTGTTCCCTATTCTGTAATGGTGGCTGGCTGCATTCACTGAGCCATGTGTTACTAAGACCCAGTTGCACTTGGGAGCAAAGAAGGGCCCTGAGGTGAGTCCTGGAAGTAAAAGTGTGTATAACTGAGGGCTGATGAGGCTTGTTTCACTGCTGAGCTTAGCTGACAAGAACCTGGGACTTGGTACAGCTCTCAGAGCTGAAACCTGGCTGTGATTCTAGGCAGGCTGGTTGGCCTTCCAGGTCTTGGTTTATTCAGTGGCTAAAAGAGAGTTGGTCAGAATTATCAGTATTCGGATTATGGTCCTGGGAGCCTTGGAGTTAGACCAAACGTGCCCAGGGGCGACTGGAGAGATGCGTTTGGGCTGGGAAGCACAGCTCAATGGGTAGTACATGTCAAAGACTTAAGGGGGAAAAAAAACACAACTCACTGTTCATCTCAAGTTCTTAGCTCTAAGGTGTACTACTGTTCTAAATATTTTTTATTTTTAAAGATAGCTCTATTTGCCTAAATATGTTCTGGTTGAGGGGAGTTTAGAGCTACCTTGTCTATAGGGTAGCTACAAGCTGTGTGACTAATTACATTTTCAAAGTATTAAAAAAAAAAGTTTCTCAGTGACATTGGCCACATTTCAGGTTCTCAGTGGCCTCATGTAGCTCGTGGCTGCCGTCCTGGTCAGTACAGGTCAAGAACATTTTCCATAATTTGAAGAAAGTTTTGTTGGACAGTGCTGGCCAAGAAAGTTTGTTTTTCTCCAACTTTAAGAGCTTAATTGTCTCAACTTGTAAATCTCTAAAGCATAACATGTTTGAGCTTAGTCTTCCAGAGTCCATAAACCCAACAGCTTTGGTGACAAATTATCTACTGGTTGTCTTCATGGCATACTGTAGGTGAGTTCTAGTCCGCCAGTTGGGAGTGGACAATCAGTTATGAAACAGGTGGAGTGAGGACCTTCAGAAAGGACCTTCAGAAAGGACCTGGGGATAGGAGCCTGAAGCAAAGGGCCAGACTGTATGCCCTTAGAAAGCCCTTTTGGTTTGAGAGCCAGTTTATTATCATAAAGATCCTTGCTGGTTTGTCCTTGGTCTCCAAATGTCAGATGTCAACATATTGTTACTTGGTCCTTCAGCCACCTGATGACTTCCTGCAGATCTCAGTGTTGCCCTTAAACCAGGTTGTGTTTTCATTCTGCTGTTTCCAGTCCACCTAAATGTTAGGGGCCATTCTTCACACAAGGCACTGGGGGAGAGTGGGTACACAGTGCGGATCTTAACGTGTTCTGTTGTGGCAGGGGTGGGGGGTTCTTTGTTTCTAGATGCCCCCTCTTCTAGTCCTGGGTGTGCTTTGTTTGAACCCTGCTAGATTGACCTTTGGTATATATAATGTGAGATCTCTTTTCTTGGAGCCAGGCAGCATAAAAGACAAGTATTGACGAGCGCCTACTGGCATATTAGTGGCTTTTTTTTTTTCTAACTATGTCATTTTTATTCTCTCTTAGCCCTATGAGGTTAGTACAGTGATCTAGCTTGTGGGTGAAGAAACAGGATCCAGTAGGGTAAGCTGGTCCCAGGACACAGCGAGGGCTGGACTGGCCTTGGACCTGGGTTGGGATGTGCTCCCCACCTCCTCCTCTGCCCCCCCTGCCCCCCATGCTCATAGGCTGTTGCTTATTTACTGCCCCTTTATCACCACATCCTCATTCAGGAAACTAAATTGGGTTTTTAAAAGATTAAAATCATTTATCCCACATATGGAGTCTGACTATTAAGTGTTTCAGCCTCGTTACAACTCTGTGAGGGAGATACTCTTACTCCATATTACAGGACATCTTTACTTTATGGGAAACTGAAGTACAGGATCCTACTCTTAACTCTCTTGTCTTTCCAAAGCCATATTTTATCATCAGAATTATGCAACCATCAGGTGCTTTTGAAATGCACAAGTAATGACTATGAATAAAAAAAGCTGTGCCTGAGGGCTCAAAGAAACTGCTCTGAAGACTGAGCTGGTTGTAAAAGACAATCCTGAAGTCACTAATTTCCCAGACACCTGTCAGACCTCACTTGGAGGTCACGAGACCATCCCCTGGCTCTCCAAAAAGCTGTCACCTGACAGTAGCTGGCCTCCTGATTAGAGGAGACAGTAAGATCTGTTCAAGCACAGCCCCAGCCCCCAGCCCTTCTCTGGCCTGGGCCTGGGTGTGTCTTTGTGAGGCTGGGTCGACAACAGATCTGAAGGACAGTTCAGTCTTCTGTATACTCCTTCTTGCCCCTCCTTTCTGCCCCTCCCAAGAAAAAGGAGCAGGAGTGAGTCTCACTTTCCTGAACTGCCTTGGAGGGAGACCCACACTCAGCTTTGCCTTTAGCTGTCTCTGGGAGAAAAGGCCATGCTGCAGATAACCTCCCTGCTTTGTCCTTTGGCTTTGGTGTGGCTCACCTGGCCAAGCATGTGCTGGTGCTATTTTTAGCAGGTGGCATCTTTTAGGAGGGCCAAGTGCATGTGGCTGCAGTGTATGGGACAGATCCTGGTGCCAAAGCTGCTGCTGTCTCTGCTGCCACCGCCTCGTCAGGAGAGAGAGGAGAATAAAGCCACCCTAGAAGCTGCCAAGGGGTGTGTGGAGGGGGTGGCTGCTTAAGAGGTCTCCAGGGCTGCCTTTTCTATTCTGGATCTGTGGCAGGGACCCAGCCTGCCTCCTGGTGCAGGCAGGCATGTGACTGAGGCAGCCTGGGGAGCTGGGGAGCTAGGTGTCAGGACTGCTACCTGGGGAGTGAGGACCCCTTGTTGCCCCAGCAGCGAATTTCTCAGGAAACCACATAACCCCATTACAAACTTTTATTTATGTATGTATTTATTTATTTAGAGATGAGGTCTTGCTTTGTCACCCAGGCTAGAGTATCGTGGCACGATCATAGCTCACTGCTACCTTGAATTCCTGGGTTCAAGGGATCCTCCTGCCTCAGCCTCCCAAGTAGCTGGGACTATAGGTGCACGTCATGATGCCTGGCTGATTAAAAATTTTTTTTTTTTTTTTTTTTTTTTTGTAGAGATGGGGTCTCACCACCTTGCCCAGACCGATCTCAAGACTCCTGGGCTCAAGTGATCATTCCATGTTGGTCTCCCAAAATGCTGAGATTACAGGTGTGAGCCACTGTGCCTGGCCCCATAACTTCATTTTTGTGTGAAGTTGCCCAACCTAAGGGCCGGCCACTAAATGGACACTAAAAAGTCTCTAATAGTTTGGATTGGTGGACAGTCTGGTTCCTTGTGTCCTCTGGCTTAAACCAAAATGCAAACATGAAAGGAGGCACAGCCATAGACCCCCAGTGAGAATTCTTTACTGGGATGCCACAGAAGCTGAAGAGAGGTGAACAAGCAGTTTGACCAGCAAGCTTACTGGTTCCCCTGGCCACCCTGCCTTCTCTCCTTTTCAGTTTCTCCTTCCCTCTAACTTGCAGCTGCTAACTCCAGCCCATCTATCTGTTTCTGATTAAGAAAGCTTCAAGCCATATAAGGCCCTCTGTTGCCTAAGGTTTATGTTGGCTGGAGAGCAAGGTTGTTTTTTGCAAAGTCCAATTCAAAGAAGTGGCAAGGGCTTACGTAGGCTATGTGTGTCCGCCTAGTGGGGCTGGACTGCCTTATTGGAACAGGTTCCTTTGAGGGAGCCTGAGAGTAAGGGGGACTTACTACTCCTTACTCTTAGTGGTGGCTCTCTAAGGCTAATGTATGGTATGGCCACAGGGCTTCCTGGCAAGTGTATTCGCTGACAACATGAAGGTAAAAGCAAGCCCTTGTTTACTTACACAGTGTACCTGTCATGCTACCCCCCACAGAGGCATCCTGTTTCAGAAAACAAGTCTGGAAGCAGCTTCTGCTTATTTAATTAAGAACTAAAGTCCCTTGGCTCTTCAGGCACATCATTTTCCCCCCTGGAGAAAGTTTGATGGACCATATCCCTTGGGGTTCTTGCGAGTCCGACTGGCCTTCCGCTCAGTGATGTTGGAGAGCCCTTTCTCTGAGAGCCATGCTCTGACCTCATCTTCACCTCCTCTCTTGCTACCTCTTGAGTCAGCCAAGCCTGTTCCTGCCTTAGGACTTGGGCACATGTTCTTCCTGCCTGGAACTTTCTCCCCCCCACTCCTCCTGCCTCCCCGCAGATCTTGGCACAGCTCTCAAGTGTTCCAGTTCTGATGCCACCTCTTCCAAGAGGCATTCCTGCCTCATTCTGTCTGCAGCTTCCCCTTCCAAGCGCTCCATCTAGCCTTTCTCGTTTCAACCACAGCACACAGAAAATGACTGGGTGACCGTTCCTCAACTCTCCCAGCTGGTGCCCTGCTACACGCACAGGGATATAGGTAATTCATCACATGCAAGGGCAGCCTTAGGGCTCAGTTCTCTCCATCTGTTGAGAGAGGCTGCAGGTCTTTATATTTAAGTCGCTGAATCTTTGCAGTGTCTTACCTATAATTTGACTCTCTACCCTTCCTTCTGCCTTTGCTTCCTGAGGGCTCTCTTTCCCTTGTGTGCCCAGTGAACTTGGCTCACAGTACGTGTTAAACTCTTTGTTAAATGACTAGCCCAGAGAGGTCCAGCCATCTGATGCTGGCTAGCCTTCAGTGCCTTGCTTCCAGAAGGGTCTAACTATCAATAAGCATGCTCTCTTTTTGATATTACTATTATGTCAGCTGGGCAGTTGGGGGTCTCTGAAGCACAATTGGCATCAATTACTATAATAGGAAAGTAAGGCATTACAAGTTTGTGCATAGATGAGTTGACATTAATGCAAATTTAGGATGGTTAATAAGAAACATAAAGCTGCGTGGTAATACAGCATGCATTGCTACTTGTATGTAGCTTAATAATGTGTTTTCTATCAAAACATTACTTGTAGAAAGATTTGGCTTTTGACTGTGTACAAGGCTTGAAAGGACAGTCCTTTGCCCACCGCCCCCCACCCCCATTGCTTTCAATTCTTCCAGCTGTCCCCACCTTTGTCAGTAGTATTCTTTTCTTTCTTTTTAAGGATTATCATCTGATTTGTTTTTCTGCTGTGGGAGATAGGACCTAGCTTGTTCCTATGCTTTTTTCTTCCCTCATCATCCCAGTGTAGAGATAGCCCAAGTTTTGGTCAAGTTGCTATTCAGAATATACATTATTATAATATGAACCTTGTTTATGGCTGCAAGGTTTTTAGTTTCCCATATTTCTTCTTTTCTCGCACTTCTCCTCTCCTAGTTAATTTCCTTAGTTTCTTTTGCTTAATTTTCTGTCTCTCACCAGTTCCCTAACCCCCCAACCCCCCGCCCCACCAGCCTCCACCATTGCTGTGGAACTCCTCTCATTGGCGGAAAGTGGCTCTCACTGTGGCTGCACATACCAGGTGCTTGCAACAGTTCCACATTGCTCCTGGGTGCATCCCTTTTCCCTGGCTCTGCTTCCCCTTCACCCTTGGAATTCCCTTTCCCCTTCTCTTGTCTCATTTGTGGATCCAGTGTCCCTCCTTTGTTGGTTGATTTCCTTGTCTTGGGGGAGCCCATCATTCAGTAGCTTGCTGAGAAGGTGTGCATGGTTTGTGGCCCACAAGAAGCCAGCCCATCCATGCAGGGACAGGCACGTTTGAAGGCATGGATTGGGCCTTCAGTTGTGTGGCTGAAATCAGCAGACAACTAGGCCAGGCCCATGGAGCCCTTCCGCCAGGCCAGGCCAGCAGAAGGTCTGGCTTTACTTTTTTAGAGAAGTTGTAAATGTGGGGATCTGGATTTGGGTACCAGGTGGTGGTGAAAATGGGTCCCTTTTTTTTTTTTTTTGACAGGTCTCATTCTGTCCCCCAGGCTGGTGTGCAGTGATGCCATCGTAGCTCACTGTAGCCTTGATTTCCTGGGCTCAAGTGATCCTCCCACCTCAGCCTACTGAGTAGCTGGGACAAGAGGCATGTACTACTATGCCCGACTAATTCTTTTAATTTTTTTTTTTTTTTTTTTGTAGAAATGAGGTCTCACCATGTTGCCCAGGCTAGTCTTGAACTCCTGGGCTCAAGTAATCTTCCCACTTCCCAAAGCATTGTGATTACAGGTGTGAGCCATCGTGCCTGGCTGAAGATGGGTCTTGAATGAAAGTCTGTGTATTGAACGGGGCATCCCAACTCTCCTTGGCTCCCATAATGCTGGCGTTCAGGTGTATATCCTCTCATTCCTACCCCAAGATACTAGAACATTCTAATCTGAGGACACTGGCACTCCGTTTTCTGTTTCTCCTTCACCCCAACAGGACACTTCCCCGTCCCATGGATAAAACTTTCAGTTGGTCAGTAGCAGAGAGTGGCAGTAACAAGCCCACCGGAGAAAAGGTCATTGCTTGTTTTTTAGACAAGATCTCACTCTGTCACCCAGGCTGGAGTGCAGTGGTGCGATCTCGGCTCACTGCAACCTCTGCCTCCCGGGTTCAAGCGATTCTCCCACGTCAGCCTCTCGAGTAGTTGGGACTACAGGTGTGCGCCACTATGCCTGGTTAATTAAAAAAAAATTTTTTTTCGTAGAGACGAGGTCTCACTATATTACCCAGGCTGGTCTTGAGCTCCTGGCCTCAAGCAAGCCTCCTAAAGTTTTGGGGATTACAGGCATGAGCTACCATGGTGGCCTGTTTGGGCTTTTTTTTTTTTTTTTCCCTTCCGTCCTCATCTCCACTACTCCCCGCCCAGACTGAAAGTCTGGCGGTGCCTTGCCAGAGGCAAGGCCCTTGCCAAAGCGAGGGCAGTGCCTTGCCTGATTAATTTGTGTTCCACCGGCCGGGCGCGGTGGCTCAAGCCTGTAATCCCAGCACTTTGGGAGGCCGAGATGGGCGGATCACGAGGTCAGCTGATCGAGACCATCCTGGCTAACACGTTGAAACCCCGTCTCTACTAAAAAAAATACAAAAAACTAGCCGGGCGAGGTGGTGGGCGCCTGTAGTCCCAGCTACTCGGGAGGCTGAGGCAGGAGAATGGTGTAAACCCGGGAGGCGGAGCTTGCAGTGAGCTGAGATCCGGCCACTGCACTCCAGCCTGGGCGACAGAGCCAGACTCCGTCTCAAAAAAAAAAAAAAAAAATTTGTGTTCCACCATGCTTTTCCCTGTAAGTGCCAGTAATTATTTGTTGAATAGAAATTACCTTCTACGCTTTTATGTGATTTCTGGGGCAGTCGTGGTTCACAGTCTGCCATTAGGAAGATCAGGGTCTTACCTCTTTGGTTTTGCCCATGTGAGGTGCTGTGAAGGGTTTTTTGCTGCACACCAACATCTTTTCTGATGTCTTTACTGGCTTTTAAGTAAGGTTGTTGTCAGATTGCCATTTCATACCTTTTGAGCAGTCCTGTGTAACGTCTTCTGTGGTCGTGCGGGGGAACTCCATGTACCCAGGAAGGCATTCCTGGCACCTGCGTTGTGACCATCTTTAGAATCCTGTCGGAATTCCCTTGTAAAGCAAGATGGTTGTCAAGGCCAGAGGTGAGGGGCCAGGTGAGTGTGACATAGTCTTCAAAGTTTTAAAATCCACACCCCTACCCCCCAAATGAAGTGATTGGGAAGACCTTTGTAGGAGGTGCTGATGATTTTTCCTTCACGAAAAGAGGCACGTGACTTGGACCTGCCATGGATTTGGCCAGCAGAGCAGGAAGGAGGCTGGGCAGTTCACCCTTGTGTACTGAGTTTTCCAGAGCAGGAGTTAGTTTAACTTTTAGTTGGACTGGAGGAGCTCTTAATGTGAGGCCATGTCCAGAGATGGTATTTCTGACTTTTGGCTTGTCTTACCTAGAACTCCTGGTAGTGGATTCAGGGTTTCCATTTTGGCCGTAGAAGGCTTTGCCAAGCAGGTACTCAGACACTACTGGGTTAAGCCTCTGGCCTTCTGGCCTTCCTTCTGTGAATTGGACTGGGAACGTGTCCCGAGTTCCTGACAGCTGCTCTACATGGAAGGGCAGAAGCACCCCCAAAGTGTGCTGGTCTGGCTGTGCTGGCTCCCCTGGTTGCTCTGTGGGCCGTCACAATGGAGGGTGGGGGACAGTCCTGGACAGAACCTCACAGCCCCACTGTGAGCTCTTTTGGGATCTCTAGTGTACCCACGTGAAGTCATAGCTTACTGTGACTTACACAGGCCCCTGAGGATGAAGGTAACAGTCCTGTGAGCACTGAGGCTGGGCCGGGACCAACACCTGAGCCATGGCTCCAGCACTCTGATTCCTGGCCCAGCCATGCTGCTGAGGGTGCACAGCCCAGGCCTACCATCGCCCCCACCCTTGGTGGCAGAACCGAGCACTACCCAGCAAGGTAGGTGTTGGCCGCTGCAGCGTTTATGCAGCCCTCCTGTTGGTTGGGGTCTTCCGGGAACACACTCTAGAGCTGCGTTGTCCAGTAGGTAGGGTCAGCTGCAGGTGGAGAGTTCAAGTTAAATTAACCTGAAGTAGAATTCAGAGCCCTAGTCACACTGGTCACATTTCAAGTGCTCAGTAACCTCCCATGACTAAGTGACTGCCAGTATTGGATAGCAGTCACTCTTGAGGGTCACCCAGACCTTTACCTCTTGTGACCTACTCTACTTTACCACATTGCAACTGCCGCAACTATGGCTCCTGTGGCAAACGTCAAACTCTTTTTGTCTCGTCCGACCAGCACTTCAGCTCCTAGGATTTGTTCCTGTTTTACTCTGGGACTTGCTGCTCCGTCCCATGCCCAAAGATATTAGAACCTCAATTTGTGTCCTGTCCCCCTCCCCACCCACCCATTGCAGCCTAAGGAAATCCTGGCCGTCTTTGAGAAAGCCTTCCTGGGCTCCCTTTGCCCACTTCTCAGCGCGGCTGCTTATGGCACAGGGGTGTGTGAGGTGTGTGAGTGAGTGAGATTGATTCTTCCATCAGAATCGTGCGCTTCTGGTGATCAGAGTCTGCTGCTTGTAGCAACTTAAACATACTTGAATGTATGAGCAAGGTGAGTGACTGTGACCTGACGAGGAAATGGGTAAATGCATCTGATACAAGCCAAGAGGCCCTCTTGGAATCTTGCAGAGAACTCTGAGTTTGTGATTTTCCTCCACCAAACTCCCATGGAAGGGAGTATCCCTCTGCCTGGCCACAGCCTGCTGTCATTCTCTGAATGCAGTGGCTGAAGTGCTGGGCTTTAGGTTCTGATTCTGTGCCCTTGGAAGACACCCTTCAAGGGGAAGAGTCCCTCATCAGGAACTTAATGAGCTGGGCACTCTGGAGGTGGAGTGTCTTGGGCAGGCTCCTTCCTGTTGGTAGAACACGTGGGGACAGCCTTTGTCAGTGTGAACACTGGAATAATGAAAGAAATGTTCAAATTCCAGTGTAAATGCTCATTCAGAACGCAAAGTGGATGTGGCTTCACTGACCAGGCCCAAGCCCAAATTGGGCTTGTTGGGCCCTTAGCTCCTAAGCTGTTGTTTTTATGGTGGACTTTCCCATCAGTTACATGTGGCTCTTTTTGCAGTAACTGCAGCCAAATTGGCTTAGTCACTGGGACCAACACTCTGTGTACCATTGCCAGGGATTTGTTTTCTTGTTTAGCAGAAGGCTGTAGCCTGCAGTTACCAGGTTTGTCAGCTGAGTTGAGAGTGAGGCCATTACTTCTCTGAGGGCTGTTCTGAGAAGCTGCAGGTGCCTCCCTGGAGAAAGAAGAGATCCTTTGGAATCTGGAGGGAGCAGGTGAATGCTAAGGCCTCTGGCTGTAGCACGTGCCTGACTTCAGCTCTGTGTGACCACTTGGCAACTAGCCAGCGTGCGTCTATTCCCAGGCAAATGGACCTGCTAAAAATAAGCAGGCAGCTATTTAATTCCAACAGATTCAAAATGACAGAGTGTCCTCCCCACCAACCCTAGGGCAGGGCTCTGCAGCATCCTTCTGGGAGGCTTTTCTCTGACTGCACACAGGTCTGCCCTTAGTCCTGGGTCTTGGGGAGGAGCCAGCCTTTGATTAGCTTGTGAGTATGAAGGCTTTGGGGACTACTGTGATACCACTTAAACGTTGAGAAGTTCAGGTTTACAAAAACACACCTCAGGGCAAAGAGAGCAACTCTGAAGAGTCTGGCCCAGTGCAGGAAGGAAGATGTCAGAAGAGCCTTGTAAGGCTGAAGGGGAATGTGTATGTATGAGAAGGTGGCACTACCTGGGCATTCAGGAAAGGCTGATGCATTTTATACCACCTCTTGTAGGCCTGTCTGACCAGGTAAATGGCAAAATGGCATCTTACCAATTACCAAGAAGTCTGTTTGACTGCGGTGATAATTGCCTCAGGGGTGAGGGAGTGAGGGGCTAGCTGATATATATATACATATATATGTATTTTTTTTTTTTGAGGCGGAGTCTCTGTCACCCAGGCTGGAGTGCAGTGGTGCAATCTTGGCTCACTGCAAGCTCCGTCTCCCGGGTTCACACCATTCTCCTGCCTCAGCTTCCCAAGTAGGTGGGACTACAGGTGCCCACCACCACGCCCGGCTAATTTTTTTTGTATTTTTAGTAAAGACGGGGTTTCACCGTATTACCCAGGATGGTCTCGATCTCCTGATCTCATGATCTGCCCGCCTCGGCATCCCAAAGTGCCAAAATTACAGGTGTGAGCCTCTGCGCCTGGCCTAGCTGATTTCTTGACTAGTGGGAAGTGGGGGCTGGTGGAGGGGCATCTGTGAGGTGTCTCCTGGCAATGGGTGCCCTTAGTGAGACCCCGCCAAGGCCTGTTGATCCCAGGGGCTCTTGGCTCTGTTCTTGTTGGAGGAGGGTTCATATCTCTAAGCACAATTCACCGGTAGCAAGGAAAAAAACACATCTTCCATTCTGCTCTTTGGGGATCTTGTAATCTGTTCTCAAGTGCTGGTGGAACGCTTCAAGCCAGGCAGTTCCTGTTCCTAGAAGCAATGGTGTAGATAAGGGCTTTATCTTGAGCCACTCACTGCATAGAAGCAGTGACACACCTGGTTCCTGATTGCTCAGCCTTGGGTCTCTGGCTTTAGTCCAGAGTGTGGGGTGAAGGCTGAGGAGTAATGGGCACTGGGAATTTAAGTGGGACATGCTGGATTCTGTGGGTTGGGTGACATGGCTTCAGGGTAGCAGTATTCAGCGCCTTCTAGGAGGCCTTCCCTGGCTTGGAAATGTAGAAACCATGTTTCCTGGGCAGTAATTCTTCAGTAGCTCCAGTGACTGTAGGGGTGACTCTAGAGGTGGTGGTCTGAGGGTTTAGAGCCTTAGTCTCTGGGGAACAAGCTGGGCTGGGAGGGCTAGGGGTGGTGTCTCGGTAAGCTACAGAGCAGCAGGCAGGGATGGGCGTTGTGGCCCACAGTGGTGGTTCTGTGCATTCTGTCTGAGGACCGAGAACAGGGCAGGTGAAGTGCAGGGAGCCTAGTGACAGAAAGCACTGGGGACTGGGTGTGGGTGGCCCAGGGTACAGGACCAAAGCCAGGGCGGGGGTGCGTGCTTTGAGTCTTGGGTCTCTACCTCACTGTAGTATAGTCCCCTTATGGGATCTTGGGAGGCTGGTTGTGGTGGTGTGGTGTGGGAGCAGCAACTAACTGCTGGACAGGCAGGACCCCTTGGGATCAACTTTTAGTTCTAAAGGGGTGGGGCTTCTCCCAGCCATCTTGAGAGATGGTTAGTGTTTTGAGCAGACAGCCAATTAGAGTCTGTGGCCTTGGGCCCTTGATATGTAAAATAAGGAAAACTGTCCCCCCGGTGGGGTAGTTGTTAGGATTGTTTTTCTTCCTCTCTACCCCATCCCATTTAATCTTCTTCCTAAGATCAGATAATTGCTATGGGAGTCACAGCTATAAATCTGGGTGAAATGGATTGCCTAGTTAATAAGGAATCACAATCTAAATTTACTGACCTGGCCAGGCGCAGTGGCTCATGCCTATAGTCCCAACAGTTTTTGAGGCCGAGGTGGGTAGATCGCTTGAGGTCAGGAGTTCGAGACCAGCCTGGCCAACATGGTGTGAAACTCCATCTCTGCTAAAAAAAAAACAAACAAAAAACAAACATTAGCCAGGCATGGTGGCGTGTGCCTGTAATCCCAGCTACTTGGGAGGCTGAGGTGGGAGAATCGCTTGAACCCGGAAGGCAGAGGTTGCTGTAAACCAAGATTGTGCCCACTGCACTCCAGCTTGGGCGACAGAGTGAGACTCTGTCTTAAATAAATAAGTAAGTAAACAAACAAACTGACTGGGTGAAAACCTGGGTTTAGACTCAGTTCCTCTTCCTCCTGGCATGTGCGCTGTGGAGTAGTATTTGATCTCCTGACAGCAGGCCATGGGCACACTCCCCTATAGCCACTTTCCCCATAGCCACTTTCCTGTCTCAAACTGTCCTTACTCTTTTTTTTTTTTTTTTTAATTATTTTTTCCAGCCAGGCCAACATGGAGAAACCCTGTCTCTACTAAAAATACAAAATTAGCTGGGCGTGGTGGCGCATGCCTGTAATCTCAGAAGGCTGAGGCAGGAGAATCGCTTGAACCCGGGAGGCGGAGTTTGCGGTGAGCCGAGATCATGCCATTGCACTCCAGCCTGGGCAACGAGAGCAGAACCTGTCTCAAAAAATAAAATAAAATAAAATTATTTTTACTGGGCAGCCCCCAAACCAGAATAGGTTTAGGAGGAATTCCCTGTCTTTACTCTTTTATTTGAAAGACAATTGAACACAAAGCAAATACAAGGCAAATCTCCCATCGTTACCACTTTTTTGGGTGTGTGCAGGTTGTTAGAGAATAGTGATTCTCTTTTTTTTCCCCCAGGATAGGGTCTCACTCTGTTGCAAGTGCAGTGGCATGTTCTCAGCTCACTGCAAACTCTGCCTCCTGGGCTCAAGTAATCCTCCTGCCTCTGGAGCAGCTGGAACTCTACCACCTGGCTAATTTTTTTTTTTTTTTTTTTTTAAGAGACAGGGTTTCACATGTTGTCCAGGCTGGTCTCAAACTCCTGGCCTCAAGCGATTTGCCGCCCGCTCCATCACCCCCAACCCCAGCCTTCCAAAGTGCTGGGATTATGGGTGTGAGCCACCACACCTGGCCTCAGAACAGTGATTCTCAAACTTGACTGCACATTGTAATCACCTTGGTTTAAAAAAAAAAAAAAAAAAAAAAAAAACCCTGCTGCTGGGGTCTCACTCTAAGATTCTGATTTAATAGGGCTGGTGCTGCCTTGGCCTTGGGCTTTTAAAAGCTTACCAGGTGATGCTAATGTGAAGCCAAGTTGGAGAACCATCATGAAAGAAATTAAAAATCTCTCCTCCCAAAAGGAGGAAGTAAGACTATCTTTATCTGTGTGTAAGAAATCCCAAGGAAATCTACTAAATGGTTAGAATTAGTGAGTTCAGCAAGTTTGCAGGATACAAGATCAGTGTACAGAAACTTCCCCTCTCCTACAACTGAATGACTTGTTGTGTGTCCTTCCCAGTTTTTCCATGGGATTATGTGAACATAGACATTCCATACACATGGTGGTCTGTAGGTTTTTGTTTTATGTATCCAGGTGATTTTTTCCATGTTGGCACATGAGATCAGCTTCTTTCTGTAACATCGGTATGTCCATGGATTCCATAATCTACCTAGCAGTGATTCCCCTGAAATGTTAATCCCAATTTTGTTTCAAATGATGCCTCAGCAGGCATTCTTGTATAGACCTCTGCCTATGCAGAGGCGTGTGGGTTAAAAACATTTTGAAAAAAAAAATTTTTTTTAAGGGACTAGTCTTACTATGTTGCCCAGGCTGGTCTCGAACTCGTGGACTTCGGCGATCCTCCTGTCTCTGCCTCTCAAGTAGCTGGGATCACAGGCACTTGGCTTTGTGGATTTTTCTTTGTTGTGGTTTTGTTTTTGTTTTTTTAATTTAAAGATGCCAAGTGTGGGATTTCTGAGTTGTAGGGTGTGGTTATGAGCTTTTAAGAGCTATTATAAGGCTCTCCAGAAAGGTAGTACAGACCTCCCCTTTTCTTGGCTCATATAATGCCTCTTCCCCCCGTTCTAGAATAATGGGTTCCATATTTAATGTGGAAGAGAATTTAGGTACCCATCCCTTGGCTGTATGCCTTGAGCTATTTTTTTTTTTTTTTTTTTGAGACGGAGTCTCGCTCTGTCACCCAGACTGGAGTGCAGTGGCACGATCTCAGCTCACTGCAACCTATGCCTCCCGGATTCAAGCAATTCTCCTGCCTCAGCCTCCTGAGTAGCTGGGATTACAGGCACCCACCACAATGCCTGGCTCATTTTTTATTTTATTTTATTTTTATTTTTAGTGAAACACGGTTACAACATGTGAGCCAGGATGGTCTCGATCTCCTGACCTTGTGATCCACCCACCTCAGCTTCCAAAAATGCTAGAATTATAGGCGTGAGCCACTGCACCCAGCCTCCTTGAGCTATTTTAACCTTTAAGATAGTAATACATTTGGCTGGACGCCGTGGCCTGTCATCCCAGCACTTTGGGAGGCCAGCTGGCGGATCACCTGAGGTCTGGAGTTCCAGCATAGCCAACATGGTGAAACCCCGTCTCGACCAAAAATGCAAAAATTAGCCAGGCGTGATGGTGGGCGCCTGTAGACTGAGCTACTCTGGAGGCTGAGGCAGGAGAATTGCTTGAACCCAGAGGCTGAGGTTGTAATGAGCCGAGATCACACCACTGCACTCCAGCCTGGACGACAGTGAGATAAAAGGAAAACAATCTAGCAAGGTTCTGTGTTTGAATGTGAAGTAAAATGGTAGCACTAAGTTTTCTCTCTGAGGAACTGATGTAAAGTCTTAGCCCTGGCCACTGCCTAACCCTGCATTGTGCTTCAAATGCTATCATTGCTGCTGCTTCAAGTATCAGCAAGAAAGTTTACCTTTAAAGATACGGGGACTTTCAAATGGAGGTGACCTTCTCACTACCACTGCTACTTCAGCACTGTAGGGGCAGAACACACCTCTTAGCATTCCTTCACAAACTGTAAGGTCCTTCGGAATCCCCTAGGGGTCTTGTTAACATGCAGGTCTGAGGTGAGACTGAGGTACTGCATTTCTAGCAAGGCCCCAGGCGATATTCAGGAATTCCGGTACACGGATCGCACTTTCAGAGACGGAGTCCTAGAGTAGTGGTTCCCAGCCTTGGCTGGAAATTAGAATCTCTCAGGGAACTTTTAAAAGTACTGATGTTCTGGTTCTGCCAGAAAACATTAATATAAGTCAATTAAACCAGTATGAGTTGTTAAAACATGTACATTTGTTATGTCTAAAAACAAACCCAAATAAGGTGTAATTCAGCTTGTCAGTTCGAAGATTTTTGGTTTTAAAAAGACATTACTTTGGCAGAGAGATTTAAAGTTCGCTGGCACAGGAAGCATTGAATATAAGTGTTCTAGAATAAGCCCATCATATACCTTTAATGAGTGTTAACCCTGCTTTGCAAAGAACTTTCTATATCTCAGCTAATCCTTATACCAACCATCCATTAAGAGATGTGTCCCCAATTTACAGATGAGGAAAAATTGAGTTTTCTATCCCCTTTCCATGTCTGCTGTTGCCTTCTAGGCCCTTGCCGTTTCTCCTTGCTTAGACCTAACTGACTTAGGTTTCTAGGTTCCTTCTGCTCCATCTCTTAACTTTTCTTTTTTGAGATGGAGTCTTGATCTCGGCTCACTGCATCCTCTGCCCGCCGGGTTCAAGTGATTCTTCTGCCTCAGCCTCCTGAGTAGCTGGGATTACAGGTGCCTGCCACCACGCCCAGCTAATTTTTGTATTTTTAGTAGAGACAGGGTTTCACCGTTTTGCCCAGGCTAGTCTCGAACTCTTGACCTCAGATGATCTGCCCAGCTCTGCCTCCCAAAGTGCTGGGATTACAGGCATGAGCCACCACGCCCAGCCTCGATGCACTTTTCATCTTGTTCCCAGAATTGCCTTCTAGAAACAATTTGGTGTGTGTGCCTTACAGACCTATGCTGGTTCTCTGTTGTCTACAGGATAAAGTCCAGACTACACAGTGGGGTGCTAGGGCACCCTCACTGACCCCACGAGGGTACAGATGCTCCTCAACTTACAATGGAGTTACATCCTGGTAGACCCATTGTAAGCTGAAAATAGCATAAATCAAAAATAAACACATCTAATGCACCTAACCTACTGAACACCATAGTTTAGCCTAGCCTACTTTACACGACCTGAGAACACTCACAGTAGTCTACAGTTGGGCAAAATCACCTAGCAGCATGGTCCACTCTGGATGCCCGATGTTCACCCTTGTGATAGAGTGGATGACTGGGAGCTAGCATCGCAAGAGAGCAGCGCATCACATATCGCTAGTCCAGGAAAAGATCAGAATCCAAAATTGGAAGTATAGTTTCCACTGAATGGGTATTGCTTTCACACCATTGTAAAGTTGAAACTTTCTAAGTTGAGCCTTGGAAGATCAGGGACCGCCTGTACTTGAGTCCTCCAAGTCTGACCTGGATCTTCATGCTGCAGTTTGCTGTGTTGGTCCCTCACCCTGGAGCATCTCGTTAGCCATTTGAAATTTTACTCCTCCTTCATTCTCAGCATCTCTAATTGCTGAGTAATGAAGTGCCATTTCATTGACTCATTTTGTGGGTAGATGTGAGGAACCCATGTACATGTGGATTCCATGGGGGTTTGAAATGCTCCGATGCCACTTGATAGATAAAAATGTTCTGTGAGTTTAGAGAACTGAGCCACACTGAGCAGAGCCAGCCCCTTTGGGGAACATAGGGAGACTCTGGCATCAGGAAGTGATGAAGGGAGGAATTTGGGTTAAAGAATAGAATGTTTGGTTTGTTTCAAGAGGGTGTGTGAGTTGGGGAGCATGGAGGGGAAGATGCCTCTTCCTGGCCTCTGACCCCCAGCGGATCACACAGAGGGTGGACTGCTACAAGCTGAGAGTGTGCTCCTCTTGAAGGGCAGGGAAGGTGGGGGAGATGGCTCCGGCCCTACCCTGTTGACTGTCTTGCATGTGCAGTTGCCAGTATCCTCCTACCTGGCTCTGGAACAT
Source organism: Rhinopithecus roxellana (assembly GCF_007565055.1). NCBI lineage: Eukaryota > Metazoa > Chordata > Mammalia > Primates > Cercopithecidae > Rhinopithecus > Rhinopithecus roxellana. Next base: position 27,315,713 of record NC_044567.1, on the reverse strand, counting down.
TTCTCCTCCCCACTCTCCTGCTCTCCCCAGGTGTAATTACTTCAAGCCTGCAGGATGGCAATCCAGCTCCGTTCACTCTTCCCCTTGGCATTGCCTGGGATGCTGGCACTTCTCGGCTGGTGGTGGTTTTTCTCTCGTAAAAAAGGCCACGTCAGCAGCCATGATGAGCAGGTGGAGGCTGGTGCTGTGCAGCTGAGGGCTGACTCTGCCATCAAAGAACCTCTTCCCATGGAAGACGTCTGTGCCGAAGTAGTGTCCACGCCCCTCAGTGTCACAGAGCCGCCAGAAAAGGAACTGTCCACCGTGAGCAAGCTGCCTGCAGAGCCACCGGCATTGCTCCGGGCACACCCACCTCACCGAAGATCAGAGTCCTCGGGCAGTCTTCCTAACACCATAGACGTGAGATTTCGACCAGGACCGCACAGAGACAACAGTGCAAAGCTGGAGCTAGCCCTGACAGGTGGTGAAACCAAATCGATTCCTCTAGAGTGCCCCCTTTCATCTCCAAAGGGTGTACTATTCCCCCACAAATCAGCTGAGGTGTGTAAGCAAGAGTCCCCGTTCAGCAGGGTGCCAGGGAGGGGCCAGCCAGGCTCCCCTGCAGCCCCCCCGGAGAAGCATGGCTCTGGGGAGAGGGCAAGAGAGACAGGTGGGGCCGAAGGGACCGGTGATGCTGTATTGGGGGAAAAGATGCTTGAAGAAGGTCTATTGTCTCAGGAGCATGTCGTGGAATTGGAGAACAGCAAGGCCCCCAACCTAGCCTCTTTAGAAGGGGAAGAAGAGAAGGGGAAGAGCAGCTCATCCCAGGTGGGGCCGGTGCAGGAGGAAGAGTATGTAGCAGAGAAGTTGCCAAGTAGGTTCATCGAGTCGGCTCACACAGAGCTGCCAAAGGACGATGCGGCACCAGCACCCCCAATCACAGATGGCAAAGCCCAGGACAGAGATGTTGAGGGAGAACTGGGCAATGAGGAGAGCTTGGATAGAAATGAGAGCTTGGATAGAAATGAGGAGGGCTTGGATAGAAATGAGGAGGGCTTGGATAGAAATGGGGAGGGCTTGGATAGAAATGGGGAGGGCTTGGATAGAAATGAGGAGATTGAGCAGGCTGCCTTCCAGATAATCTCCCAAGTGATCTCGGAAGCAAGCGAACAGGTGCTGGCCACTGCGGTGGGCAAGGTTGCAGGTTGCGTGTATCAGGCCAGTCAGCTCCAAGGGCAGGAGGAAGAGAGCTGTGTCCCAGTTCACCAGCAAACTGTCTTGGGCTCCCACACTGGGGAACCTGCCATAGCAGAGGCAGCTGCTGCCCCGTCGGATGCTGCCCTCCCCTCGCCAGGCCTACCAGCAGAGGGCTCAGCGCCACCAAAGACCTACGTGAGCTGCCTGAACAGCCCTCTGTCCAGCCCCATCAAGGATAGTAAACCAAAGATCTCTGCACACCACATCTCCCTGGCCCCCTGCCTGCCACCGACCACCCCTGGTGAAGAGTCACCAGACCGGGCAGGCATCCTGGTGGAAGATGCCACATGTGTCACCTGCATGTCAGACAGCAGCCAAAGTGTCCCTTTGGTGGCTTCCCCAGGACACTGCTCAGATTCTCTCAGCACTTCAGGGCTTGAAGACTCTTGCACAGAGACCAGTTCAAGCCCCAGGGACAAGGCCATCACCCCGCCACTGCCAGAAAGTACTGTGCCCTTCAGCAATGGGGTGCTGAAGGGGGAGTTGTCAGACTTGGGGGCTGAGGATGGATGGACCATGGATGTGGAAGCAGATCATTCAGGAGGTAGGAGGGTCTCGGGTTCATTTAGAGGATGGGGCGCTCCCAGTATTTCTTGGAGAAAGGCCGCCAGTCTGCCTCTCCCTTCTGCTACTTGTGCAGCAGAGTCATGGTGCTCTTCAGCTTTTTGCCCCCACCTGCAGAGAGCTGGACACAGCATAAAGCTGGTGGGTAACTGAGGAGTTAGATTGCCCTGAAACCCCAAGTCTTGGGAGCTGTCACTTGGTTCCTCAACCGGTGACCTTCCCCAGTGAGCCCTTCCCAAGGAACCAGCTCCAAGTTGGGCTCACTGATTAACATTAGTGTGCCTTTTTTTCTTTTTTTAAAAAAACGATTATTTTGGTGCAGATGGAGTCTTCCTGTGTTGCCCAGGCTGGTCTCGCACTCCTGGGCTCAAGTGATCCTTCCGCCCTCGGCCTCCCAGAGAGCTGGGATTATAGGTGTGAGCCACCATGCCCAGCCCATTTTTTTTCTCTTTTAAACACTAACCTCTGTGTGTGTGTGTGTGTGTGTGTGTGTGTGTGTGTGTGTGTGTGTGTTTTAATGGAGAGGCCTCCTTAGCTTTGCTTCCCTTGAGTGCCAAGTATGGGTGTGAGTGTTTTGAATGGCTTATTTCCTTGTAATCATGTGCTTGTTCCCATGTCTTCACCTGCTTTCCTTCTCCAGAAGCTCTTACAGGGTAAGTGCCCAAAGAATGGCCACAGCTTTAAATACTTGTGGGAGGCTCGAGCTTCCTGAGTTGTCGCTGTCACCTTTGCAGAGAGCCTCAGCCATTTTCTTTCTGTGCAGTTGCAGCTCCACCCCGGGAAAGCGGGGCACTTTGATAACGAGGTGTCCTGGGTTTTTCGAGTGCTGACCTCAGCGTAGACAGTTCAGACCGCTAACTTACAGGTCAGCAGCTCCTGACCCTGCTTCTGCAGCCACCCTGGGGTGTTTTCATTTATCTCATGGAGAGAGGCCACGAATATCCCAGTGACTCTCTGACTTGTTTGTCCTGGAGCCATTCCCTCCCATTTCAGCCCCAGGAAGGTTGGGAATCTTTATCGGGAATTTTACCACTTTCTGCAGCATCTCGTTTGTACCACACACTACATTTTGTCACCTCCAAGATGCTGTTGCGACACTACAGTTTTTATGTACCTTGGAAAGAAAAAAGTGCTACCAGTCATGATTATAGAAGGCCAGATACTATATGATGCATCCTAATCTCTGGATGTTTAAATGTTTCTTAAAATACTGCATCTTAAAATGGGTGGTTTTTATTTTATTTATTTTTTAAGAATAAAGGAGTTTCCCTTTGCTTACTGCCCCTCAGCTGAATTAACAAGCCCCGCTGCCTTGTCTGCCTACTCTAGATGGATAGAAGTAGCTACTCAGACCTGTTGAGTTTAGACTCGAACCTAAGCCATGGTGATGGGCAGGGAGGTTTAGAGATAGCGGGTGGAAATGAGGTAATACTGTCCATGAGCATGCAGTGGGTGCCAAGCACCAGGTTAGTGCCTCACATGCACCCTCATGTCAGCCCTGCTTTGTGTGTGAGAAAGTTGAAGCTGAGAGGGGTCCAGGGACCACCCCACTGAGGGAGCTGGAAGCTGGCCTTTGAGTGCAGCCTGCTAGAGTCCTGGTGTGGTTCTGAGCCACTGCTGGGCACCATCGGGATGGCAGATGTTAGCCAGTCCCATTCTGTGGGACAGGCTGGGGGCTGTGAGTGAGCAGAGCTCCCCGCCCCCTTCCCCAACCCCTGTCAGCCTGTTATGCTTCCAGCAGGCTAGCCAAGCAGTCTTCCTCCAGAAGGGGTACTTTTCCCTACATGAATCCTGTTCCAAGTGCCTAGGTTAAGGGGGGAAGTCACTTTGAAGGTGATTCTTCCTTAGCTGGGAGCAGGATTTCTTGGGCCTTAGTTGTCTGCATCCAGTGTATGGGTTACTTGGCAAAGGATTATGCCCAGGGTTTGGAGAAACCATGTGGAAGGTAACCTAGTTGGTAGACTCTCAGGAGTAATCTATTTCTGGTGATGGAGTCATCCATATTTAAGCCAGGGCCACTTCTCTTGAGCTGATCTGGACCCTCTTTTTTTGTGACGGTCCCTTTGGCACACTCTTGAGCGAGAGTGAAACAGCCCAGGTCGGGAGCAGAGTCCTGTTCCCATTGGGTTTTCTTGGCCATGAGCTTTGGCTCCGTCTTTTGACCAAGGGAGTATTTGAGCCAGAAGAGTGTTCAGAGTTGCACGAATCAGGCCTAAGCAAAGGGAAAGGAGACTCTCCTTTTTTTGTCCACATATGGCAGAGGAACGAGCAGGTCCCCGCTAGGTATAAGAATGGGGCCCTCAGGCCGGCCAATGAGGACTTTGTCTAGCTCTGCTTGGCTGAAGGCCTGTACCTGTGACCCTGGGACTGGGCCCTGGGGACAGGAGACCGACCCTTGGACTGAGAGGGTAGGATAGTTGGAAGGGTGTCAAGGTGTTTGCAGTCCATCAGTCTGGCTCTCAGGACCATGTGGACCTCAAGCATGTCTCTTCCCCTGCCCTGTGGGCTCCCCTTCCCTGGGCGCAGTCTGTCCCTTCCCAGTTCACCACTTGTGTCTCTGCTCCAGCAGCTGTGGCTGGGTGCGGCTGCCAATTAAGCAAGTGGGACTGTAAGTGGCAGGCTAAAATTAGGTGTATCGACACCCCCAGTCCTCCTTTCATTGGGGTTGTTCTGAGCCTTCTAGACTGTAAGTTGACAGTCACCTGCCAAGCTTGAGGAGCGGGTGTGGGGCAGGGCCTCCCGGGAATGTGAGTTTGGGAAGTTCTGGGTTACTGGCTGCTCTGAGCTGGGGTCTGTGTGTGTGCGCGCCTGCTGCTTCCTCCCCTGCAGGTTCTGACAGGAACAGCATGGATTCCGTGGATAGCTGTTGCAGTCTCAAGAAGACTGAGAGCTTCCAAAATGCCCAGGCAGGCTCCAACCCTAAGAAGGTCGACCTCATCATCTGGGAGATCGAGGTGCCAAAGGTAGGGGTGGAGTCCCCCAGGCTGGTTCCATGGTAACCCGCAAAGCTCCCTGGGGCCAGGGCCATTAGACCTGGGGGAGGGAGCTGGGAGAGGGACAGTAAACCAGAAGGACCCCTGGGTCAGCCAAAGGCTGCGGGGAAAGGACACACTACACTTTGCCAAGGCTCAGAGAGCTTCTTGCAACATGGAATTCCTCCGGCTGCCTCCAGGAGCATCTTATTCTTGTACTTCTCAAACTCGCAGGCCTGTGTGTCTCTCCCTTGGGGGTGGTTCTTGCATATTCTGGGGCTGAGATCTATTTGGAAAAAAACACTGAGGCCGTGGGGGCCAGCCAGAATCCCTTCACTGAGCTCTGCTTAAGTGCTCCAACGTAAAGTATATTTTATAATTGAGCAAAGCATAAATCCATATTTTAGAGAACTTGAAAAGTATAGAAATATATGCAGAAAATAAAAATCAGCTCTAATCCTACCCTTGAGAGTGACTGTGAAAGACTTTTATTTCCTTCTCATCTGGCACCCTGTGGTTTTTAAACAAAACTGAGATTATGTCACTTTAATTAATACTTTAAATATTTAACAATTTAATTTTTGTGTGTTATTCTTTGAAAATGTAATTGTAACTGCATTATTCATTGTGTGAATGTCAGTTTACTTCATCAGTCCCCCATTCCTGAGTGCTTAAGTGGTTTCGAGCTTCTTGCTGTTAGAACTTACAACATATTAGCTTGATCTTGATGTTTATCTCTGGGGCTTGGAAATAATTTGTCAGATCGCATTCTCCCAGGGCCCTGGGCTCTGTGCTGGGGTGGAGATTTGACTTGGTCTGAACTCTGGGTCGGAGTGGCTGTTTTGACCCTGGGCCGCCAGCTCTCTTGGTGGTTTCCTCCCTGGAGGGTCCTTACCCATCCTGCCTGCGTTTCCTTCAGTGGTTACAGAGGGCTTGACGAGAAAGGCTGTGCCTGAGGAGGGACCATGTCCCCAGTAGCTCCTCTGGGAGGGGGTCGTTGGGGGTTGTGTGGGAGCCCGTCTTATGTAAGGGTTAAGTTTGGCTCCTTCTGTCCGCCTTGAACTCTGGCGCACTGGGCACTTCTGCGTGCCTCCTGCTCTGCAGGCTCCAACCTGCTGTCACTTGGCAGTGGGAGCCCAGGGTTCTTAGACCTTCATTTTCAAATCGAGCCCCTTTATCTTTGGATCTGAGTAGACCTGAGGGAGAGGGGCACGAGAAATCGTGTGCTGGCAAAACTTCTCAGCATGGGTTTTAGAGGAGAAGATGCTGCTCCCTTTGCGGCTTTCTGGGTCTGGGCCACATTTTTGGGATGAAATGGGAACTGCTTGGTCCTGGAGCCAGACTGCCTGGTTCAACTTCCTGGTTAGCAGCTGTGTGACCTTAAGGTAGTCCCTTAGCCTCTCTGGGCTTGTATCCCGGTCTACAGAATGGTGATAAAGTTATCTGTGTTTCATAGGTACTATGAGTAAGTGTAAGTGCTTAGAATAGTCCTGGAAAATAAATGCTGACATGGTAACAGCTAATATGTTTGAGCGTGATCTTGTGTAAAACAGAAGTAGGTCTTTGGGTGTCCAGGGAATTGGTTTCCCGTTAATCCTCTCAACTCTTTTTCTCTTTCTGGAAGCACTTAGTCGGTCGGCTAATTGGCAAGCAGGGGCGGTATGTGAGTTTTCTGAAGCAAACATCTGGTGCCAAGATCTACATTTCAACCCTGCCTTACACCCAGAGCGTCCAGATCTGCCACATAGAAGGTCAGTAGCATCTGCTGCTTGTGTTGCCTCTTACCTGAAATATTAAATCGAAGTGACTAGCATCTGAGTTTCAATTGCTATCTTTTTGGAACAGGAAACCCTACTTCTCATCCCAGGGAAGGGAGCCTTGGGTGTCTTCCCTCCAGCCTTTCCCCCATTTCAGGTGCCTGCGGGAGACTTAGGTCCCTCCCTACTCTGATCTTTGGCCAGGAGAAGTGTGGGTGCTTGGTTGGGCGGGGCCTGGGTCCTGGGTTCACAGTGCCCACCACCCCATAAAGCCTCCTCTCAAAGCAGTAGTGCGCTGTGTACAATTCCCCTTTGGTGTTTTCCCAGCTGCCTACCTCTTCCTGTTGCATGGAAAGCATGGATCATAATGACAGAGGTATCATTTGAAAGGCTTCGATGCCTTTCTTCCTAAAGCAGAGCTTAAGTGTTTTGGTACTTCAGAGATGCACTTTGGAACTCTTCAGAGATGCAAAGTCCAGTGGAGTAGGGTATGTGGCTGTGTTTTTGTGAGTGTGTGTGTGACTTTCCTCTTATAGTGATTGTGTGTCCTGCCCCCATCCTCTATTTAGGCTCTCAGCATCATGTAGACAAAGCGCTGAATTTGATTGGGAAGAAGTTCAAGGAGCTGAACCTCACCAATATCTACGCTCCCCCATTGCCTTCACTGGCGCTGCCTTCTCTGCCAATGACATCCTGGGTGAGCATGCTACTGGGTGATCCGGACTTCTTGCCTCTTTCCCCGAAACCTGCCCCAAACAAGAAACTCCCCAGACCTCAGGCTAAGAAGGCCAAGTGCACATGAGTGCCTGTGCCCTCTCCCCTCTGGCCTCCACTGTCGGTTCTGCTATGGGATTGTGTTCTGGGGACAGGGGTTAGGTGGTGATAGTCCTCGCAGGAAACCAGAGGCCTCTTGGTCCCCATGTGGGAGGACCACTTTCCTTGGCTCTGCTGCCTGGGCACCTTTTAAATTTTCTAGGCATTTGCTTAGAAAGGATGGTGTAGTTCAGCCAGGAGATTGGGTGTGTCCAGGGTTGCCATTCAACACCTGAGACCTGAGTGGGACTAGTATCATGGGTTTGGATGGTGCTTGTTCTTTCTTCTGGTTGAGTCAGGCCTTAGCAGTGGCCCTGGTGAAGGATCTCCTTCCCCTTCCCCCTCCCCAGGAGGTGCCTAAATTGCAAAGAAGAATGAATACTTCCCACCAGGCCTGGAAGCCCAGTGACTCTTTGGAGGTTGCCCCAGGAGTTTGGCAGAGGGAAGAGCTGCCATCTCCGGGGCTCCTGTGTGCGGCTGACTGCAGGGTCTCTCAGGGCCGTTGCCCATATCCTGCAGTATACCTCTGACCCTAGTAGGGCCTCATCTCACCGGGAGTAGAATTGCAGAGTTCTGTGGACCAAAGACTACATTTTACACAGATGGGCTTGACTGTGCTGCTCCAAGGAAATTGCCCTCCTGGGTGTTTTTTTTTTTTCCTGTTTGTTTGTTTGTTTTTTTAAAGGATGATAGGCATTTCAATTTTGTGTCTTCCCCTTTGCAAAGGCCCTTGGACTGGAGAGAAAGGATCGGGATGTCTTTTTCCTGTGGATATTTGAGAGTGGGCTAAATACCACTTTATGCTTTACTCCTGAATCAAGAGTTTTTTTCCCAGGAGGCTCGGTCCTAGACTCTCTTTTTTTCTTTTTCTTTTTTTTTTTTTTGAGACAGAGTCTTACTGTGTTGCCCAGTCTGGAGTACAGTGGCATGATCTTGGCTCACTGCAACCTCTGCCCACCAGGTTCAATCGATTATCCTGCCCCAACCTCCTGAGTAGCTGGGATTATAGGTGTGCTCCACCATGCCCGGCTAATTTTTGTATTTTTAGTAGAGATGGGATTTCACCACATTTGCCAGGCTGATCTTGAACTCCTGACCTCAGGAGGGTAAGCAGCAGGAGGGAGAGCAAGTAGGAAGCAGACTCTGCTAGACCTTGACCACCAACCTGACCTGAGGCCACTGCTTGCTCTTGGGAAGGCAGTGTGGATGCTGTCAGATCATAGGCTCCTGGGGTCAGCTGCCAGTCCACAGGAGTTGGCTAAAGGGCCTGAGGGCCTGCCTACTGCTTATTTTCAGGAGTCCTGTTCTCAGTGGCCACCTCATTCCTGTGTTTGCCCTCCCTGGGTCTTACAGATTCATCAGTGGAAGTGGGAGGGAGGGCACCACTGGTAGGTGGACCCTGCCAGGCCTGTGTAAGGCCCAGCACTACCTCCGCAGTTGCTTCTTTGTTGCCCAGTATCTGTGGGACCCTCCCTGCCTGGCCCTGAGGTGAGACTGTCCCTAAGGGCTGCTCATAGTATTGCAGGACAACAGCCACAGGGGTGTTGCACATTTTCTATTGTTAAAGTAGTCCTTCAGCCTCTGCCTTCTGGGTGCCATGTTGTCTTGAGTTGCCCTTTTCAAAGATGTGCCAGCCCAGAGACTTGCCCTTGGGCCTCGGGACTTATTCAAAGATGAGATGAGAGGGATTGTTTCAATGACCGCTGCCCCTTCCCCTCTATACAGCTCATGCTGCCTGATGGCATCACCGTGGAGGTCATTGTGGTCAACCAGGTCAACGCCGGGCACCTGTTCGTGCAGCAGCACACACACCCTACCTTCCACGCGCTGCGCAGCCTTGACCAGCAGATGTACCTCTGCTACTCTCAGCCTGGAATCCCCACCTTGCCCACCCCGGTGGAAAGTAAGCAGCGCCCTGAGGGTTCGGGAAGGGGGACCCCTGGGGTGGCCTGTTCTGCCCTGGATCCTGATCAGGAGGAGGCTGTTCTGGGATCCTTCATGGAAGCAGCGTCCTTCAATTCTTGCCATTGTTATGGAGCTGGGGTGGGTTTCCTGGCGAGGCAGAGCTGGGGTTTCCACTGGCTGGCAGAGTGATGGGTGTTGGAGTAGAGTTTTGACACAGGGATTCAGATCCCAGCTCTGCCATAAATTGTTTTTTAATTTTTTCTTTTTTTTTCCCTCAAAGCCAGTGTCACAGTATCTGCCACCTATTTATTATCTGTTAAAGGGGGTGATACCCACTTGTTCCAGGAATTAGTGTTGAATACTGTATGTGTTACATATAAAGCACTTGATGCATATACTGGTTACCATAAAAAAATCCCTAAGTCCAACAAGCCTGTGCAGTGTGTTGGGTCATCTGTGTTTAACAGATGAGAAAACTGAGCCTCAAGTGACTTGCCCAAGTGAGCAGGATCTGGGGTTTGAGCCCAGCCTTTGTCATTATTATCTTTGTTGTCCTTATCAGAGAGGATCAAATGTCAGAACATAACCCATTCCTCACCAGGGGCTGGCGGGGTCCCTCAGTGCAGTAGAAAACTTTTGAAGTGATCTGTAGCTTTTTGTGTGTTACTCTTTTCCTTTTGGAAGGATAAGGATTTAGTTTTCATCAGCTTCTCTAAAGTTGCCTTAATCCAGCAGTAAAGACTGAACTGGTGTCTGAGGGGTAACTGCCAGGGGTTCTCTCTAAGGGTCAGGACCCAGCACAGTCAGCCTCATGTCACACGTCCTCATCCTGGCCAGCCTGGGGGAGCTGTTGGGGTGCTGCTGGGAACCTTTACCTCATGGTCTCATCTGCCTCTGACCTACAGTGGGTTAGTGACCCCTTGATCCTGGGCGACTGCCCAGGTGCTCTCAGCACCTTCCAGAGGCAAAGGTTAGAAGAAGGGGGTTTAGGCCCAGGAGGCCCCTTCTGGTCAAGCTCTCCAGCTGAGTTGTGGGCTGGAGCACACCCTAGGTACGAGGATGCCAAGATCCGCTGCACTTGATTTCTTCAGGGGCTTTCTCTTAAATATAAGGCTGGCCCTGGCCCCCATTCCTGAGTGCTGTGTTTACTTGGTTTATTCCTATTCATTTGTGTCCCTCTTGGGTCCCAGTAAGTTTTGGAGTAACGGACCTAGACTGAATGCTTTTCAGTCTGGATGGCCTTGGGGGCAGCACACTTGCTAGGCTGAACTTCTCACATCCAGGTTCTTCCCTCAGCTGGTCTTGGGCTTGGGGGAAGCTTTGCTTGGGGCCGGTTGCTGTTCCTGTCCCCTGCACTGCGGAGGTGCAGGTCTCTGAGAAATAACGCAGGGAGGTGGGTAGTGGCCAGGTGGCCCTTGGTTCCCTGTCCTGGGCCAGGCATTCCACACACTCCGCTCCCTGCCCTGCAGTAACGGTCATCTGTGCCGCCCCTGGTGCGGACGGGGCGTGGTGGCGAGCCCAAGTGGTTGCCTCCTACGAGGAGACCAACGAAGTGGAGATTCGATACGTGGACTACGGCGGATATAAGAGGGTGAAAGTAGACGTGCTTCGGCAAATCAGGTGAGCGGAGATGCCTCAGACAGGCCTACGCCCTGCTTGTCTGGGATGTGTGATCTCTGCATGGCTGGGTCAGTTGTGCCAGGGCTTGGGTGAGGGTTAATTCTTCTCTCCTGCTGCTTACTGTGTTTTAGCGGAGTCTGATAGAAACAAACTCCATTACTCGCTCAGCCAAACTGAGTCAGAAGGCCTGTCTTGTGGAAGAATCCTCGGCATCATCCTTCAAAAGGGAAGCTGGGGCAGGCGTGGTGGCCTGCTGCAAATCCCAGCGCTTTGAGAGGGTCACTTGAGCGCAGGAGTTCAGGACCAGCCTGGGCAGTATAGCAAGACCTCATCTCTACAACAACAACAAAAAAGGAAAAAAGTAAAGCGGGCTCCTTTTTAGGAATTTGCTGTAGGAAGTCCCTCTGAGGTCAGGCTTGCAGCAGGGCCGGCTGTCTGTGTTTGGGTGTGCCGTGAGCCATGGCCTGCTGCAAAGTACGAACCCGCTGCTTTGCTGCATTCCAGGTTGTGGGCGTCACTGTACAAAGATGAATACTGGCTTGGAGTGGAGTCAGCCTTCATGTCCATGTTAAACTTGTTCCTTTCTTGCCTTCCCAGGTCTGACTTTGTCACCCTGCCATTTCAGGGAGCAGAAGTCCTTCTGGACAGCGTGATGCCCCTGTCAGGTAACAACTGGGGCCTCTGGCTTGGGGGATTGTTGGGGACAGTTGTCAAGAGTAGGTCTTTCTCTCTCAGAGCCTCCGTTCTCACCGGGAGGACTTATGCTAACATAGGTTGCTGCCACTCAAGAGCTTCTGATTGAATAGATCTGGGCTTAGGCCCAGGAACTTACATTGCTATCAAGTTCCCAGGTGAGACCAGTGCTGCTGATCCTTTGAGATCCACTGCTCTAGACTGTACTCAGACCTCAGGCACTGAAGGGCTTCCAACAAAGGCACTTTCCAGATTATAGTCCAGACCCAAAGTCTTAGCCCCGGTGGTAGAGGGTGTGCTGTACTGCTCAGCCAGGCCATAGCTCCACAGGACACAGTGGGGACACCCTATCTGGTGTCTTAGACTGTGAAAGCATTGTCAGAGGGAAGAGGACTGGCAAAATCTTGGGCAAATTACTTAGCCTCAACTTTCACCCCAGAACATGGGAATGGTACCTGTCTTTGATGCTGGCTGTGAGAATTACATAAACCTAAGGTCTGGTGTGTAGAGGGTGATGAAATGGCAGCTGTTTATGGCTAGGAATTTTGTATTTGTAGGTGATAGTTCATCTCATCCCATTCCCTCCCCAGGTTTGCCCCTTCTGATCTTCTTCTTGCTTGTCTTAAGCAATTAAATGCGTTAGAAATACTACAGTCTAGCTGGAGTCGGCTCAGAGGGAGCACTAGGGCAAGATCTTTGTTTTGCTTCTTTTATTGCTGTTGCCCCTCCTTCCTCTCTGCTTCTGTCCTTCTAAGCGATCTGTCCAGACCCAGCTGAAACTCCTTCTCCTTAGTAAGATTTTCCCAGATCTTCCTTGGTAAACCCCTGTCTCTCCCATCCTTACCACTGCTTGCCTTGGGTGTATTGTTCTATGTTAACTTTTGTAACCCAGCAAAGCTGAATGCTGCTGCAGCACCTTGCCCCCTCTGAGTGGCTGCCCTTATTGGGCTGTGTGGCCAACTGCCTGGGTTTGATTCCCACCTTCACCACTTGGGAACTGGTTGACCTTCAGGAATCCACCTTTGCCTCAGTGTTCTCTCCTGTAAAGTGGGGATAGCACTGCATGTTACTAATTTGGTGGAAGAACACATACTATATGCTCTGCATTGCCAGCGCCCGAGTTGATGGTGGTGGTGGTGGTGCTGCTGCTGCTGGTGGTATTGGTGGTGATGTTGGTGGTGAAGGCAAGAGTTTCTGTCCATCTGTTGTCTGTGCTCCAGTGGGCAACATGCTACAGCGGCCCTGAGTTTATCCACTGGGAGTCGTATGGAGGCCTAGGCTCTCTCCCTGACTCGGGTGGATCTCCCCACTGCAGTCCCACAGCATCTGAAGCATTCTACTTGGAATGCACCTGAAACTTACGTATATGACAAGGGTGCCTTGCCTCAGTGACAGCCTAAATGCTGCTTTTCCTTTTCCTCCTGAAGACGATGACCAGTTTTCACCTGAAGCAGATGCCGCCATGAGCGAGATGACAGGGAATACAGCACTGCTTGCTCAGGTGTGTGGTTCGTGAGGGTAGGGGAGGCAGGCTGGCTGGGTTCTTGGGAACTGACCTTTCAATGCCTTCTTTCCCATGGCTTGGCCCTGGATTGACCAGTAGTATTTAAGGAAAGGTGCATGAAGTAGCTAATACTTGATATTAGTCTGTTCTCACATTGCATAAAGAAATACCTGGGGCTGAATAATCTATAAAGGAAAGAGGTTTAATTGACTCACAGTTCTGCGGGCCTGGGGAGACCTCAGGAAACTTACAATCATGGCAGAAAGGGAAGAGGCACGTCTTACATGACGGGCAGGCAAGAGACAGTATGTGAAGGAGGAACTGTCAGATACTTATAAAACCATCTGATCTCGTGAGAACTCACTATCACGAGAACAGCATGGGCACACTGCCTCATGATCCAATCACCTCCCACCAGGTCTTTCCCTCGAAACATGGGGATTATGGAGATTACAATTCAAGATGATATTTGAGTGGGGACACAAAACCTAACCAGATCATACTCCCCCCTCCCCACTTCTTCAGGTGACAAGTTACAGTCCAACTGGTCTTCCTCTGATTCAGCTGTGGAGTGTGGTTGGAGATGAAGTAAGTTCTGCCCTTCTTTTCTTTCTGTGTTGCTGACCCGAAGTAATGGATTGATTAAGAGCTGGTCCTGGGGTTTGTTTCCTCTTGAGTTAATCAGAGGATATAACTGTAGACAAGCACCTCCCAGGGGACACTTTGGATATCCTGATTAGGGGTGGTGGTGTCAGTGTCCTCTAGTGAGTAGAGGCCAGGGATGCCTCTAAACATCCCATAGTATTCAGGACAGCGCCCCACAGCAAAGAATTATCCAACCCCAAATGTCAATAGTGCCAAGGTGTGAGACTTTCTGGGACCTTCCGTAGGTTGGGTTTTTCTGTCTTCTATCTTATGGTATGAAAGCTTAGATTTCTTCAGCATATTAAAAAGCCTATCCTGGCCAGGTACAGTGGCTCACCCCTGTAATCCCAGCACTTTGGGAGGCCGAGACGGACAGATCACTTGAGGTCAGGAGTTTGAGACCAGCCTGGCCAACATGGCAAGACCCCCATCTCTACTAAAAATACAAAAATCTGCTGGGTGTGGTGATGCACACCTGTGATCCCAGCTGCTTGGGAGGCTGAGGCAGGAGAATCATTTGAACCCAGGAGATAGAGGTTGCAATGAACCAAGATCGCGCCACTGCATTCCAGCCTGGGTGACAGCAAGACTCTGTCTCAGAAAACAAACAAACAAACACCTATCCTCATGCCACAGCAGCCAACAGAACACTTAAATAAATGTTCCTGTTGGCTAGAACACAAGCCATGTCCCCCACCCTGTTACTCGTTTTTTTTTTTTGGAGACAGAGTCTCGCTCTTGTTGTCCAGGCTGGAATGCAGTGGCGTGATCTTGGTTCATTGCAACGTCTGTCTCCTGGGTTCAAATGATTCTCCTGCCTCAGCCTCCCAAGCAGCTGGGATTACAGGCATGTGTCACCACGCCTGGCTAATTTTTGTATTTTTAGTAGAGGCGGGATTTCACCATGTTGGTCAGGCTGGTCTTGAACTCCTGACCTCAGGTGATCCACCTGCCTCAGCCTCCCAAAGTGCTGGGATTACAGGCATGAGCCATTGCGTCCAGGCTACACTGTTAGTCTTGTACATCTCTTGCCTGCAGTGGCAACTGGGGAGGGGAGAGCTCATGTTGGCTTGGGACATGGCCCCAAGGTGTCATGGACAAAGCTTTAAGGGAACTTTCTTTTCTAGGTGGTGTTGATAAACCGGTCCCTGGTGGAGCGAGGCCTTGCCCAGTGGGTAGACAGCTACTACGCAAGCCTTTGACCCCGGTTCCCCATGCTGTTTCCTGAGAGTCTTTTTTTGCACTGTTGAAACTGGGCTTGGCACTCAAGTCAAAGATTAACATCAGAATAACAAACATTGCCCTCTCCAGAAAGTCCTTTCTTCCTCCATACTGTAGTCCTATTGAGAAGACGTTTTGTCTCTGAGAAAAAAGGATGAAACTATGGGTTGGTTCTCTTCTCAAAGCTAAAGGATAGTGTTTAACAAGCCAGCTGGCTTATCCTGGTTCTCAGCTGTTTAAAAAAAAAAAAAGAAAAGAATAGAAGCAGTCTCAACCAGATTGTCCTCTTCCCCTGTTCCATTCCCTTCTTCCTTCTATCTCCTTCCCCGGCAAAATCCAAACAAACTGGCAGACAGGCCAGGGATGTGTGTTGCTTGCTTGAGAGGGTTTCTTTTACTTCAAATCTTTCTTCAGGGAGCAAGACATGAACTGACTAATTGGTATCCACTACTTGTACAGCTTACATAAATGAATTGATGATATTTAACCAGTTTTTATAAACTTCATCTAGGTCTCTAAATACAGACTTTTTAAATTGCAACTGTAAATATGAAGTGGTCATCACTCCTGACCTTGGTCAGTGGGGAGGGGAACTGGTATCCTGCGAAGCCTGGTTGTAATTTGTACCCATTTTCTATTTGTGCAAACTCTGTAAATATGTGTTTAAACAAATGTAATATTTTGTACAAGATACACTGGAGAACAAAGGGAACTCAAGATTTTTCCAGCCACATATCACCTGTAAGTAGAAGTCAACTCCGCAGTGCAGCTGCCACCCTTGGCCCCTCTGGCCAGGGCCCCTGTGGCTTCCTGCGCACTGGACGGTTGACTGTATGGTAGAGACTGTGATCTGGGAACTTTTTGCTGTACAAATCTGTTAAAAAAAAAAAAAAAAAAAAAAGTAACTCATTGAATTAACTTGCAGTGGTGTGTTTGATTCTTTTTTAGACTGGCTTCAGCATTGTGCAGTTTAAAAATAAGTAACTTAAGTCACTTAAACTTACATAAATCTTCAATTGTATGAACTATAGCTTTGAGTCCATTTTTTTCCAGTGGTGAAGAACTGGGGAGGGGTGGAGAGTCAAGAGGGGGTTGGTGAGTGTGGCGAGCTGGATCACAGGTCCCACACAACCACCTCTACAGGAGACCCGTGGTTTTTTGAAGACAGTTTGGCCAGAAATTTCTATCTGGCCTTTTCTTCTCTCTCCTTGTTCCACCAGGTGGCAGCCAAGTGTCCTCTGACTTCCTTCACTGCATATTAACGAGCCAGACTCAGTTTAAAGCACTGGCTTCTAAAACAGGTTGTGCCTTCTTTGGTTGTCATTCTTAATAGATTCATGAAGTTATTTAATCTACTATAGTGATGAGAATGATGTAAGAAATACATCATTACGTATGGGAAGAGATACTGCCTCAATTTAATAGCCCCTGCTCTTAAAGAAGGCGCTGGCCACTGCTGCCCAGGCCTACCCCAGTGCCCTGCCCCAGCCCCCTACGTTTGAGGCCTCTGGCTGCAGGGCTGTTGAGCTTGAGCTCTAGTCTTTAGAGAGCTAATGTAGCCTGAGGGTCATTCAGATTGGAGGTATTCTCCCCACCGCACAACCACTCCTGGGAGTTCCTCCCAGTTCCAACCCAGCTGGCTTGTTCTCCTTCCCATCTCTCTGTCCTGGCGGAAGACTGCAGCCCCAAGAGTCTGAGCTGTGACCATTGTCAGGTGCCCATCTTCCCCTCCATCCAGGTTCTCACCTGTGTGGTTAACAGCCTCCGTTTCCCTCATCTGTAAGATGAGATAACCTCATAAGGCAATTTAATCATGGAAATGCCCTCTGCTTCTACAGGGCTTGGTTTCAGGGAGCTCGCCTGCAGTTCTTAGCCACTGTTGGCTTTAAGTCCTGGCAGGAATTGGGTGTGACTTTGGCCAAGTCACCATACACCCAGGTCTAAGCCTTTCCTCTATAATCCAGCATTGCTGGAGCATGAAAAGGTCTATGGAAGCCTTCCGACTAACTTAGGAAATACGCACAGAGCCTGGTGTGCAGGTTGAGCTTTTATCTCCAGGGAACCATTGAGGGGTTTCAAACATTAAAACGTGATTCTGGTGCAGGGAAAAGGATGGGTGAGGTGGAAGTGTAGACACAAGAAAAGGATTCTTCTGGGATGGAGCCTGGGGCAGACAAGATGTGATGAAGTCAGGATCCTCAGATAAAGCCCCCTGTGCTTTCATGAGCGGGATGGGCTGCTACTCGGGACTCCCAGGCCTTAGAGTCCTACCCTGCAAGGGTGCCTCCATTAAACTCAGTTTGGAATGCCAGAGGAAGAGCAAGTTGGAGGCTGGTGAAGGACTTGTACTCCTCGAATAAATGCTTCTCAGATTGTTATGGGTCTTTGATTAATTTCCAGAGTTCTGAAAACCTTGACTTCTAACCATTTTGCCAGATATCTCATTGTTCTCAAGGAGGAGCAGATTTATGGAGGTCCTCGCTCCATCCCTCCGCAAGTCAGCTGCCTGGGCAAGTGCATTTGAGACACCCTCTTTTAATTACCTGTGGGGCATCCAGGGGGTGTCTTGGTGTGAATTGGAAACTCACAGGAGAAGCCAGTGCTGGTGAGAGATCTGGTAATCTGCCCACGGTGTAGGGGAGAGAGGTGGTTTGCTGGACGCAGGAGGCTAGAGCTTCCACCCTGTTCTCACTGCAGGTGTTGGTATCAGTACCGCCCCTCTGGTCTCTGGGGCATCATCGTGGAGGATGGGTTCTAGGGTTACTGGTATACCTTGTACAACCTCAGGTAACCACTTGTAGACATCAACATCTGTCAGACGATAACTAATGTCAGTTCTAAGATAAAATGAGAGTTGTAGCTAGAGTTAGGGAGTGCTTACTGTATGTCAGGTGCTGTCTTTTACAGGTAACACTGAGTCCTTGACACAACCCAGGGAGGCAGGGACTCCGTAGATGAGCAGACCCAAGAGATAGAATATGGTGACTTTGGAAAGTGGTTTGTGGTTAGAGCAGAGCTGAAACTAAAAACCAGGCTGCTACCCCAGGCCAGGTGCTCTTCACCACCACTCCTAAAGCAGCATGGATTCATCTTGGCCCAGTCCACATCCCCAAATAAATGCCACAGTGATTAAATGATCAGTCCATGGGAAAGCTTTGGAACTTAGAGTGGGAAAGATACCATGACAGGAGACATCAATGATTTTGCTTTTATGGAAAATTTAAATCTAAGTAACATAAAGCCGAGAGACACTCACAGCAGCTAGGGCCAAAGAGTGGACATTTTGAAACTGTGGTAATGTAAAACAAGGAAAACTGGCCAGGTGCGGTGGATCGCGCCTGTAATCCCAGCATTTTGGGAGGCTGAGGCGGGTGGATCACTTGAGGCCAGGAGTTCGAAACCAGCCAGGCCAACGTAGCGAAAACTCCATCTCTATTAAAAATAGGAGAAAAATTAGGCATGGTGGCATACACCTGTCATCCCAGCTGCTTGAGAAGCTGAGACGGGAGAATCGCTTGAACCTAGAAGGCGGAGGTTGCAGTGAGCTAAGATCATACCACTGGACTCTAGCCTGGGTGACAGAGCCAAACTGTCTCAAAAAACAAAAAACAAAAAACAAACCCAAAAACAAACCTCTAAGTTTCCATTGGGAAATATTATAAAGGATATGGATGGAAAATCTGGGTCTGTTCCTAGACCAGCAGTGTCCAATAGAAATATATGAGCCACATCTGTAATTTAAAACTTTCTAGGAGCCACAATTAAAAAGTGCAAAGAAACAGATGAAATTAATTTTCATAATATTTTAAGTCATATCATTTCAGCAGGTAATGGATATGAAACGTATTAATGAGTTGTTTTACGGTGTTTTTCCCACTCAGTCCAGTGTGCATTTTATACTTCAGCATACCTCTGTTCAGGCTGGCCACATGTCAAGGGCTTGATAGCCACATGTGGCTTGTGGCTACCACGTTGGGACAGTGTAGGCCTAGACTATTGCACTGATCAGCATCACACTGATTCTGACAGCCTTATTTATGTTCTTCCTTATTCAAAAAGTTGTATGTTCTTTTGCACATTTATTTTTCCAGATGAACTTTAGAATCATTTTGCAGGGAAGGGGACCATACTAAATATTCTGTTGGTATTTGAAAATAATGCACACTATTGAGTTGGTATAAAGTTTTAATAATCTATGAAGTTGGGTGTATAAAATATTTAAATTTATTGTTTTCCTTTCTTGCCCTCTCCTTCCCTGTGGCTTTTTTATTTTTATTTTTATTTTTATTTTTTAAATACAGGGTCTCAACCTGCTGTCCAGACTGGAGTGCAATGGTGCGGTCAGCTTATTGCAGCCTCGAACTCCCTGGCTCAAGCAATCCTCCCCCCTCAGCCTCCTGAGTAGCTGGGAGCACAGGCGCATGCCACCACACCCAACTAATTTGTTTTTTCATTTTTTTTGTAGAGATGGGGTCTGCCATGTTGCCCAGGCTGGTCTTGATCTCCTGGCCCCAAGCGATCTCCGCCACCTCAGCCCCGCAAAGTGCTGGGATTACAGACACAAGCCACTGCACCCAGCCCTGAAATTTTTGTTGTTATCAGAGCATATATGAGACCTTGTACATCAACACATTTATCTTTTTGTAGTTTAGCTGGGCATCTCTGGTAGACTGGATGTCTCCTTGCCAAAAATTCTGTCTTCCTCACGGTAGGAGTGTACATCCTAGTTTTGTTGGACTCAGGCATGGACTCATTCTGGTCAGTGGAAGAGGGGTAAAGGTGGCACGAGTCACCTAGGCAGATGCCTGGAGCCAGAATGTGGTTCACTTTTCTTCTCCCTCTGCACCAGCATCGGCCACATGCCAGGTAGACACCATCCACCCGCCTGGGTCCCGGTTTGAAGATGACATGGAACAGGGCTGCAGCCAGCCCTCATGGGTGTGTGGTTTGTGAAACATCTCACATGAGCCTCCAAGGTTTGGGGCTTGTGTGTTCCCCATGGCCTGCCATTCTAGGGTCCCACAGCTTTCCTCCAAGGGCTCAGAGCTCTGGCCATAGAAGCTGCCAGGGTACCATGTTCTTATGCCTGACTGGGGACAAGCTCACAAGCTCCTCGCCCTCTCTTCTCATAACCCCATCTGTAAACAGTGGGGGTAGATTAGGTGAGTGCTGACATGCTTGCCAGGTTTGACTTTTGACTGATCTGTGAATAAGAGCCTTCCTGAAGATTCCTCTTAACGAGGCTGACTTGTATTTTTACAAAGCAAATCATCTAAGAGAGATCTTGGCTGTTTCTTGCTAGAAATAGGCCCAACTGACATCTGGTGGGGACAGACGGTATTTGAGAAGCCCTGATGCTCTGGGCAAGGAAGGTGGATACCTCCTACCTGGAGCTGGGATGGATTTCTTGTCTTTCCCCGGCCTCCCTGGCTTGGTGACAGGCAGGAGCCCTGACTGCTCCCACTGATTTCTTTCTCTCCATTGAGCGCCTGCATCCTGCTGGGTGCTTCAAAGATTAAACTTGCATTGAGCCTTTAGGGAGTTTCTCTGTTTTGGGAGCAGAGTTTGATGATCTTGATGCAGATGGTGCTTCCTGAGTGGGTGCCTTCTCCCGCTTTCTAATGGGATCCTGGCAATTGCTGATGAGGTGGAAAGGAAACTGAGGCTTCAAATCAGCAGAGCCAGACTTGAACCCGGGTCTTCAGCACTCCAGACTCTGTCTTT
The DNA here is from genome assembly GCF_007565055.1 of Rhinopithecus roxellana. Taxonomy (NCBI): domain Eukaryota; kingdom Metazoa; phylum Chordata; class Mammalia; order Primates; family Cercopithecidae; genus Rhinopithecus; species Rhinopithecus roxellana. The sequence goes on along the minus strand of NC_044567.1, from coordinate 27,295,059 downwards.
GCTTGCATGTGATGCCTCTGCTTCTCTTTATGATGGTCCGAGCACCAAATGGACGTGTTGACAAGAAGAATGAATGAGGTGACAGGTGGGAGGGCTCCTCTTCAGAGCTGGCCTCTTCCCGGCTTTGAAGGAAGAGGAGGCTGAACAGAGTGGCGTGGCAGGTGAGGGAGAAGCTGAACGGCCAGGGTCATTGCCATGATGGGAGGTACTTCCTGCTGACATTGGGGCTGGTCCTGTAGGTCTGGCTCATGGACACTTGGAAAAGGAGATGGTAAAAGAGCAGGGGCTGGGTGTGATGGCTCACACCTATAATCCCAGCACTTTGGGAGGCCCGGTGGAAGGATCACTTGAGCCCAGGAGAGCCTGGGCAACAGTGAAACGCCATCTCTACTAAAAATAGAAAAATTAGCCAGTTGTGGTGGTGCATGCCTGTAGTCCCAGCTACTCGGGAGGCTGAGGCAAGAGGTGGAGGCTATAGAGGTGGAGCCATGATCACACCACCGCACTCCAGCCTGGACAATAAAGTGAGACCCTGTCTCTAAACAATAAAAAATTAAAGTGAGAGCATGACATCATAGGAAGCTGTCTGTGAAAACCACTTGTAGAAGTCCTGTCTTTTTCATCTTTTAATAGGTAACAAACACGTAATACATGATTCCAAAGATACTTAAGGATAACCAGATACTTGAGCATAACCAGATATAGTGTTCTCTCTGGAGGACACTATATCTAGTGTCTTGTGTTTCCTACCAGAGGTTCAATCCTTACACACCAAGCACACACAGATGATAGCATAACATAGACAGAGTCATGCACTAGGCCTGGGTTTGTCAATGAAGTTTTATTGGAACAGGCATGACCATTTGTTTACATATTGCCTGTGGCTGTGTTTGTGCTACAACCAAAGAGGTGAGTACCTACAATAGACTGGATGCCCTGCAAAGCCAAAAATATCTAGTCTTTCACAGAAAGTTTGCTGGCCCCTGCTGGAAACACTCATGTGCGATTCCTACCCCCACCCTCCATTTAATCAAACTTAAATGCAGCTTTGATATTTATTTGCCTCTTTTCCAACCATGAGTTTTTTTTTGTTCTGTTTTTCTGTGAGACAGAGCCTCGCTCTGTCACCCAGGCTGGAGTGCAGTGGCACCATCCCGGCTCACTGCAATCTCCACCTCCCGGGTTCAAGCGATTCTCCTGCCTCAGCCTTGTGAGTAGCTGGGATTACAAGCGTGCACCACCACACCCAGCTAATTCTTATATTTTTAGTAGAGACGGGGGGGGGTCTCACTATGTTACCCAGGCTGGTCTCAAACTCCTGAGCTAAAGCAATCCGCCACCTCTGCCTCTCAAAGTGCTGGGATTATAGGCGTGAGCCACAGCGCCAGGCCAACCGTGAGTTCTTTAGATTTTGAAAATTGCAGAATCTCAGGTTCCTTATGATGATAGTGGGCAGCTCTGTGCCTTTTAGACTTCCTTCATGGTACCTGCCTTGTTCCTGGTAGAGTGATCAGGCACAGGACCCTCCACACCCAGAGGGTGGGCAGTCTTCCCAGGATAGACTGGGAAGACCCTCTTAGACCCTCTTTAGACAGCAAAGTATGGTCCACGAACCTGCAGTGCTGGCAGCTCCTGGGAGCAGAATCTCAGGCTCCACCCTCCTGAATCCTCCTCATTTTTGTGACTCCCAGGCTATTCATACATTCATCAAAGTTTGAACACTTCACGAGCCCAGGGCATGGATGTTCAACCCTGGCTGCATATTGGAATTATTTTGAAAACTACTGATGCCTTTGCAGGACATTCTTAAGTTGCGGCTAAAAAGACAAACAAACAAACAAAAATCCTTTAAGTGACTTGATGTCAGAGACCCGTTTTCAGAGACATGGATTTAATTGGTGGGCACTGAGAGAGATATAGAAAAATTATTACCTTTGGAGTGTAACTTGTACACCAAAGCATACCAACTGCACACATCTTGAGTGTAGAACATGATGCATTTTCACATATGTGTGCCCCTGGGTAACCATCACCAGAGGTTAAAGGAACATTTCTAGGATCCCAGGAGTTGACCTCATGCCCTCGTTTAATCAATACCTTGTCCCTTAGGGAACTGTAATTTTATCGCCGTAAGATTAATTTTCCTACTCTGGAATTTTGTGTTAATGGGATGGTGCAGTCTGCACTCTTGCATCTTAGTGTTTGCTCTCACCGTTTTGCCTGAGATGGCACGTGCCTCAGCTCTCTTGTGTGCATTCCACTGTATGAATATACTACAATTTATTTACCCATTCTTTGATGTTCATTGAGCTTTCTGGTTTTAGGCTGTAATGCTTAAAGCTCCTATCCTTCATTCTTGTATTTTTAGTGGATGCATACATTCATTTCTCTCGGGCACATACCTGTAAGGGGTACACACCACAGAGCAGGAACATGTTTAGCTCCAGTAATTATTTGTGTTTGGGGATTTTTTGGTTTTTTTTTGAGACAGGGTTTCTCTCTGCTGCCCAGGCTGGAGTGCAGTAGCCGTGTTATAAACATAAAATATACACTTTATAGGAAAAAGAATAATTACACATTGAAATATTATTTTGGACATAGTGGGTTAAATAAAACATGGTTACACTTGTGTTTTTGTTTTTCTGAGACAGAGTCTCGCTCTGTCGCCCCAGGCTGGAGTGCAGTGGCGCAATCTCGGCTCACTGCAATCTCTGCCTCCCGGGTTCACGCCATTCTCCTGCCTCAGCCTCCCGAGTAGCTGGGACTACAGGTGCCTGCCACCTCGCCCGGCTAATTTTTTTTTTTTTTTTTTTTTTTGTATTTTTAGTAGAGACGGGGTTTCACCGGTTACACTTGCTTTTTTAAAGGGTGGCTAGTGGACATGCTAAGATCACATGTGTGCCTCTTAGTTCCTGTTGGACATCACAGGGTGGAGGAACATCCTGATAAGAGGCCACACTATTTCAGACAGTGTTTCTCAAATGAGGGCGCTCAGGCCATTAGCCTCAGTTTACCTGGAGTGCTTGTTAAAAATGCAAAGTGCTGGGACCTAGAATCTGCATTTTCAATAAGCCTCCCAGGCTAAACTCATGCCCACTGCTCCTATAACTTGGGACCATTTGATTTTACTCATAAACAGGCATGCTCCCTTGCTTTAGGTTGTGAGTAGATGGAATCCTTGTTTCCTGCGTTGACTTGGCTGCTAGGAAGTGTTCGGGACTAAGTTTTTGGTTAAGTTACGGTTTAATTATTGTGTAATCTGGGTGGCTGTGTCTCTGTCTTCCAATATCTTGCCTTAGGCTGGAAATATCCCGAGGACAAATACCAAAGTCTATTTGCACAGTTTAAAATTTCTAGCCTTAAAATAGACATCTTCCAGTCTCAGTTCTGCCGCTGTGGGACTTTCGGTAGGACACAGTCTGTAAAGATCCCATTCTCCAGTGGTTGTTCAGAGTATGAAAAGTGATCATTTAACTTCAATAAAACTTAAAAAAGTAGAGATGATAAAGGTGAAGGCGCTTGGAGAGGGCTAGTTTTCAAGGTTACTCAATGCATACAACACAGATGGCTGCCACTATGTCATAGACCACTAGATGGCGCCACAGCACAAGCTACTGGAAGTGTCCTCCCCGCCTTCCGCACACCGCCCCCCACCCCAGTAGTGAGAACAGCCGTTCTCCACGCGATCTTATTATTAGAACTTAATAGAAATGCACATTCTCGGGCCCTGCCCCAGACCTCCTGAATCCAAAGCTCTGTTTTAACACACTGTCCTGATGCACACTTAAGTTTGAAAATCACGTTCCTAGAATCAACCTCTGGGTAACTTGGGAAGAAGTGAGCAGGAAGCGCTGAAATAGAGGGTGGGCTGTCGGGGGTGAGGGTGGGCGTGCTGGAGGGGGTGAGGGTGGGCGTGCTGGGGGGTGAGGGTGGGCGGGCTGGAGGGGGTGAGGGTGGGCGGGCTGGGGAAAGGCTGCTGAGTGAAGGTCACAGTGAAGGAACAATTCCACAGCGCTTGTCCCAATCAGGGAACCTTTAAAGAGCAAGATATCGGATGGCAATTTTGTATTTTCCTTTTTAGGTAAGACATATCCAATGCTGTCAGCTGGACAGAGGGAAAAGGGGGGGCTACTAGGGGACCTGCAATTTAGGGGCAAGGTCTTGGACCAGAAGCAGAAACACAGGGGCTGGCTGAGTGCTGCAGGGAGCCCTCGGCCAACCTGTGTCTCCACTCTGGCTGCTTGTCTCTGCCTGTTGAGATTTCACCAAACTACCACTGTGTTAATGGACTAAAATCTTGCAACCCTCTCTAGATGACCCAGGAAAATGGATGCTCAGAAATCAAAAAGAAGCTTGAGACTGCGTGGAAAAATCACTAGTGAATTAAAACCTTATTTCTACTTTTTTCAATCCTGTCTGTATCCTAAGAAAATGCTGGTGCCGGAATGAATGCGTATCTTTTTGTTGTTGTTGTTTTGACACTGACAAAAATTTCTTTTGCAGATGGCTACTGAGGCTTCAAAGAGGCAATGTATCATGCAAATAATTTTTTTCAGCTATGACGTGTACAGTTCAGTTTGATTTATTTTTGATGTCAGAAACAAAATGGAAAGTTAGCGCTTTAAAAATGAGCGTGGCTGTCTGAATAAATAAATAATATGCTCTTGGCCAGAACCTGCCAGTGCCTCCTTGATTGTCCATTGATTCTTTAATTCTCTGCACTTTAACATCTACGGAAATTAAGAGGCCATAGAGCATGGAGATGTCTTTTGTTAAACAAATTAAGGAAACTGGGTTTTAGAAGGTTTAGTTCTTCCTCCGGCTTTGACCTAGCATTTAAAGGCGGGAAGCGAAGTTGCCCAATGAAAGCCAGTTGCCCTCCGTGGTTTCTTCTGGAGCACGACTGTACTCTCACCTTGTTTTTCCAGCCATGAATATTTATAGCATGTCCTCAGGCCACGAACATATAGAACATGGTATGACTCAGAGAGCAATGGAGACCCTGAGCGTCCCTCCTGTCAATTCCTGGGAGGTATGGAGGTGGCCTGTCATGGCCTCCCTCCAGAAGATGCTGGTTCCCATGTTTACATCCTGGCAGACCAGCCCCAGGATACCCAGCAAGGGTCCTGGGGAGTCTCCTCCATTTCCTGCAGGGAGAGAAACACTCTGGAATCTTTGTTTCTTTTCTTTCTTTTTTCCTTTCCTTCCTTTCCTCCCTTCCTTTCCCTTCTCTTCCCTTCCCCTTCCTTTCCCCTTCCCTTCCCCTTCCCTTCCCCTTCCCTTCCCCTTCCGTTCCTCCCTCTCTCCCTCCCTCCCTCCCTCCCTCCCTCCCTTTCTCTCTTTCTCTCTTTCTTCTTCTTCTTTTTTTTTTTTTTTGATGGAGTCTCGCTCTATTGCCCAGTCTGGAGTGCAGTGGTGCAATCTTAGCTCACTGCAACCTCTGCCTCCTGGGTTCAAGCGATTCTCCTGCCTCAGCCTCCCGAGTAGCTTGGATTACAGGTGTGTGCCACCATGCCCAGCTAATTTTTGTATTTTTTAGAGATGGGGTTTCACCATGTTGGCAAGGGTGGTCTTGAACTACTAACCTCAAGTGATCCACCCACCTTGGCCTCCCAAAGTTCTGGGATTACAGGTGTGAGCCGCCGCGCCTGGCCTGGAATCTTTCTTTTATCCCCATTTCCAGCTGGATCAGAGGTACTAGCCATTCTTAGTGCCCCCAACAGAGGCTTCCAATACCATCCAGAAAGGCTCCCAGAACCCCAAGGCCACTAGAGCTTCCTGGCTCACCAACCCCCACCTCCAGTCTTCTAAACCGCAGAAAGTCTGTGTTCTCTTTCCACCTCTGCCCCTTCCCCTAACACACTCTCTACTCTGAGGCTCCCTCCCCTAGGAAGTATTTCTGAACCCTCACCTGGGCCTCCCACCAGGTGTGGGATGGTGGCCCGTCGGTTCCCATGGCCTGCTGTGATTCAGCTGCTGGTACTGTGGGCCCCTCCAAAGCAGGGCCTACTCTTTTATTATGTAACCCCAGCATATAAAACAGGACCCAGAACATCATCCACTCTCAAAAATATTTTGTTGAATGAATAAACAATTGAGTCCATTTGCCCCCAAGCAAATACTATAGATAGAGACGCATTTAACAGAGGATGAGATGCCCAAAGGAGATTCCATGACTGTGTCCTTGTCTTGTGCGTTCCAGCATCTCAGGCCTCTTTGGAAGGGCCTTCCTTATATTCCTTCTAAGCACCCCACTTTGGGGTCAGGTAAGACCTGATGAGGTTAGATGAGAACATGAGTGCAGAATACCCAGTGAGCAGCTCATGCCAGTGGCAGGGAGCCTCCTCTGCACCTCGTGACTGGTGGAAGGTTTTGGACAGGTGGTGCCATCTTAGCCTCTGGTGGGTGCAGACTAGGCCTGTCAGGATACTTGTGAGTAATATGAAGAAAAAGCCGGATCCTGCCAGGCTTTAGACCCTTGAACCTTAGATCTCTGACCACGTCGATGTGTCACTAAGGCTGAAACCTTCCAACCTGCAAAGGCAAATGTACCTGCCTGGACAGTTCTGGGTTGGCTATGCCAGTTAAGAGCTGTGTGATCTTGGGAGAGTTACTCCACTTCTCTGGACCTCAGTTTGCTCCTCTGTGAACTAGGGTCAATAATAGTGCCGCTTCAAACGGTGATTGTAGGACTTACACATGAAGCCCCTGGTATCCAGGTTGCACTCAATCTGTATTTTATTACTTATGTCCCTTAGCTGTGGCCTGAAGACAACAAAATCTGCTGAATGCTTCTCTGTAGAAATCTCAAGCAGGCCAGCTTTGTCTGCTTCTATGGGTTCTTCCAGAGTCGGGGCTGCCCCATCTCTCTAGGTCCATAGGGATCCATCATTTCCCCCACGCTGGAGACCCAATTGCCAGTCCTCCCTCCACTTTTCCCTGGAACTGCCATGGGATGCTCCTTGGCTGTAATTATGGCCCCAGGGTACAACTGCCATCAGAACACCTGCTGCCCAGGCCCTGCTCTCAGGGTGTGAAGCTAGGATCCCCCGTTCAGGCACAGCCACCTCAGCTGGCTGCCTTAGGGACCCGTCACCTGCCTCTCCCCTCTGAGTCCTCGTTCCCCTCTCCATCAGCATCATTACATTACAATTCTCGCCCTTCCACTTATGAAATCAGCATCGCGCCTGTCTGTCTCCGCCACTGTCAACAACGCTGCTTCTTGTGTCTCTTGCAACCGGGCGCCTGGGCCGCCCCTCTCTCTCTCTGGCAATTATGATTCCTTCCCCAGCTCACATCGAAAGTCTTTGTTCTTCTCCCTGAACGTTCAAGTTAATTTCCACTGACTGTTTATTCAGCCTTTGTACTGGCTGGCTTGCTACTCGCTCAGGAAAGGCAGCCCTTTGAGGCAGAGTGGGACGGCAGAGCAACAGTTTAGGACAGGAAGGAAAGACACTTCAGAGAGTGAGGGGGTGAGGGCAGGAGTCCTGAGGCCCTGGAACGTGGGTGTAGGGAGGGAAGGAGGGAACCCAAGACGGGTAGCCTGCCAATTCCCAGACTCTGCTTTTCGGGTTAGCATCTTGGGGTATTTCCTCCCAGTGTAAGCATGTGTGCAGATGCACGTGGCTATGAAGGCGCGTAGAGTCACAAACCTACAGATGCGGGAGGCAGAGAAAAATAGCTCTTGGCAGTCCAGCTATCTCTCTGTGGGCCTTCTGTTCTGCTGAGTATCTGAGAGTTTGGGAGGAGGTTCTGGGCCAGCAGAATTGCCCTGCTCTGAAAAGGGAAGAATTTGGGACAGAGAAGAACGTGATCCCACGGGGAGGAACAAAGAGGAGAGAGGGGACTGGAAGGGGAGATGGGGAGGGAGAGAAGGCTGAGGAAGTCCCGGCCAGGAGGCCAGGGCAGTCTAAGGAGAACCGTGGCCCCTTTTAAGGTGTCTGCCCTGTGGTACTGATTCGGTTTCAGGTAGCAGCGTTGTATTTGAGGTGCTTGGGAGGTGGGGCTGGGGGTGAGGTGGGGTCGGGCCAGGAAAGGAGGAGAGAAAGGAAGAGATGTCTCATTTATGAATGCTTAACCAGGGTGGAGATAAAGCCACAGCCAGGAGACCTAGGGCCGGGCAGGATTTGGGGGAGGCTGGAAGTCTAGAAACTCGGCTCTCTGGAATTTGGAGACATTTTGGAGATAGTTTTGGACTGTGGAAATAGAAACGGGGGGTCAAATCAATGCTACCCACTTTATGGGGCCAGGAGACCCCAGCTGACATCTGGGATTCTCTATATAAATACCCCCCCACCAGTATTTTCGTAATCTAAAAATGCATACAAACAATTGTATGTGACATACAACATAAGACATTTATAAATCTATGAAATCATATGAAAGAGATGTAAATGAGAAAATCAAATATATTTAATATACACATATAAATATACATTTTAGTATGTAATCTCATATATAATTACACATAAAATATAGAATACATAATCATATTTTTAATATATGTAATATAAATAATATCTTAGAACACAAAATAAAGTCACATCTTTTACCTTCCCCATTCCGACCACCTCTAACTTGTATTTGAAGTGTACAAGCCATTTACATTTTTTAACTATTGATGTATAATTAGAATAAAATAAGCTGTACATATTTAAAGTATGCAACTTTAAAAGTTGTTTTTTTTTTTTTTTTTTTCCGAGACAGGGTCTCACTGTGTCACCTAGGCTGGAGTGCAGTGGCGCAATCTCGGCTCACTATGACCTCCGCCTCCTGGGTTCAAACAATTCTGCTGCCTCAGCCTCCCAAGTAGCTGGGATTATAGGCGCCCGCCACCACACCCGGCTAATTTTTTGTGTTTTTAGTAGAGATGGGGTTTCACCATGTTGTATAGGCTGGTCTTGAACTCCTGACCTCAAGTTATCCACCTGCCTTGGCCTCCCGAAGTGCTGAAATTACAGGTGTGAGACACCGCACCTGGCCATACAACTTTATAAGTTTTGACCTACGTACATGTCCGTGAACTCATCACCACAATCAAGATAATGAACATATCCATCACCCCCCAAGTTTACTTTTCTCTAGGTAGTCCTTCCTGCCCCTCCCTCCCATCCCCAGACAAGCAATAATCTGCTTTACATCACTGGAGATTCCTTTGCATTTTCTGGAATTTTAAATAAATGGAATCAGGCAGTATGATTCTGCTTGCCTTCTTTCACCCGGCATCACTTTTTGAGACTTACTCATTTGCTTTGCGTATCAATAGTTCTTTCCTTTTTATTGCTGCGTTCCACTGAATGGTTGTACCACACTTTGTTAATCCAGCCACCTGCTGAAGGACATTTGGGTTTAATATTTAAATGAAAATGCCTCCCACATCCCATATCATGAATTGTAAGAAGTTCCTCTTTTTCCTGAGTTTCTCCTCATTTCTGGAGTGCCCCCAAGAGCTGCAGGGTTAATTTCTCCCTGGGCCAGTAAGTTCAGGACTTGCTGCCAGCATAGGCAAGCTGCTCAGACTCCTGCCCTGGGCCAGGCTCCTCACTGCTCCGCCCCATCGGCCCCTAGCAGGACAACGTGGGCATAGGAGGCAGGCTCATGCCGTGCCTCAGGGAGCTGATCAGGAGCCCAGGCAAGCCCTGCTCTCCCAGCTTGCTCCAAGCAGACACAGCCGTGCCTCTCCACTCGGTCAGGGCACATTCTGGGCCTCCCCGGGGGTGCACACATGCACACATGGCCACACTCCCGTGGAAGCGAGCACTGCAGAGGCTCAGCCTCTGCTGCTGCTGCACAAGCCTCCCAGCTGTTTCAAGGAGGCTCTTCTCACTGCAGTCTCCCATGTGTCCATCCCCACCTCCTGACTAGTCTCTCCCTATCCTTCAATCCTCTTCATCCACACTGGCCCTCAAGCTCATAGGTGTACTCCTGCCCCAGCACCTTTGCATGTGTCCTTCCCTCTGCCCAGAGTGCTTTTCCCTCAGGTGAGTGCTCCTTCACTTCCTTCAGGCCTTTACTCAAAAGTCAGCTTCTCAAGGAAGCCTGCTGTGGCCACCTTATACCTAAAATTTCAGCCGGGTGTAGTGGGTCGCGCTTATAATCCCAGTGCTTTGGGAGGCTGAGGTGAGTGGATCACTTGAGCCCCGCCCAGGACTTCAAGACCAGCCTGGACAACATAGCAAGACCCCTGTCTCTCCAAAAATAAAAAATAAAAAATTAGCTGGGCATGGTGGGAGGATCACTTGAGTCCTGGAGATCGAGGCTGCAGTGAGCTATGATCATACTACGGCACTCCAGCCTGGGTGATGGAGTGAAACCCTGACTCTAAAATTAAAATACATGAAGTAAAATTTCACCTCACCCCCCTTTAATTTTCCCTTTCCCCAGTTGACTTTTCTCTTTGGCAGGAGTCACCATTGCGCGGCACAGTTTACTTCTCTCTTGTTTATCGTTGTCTCTGCCATTGGACTGTAAGCTCTCTGAGGGCAGCAAGTAGTCTGCTTTCTTCATTACAATTCCCAACCCCTAGAGGGCCTGGCACATAGTAGGTGCTTCAATACTTGTCAAAAGAATAAGTGGGTAAATGGACATTTGTTTCACGTTCATCCTATTGGAAAAGAGCGTCACCATCCCTCCAGGATGAATAGCCAAGGGCAATTTCAATCTGAACAGGATGTGTAATTTCCATACTGAGAGCTGAGCACATTTAGCTCGCTTAGTAAGTCCTGATGGAACCTGACTCTGTGCTGACACTGAATCACGCAGCTGTCAGTCTTCCCAGGCCTTAAGGAACAGCGCCTCTAGTTGTTTGCAAACTTAAAAAAAAAAATACAGTGGATCCCCTCTTTTTTTCCTCAAAGAAATCTTCCTGGAATTTCATCATACAAAACATATAAAATTGATGTTTTGTTAGTATCAAACTACATGCACACATTTATAGTATTACTTATTAAATAAGGACATCGAGATTGATGAAAATACAAAGTTGACTACCTGCAATGTGATATATTGGATTGGATCCTGGAACAGAAAAAGGACATCAATGGAAAAACAAGTGACATCTGAATAAAATCTAGAGTTCACTTAAAAGTGACATACCCCTGTTGGTTTCTTAGTTTTGATAAATGGTAATGGACGTTGGTAATATTAGGAAAAAGTGAAAATGGGGGAGGGGTATTTAGGAACTGTTGGTGCTATCTTTACAAGTTTTCTGTGTATATAAAATTATTCCCAAAAAGGAAGTTTATTTTTTATTTTATTTATTTATTTATTTATTTATTTAGAGACAGAGTCCCACTCTGTCACCCAGGCTGGAGTGCAGTGGTATAATCTTGGCTCACTGCAACCTCCGCCTCCCGGGTTCAAGCGATTCTCTTGCCCCAGCCTCCTGAGTAGCTGGGATTACAGATGTGTGTCACCACGCCTGGCTAATTTTTTTGTATTTTCAGTAGAGATGGTGTTTCACCATGTTGGCCAGGCTGGTCTTAAACTCCTGACCTCAGGTGATCCACTCACTTTAGCCTCCCAAAAGTGCTAGGATTACAGGCATGCACCACCTTGCCCGGCCTAAAGAAAAAGCGTGTTTAAAAAATGTGTATTGCATCCCTGGAGGTTTAGTGGTTAGGATGTGGTGCCTCTCTCACCGGTGCAGCCGGTGAGATATATATATATATTTCTTATTGCATTAGTAAATAGATTTAACAAACAAAAAATACAAATTTGAAATTACGGTTATGGATGACAATTAGCATCTTCCACAACATGTAAATTATTGTGATGTTTTGCTTTGGTGATACAATATTGAAAAAATCTTGACTCTCTCAGCTAAGCAGTCAAAAATGGCAACAGATTTTGACAGCTGCTCACCTTGTGGTCGTAGGATATGCTCCAATTAAACCAAGAAGGCGAGAGAGGCTCATTTTGGGTACTCTAGGAGAATGGGGGAAGGAGATAGTCCACATGAGTGCAGCGCTGGTCTGCAAGGGGTTTTCATTTTGAACAAAGCACACTGGAATATGCACGTTGTTGCCTCTAGTTTTAAAATAGTTTTAAATATTTTTGAAAGATGATGTTTAGATTAAACGTTTGCATCCCCTGTGAAGCATTGCTAGGACTTGGCAAACACAGTCTGAAAACCACTGGTCTCATCCTCAGTTCCCATTTTACAGATAAGAAAACTGGGGCCTGGAGGCCGGGTGCGGTGGCTCACGTCTGTAATCCCAGCACTTTGGGAGGCCGAGGTGGGTGGATTGCTTGAGGTCAGGAATTAGAGACCAGCCTGACCAACATGGTAAAACCCCATTTCTACTAAAAATACAAAAATTAACCAGGCATGGTGGCGCATGCCTGTGACCCCAACTACTTGGGAGGCTGAGGCAAGAGAATTGCTTGAACCTGGGAGGCAGAGGTTGCAGTGAGCCGAGATCATGCCACTGCACTCCAGCCTGGGTAACAGAGCAAGACTGTGTCAAAAAAAGAAAAGAAAAGAAAAGAAAAGAAAAGAAAAAAGAAAAGAGAGACAGAAAGAAAGAAAGAAAGAAAGAAAGAAAGAAAGAAAGAAAGAAAGAAAGAAAGAAAGAAAGAAAGAAAGAAAGAAAGAAAGAAAGAAAGAAAGAAAGAAAACTGGGGCCTGTAGAGGATAAAGGACTGAGTGTTCACAAGTAGAGGATAAGCCCAAATTGTTATATTTCCATCATGAGATTCATTCCTATGGGTGGATATAACTGGTTATTTTTCCTAAATGCTTGGATAGAAAGCCATTGCATGCTTCATTCTATCTGTTCTCTTGAGGGTCATTTAGTTAGCACCATTTTTTTTTTCCTTCCATAAGCTAATGCTTTTTTTTTTTTTTAATTATATTTTAAGTTCTAGGGCACATGTGCACAACATGCAGGTTGTGCCCGGTCTTTTTTTTTTTTTTTTCTTTAAAAGGCAGCTCCAACAGAACAGTGACACATGCACAACATGTGCCACGTTGGTTTGCTGCACCCATCAACTCATCATTTACATTAGGTATTTCTCCTAACGCTATCCCTCCCCCAGCCCCCACCCGCCAACAGGTCCCAGTGTGTGATGTTCCCTGCCCTGTGTCCAAGTGATCTCATTGTTCAATTCCCACCTATGAGTGAGAACATGTGGTGTTTGGTTTGGTTTTCTGTCCTTGTGATAGTTTGCTGAGAATGATGGTTTCCAGCTTCATCCATGTCCCTGCAAAGGATATGTACTCATCCTTTTTTATGGCTGCATAGTATTCCATGGTGTATATGACTTAGAACCATTTTTTAAAGCTCCAGTGAACAATCTTTTTTTTTTTTTTTTTTTTTTTTTTTTTTTTTTTTTTTTTTTTTTGAGATGGAGTTTTGCTCTTGTCGCCCAGGCTGGAGGGCAATGGCACGATCTTGGCTCACCGCAACCTCTGCCTCACCTGCCTCCCGTGTTCAAGCCATTCTCCTGCCTCGGCCTCCCGAGTAGATGAGATTATAGGCATGTGCCACTACACCTGGCTAATTTTGTATTTTTAATAGAGACAGGGTTTCTCCATGTTGGTCAGGCTGGTCTCGAACTCCTGACCTCGGGTCATCTGCCCACCTCGGCCTCCCAAAGTGCTGGGATTCCTGGCGTGAGCAACCGTGCCCGGTCTTTTTTTTTTTTTTTTTTTTTTTCTTTAAAAGGCAGCTCCAACAGAACAGTGAACAATCTTGAACAGGTCTCCTTGTTTACATGTCTAGGGTATAATTTAAAAAGTGCCGTTGCTGGGTCTTTGGATGGACATACCCTCAACTTCACTATAAAATGCCAAATTGTTGTCCAAGAGCTGGTGAGAATTCCATCCCCACTCCAAAGCAGAGCGTGGCTCCCTGTGGCTCCACATCCTCACTGCTGGTTGGCACTGTCAGAATAGAAGGAGGAACTTTCCCCTTCTACTCCAGAAACCTTGATGGTCGCAGGACCTGGGTTCTCACCCTGAGTCTGCTCTTGCTTACTTCATGACCTTGAGGGACTTTGACTGTCCTTATCTGTGACATGAGAAGGTAGGCGTAGCTCAGAGGTTCATAATTTGAGTGTTTTTGTTTGTTTGTTTGTTTTTGTTTTGAGATGGAGTTTTGCTCTTGTTGTCCCAGCTGGAGTGCAGTGGTGCAATCTTGGCTCACTGAAACCTCTGCCTCCTGGGTTCAAGTGATTCTCCTGCTTCAGCCTCCCAAGTAGCTGGGATTACAGGCGTGTGCCACCACACCCAGCTAATTTTTGTATTTTTCAATAAAGACTGGGTTTCACCATGTTGGTCAGGCTGGTCTTGTACTCCTGACCTCAGGTAATCCACTTGCCTCAGCCTCCCAAAGCGCTGGGATTACAGGTGTGAGCCACTGCACCCGGCCCTTTGAGTGTTTTTTTTTTTTCTTCAAAATTACAATTTCATAAACCTCCTCCATAATACCAGATGTACTTGTAGTATTTGCTGATTGAGAAAATACATGATTCTAGGTGACTTGAATTCAGTAATAATTTACATTATTAATTTGTACTTCATTAAACACTATAACATGTAAGACATTTTGAAATGGCTGTGCATGTATCTGTGATCAGTATATTTATTCAGTTTATCCACAATGCTTTTTATACATATGGATGCATACTCCATACCCCATGTTTATTCACACACCCCCACATCTCCCCACCCCACAGTCACAACCCAGGGTTGGAAAATACTGGATTAGAGAATGTCAGTGAAGGAGGAAGGGAGCATAGTGGTTTCAGAAAGCCCTGGATTTGAATCCTGCTTCTGCCACTTGCTAGCTAATGACCTCAGCCTAGTTGCTTGCTTCCTGAACCCTAGTTTTCTCTTACCTGGGCACGCAGGCACAAGGCACTGTTAGAAGCATCTTCTATATATTAATGTTGTATGCTTAGAACAGCTCCTGGCACCTAAGTGTTCTTTAACTGTTAGCTCTTTTTATTATTTCAGTTAATCCTCCCAACAATCTTAAAAAAGAGTTATCATTCATTTATGTATTTTATTTATTTATTGAGACAGGGTCTGTCTCTGTCACCCAGGCTGCAGTTCAGTGGCACAAACATGGCTCACCACAACTGCAACCTCCAGGTTCAAGCAGTCCTCCCACTTTAGCTTTTGGAGTAGCTGGGACCACAGGCATGCGCCATTACACCTGGCTAATTTTTATATTTTTTGTAGAGATAGACTCTTGCTATGTTGCCCAGGCTGGTCTTGAACGTCTGGCCTCAAGAGATCCTCCTGTTTCGGCTTCCCAACAAGCAGATACTGGGATTATACGCATGAGCCACTGTGCCCAGCTCATTCATTTATTTATTCAATAGATATTTATTGAACATAAACATGTTCCAGGCATTGATTAGGCACTGGGGATATATCAGTGAACAAAACAATAAAAACTACTGCCTCTACGGAGCACACCATTATCCCAATTTTACACTGAAGGAGGCTGAAGCCCAGAGAGGCTAAGTGCGTTTTCCAAGTCCACACAGTGAGTATAGAGAAAAAGCATTCGGGTTGCTTTGTCTGGTGACGCACAAAATTCTCCCACATCGTCTGGGAACTGCTCCTTTCCACATCCAGTTCATTGAATGCTTCTTGCAGCAGCTGCTCTGGGTTCGTGACCCTGCTCCTGACCCTTGAGCCACACGGGGAACTGGGGTTCCATTCCATGTACTTGGGACCAGAGAAAGTACAAAGTGAGTTCGTGGAAACTGTAAGAGGCAAAACTTGGGAGCTGGTGGCTGCCATGTTTTCTTCCATATGGAGAATGTTAATCTGGAGTGAGAGAGAAGAATGGAGCCAAGGCCCAGAAAAAGGCAGAGACGCATAGGAGAGAGGGAGTTGCAGCCACTTTGAGACCCAGCCCCCTGCCTCTCCTTGAGTTCCTGGAGACACCCAATATCCTTATAACAAGCTTCCATTTTTTGCTTCAACTTGCAACCAAAGGAATCCTAGATAATACCTTGGGACATGGCAAGTACCTAGCGAGTGACTGCTGTAAGATTCTTTGAGCTCTTGCCACACCCTAGACTTGCTGTTTTGGTGTCTGGAACTGAGTGTCCTGCTCTTAGATAACTGCAATAGATTCACTACTTCAGAGCATGTGGCTGCAACCTAACTCTTAATAAATCAGACAGGAGCTTTCTGCATGGAAAAGAGCTGCTGTCATACATCATTTTTGTTTTCCTCTTGGGGAGAACAGCTATGTTACAGCAATAACCTGCCACGTATACATCTCAAAGCCCTATTTATATAGCCATATGGATAAATATATATAAATAGGACTCGGGAATAATAGATTAAAGGATCTGCTCATCCATAGAAGACTTATGGGGCTTTCAGGACCTAATGGTGGCCTGATTCAGTAAGAAAAATGGGTCTCTAGTAGGATGTGGCCAAGAATTCGATGAGTCCATAACCTGACAGATGCTCACCCAGGAGACAGAGAGGTCAGGGGACCTTGTGAGGGGCCAGGGACTCCGACAGAATGAGCGGTAGGTGGGAACAGGAAGGGAATGGATGTGCAAAGCCATGAACTCTGAGCTGTCTTCCTAGCTCAGCTCCTGTTCTGTGTGACCCTGAGCATGTCACTTGCCTTCTCTGAGCCTTAGTTCCTCACTCATCTATAAATGAGGAATGTGGACTTGCTGACCTACAAGGTTCTTTTTTTTTTTTTTTTTTTTGGAGATTGGGTCACACTCTGTCTCCCAGGTTGCAGTGCAGTGGCTCACTGCAGCCTCGACCTCCTGGCCTCAGGTGATCCTCCCACCTAAGCCTCTTGAGTAACTAGGACTACAGGCATGTGCCGCCATGCCTGTCTAATTTTTGCTTTTTTTTTTTTTTTCAATAGAGACAGGGCTTTGCCATATTACCCAGGCTAGTCTTGAACTCCTGGGCTCAAGCGATCTGCCTGCCTCGTCCTCCCGAAGTGTTGGGATTATAGCCGAGTCACTGCGCCCGGCTAGTTCTTTCCTGCTCTGACATTAAAATGACTCTGAGGCCTATGGTCATGATCCTCAGGATGGGGAAGGTAGGGAAGATCTCATTTGAGTTTAGCTTATCCCTAGGCCTTGATCAATCACCAGTCTCCTTAAGGGTCTCCTACATTTTGGAGGCATATGCAGAAGGAATCTGAAGTCACAAGATCACAGGTCCTGGGGCAGTTTAAATAACAATAATAACAACTGCTACAACTACTTCTCCCATTATTCGGCACAACTGCAGCTGGGTGATTTAGGTTCATGATCTGCAGCTGACATTTATTGAGGACTTACTCTGGGCCGGGCACCATTCCTTACACTTTATGTATATTATCCTGCTTCACCCTCCCAACAACCCGAGGACATAGCTTCTACAGGAGGTAGAAGCAGAAGCACAGAAGTCTAGTGCGTGTCCCAGGCCAGAGAACTGGTAAGTGGGATTGTTAAGACGCGCCCGGTAGTCTGTCTCCAGATCTGTGTTCCTCACCACTCCTGCGTACTCCCCCTTTACAAGGGCAGAAACTGAGGCTGCAGGAGGTTAATTAATCTGTGAACAGCCAGGATCCCGGGAGTTCTCAGACCTGTCCGTTTTGTGGGAAGGGAAAAAGTCTCGCTGCTCCTTGTGTTTCTTTCTGTTTTTCCAAGTCAGTCCATTTTTTTTTCTTGTAACAAAAGTCTATTTACAGAAGAGACATATAGGACCCAAGGTAACCATGCATCAGCCATGCTTCAGTGAACTCCCAAATCAAAGATGGACTGGATAACGTGTACCCGATGCTCTTGGCTTTTTCAGCATTTCAGACGGTTTTGTTGTTGCTGTTCCTTCTGTGGGTTGAAACCAGGCTTTTGTGACTTGATGAGGACACATTTTTCCGGGGGTGTAATAATGCCACTGGTGTTAGCCCTAATGCTGAAAAGAGAACGTTTGCTATTTTGGAAGAATTAATCCCAAGCTTCTTTCTTTTGCTCCTGCATTTAGAAAAGGCATTTCTGAGGCAGGTCCAGGCAAGAGTGCTGCCTCTATAATCCGCCCTCAATCATCTTAGCGCTAATCACCGAGCTTCGCTGAGTACTTCGTCATGTGCCAGGCTGGGAGCTGAAGGGTGATTTGATTCTCTTAACATCTTCTGAACGGGTATAGCTGTTACCTCCATATTACAGACAGGGCACTGAGGCGTGGAGCTTAAATGGCTTGACCAAGATGCCCCGGCAGCAAGGGGCAGAGCTGGGAATAGAACCCCGACTCCAGACATAGATTATTATCTATGTTCGTAACAAGAGCGAAACTCCGTCTCAAAAAAAAAAAAAAAAAAAGCGCGTTAAGACTGTGACGGCAGAGTATTAACCAACTGTGGGGCCCTCCTCAGTATGAGGCCCTGTGTGACTGCACAGGACAGATGCCCAGGAAGCTGGCCCTGACTACCCCTTTGGGCAGTTCCCTGGCTGTCTTCCAGCTTCCAGGCCTCTTTTCCAGGGGGATAAAAGCACCTTGGCCCAGGCAATGCGCTTTATACCACCCTGACAGCAGACTATTATTGCCACAGTCTGCTACTCCAGGAATGACCATTATGTTTGTGGGGAGCAGGAGGGGAATGAAACTGCAGGGCCTCTTGTTCAGCAAAGATTAAGATTTTAAGACTGCTGGGTGCAGTGCCTTAAGCCTGTAATCTCAGCACTTTGGGATGCTGAAGTGGGAGGATCACTTGAGCCCAGGAGTTCAAGACCAGCCTGGGTAACATAATGAGACCTCCATCTCTATCTTTTAAATATAAAGAACTAAAAAATTAAAAAGAAAAATAATGTAGGCTGGGCATGGTGGCTCATGCCTGTAATCCTAGCACTTTGAGAGGTCAAGGCAGGTGGATCACCTGAGGTCAAGAGTTCAAGACCAGCCTGACCAACATGGCAAAACCCCATCTCTACTAAAAATACAAAACTTAGCCAGGCGTGTGGCACGTGCCTGTAATCCCAGCTATTCAGGAGGCTGAGGCAGAAGAATCGCTTGACCCGGGAGGTGGAGGCTGCAGTGAGCTGAGATCGTGCCGTTGCATTCCAGCCTGGGTAACAAGAGGTGAAAAGTCCGTCTCAAACAAAAAAAGAAAAGAAAAGAGAAGAAAAAAGCGTGTTAAGACTGTGACGGCAGAGTATTAACCAACTGTGGGGCCCTCCTCAGTATGAGGCCCTGTGTGACTGCACAGGACAGATCTCCAGGAAGCTGGCCCTGACTACCCCTTTGGGCAGTTCCCTGGCTGTCTTCCAGCTTCCAGGCCTCTTTTCCAGGGGCATAAAAGCACCTTGGCCCAGGCAATGTGCTTTATACCACCCTGACAGCTATGAAAAAGACTGGCATAGACTGGGCTTTAGAAAGTTGGGTTGCTGCAGGTTCCTTCTGAGCAGCAGGCAGAGAGGGCTCAAGCCGGACTGGGTGCCCCAGCCCACCTTCTGCCTCATTAGTGCCCCCAAGGGCTGACACTTGGCCAAGCCCCACCCCACCTCCAGGCTGTGTCTTGGAAGTGGGGAGAACATAGCCCCTCTGCACTCCTCCCTGTCTCTGCCCATCCTGTGCTATGTTCATGATGGGGCCTCCTGAAGGTTCAGAGAGGACCAGAACATTGTCCTTTCTCTAAGCTTTGGTTTATTAAGCAATGGAGAAATGTCAAAATGGATTGCAAAAATTGTGGTGTGCTTCAAATGTGTGCGTGTTTAAAATTAAGGCCATTATTATAAAAACAAATAAAATGCAATATAAATGTGCTTTGCCCAAGACAGTTACTGTATTTATTCATTCCCAGTTCACATACACAGTAGAACCCGGTAATGGAATACGTGGTGTTATGATATAGATGGGCTGTTGTCCACGGCTTCTGCTTCATATCTCCCATAGCCCCTATTACAACCTTTGGTTATAATGTTGGGTGTATTAGGCCTCAGGGGCAGGCTTCAGGAAACAGAATCTCTCTCCTGCCCTCCATTCACCTGTCTCAAGATAGGACTCTCATTTTCTTTTTTTATTGAGATGGAGTCTTGCTTTGTCGCCCAGGCTGGAGTGTAGTGGCGCAATCTCAGCTCACTCCAACCTCCGCCTCCGGGGTTCAAGTGATTCTCCTGCCTCAGCCTCCTGAATAGCTGGAATTACAGGTGCCCACCACCATGCCCAGCTAATTTTTGTATTTTTAATAGAGACAGAGTTTCACCATGTTGGCCAGGCTAGTCTTGAACTCTTGACCTCAGGTGATCCGCCCGCCTCAGCCTCCCAAAGTGTTGGGATCACTGGCGTGAACCACCGCACCTGGCCTCAACTTCCCCTACCTTTCTGATTGTGGGTCTTAAGGTTGTCTTCAGAGAGGGTCCCACCCTATACCCTGTGGGGGAAATGCCTTGAAACTTCCATAAATACCCAAGAGGACTGGATTGGGGGAGCTCCCGGGTAGCTGAACATGTGAAGCATGGTACCCCGGGGAGGGGATGGAAGCTCCGCACCCTTTCTCCTATACCCTATGCATCTCTTCATCTGTATCCTTTGCAATAGTCTATTTTTTTTTTTTTCTTTGGAGATAAAATCTTGCTCTGTGCCCAGGCTGGAGTTCAGTCGTGCAATCTTGGCTCACTGCAACCTCCACCTCCTGGGCTCAAGCCATCCTCCCACCTCAGCCTCTTGAGTAGCTGGGATTATAGGCATGTGCCATCACGCCTAGCTAATTTTTGTATTTTTTGTAGAGACAAGGTTTCACCGTGTTGGCCAGGCTAGTCTTGAACTCCTGGCCTCAAGCGATCTGCCCACCTTCACCTCCCAAAGTGCTGGGATTACAGGCATGAGCCACTGTGCCCGGCTGCAATATCTCTCATAATAAACTGGTAAATGTGAGTGTTTTCCTGAGTTCTGTGAGCTCCTCCAGCAAATTAATTGACCCAAAAAGGGTTGTGGGAGCAATCGTGAAGTCAACCAGTCAGAGGTTTCAGAGGCCTGGACTTGCACTGGTGTGTGCTGGGGGGCAGTCCTAGGGACTAAACCCTCAGCCTGTGGGAGCTGACACTATCGTAGTGTCTGAACTGAATTGAAGGACACCCCCCTGGTGTCCGCTGCTTGGTGTGTGGGGGAAGAAACACACACACCTTTGGTCACAAAAATTCTGTGTTGATTGCTGTGGTGTGAGAGCCGAGGAAAAATGTGGCTGGAGAGAGTTTTTCCCTACAGAATATAATTATTTTTTAGTTTTCATTGAGGTATAATGCACAAAGTATGGGGAAAGCGCACTGATCTTAGATGTTCCACTTGCTTTTTATATATGTATGTACCCCTATAACCACTACCCACATCAGGATGTTTACAGCACCTAAAAGGTTCTCTCACTCCCCTTCAAAGTCAGTATCCCCGAAGAGGTCAGTGCCATTATGGGTTCTATCACCCATTAGTTGGTTTTACTTGTTCTTAGATTTTCTATACATGGAATAATATAGTATATATTCTTTTGTGCTTGGTGTCTTTCTCTGAACATAATGTCTGTGAAATCCCTCATGTTTTTGCATGTGGCAGTGGTTTATTCGTTTTATTGTTGAGTAGAATTCCATTATGTGAATATGCTGCAATATATTCCCCATTCTCTTGCTGAAACGGGCATTTGGGTTGCATCCAGTTTGGGGCTATTAGGAGGAAAATGCTGTCAACGTTCTTGGATGCTCTTTTTTTGGTGGATATATGCACTCATTTCTCGTGGCTAGGGTATGCATATGTTCAGTTTTCTGAAGTGGTTGTACCAGTTCCCACTCACATAGCAATGCATGAGAGAGAATATACATTTAAAACAGTAGGATGAATGTCCTCTTCTTTTGATCTGTTTGGTGTTCCTCTGTGAATACAGCATTTTGCAGAGATGTCCAAGTTTGAATAGGATTCTGGGCAGCCCCCTGGTATCTCACTGGGACCACATATGATAGGAAAATTTCACAGAGGTGCTGCTTTCTCTCAGGAGCCTCTGTACCCCATCTCCTCCACATTACTCTCCAGCCACCGGGGCAGGGGCTTTGGGGCTATGATGCCTCCAATCTGACTAACTCTGTCAATAAGGTCATGGAAGGGAAAACTAAACCAAGAAAGAAAGGGCCAGAGGGGAAAAACGAGGGGGAAGGAAGTGGTCCCATGTGACAGATAGTCCCATGGGATCTTGGGAAAGCTGTGTGGATATCTAACCCAGGATCCTCAACTGCCTTCACTTTTTGGGCAGCTCCCATGGGCCAGGCATATTCGCTGCTTTGTGCAACCATTCCAACAACCTTGTAAATTCGCTATTATTAGACCTTCCCGTGTGTCAGGCACCTCACTAATATTCATTATCTCTAATCTTCATGACTCCTCCATGGACAAAAGAGAAAAAGGTAGAGCAGAAAGGTAAGTCGCTCGCACAGGACCACATAGCCAGGAAGTGCCATCCTAGGTCGAACCAGACCCTGCCTGGCACAGGGAGGAAGCCTTGTGGTACCCGACAAGTGGAGCCTCTGTCATCAGAAGTGATTCACTCTCATGATGTGTGACCTGTGTACATGTATCACAGGGTATGAGAATGAACACAACTTCCGGCATAGGTGTTGCCCATCTGAAAGGCTAAGCACAAATGGATGTTTTACACATTGAATTACATTACTTACCAGGGGAGCTGACTTTTTAAAAAAAGATCTAAAAGGAGACATAGGGAGAGGCTGTTGGGAAATGTGACCATATCTTCTGTGTGGATTTTATAGTTGGGACTTGCATGGAGCCACTCCCCGCTGCCTCCCTCCCACTGTGGTGCTAGCATGTGTACATTGCAAGAGGCTCAGTGTCCTATCTTGGTTTGCAGAGACCCAGAAGTGGTCAGGGTCCCTGACTCTTGCTCTTTGCTTTGTGGCCAGGTAGGTGTCCACAGCCCACAGGATTCATGTTCACGCAAGAGGGGCAGGCTCCTCTCCTTTCCCTACTTCCCACCCCAACACCTGTGGAGGGGCCACTCATTTATGCCAGGTCTGTTTATTTCAGAGTCTGTGAAGAAAGCTAACACAGCTAGTAAAGTCATAGAAAGGGATGCCCTGCAGTTCCAAAAATAATTGTTCTGTTTGTCCCCTCAGATGGGTGAGAGGAGAAATCATGAGCTCTGGATGGGACATGCTCATTCTATGGCTGGTCACCATGATCACTCAGTCATCTAAGGGGAGCAGTCCTGGTGCTGGCCATACTACTCTTGGGCAGGGGGGCTGTTACCAGTGGTAGTTATCCATACGTGTCTGCAGCAATCTCAGTTTTTGGCTCCTGAGAAGAAAGAATTCGACTGAAGGGCATAAGAAAGGAGAGACTGAGGCAAGTTTTGGAGCAGGAGTGAAAGCTTATTAAAAAGCTTTAGAGCAGGCTGAGCGCACTGGCTCGCACCTGTAATCCCAGCACTTTGGGAGGCCGAGGCGGGCAGATCACTAGGTCAGGAGATTGAGACCATCCTGGCTAACATGGTGAAACCCTGTCTCCACTAAAAATACAAAAAAATTAGCTGGGCGTGGTGTCAGGTGCCAGTAGTCCCAGCTACTTAGGAGGTTGAGGCAGGAGAATGGTGTAAACCTGGGAGGCGGAGCTTGCAGTGAGCCAAGATAGCCCCACTGCACTCCAGCCTGGGCTAAAGTGTGAGACTCTGTCTCCAGCGGAAAAAAAAAAAAAAGCTTTAGAGCAGTAAGGAAAGGAAGGAAAGTACGCTTGGAAGAGGGCCAGGTGGGCGACTTGAGAGACCAAGGGCACAGCTTGACATCTTGACTCGGGGTTTTATACGTTGGCATACTTCCGGGATCTTGCGTTACTTCTCCCTACTCTGAAGATCTTATTGGGAAGCTGCTGATCAGTTTCAGGTGTTTTCTGTCTATTAGGAGACTGCCTTTCCCCGGCGCCGGCTGCGACCAATTATTATTTTAGAGAAACAGTTAACAACTGCCTGACCATCACCTGATGGTTGCCCGTCACTCCTAGTGTGTGTGGTGTGTAGGAGCTGTTTTCCCCGCCCCCTGCTCTAGCTGACTAGCTACCTCGTGTGGGAAGGAGCTCCCCAAACTCCCACTGCCCAGCCTGCTCCTCTCTAGAACAACCAGACTTTGTGGCCACAAAGAATTCTTCAAGCTAGGCACAGCGGCTCACACCTGTATTCTCAGCACTTTAGGAGGCTGAGGCAGGAGGATCTCTGGAGCCCAGAATTCAAGACCAGCCTGGGCAATGTAGCAAGACCCTGTCTCTACTAAAAAAAATTTTTAAAAAACAGTTCGTGGTGAGAGATGTTCTTGCTTCTGCCCAGGAACAGCTGGCAATGCCAAGTCAACAGTAGCAGAGGGCTTTTCTGTGAGTTCTTATCAGGGCCACCCTTAAAGGCAGGCACCAGAAGGCTGGGTGCGGTGGCTCATGCCTTTAATCCCAGCACTTTGGGAGGCCGAGGCAGGCAGATCACTTGAGCTCAGTAGTTAAGAGACCAGCCTGGCCAACATAGTGAAACCCTGTCTCTACTAAAAATACAAAAATTAGCCAGGCATGATGGTGTGCACTTGTAGTCCCAGCTGTTCGGAAGGCAGAGGAAGGAGAATCGTTTGTACCCGAGAGGTGGAGGTTACAGTCAGCCAAGATTGTACCACTGCACTCCAGCCTGGGCAACTGAGCAGGCACTAGAGCTTCTGGAGCTATGAAAATGTATTGTTCTGAGAGGTGACAGAAGGGCAAAAGATGAAGGTTAGATGAATGGAGGGGAGTTCATATTTTTTCAATGTGCTAGGAACTGTGTGAGGTGCTTCCACATGCCTTATCCTGTTTGCTCTTCACAGCAGTCCCATGAAATAGATACTATGTATTATAAATCCCAGCCCACTCCCCCCGCATTGCTGGCCTGCAACCAGTGTGCTCATAGGGAGTCCTGTGCTCAGGACACCTGTGCTGTTTAATGCCCTGTTGTCACTGTGATGTGGTTTGGCTCTGTGTCCTCACCCAAATCTCATCTTGAATTGTAATCCCCACGTGTCGAGGGAGGGGCCTGGTGGGAGGTGTTTGGATCATGGGGGTGGTTTCCCCCATGCTGTTCTCACGATAGTAAGTGAGTGCTCACGAGATCTGATGGTTTTAAAGTGTGGCATTTCCTCCCTCCCGTGCTCTCTCTCTCTCACTCCTGCTGCCTTGTGAAGAAAGTGCTTGCTTCTCCCTTCGCCTTCTGCCACGATTGCAAGTTTCCTGAGGCCTCCTCAGTCATCCAGAACTGTGAGTCAATTAAGCTTCTTCCCTTTATAAATCCCCCAGTCTCAGGTATATTGTTATAGCAGTGTGAGAATGAACTACGCACTGCATTTCCATCTTGCACTGGACTCCACAAATTTGGTAGCAGGTCATGATTATACCCACTTTATAAATGAGGAAACTGAGGCTCCAAAAAGTTATATAACCTGCCCAAGGCCATAGCTAGGAAATGATAGATTTTGTACTTGGGAGTCAGACAGCCCTGTGTTCAAGACCCAACTCACCATTATGGTGCATTTCATTCAACAAAGTGTATATACCGAGGCCGGGTACAGGGACTCACACCAGTAATCCCAGCATTTTAGGAGGCCAAGGCAGGAGGATTGCTTGAGGCCAGGAGTTTAAGACCGGCCTGGGCAAAGCAAGACCCTGTCTCTATTCTATGAAAATAAAAGTATAGGTATTGAGCATCTGCTCTAAGGCTGATATTCTCCTAGGCTCTTGGGATTCATCAGTGAGCAAAATAAAGTCCCTACCCTCATGGGGCTTGCACTCTAACAAGGTGTGTGGTATGCGAGTGCTTTGGCTTTTAAAATGAGGTCCCTGGATCTGCAGCCCCAAAACTTGTTAGAATCAGACACTCTGTGGGTGGGCCCAACAGTCAGTGTTTTAACAATCCTTCCAGGTGATTCTAATGCAACTCAAGTTTGAGAAACTGAGCTAAAAGGTAATACCAAATGCAGAGCAATAAGGGAGGGAGATGGGGAGTCTGCAGTTTAAACAGGATGGTCAAGGAGGGGCTCAGTGAAGGCTTCCCTCTGAGCAAAGCTGTGAAGGACATGAGGAGGTTGCCCCCTCTTGGGGACACATGAGCCAGGCGGAGGCGGCGGCTGGCAGAGAGCCCTGAGGGCAGGAGTGTGAGGAGCATGAGGGAGAGTGAGGGGCCAATGGCAGGGATGAAGTGTGGCAATGAGGAGGCCATGTTTCATGTGTCACCAAACCTCTGATTCTAATATGCTTTTCTTGCATATTCAAGCCATGTGACTGTTGCCTGGAGGGACCATTTGGGTATAGCCAACCGCAGAGGAGCAGGACAAATGAGTTGTTTCTCAAGATGGGCAATCATGCCTTTCAAGGAGAAGACAGAGGACCCAAGTGTTCTCCAGTTTCCCCTCCAGCTTGAGTTATCTGAAAGCACTGCTTAATGAATACACCAATCGGGCTTCACTGGGGAACAGAGGCTCCTAGCCAAGGCCCTTGATGTGGCATTCTCATTTTCTGGGTGGTAACCCTGAGGATAGATCAGGGACATTTTCATTAAGTGTCAAGTGTTTCTTGAGCTCCAGCAAATGACGCAGGAAGCTTCAGGACTCGACCACAGGGACAGCAAATCTGCCATCTAAAGGCTTTCCTCAAACTTTCAGGGCCACACTTTTCATGCAGCGTGAAATCCCAAGGGAAAAAAATATTGGCACTGTTGACCAGCAGGGGCTCACCTTCTGCCTCGGAAGAGGCCCTGCCTCTGGTGACTTTGTAGTCTCATCTCCCAGGTAGGTCCCCCTCCTCCTCTGTTTGTCTCTTTCTCATTGTGTTCCTAGTCTCGGCCCATTTTATAGATGTGAAAGCTGAGCCTCAGCTGGGAAATCATCTGTAAAATGGGGATAATGAGGAATTCAATGCAATGATACACAGTGCACTTAATATACTATCTGACATAATAAAATCAGCACTCAAATGTTGGCTAATATTATCCAGCTGTCCAACCTGGAAGTTATCTTCCATGTTCACTTCTCATCACCCCCACATACAGTCCTTCAGTCTATTTGTCCTATACCCTTAATATTTCTTCCTTCTTCTTTTCTTCTACCACTACTAACAGTCCAAGTCCTCATCATCCCGCATTTGAGGGAGGTACAGATTCTGCACAAGGGCTGAGATGGAGCTAGTAAGTGGTGGATTTGGCATGGAAACCCAGGACTGCTGAGATCCAAGACTTCAGTGATTCTCACATTAATGCATGGATTGGAATCACCTGGAGTGCTTGTTAAAATACAGATTACTGGGCCCTATTTCCGGGGGGTCTGATTCAGTGACTCTCACATTAACGCATGTATTGGAATCACCTGGAGTCTTTGTTAAACTACGGATTACTGGGCCCTATTTCTGAGGGGTCTGATTCAGTGATTCTCACATTAATGCATGTATTGGAATCACCTGGAGTGCTTGTTAAAATACAGATTACTGGGCCCTATTTCTGGGGGGTCTGATTCAGTGACTCTCACATTAACACATGTATTGGAATCACCTGGAGTGCTTGTTAAACTACGGATTACTGGGCCCTGTTTCTGAGGGATCTGATTCAGTGGTTCTCACATTAATGCATGTATTGGAATCACCTGGAGTGCTTGTTAAAATACAGATTACTGGGCCCTATTTCCGGGGGGTCTGATTCAGTGACTCTCACATTAACGCATGTATTGGAATCACCTGGAGTCTTTGTTAAACTACGGATTACTGGGCCCTATTTCTGAGGGGTCTGATTCAGTGATTCTCACATTAATGCATGTATTGGAATCACCTGGAGTGCTTGTTAAAGTACAGATTACTGGATCCTATTTCCGGGGGTCTGATTCAGTGGGTCTTGGGTGAGGAACAAGAATTTGCTTTACTAGCAAGTTCCCAGGTGATGCTGATGCTGTTGATTCAGGGGCCACACTTTGGGAACCAATGCATTTTAGCAAACTGGTGGTTCTCAACCCTGGCTGTACATTGCAATCACCTGAGCACTTAAAAATTCTGATGCCAGCTCCCCTCTCTGAAAATCTGATTGAATTGGTCCACAGTGGTGTCCAGACATTGGCATTGTTTTCTAATGTGCAGCCAGGAATGAGGATCACTCCTCTAAACGCTGTCAATAGGGAGTATAGAAGGAGTAGCAGGTTCCTGAAGGCAAATAATGGTCCCTTTTCCCTAAAATACAGAAACATAATGACTTCTGCTTTCAAGCTCAAAATCCACAGCATTACAAACCAATCTGTTCAGCCCCGGTTAGATGCTAACTGAATTTCCTCTCTGGGCTGGATCTTGTTCTCTGTGGCTTTTTCAACAACCTGAGTGTGGACTGATTGAGGCCAACTGTTTGGTGGGAAATGACAAGATGGAAGTCCGTTGAGAAGCTGATGACAGGTCTACCTTGCAACTGGGCATTTTTCTTGCAAATAATAATCTGTGGTGATTTCACTTAAGTTTGCAGAAGCATGTTTTACGACCATAGTCCTTGCATAATTATGCAACGGAAATGTATTTGAAATTGCTTAAATGGTTATATAGGCAGGATTTGCTCAAGCATTTAATGTATACTTTTTAAAAGTCCACACGCCATTGGATTACCATTGAAATAAGCTGTTGAAATTGGAGTTTGCTGTTCCCAGTTTAGTGCTGAGAAACAGGAGGGTGTTTTGTATAACCTAAAAGCAATAATGCATTTAGAAGGCAGGCATTAATTCTTTCTAAGGATGATTAAATCTTATCTTGTGATTAATTGTTTAGGAACTAGGCATGGAGGCTGTGGCTACTGCCTTAAAGCACAAGGAAAGTAAAAACAAACCCCCCAAACCAAAAAAGTCCAAACAAAAAAGAAAAGGTGAATATCTTAGTTCATTGGCTATTAATACAAAAACGGTGAGGATGTTGTCTGGATAGAAGAGGAAGAAGAGAAGTTGGAATCATGGAATGGCAGGCCTTCAGACTTGGAGCTGAAGAAGGCATCTAACCAGGGAGCTCAAGTCCAATGCCTACGGAAGTCTAAATGAGTGAAGGACCAGCATGTGCCTCTTTTTTCGTTTCTTTTCTTTCTCTTTCTCTCTCTCTCCCTTCCATCCCTCCCTCCTTTCTTTTCCTTCTCTTTCTTTCTCTCTTTCTTTCTTTCGATGGTGTTTCACTCTTGTTGCCCAGGCTGGACTGCAGTACAGTGGTGCAATCTCAGCTCACTGCAACCTGTGCCTCCCGGGTTCAAGCAATTCTCCTGCCTCAGACTCCTGAGTAGCTGGGATTACAGGAATACGCCACCACATCCAGCTAGTTTGTTGTTGTTGTTTTTTGAGATGGAGTCTCGCTTGGTTGCCTAGGCTAGAGTGCAGTGGCGCAATCTTGGCTCACTGCAACCTCCACCTCCGGGGTTCGAGCAATTCTTCTGCCTCAGCCTCCTGAGTTGCTGGGACTACAGGTGTGTGCCACCACGCCCCACTATTTTTTGTATTTTTAGTCGAGACGTGGTTTCACCATATTGGCCAGGCTGATCTTGAACTCCTGACCTCGTGATCTGCCTGCCTCAGCCTCCCAAAGTGCGGGATTACAGGCGTGAGCCACCGCACCCAGCCTGTATTTTTATTTTCATTTTTTTTTTTTTAGTAGAGATGGGGTTTCTTCATGTTGGTCAGGCTGGTCTCTAACTCCCAACCTCAGATGATCCGCCCATCTCGGCCTTCCAAAGTGCTAGGATTACAGGCATGAGCCACCATGCCTGGCCGTGCCCCTTTCAAAAGGAGCAGCCAGCTGTTCCATCCATGAATGTGGGCCCCATTCCATCAAACTTCTCTAAGTTTTCAAGATAAGACAGAATTCAAGACTTTTTCTTTTGTTTTGAGACAGGACCTCACTCTGTCACCCAGGCTGGCATGCAGTGGTGCGATCTTGGTTCACTGCAACCTCTGCTTCCCGGGTTCAAACAATTATCTTGCCTCATCCTCCTTAGTAGCTAGGACTACAGGTGTGAGCTACCAATACCTGGCTAATTTTTGTAGAGATAGGGTTTCGCCCTGTTGGCCAAGCTGGTTTCAAACTCCTGAGTTCAAAGCAATCCACTTACCTTGGCTTCCCAGAGCACTGGGATTACAGGTATGAATCACAGAGCCCAGACTAGAATTCAAGATTTTAATATAAACTTTCCCAATTTAAAAAGGTGCTTAGGCTGGGTGTGGTGGCTTACCCAGCACTTTGGGAGGCCAAGGTGGGCAGATCACCTAAGGTCAGGAGTTTGAGACCAGCCTGGCCAATATGGCAAAACCCCTGTCTCTACTAAAAATACAAAAATTACCTGGGCGTGGTCGCAGGTGCCAGTAATCCCAGCTACTCAGGAGGCTGAGACAGGAGAATCACTTGAACCTGGGAGGCGGAGCTTGCAGTGAGCTGAGATGGCGCCACTGCACTCCAGTCTGGGTGACAGAAGTGAAACTCCGTCTCAAAACAAACAAACAAAACTCATTTAGGCTGGGCGTGGTGGCTCATGCCTGTAATCCCAGCATTTTGGGAGGCTGACATGGGAAGAATGACTGAGGCCAGGAGTTTGAGACCAACCTGAGCAATATAGCAAAACCACATCTCCACAAAAAATTACATATAAAAAAGCAAGGCAGCCAGGCACGGTGGCTTACATCTATAATCCCAGCACTTTGGGAGGCCAAGGTAGGTGGATCATGAGGTCAGGAGATCATGACCATCCTGGCTAACACGGTGAAACCCCATCTCTGCTACAAATACAAAAAATTAGCTGGGTATAAACCCCATTTCTACTAAAAATACAAAAATCAACCGGGTGTGGTGGCGGGCACCTGTAGTCCCAGCTACTCAGGAGGCTGAGGCAGGAGAATCGCTTGAACCCAGGAGGCAGAGGTTACAGTGAGCCGAGATCACGCCACTGCACTCCAGCCTGGGAGACAGAGTGAGACTCTGTCACAAAAAACAAAAACAAAACGAAACAGCAAAACGACCAGGCATGATGACATATGACCGTAGTCCCAGCTACTCAGGAGGCTGAGGTGGGAGGATCTCTTGAACCCAGGAGTTAAAGGGTGCAGTGAGCTATGATAGCACCATTGCACTCCAGCCTGGGTGATCTTATCTCTCTCTTTTTTTTTTTTTTTTTTTTTTTGAGATGGAGTCTCACTCTGTCGCTCAGGCTGGAGTGCAGTGGCGTGATCTTGGCTCACTGCAACCTCTGCCTCCTGTGTTCAAGCGATTCTCCTGCCTCAGCCTCCCAAGTAGCTGGGACTACAGGTGTCCACCACCACGCCTGGCTAATTTTTTTTGTATTTTTAGTAGAGACAGGGTTTCACCATGTTTGCCAGGCTGGTCTCAATCTCCTGGCCTCAAGTGATCTGCTCACCTTGGCCTCCCAAAGTGCTGGGATTACTGGCATGAGCCATCACGCCCAGCCAGGACCTTGTCTCAAGAAAGAAAGAAAGAAGAAAGAAAGAGAGAGAGAGAAAGAGAAAGAAAAAGAAAGAAAGCTTGTTTAAGATAAATATTCTGTGGGCTTTATTTAGATCATATCAATGATCTTGCCCAATCCCCTTATTTTACAGAGAAGAAACACGCCCTAGAGGTTTATTGATTTAAATAAAGGCAGTCCACTCAGAGATCCTTTGCCTTCAGGGCGTTCACAGTCATGTGTGGGGAAAAGATAGGAAATAAGAGGTGGACTATGATGGAGTGGCCTCTAGAATGCAGTTAATGGAGAAGCGGTGGTCAGGAAGGACTTCTCTCTAGGGAGGAATTCTCAGCTGAGTCTTGGCAGAGTAATAGGAGTTAGCCAACAGGAATGATGCTGCTTTGCAAACACCCAGGGACATGAATGGTTGAAGAACCGCAGGCAGCTGTGGGACTGAACCCAGGTATAGAACCAAAAGGTCACAGGCTGAACCCCAAGGAGACTCTGAGTAATTGTGAGATTCTGATATGGCTAAAACTGTAGCCCATACCCCAAGATTTATTTTCGCAGTGATGAAGGAAAAAGATGAGTTAAGTGTCTGAGAATCTGAGAGCGGGGCTTAGCCACGCCTGAGGAAAAGTGTGATATGTCAGGTGGTGAAGTATAGTTTTGGCTTTTGGTTTTTTTCCTACTTGCTCTGAAATCAGCATTCCAAGCTCTATCATCAGAACCCCTGAAAGGCTGCCTGATTCCTTCATGGAAATAGCTCCTTCTGCTTTTAAGAGCTCCCAGTGTTCTGAGTGGATGAGTCTTCACATTTCAAAAATCAACGTGATTTCCCTTCCGTAACCTTGGCATTCATTGCACCTGATCAGGAGGTTTTCTTTTTCAGTCCTGATGCCTTAAAAGAGGGAATCCAGATTGTTTTTCTGTGTTCCATGTGCTTGGGGGGGGCTTTTTTTTTTTTTTTTTTTCCTACTCATATTGTTACTCAAACAGGGACCATTAGGTGTGGACAGGAATAAAGGTTGTCTTATTTCCTCCCTAGGTCAATTGTTAACTGTCTGTCTCCATGACTTCTTTAAATGTTGACGTCTCACTACTTTCAGTGTTTCCTTGGCACTGTGATAGACTTTAGGATCTGGACTCTGCCCCTGCCTCCATGAAGCAGGAAAGAGACAGCCATGGGCGATCAAAGTTGATATGGTTTGGCTTTGTGTCCCCACCCAAATCTCACCTTGAATTGTAATCCCTATAATCCCCACCTGTCAAAGGCAGGAACAGGTAGAGGTAATTGAATCGTGGGGATGGTTTTTCCCTCATGCTGTTCTCAAGATATTGAGTCTCATGAGATCTGATGGTTTTATGTGTCTGGCATTTCCTCTGCTGGCACTCATTCTCCTGCCACCCTGTGAAGACGTGCCTTCCATTGTGATTGTAAGTTTCCTGAGGCCTTCCCAGTCATCCAGAGCTGTCAGTTACACCTCTTTCCCTTACAAATTATGCAGGCTCGGGTACTCCATAGCAACGTGAGAATGGACTAATACAAAAGTCATGACATGGTTACATATGATGTCTTCCAACTGCAACTACAACAAAATTACAAAACAGAATCAGGGGTTTAGCAGGAATCTTATGGCAGGGAGTCGAGAGTTTGATTCCTTTTATTGTTGGGAACTCTGACTCTACAAGCAAATGAATCTTGACCTGCCATTTATTTTTTACTTCTCTTAAATTAAAGAAGAAGAAATGGTCCAGGTATTGTGGCTCATGCCTTTAATCCCAGCACTTTGGGAGGCCAAGGAAGGTGGGTTACCTGAGGTCAGGAGTTTGAGACCAGCCTGGCCAACATGGCGAAACTCTGTCTCTACTAAAAATACAGAAATTAGCCAGGTGTGGTGGTGTTTGCCTGTAATCCCAGCTACTCAGGAGCCTGGGGCAGGAGAATCACTTGAACCCGTGGGACAGAGGCTGCAGTGAGCTGAGATTGTGCCACACACTCTGGCGTAGGTAACACAGCAAGACTCCATCTCAAAAAAAAAAAAAAAAAAAAAAAAGCCAGGCGCAGTGGCTCACGCCTGTAATCCCAGCACTTTGGAAGGCCAAGGTGGGCAGATCATGAGGTCAGGAGATCAAGACCATCCTGGCTAACACGGTGAAATGCTGTCTCTACTAAAAAAAATTAGCTGAGTGTGGTGGCGGGTGCCTGTAGTCCCAGCTAACTCGGGAGGCTGAGGCAGTAGAATGGCATGAACCCGGGAGGCAGAGCTTGCAGTAAGCCAAGATCACACTACTGCACTCCAGCCTGGGCAAGACTCTGTCTCGAAAAAACAAGAAATGGAGGTAAAATTTACATAACAAAATCATCATTTTAACCACTTTCGAGTATTGAGTTCAGTTATTATTTTTTTTTAGCATAATGCCATGTAACCATCACCATGATCTAATTTCTCAATATATTACCCCCAAAAGAAACCCCATACCTGCTCCTCATTCTCTTACCCCTAGCTCCTGGCAAACAATCTACTTTCTATCTCTCTGGATTTGCCCATGGACATTTCACGTAAATGGAATCATGCAATATGTGGCCTTTTCTTTCTGCTTCTTTCACTTAGCATAATGTTTTCAAGGTTCATCCATGTTGTAGCATATATCAATGCGTCATTGCTTTTTATGGCTGAATAATGTTCCATTGTATGGATATACTAAATTTTGTTTATCCATTCATCAGTTGACAGGCATAGGGGTTGTTACCACCTTTTGGCTATTTTGAGTAGTGCACCTATGAACATCTGTGTACAAATTTTTGTCTGAACACTTGTTTCAATTCTTTTCAGGTACACAGCTAGGAGGTGAATTGCTGGGTCACGTGATAATTCTATGTTTAACTTTTCGAGGAACTGCCACACGTTTTTTACAGTGGCTGAACCATTATACATTCCTACCAGCAATTTATTAGGGTTGCAATTTCTCCACATTCTCACCAACACTTGTCATTGTTTGTCTTTGTTATTATAGTCATCCTTGTGGGTGTGAAGTGATATCTCATTGTAATTTTAATTTTCATTTCCCTGGCTAGTGATGCTGAGCATCTTTTCATATGCTTGTTGGCCATTTGTATATGCTCTTTGGAGATATGTCTATTCAAGTTCTTTGTTAATTTTTCATTGGGTTGTTTGTTTTGTTTTGTTTTCCTTTTTAGAGATAGGATCTTGCTTTGTCACCCAGGCTGTAGTGCAGTGGCACAATCATAGCTCACTGCAACCTCAAACTCCTGGGCTGAAGTGATTTTCCCACCTTATCCTCCCAAGTAGCTGGGACTAGAGGTATATGCCACCATGCCCAGCTAATTTCTAAATTTTTTGTAGAGACAGGGTCTTGCTTTGTTGCCCAGGTTTGTCTCCAACTCCTGGTTTCAAGTGATCCTTAAGCCTCAGCCTCCTAGAGCACTGGGATTACAGGTGTCAGCCACTGTGTCTGGCCTGTTTGTCTTTTTGTTGTTGACTTGTAAGAGGTCTTTATATATTGTGGATTCTTTGTATGTTCTGGACTCATATCTATGATTTGTAAATATTTTCTCCCATTCCATAGACTGTCTTTTCAATTTCTTGACAGTGTTCTTTGAGGCACAAAAGTTTTAAATTTTGATGAAATCCAATTTATCTATGTTTTATTTTGTTTGTGCTTTTGGGGATCTAAGAAAATTTTGCCTTATACAAGGTCACAAAAATTTTCACCTATGTTTCATTCTAAGAACTGGTTTCTTACATTTAGGTATTTGATCCATTTTGAATTAATGTTTGTTTGTGGTATGAGGTGGGGACCCAACTTTATTTTTTTGCATGTGGATATCTAGTTGTCTTGGCAACATTTATTGGAAAGACTATTCTTTCACCATTACATGGCCTTGGCATGTTTGTCAAAAATCAGTTGACAATAGATGTGTGGGTTTATTTCTGAACTCCCAATTATATTTTTACCATTTATCCTTATGCTAGTATCACACTGGTTAGATTACTATAGCTTTGTAATATAGTTGTGTCCAATGTAGTTGTGTCACACCCCTGCCTTCCCCCACCCCCATTTAATTGCCCTGGCCAGAACCTCTAGTACAATGCCAAATAAAAATGGCAAGAGTGGAAGTGCTTGTCTGCTTCCTGATCTTTAAGGGGAAAGCCTTCAGTCTTTTGCCATTCAGTATGATGATGGTGAAGGCACTTTCATAGATGCCCTTATCAAGGTTAATGAAGGTTTCCTTCTACTTGTAAAGTGTTTTCATCACGAAAGGGTATTGAATTTTTTAAAGTATTTATTCTGTGTCTACTGACACGGTCATATTTTTTCTTTATTAATACGAGATATTTTTTTCTTCTTGACACCAAATACATGGTATCTTTTCCAATACCACTTCTCAAGTTCTTTGATGCCAACTGCACGGCCAGTAATCCAATTCAATTCTGACATGAACTATCCAAAGTTAGCCCAGGCCTGAGAGGTTAAAGGCTCAGTCCCATAACACTGCTCCCACTTCAGACACCAGCCATAAATGGAGTGCCCAGGCGACTCACATTTCTACCCAGCCGACTACAATTTTGGGAGTTCCAATCACCCCTCCCCAGGTTCAATAATTGAATAGAATGACTTTCAGAACTCAGGAAAACGCTGTTTCCAGTTTGTAATAAAATATGCAACTCAGGAGTAGCCAAATGGAAGACATGCATTGGGCAAGGTACATGATTTAAAAATTCAGTAAATATTGATTGCATTAATGACATAAATGCCACTGCCTAACAACAGAGTATTTCTGAATGTTTTAGTTGTGTGTGTGTGGTTAATTTGTGGTGGTGGTGGTGGTGGTGGTGGTGGTTCTATAGCATCTAAGGTGAATTGCCCCTAGTCATCACTGTCCTGTATCTCAGTGTACCTGACTTGTCACAACCTCTTGGAAATGGCTGTCCAGGGGTTCATACAGGTGAGCCTTTCCTGGAGTCAAACCAGAGCTGACAACTATACAGAAATCCTGTGACCTTGACCATGTTAACATTTGGACTAGCTAAATCAGACAATAGATCTTTACCTTCCAAATGTTCAGGCCTAAAATGTTATTGTCAACTCCGAAGTGCGTTATGCATTAGAAAGCTACAAAGAGTTAATTCCAAGAAGCCATTCTTATTAATCTTGGCATCTGGATAAAAACTAAATTTGGGACCTCAATTACCTGATCGCGTCCCATGTAGATTTAGCCGGCAGTAATATTGATGAGGGCAGCAATCATTTCTCCCACTTGGAGACCCAATTGCAATCCCATCCTAAGCAATCTGTCCTTCAAGTGCATCCGGAAGTGGGCATTATTTTCTCTTCTGTTTTGTTGTAGAGAGTTTTTCACTTCCAGAATCTTTAACCCTTTGTGCTCCATAGCACAGCCCTACTTGACTGAAGAAGAGAAATCATACCACTAATATTTCAATTGTCCTTTATAGTTTAGGAAGCATTTAATGTTATCCTGTCTCAGTGAATCCTGATCATTGCTCAGTAAATATGTTTGACTATGCTCATTCATCAGAGGTGGGACATGAGGTTTGAAGACGTTAAGTCACCTGCCTGTGCCATCCAGTTGGTAAGGGGCAGAGAGAGAGTTGGGACTCAAACTGTGCTAATTTTTCTGGACTTATAGGCTACAGAGGATGTCATTAAATAGGTCCGGGTGTTTTCAAAAGGACACAGACACAAAAGACCAAAACTTGAGTGGCTTGTGGGGATGATGAAGGGCAAAGTCTGATTGAAGGACTCTGAGGGAGGAGAGGGAAGGATTTTGAAGAGGGGATTGGAATGGGCATTAATGGCAGGTGATATAGTGATACTGCCATCAACTGCTGAACATCCCAGCCTCTCCAGCAGTGGTTTGTGTCACTGACCTTCATTTATTTGTAGTTCCCCTACACCAACCCTTGTCAATTATCTCCCTGGTGAATTATTGGTGATGTATTTTTGATCCCAAACCACCTGGCGCACATCTGGTCATCTACCTAGACAGAGAGTGTGTGGTCAGAGAGCGTGAATTCCTCTGTGTAACTCTCCATGCAAAATAAGTCATGCAAGCAAATCCTTATTTAAAAAATAGTCAAGCAGTGGTGGCAAAGGTCATGCACCCTGGGAAAGATGAAGAGCCTTCTCCAAGCCATGCTCCTGTCATTAGGACCAGCTGGTAACTGGTTCTGTATGAAGGAGAGAGAGCAGTAGCTTTGTGAAGAGAGCAGCTTTATGTTACCTTTGCTTTTTCGCATTTTATCATTGAACAAAGGGAAAGAGAAAGACCTGATGGAATTCATCCATTCATCTATTCTTTGCATTTAATTCTGTATTCCTTCACTCAATAACTATGTATTGGCTGGGAACAGTGGCTCATGCCTATAATCCCAGCACTTTGGGAGGCCAAGGCAGGTGGATCAGCTGAGGTTAGGAGTTCGAGACCAGCCTGGCCAACATGGTGAAACCCTGTCTCTACGAAAAATACAAAAATTAGCCAGGTGTGGTGGTGTGTGCCTGTAATCCCAACTATTTGGGAGGTTGAGGCAGGAAAATCGCTTGAACCTAGGAGGCGGAGATTGCAGTGAGCCAAGATCACACCATTGCACTCCAGCCTGGGCAGCAGAACAATACTCCATCTCATAAAAACAACAACAACAAAAACTATGTATAAGCATCTACTGGGGTCTG
Source organism: Rhinopithecus roxellana (assembly GCF_007565055.1). NCBI lineage: Eukaryota > Metazoa > Chordata > Mammalia > Primates > Cercopithecidae > Rhinopithecus > Rhinopithecus roxellana. The sequence continues at coordinate 27,256,927 of NC_044567.1, read as the reverse complement.
TGCTGAGCACTCAGGATGCAACAATGAGTAAACCACATACCATCTTTGCCTTCGCGAAGCTTGGAGTCTAATGGAGAAAGAGAAATAATTACAAATAAGGTAAAGAGTCAGTAGGAAAGTAAACAGGATCCCTTTGCTAGAGAACACTAAGAGACTTACTTGAATTTCATGGTCATAAAGATGTCTTTTTGAGGATGTGGCAGTTAAGTCCTGTTTTAAACATGAGAAGGAGCCCATTTTGAGGTAGGGAAAGTGGCTAGGGGAAGAATTTTCCATTCAAAGCACATTCTAAAGCACAAAGGAACAGCACATGCAAAGGCCCTGAGGCAGCAAAGAGATTAGACCTTCGGAAAAAAAAAATGGAACAAACCTGCTGGGCTGGTGGCTCATGCCTGTAATCCCAGCACTGTGGGAGGCCGAGGTGGGCAGATCACTTGCGCTCAGGAGTTTGAGGCCAACATGGTAAAACCCTGTTTCTACTAAAAACACAAAAATTAGCTGGGTGTGGTGGCACATGCCTGTAGTCCCAGCTACTTGGGAGGCTGAGGCACAAGAATTACTTGAACCTGGGAGGCGGAGGTTGCAGTGAGCCAAGATCATGCCACTGCACTCTAGCCTGGTTGTCAGAGTGAGACTGTGTTTTCAACAACAACAAACTCATTACAGCTAATGAGTGAGTAGGAAGCAGAATGGTAGGTAGGGGCCAGACCATTGCAAGGCCTTCCTCCTTTCTCCAAAGCCTCCTACTCCCCACTAACCCACGAGACTTTGCAAGAGTGTGTCCAATAGAAAAAGGGTCAATCAATTTTTCACTCCCTCATAATCTACATCCACTCTTCTACCATGGCGGCTTCACCTTGTAACTTTGCTTTAACCAATAGTGTGTGAAGGTGGCAAGGGCTAGAAATGTGCTTATGCAGCTGGGAATATCCCCGTGTGCTCCTGACTTTTCCTATTAAAAGAACATACTCTGGGGAATCTTGGGAAGACAGACATCTGGAACAGACCTGGACCCAATCTGAAGCCCAGAGTCAAGCTCCACCAAGCCCAGGTTAAGGCAGTGTACCATTGAGCTCTTTGTTTTTTTCCACTGAGTTTCTGGGTTTTTTTTCCATTGAATTTTTGAAGAGACTTGTTACATAGCATTATTCTTCCAATAGCTGACTAATACAAGCAGGACAATGAGGACTTCTCTAAGAAATGATTGACAGAGAAGGCATATGTAGTCTGGAGAATGGAAGAAAAAAAGGAACCTAAGAAAGGAAAGTAAAATGTGTCACATGACAGAAAGATGAGATTTGTTCTGTGTAACCCTAAAGTAGATGTCTGAGATCCATGAGCAGATATATAGGGACGCAGGTTTACCTATACCTTGGGAAGAACTTTTTATCAACTAAAATGTCAGGAAAATGAAATGACTTATCTCAGAGACTGTCTTTCACCACCAGAGGGCACAGAAATGACGCTTAGTGCCTACTATGTGCCGAGGACTCTCATATTTTTCTTTTGTGGTAATTCTCACACACAAATTTTTGAGATAATAATTATTCTACAAATAAGGGACTTGAGATTCAGAGAAGATAAGTAACTTGCAAAAATCTATAGCCAGTAAATTGCAGAAGCAGGATTTGAACTTAGTCTGGCTGGTGCTAAAATCCTGCTGATTTAGAAGCTGGTTTCCAGGAGATTCCAGTGCCGAATGGAGAGTGATACCTAAAGCCTGGGTCCATAAGCCATCCCGTTTCAGGGATAAAGTTTTCACTTGTATTTGGCAAGTTTTCACTACTGGGGAAAGAGGAGGAGTGGGAAGGGAAAGGAGAGAAAGGTAATGAGTTTTTCATAATGTTGAATTGCTCCATTTAAATGGTTTTCTTTTATTCTGACATTCTATCTTTTCAATTATTCTTTTACAAAAATCCAATAATGACATTTAATGATTCAGTAATGTTCCTTGTCAGTGTCCCTGGATATTTTAGAATGATATGGGATGTGAAACCTAAAAGTCTAGAAGCCACTCTCTGGATGACATCCAAGGACTCTTCCAGCCTAAACTTTTGTAACTTTTCTTTCTTAACTCTAACGGTCAAGTTACAGGCTCGAGGGCCTCAGGAACCAGCCTGGGCCTGCACTTGCCTCAAGGCTGAGGGAGGACTGTAAGGTTGGCTGCCTTCTCCTGGCTGGAAAAGGGGGGGAAAGTCTTCCGGATCATTTGCTGCATGAGAGCTGTCTGCCTTTCTCTCAGGCCACCCATTTTGCTGATTCAATGGCAGTAGGTCAGCGGTGTCTCATCCATAATGGTCTCTGTCATAATGTTATGACAGAAAGGGTGTGGCTTGCCTAGGTGCCCATTTGAGATGAGAACACCTATAAAGCAGCTAAGTTGAGCTGTGTTTATACTGATGAGCCCTCACAGCAGAAACCTCACCCCCACCCCTCAGTAGAGAGTCAAAGTGGTCAAAGGTGGTAGGGTGGTGGGGGAGAGAGGGGCGGTCAGCCCCTTAGCCACAGGTGAAGCTAATAGCAGGGACTTCTGGGAGGCTGCAGTCCTGACTGATTTTTTTTTTTTTTTTTTTGAAAGACAGGGTCTCTGCCCAGGTTGGCGTGCAGTGGTGCAGTCACAGCTTACCGAAGCCTTGATCTCCCAGGCTCAGATGATCCTCCTGTCTCAGCCTCCCGAGCAGCTGGAACTACAGGCTTGCACTACCCTGCCTGGCTAATTTTTGTATTTTTTGTAGAGATGGGGTCTTGCTGTGTTGCCCAGGCTAGTCTCAAACTCCTGGGCTCAAACAATCCTCCTGCCTCAGCCTCCCAAAGTGCTGGGATTATAGGCATGAACCACTATGCCCACCTCCACCCCACCACTTTTTTTAAAACAGCTTCATTGAGATATAATTTACATACCATATAATTCACCCATTTAAAGAGTATGATTCAGTGATTTTTAGAATTAATATATTCACAAATACATACAACTCTCACTATAGTCAATTTTAGAATATTTTCATTGCCTCAAAAAGAAACCCATACCTTTTAGCTGTCACTTCCCCTCTCGTTCACTCCACACCCTCCTGCCCCTGGCAGCCACGAGTCGGGTGTCTGTCTCTATCAATTTCCCTATTCTGGACATTTCATATAAATCGAATCATATCATATGTGGCCTTTTGTGACGGGCTTTTTTCACGTGGCATGATGGTTTCAGGATTTATCTATGTTGTAGCATGTCTCGACACTTCATTCCATTTTTTTTTTAGACTTGGTTTGTAGAACAGTTTTAGGTTCACAGCAAAAATGAGCAGAAAGTACAAAGAATTTCCTCAACCCCACACATGCATAGCCTACCCCACTGTCAACATTGGCACCAGAGTGGTACATTTGTTAGAACTGGTGAAACTCTATGGACACATTATTATCACTTAAAGTCCATAGTTTACATTAGGATTCACTGTTGGTGGACATTCTATAGATGCTGACAAGTGCATAATGGCATTGGCAGGTATTCACCATTACAGTGTTATACAGAATAGTTTCACTGGCCTTAAAATCCTCTCTGTTTTGCTATTTGTCCCTCCCCCGAAATAACTATTGATATTTTTACTGTCTCCATAGTTTTGCTTTTTCTGGAATGTCATGTAGTTAGAATAATGCAGCATGTAGCCTTTTCAGATTAGCTTCTTTGACTTAATAGCATGTCAACAATATTTCATTGTCTGGATATACCAGTTTATTTCTCCCTTCACCTACTGAAGGACATCTTGGTTGCTTCCAAGTTTGGGCAGTTATCAACACGGCTGCTATACTTTATTTCTTCTCTTGGTTGAATAATATTCCATGGATGTAACATTTTGTTTATCTACTTATAGTCGAGTGTTTAGGTTGTTTCTACCTTTTGGCTATTGTGAACAGTGCTGTTATGAACAAACTGAGCCTGTTTTCAAACAAATAGTTTTCAGTTCTTTTGGGCATATACCTAGGAGAGCAATTGCTGGGTCATATGGTAACTCTATATTTAACCATGAGATGGGCTGGGTGCAGTGGCTCATGCCTGTAATCCTAGCACTTTGGGAGGCCGAGGTGGGCGGATCATGAGGTCAGGAGATCGAGACCATCCTGGCTAACACGGTGAAACCCTGTCTCTATTAAAAATACAAAAAAAGTAGCCAGGCGTGGTGGCAGGCGCCTGTAGTCCCAGTTACTTGGGAGGCTGAGGCAGGAGAATGGCGTGAACCTGGGAGGCGGCGGAGCGCCACTGCACTCCAGCCTGGGCGACAGAGTGAGACTCACTCTGTCTCAAAGCAAAAAACAAAAAAAACCATGAGATGAACTGCCAGACTTTTTTAAAGCAAGTGTATCATTTCACATTACCACCAGCAGTACATGAAGATTCTGATTCCTCTACATCCTTGTCCAACTTTTTTATTCTAGCCATCCTAGTGGGTGTGAAGTGGTATCTCACTGTGGTTTTGTTTTGCATTTCCCTGTTGACTAATGACACAGAGCATCTTTTCATATGCTTATTAGTCATTTGCATATCATCCTTGGAGAAATGTCTATTCAGATCCTTTGCCCATTTTTTAATTGGGTTATTTGTCTTTTTATTATTGAGTTGAGAGTTTTTTTTTTCTATATTCTGGATACAAGTCTCTTATCAGATATGATTTGCAAATAATGTCTCCCACCATCCACTCTTACAGTGTTCTTTTCCCACTCCCTGCCCCCTGCAAAGCTGGTAACACAGTAGGAGAGTTTTGATTTGTTTTTAAAAACTCATCTACTTCTGGATATATACCCTGTATTAGTCCGTTCTTACACTGCTATAAAGAACTACTTGAGACTGGGTAAGTTATAAAGAAAAAAAGGTTTAACTGGCTTATAGTTCAACAGGCTGTACAGGAAGCATGGCTAGGGAGACCTCAGGAAACTTACAATCATGGCAGAAGGCGAAGGGGAAGACAGCACATCTTCACATGGCAGCAGGAGAGAGAGAGCAAAGGGGGAAGTGCTACGTACTTGTTAACCAGATCTCATGAGAACTCTATCAGGAGACAGCACTGGGGCATGGTGCTAAACCATTAGAAACCACCTCCATGATCCAATCACCTCTCACCAGGTCCCACCTCCAACACTTGGGATCACAATTCAATGTGAAATTTGAGTGTGGATACAGAGCCAAACCATATCATACCCCCAAAAATTGAAAGCAGACACTCAAACATAGAAGATATCTGCATACCAATGTTCATAGTAGCATTATTCACAACAGCCAAAAAGGGAAAACAACTCAAATGACCATCAATGGATGAAAGGATAAGCAAAATGTAGTATATACATACCATAGAATATTATTCCACTTAAAAAAACAATGAGCCTGGCATGGTGGCTCATGCCTGTAATCCCAGCACTTTCAGAGACTGAGGCAGGCAGATCACTTGAGCTCAAGAGCTTGAGACCAGCCTGGGCAACATGGTGAGACCCTGTCTCTATCAAAAATACAAAAACATAGTCAGGCATGATGGTGTGCACCTGTGGTCCCAACTACTCAGGAGGCTGAGGTGGGAGGATCACTTGAACTCGGAGGGTGAGGCAGAGGCTGCAGTGAGCCGACATTACACCACTGCATGCCAGCCTGGGCAACAGAGTGAGACTCTGTCTCAAAAAAAAATTCTGACACATGCTGCAACATAGATAAACCTTGAGGACTTCATACTAAGTGAAATAAGCCAGACACACAGGAGAAATATTGTATGATTCTACTTATATCAAGTACTTAGAGTTGTCAAACTCCTAGAGACAAAATAGAATGGTAGTTGTCAGGGGCTGGTGGGAAGGGAAGGGAGAATGGAGAACTGTTTAATGTTATAGAATTTCAGTTTCAGGAGGTAGAAAAAGTTCTAGAGCTGGAGGGTGGCAATAGTCATATGTCAATGTGAATGTACTGGCAGTGGTTCAGGCCTGTAATCCCAACACTTTGGGAGGCCAAGGCTGGTGGATCACCTGAGCTCAGGAGGTCGAGACCAGCCTGGGCAATATGGCAAAACCCTGTAACTACTAAAAATACAAAAAATTAGCTGGATATGGTGGCAGGTGCTTGTAATCACAGCTACTCGGGAGGCTGAGGCAGGAGAATCACTTGAACCCTAGAGGCAGAGCTTGCAGTGAGCTGAGATCACACCACTGCACTCCAGCCTGGGTGACAGAGCAAGGCTCTGTCTCAAAAACAAAAACAAAACAATACAAAACCAGCTGGGCCAACATAGTTAGACTCCATCTTTACTTAAAAAAAAAAAAAAAAAAAGCCAGGCCTGGTGGCGCATGCTTGTAATCCCAGCTACTCAGGAGGCTGAAACAGGAGAACCACTCGAACCCAGGAGGTGGAGGTTGCAGTGAACCAAGATCGTGCCACTGCACTCAAGCCTGGGCAACAGAGGGAGACTCCATCTCAAAAAAAAAAAAAAAAAAAAAAAGGTTAAAATGGTAAATCTTATGTAATTTTATCACAGGTATCAACCAAATGAAAGAAAACAAAAGAAAAAAAACCAACTCACCCATGGACTCTGCCCAAGAAGCATGCCTCCCCTGCAGCTGGCTCTGGGTTGAGCCTCTGGGTTCCTCTAAAATGAATGTAGACAGCCCGGCACTGACCTGAGGGCTGCCACCTGCCAAGACAGAGCAGGTGGTGGAAGCAATGAGAATGCGGAAAAACAAGAGAGGCACTCTGAGAGGGAGGGGTCTGGGGAGGCCATGTAGATTGTTGGGATGAGATCTGGCTTTGTAGTCAGCTTGCCTGAATTTGACTTCTGGTTCTGCTATGTGACCTCAGTTACCTTGCCTCTCTGGGCCGCAGCTTCCTCACCTATAAAAATGGGGGTGGTAATAATTATTTCTTGGGAAGATGTGTGGCTCAGGGAGAATGTGCCAAGAGATGACCAATGTCAGGAACACTGGCCTTGGAGAGGAAGTCCTGGAGGAAGGTTTCTGCTGTGTCCCATCCTTGCTGTCTGTCTGATGTTGGGCAAGATGCTCGATCATGCCAGACTTCAGTTTTCCCATCTGCAAAGTGGAGATAATTATACCAGCCTCCATTATATGCTCTGAAGTTATGAGCTGGATAAGAATACCTTCTGTAAATGGAACAGCCTTATATAAAAGCAAAATGAAGGTTAAAGAATAAAGATATCGTTGGCATTATAATGAACAGTTAACCTAGGGTATTGTAGTTAATTAAAAATGATCCTGCATAATATGTAGCCATTAAAACAAGTAATTATGCAGACTATGTAGAAACAAGAAACACCATTTATTAGAGGTAGAATGCTTACAAAATTATATGTACATGAGGATCAGAACTGTGTAGAATTATGTATAATGCAGACAAAGACTAGAAAAGGATCACAAAAAATCTAATTGTGCACAGGCATGGGAAGGATTATGGGTGATTTAAACACATTCCTTTAAAGTCATTGTTATGTTGTTTTGACAATAATTTGATTAAAAAAATAGATGTGGCATGGGGGTCATATAGAGACAGCATGTATTTGAATTTTGGCTTTGTGTGCTCTTGGGAATGAAACCACAATGAGAGTTGCCCCTGCAGAGCCCTGCCTAGCCTTCCCTATCTGTCCTGTTCTCAGTACCACCCGCTCTTGCCCTGCTGATTTCAGGACTGGCAGATCTCAACAGGAATGCACCACGCACCTGTCCTAGCACCACGGCTGCAGAAGTAGGCCATTTCACATTCTGACAAGTTACTTACCCTCCTAAGCCTGGATCCTGTATGTAAAATGAGGAGACCCAGTCCCCACCCTCACATTCCCAACTTGTAGGGTTGGGAAGAGGATAGAATGAAATAGTAGATGTAGAATAACCCAACCCCCTGGATCCCACCAAACAAATATGGGCGTCACTGCTCCTCTTTAACTACAGAGGGAAGGGGGGCTCCACATCAGTGCAGCTAACTGCAACTGAAGCCGGTTTCCTTCTCATTTCAACCCCTAGCTGTATTTGAGAAATCTCCAATTTATTAACATGCTTACATCCATTCAAGTAGAGAACATATAGGATATAACTGTGCTTTCATTTAAGATGCTTTTCAAAGTCAAACAACAGAATCCTCTGTTCTTCAATCCCCAGAGCAACCACTTCCCACCTTTTTAGATGTTTTTCTCTGAATGTTTTCTGCATGTCCCTAAGTAAGTACTGCTGTTTTTTTTTTTTTTTTTTTTTTTTTTTTTTTTTTTTTTTTTTTTTTTACTTTTTTATTTTTTTGAGACAGAGTCTTGCTCTGTTGCCAGGCTGGAGTGCAGTCTCACGATCTTGGCTCACTGCAACCTCCCCCTCCCAGGTTCAAGCGATTCTCCTGCCTCAGCCTCCCAAGTAGCTGAGACTACAGGTGCACACTACCACATCCAGCTAATTTTTGTATTTTTAGTAGAGATGGGGTTTCACCATGTTGCCTAGGCTGGTCTTGAACCCCTGACCTCAGGTGATCCGCCCACCTCGGTCTCCCAAAGTGCTGGGATTATAGGTGTGAGCCACTGCGCCCAGTCAGTTTTTAATTTCACATTTTAAATGAATACTCATTGACTTCCTCCTACATTGGAAAACGACTTAGCTCACTTACACCCCTCCTCCATCTCCCTTCCTCTCATTCTCCCAACACAGCTATATCACTATTTTGGCTACAATTGTCACTTTCAGAAATAGGCTTAGACTGCCTCTTGTTCATCTACTAGTATCACCCACCAATACTTTATAAGAGGCAGTTGGTGCCTCAGCCTTCCTCCTCCTCTCCTCCTTCCTTTTCTCTCCAAGACTTTGTCGTATATATTTTTACATTCTACTGACTGATAGCTTCCTCATTCTGTTTCATAATTCTAATTAAGTCTTCCCTGCTTTGCTTATAGATTGATTGTAAAACCAATAAACAATGCTTACATTATTGACACCATACACCTCTGGTTCTTTGTCCAGCCAGTATTATATCTGTTTATGTTTGCTTTTTTGTGATACTTTTCTTTGATCTGGATTTCAAAATGCTTTTTTTTTTTTTTCTTGCACTATTTGACTTTATCACGTTCTCAATTTCCCCCTGACTTTCCCTCCCAGCGGGCATTCTGTTGAGATTTTTTGTCCTCCCCAAGGTCTACTTTCTACATCCCCTGTCCTCCTCCTTCAGTCTGGACAGTTATCATTTGGGGACTTCATGCTTTCCTGGGTTCAGACACAATTTCTGAGACTTAGGTTGCCATCTAGATTTTTCTTTATTTTGCCAGAGCATACCCACTAAATGACATCCTACACAGAAGTGTGTGGTAGGTAAAACTTCTGAATCCTTTATGATTAGAAGTTTACTTATTCTGCCTTTCTACTTGACTGATAATGGGGCTGATCATTGAATCCTTGGTTGCAAATCAAATTCCCTTAAAACTTTGAAGGCACTGATCTATTCCCCTTTACATTGATTTTCCTATTGAAAAATCCTGATTCTTGCTTTTCATACTTGCCAGCAAAAAAGAAAAAATATTTGGGCTGGCCACGGTGGCTCATGCCTGTAATCTCAGCACTTTGGGAGGGTGAGGCGAGTGGATTACATGAGGTCAGGAGTTCGAGACCAGCCTGGCGAAACCCCGTCTCTACTAAAAATACAAAAATGAGCCAGGCATGGTGGTGCACGCCTGTAGTCCCAGCTACTCAGGAGGCTGAGGCAGGAGAATTGCTTGAACCTGGGAAGTGGAGGTTGTAGTGAGGTGAGATCATGCCAGCGCACTCCAGGCTCCAAAAAAAAAAAAAAAAAAAAAAACTTTTTTAAAAAAGAAACCCGGATTCATTGTTATTATTGCTTCATAAGGAATCTGACCTTCCATGAAGTTTTATGGTGCTCTTTTTATCCTTGGTGACCTCTTATCTCACAATGTAATTCTAGGTGTGAGTCTTGTTTCATTCATTGTCCTGACGTCTCTGAATCTCAGCTCTTGTGTCCTTCACCTCTGAGAAATTTCCCCACATTATTTCTGTAATAATTTCCTCTTCTGTTTTTCCTGTCCTCTTTTTTCAGCAGCTCCTATTAGTTGGATCCCAATTTGATCCTCTATGCCCCTTATCTATTGGCTCATTTTTTTCCATCTCTTTGTCTTGATATTTTCAAATTCAAATATTTAAGTGTGAGAACAATTTATCTTTTCTGGCTGCTACGTAGAGTCTTACATGAAAATGTATTTCTTGTTATATTGTTTCTGTAATAACAGAGTGACAGACATTTCAAACAAGTTTCACTTAATGGTTTAAGAATTACCATAAAAGAGAAACCAAAATTGCCTTAAATGAGCAAGGCTCTGAAAACTTAACTACAAAATGAGAGTAAGAGCTTTTAGAGGCATCAAAGGAGGATTGCGGTAACTATGCTAGGCAAGGCAGGAGCCAGCTTGGGGGAAAAATGCCATCTTAGCAAGTGGTTGCAGGTGCTGCCTTAGGTCAACAGGCTTGTGGCCATGCTGTCCCCTGCTCCCCACCCTGCCAAGAAGTGGGTAACGTCAGCCAGTCAGGCAGTGGGGCTGAAAGAGTGAAATCCAAAACCTGTGATAGGGTCTTCTCTGAGCAAGGCAGCTAGATTGAGAGTGCTGGGGGTCTTCTTACCAAGGAGACAAACCCATCAATGCACTAGGCAGGGGGAGGCAGGAGCCAGGCAGGCAAATGAAGAATTAGGCTCAGACAAGGGCTCAGGGCTCAACTTGAGTGGACGACAGGGGCGGCTAATAAGTGGACAGAGGCGTTGAATGCTGATGGGCACTCAAGGCCATGTGGGTCAAGGGAAGCAGCACTCTTCTGGCCCACGGGGCTGAGGAAACTCTTCCCCAACGTATGCCTTCTACCTCCAGGCCACAGGATCTTCCTCCAGTGAAGATAAGGTGGCAGAGGAACAGGATACAACAGAGGTTCAAGGGCCTTTTTGATGTTCTGGAACCCTGCGTGCGTGACTTACCCTTAAGCCTGTGTTCATCCTTTGTCATGCTCTGATGTTACCCAAAGCCTCTCTGCAACCCTGTGCCATTTGCAGTCAGGTTTCATTGTGAAGGAATAAGAGGCAGTACGCACACACACACACACCCCCCATCACCACCACCACACCAACTCGTTCTTTTCTGCACGCACACGTGTGTGGAGAATCTGCCCATCACCGTGCCTGCACGGAGTGTGGGCTGGAACCCCAACACTGAATTGGATACCCTTCCTGTTTCTGTGTCCCACAGGGGAGCAGACATGTGCACAGAGAAGGGCTGGCAATTCCTTCATGGTTCAGCTGCCTCGAAATGAGATGTTTGGCAGGAGAGGAGGACTGTCGCCTGTTGTCCCTATGTTCATTGTTTATTTGCTAAAGGAATAATTTAGGTAATTAGTTATTCATGCAAATGTTTACTTGCTCAAAAAATGTTTGGTAGTTCCAATAATAGTAATAATAATTAGCACTCACTGAATGCACACTATATGTCAGGCACAGGGCTAAACCCTTTAACCTCCACTATGTGCCAGATTTTAGAAAGATAAAGAAGTAGTAACAATATTCAAGGAGTAGAGAGACCAGTGATCAACATTGCAACCAATTTTTGAAACCCTCACAACAGCCTTGGGAAGCATTATTCTTGAAAGGAAGTTTAACATAATGGTTAATAGTAAGGCCTTTTCTAGCCGGGTGTGGCAGTGTGCACCTGTAGTCCCAGCTGCTTGGGAAGCTGAGGGAAGACGATCACTTGAACCCGGGAGGCTGAGGCTGCAGTGAGCCAAGATCGTGCCACTGCACTCCAGTATGGGCAACAGAGTGAAACCCTGACTCTTAAAAAGAGTAAGGCTTTTGTACTGGGTTGAAACCTGGCTATACCTCTTATTAGCTATGCAACCTTAGGAAAGTTACTTAAATGCTCTAAGCCTCTGTTTTTCCATCTATAAAATAGGCATGGAATTAATAACAGGTATACCTAATGAAGTTGCAATGGTCAAATGAGATAATGCATATAAAATGTTAACACATTTCTGGGAACATAGTTGTTAATAAGTCCGGGGTACTATAGGATCCCAGGAATTAACTTAGCATAATGTTAAATTAAGGCAGCCAAAGGCATTAATACTCACAGGATGTAGCAGTTAGACAAAATAGGAAGTGGAATCATTCTAAATGATTCCTATTATTCTGCTTGGAAACCCAGTATCTCCCCTCATCCGTATTTCTATGTAATGACACAAGCCTTTTCAGTTCCAGGTTCTACCACCATATCTCACAATGGGTAATTACTGTAGGCCTTGGGAAGTCTCTTCTTACATCTGGGCTTCAGACTCTTCATCTTTACAGAGAAACAGCTGTAACAATCCAACTTAGATCTCTCCTTCAAGGATGCTGACTATGGCATTGCTGATAATAGCAAAAACTTGGGAGAAATCTAAATGTCCATCAATGGGGAAACAATTTGAGAAATTATGGTACATTCATACAACAGAAGATTATACAGCTGCTAAAAAGGTAAATTTACTCAGAGATAAGTCCATATGAGCTGATGTAGAGATATGCACTTTATTGAGCCATAATTTACATATTCTAAGGATGAGTCTGTATGCATTTTTACAAATGTATTCCCCTGTGTCAATACCACCCTGATCAAGATAAAAAACATTTCCATCACTGAAAATTTCCCTTATGCCTCCTTTTGGTCAGTTTCTCCCCACCCACACAGAGGCAACCAGTGTTTTGATTTCTAACATCATAAATCATTTCTTTGTTCTTCATATTTTTTGAATTATAGGTCTTTTTACATTCAGTTATGTTACAAGGATCAGTAGTTTCCCTTTTGTTGCTTTTTTGGACATTTTTACCTCCCCACCAAATTCATATATTGAAGCCCTAATTCCTCAGTGTGGCTGTATTTGGAGATGGGGTCTCCAAGGAAGTAATTAAGATCAAATTGCTTAATTAAGATGTTCCCACCCCACCACAATCACTTTGCGGACACCTTAGTATGGACTTCCTAGCCTTCAGAACTGTGGTGTTTTGCTCTGGCAACCTGAGCAGACTAAGACAGTTGCAGAGTAGTATGCCATTACTCATTTGTATACCATGGTTTGTTTATTCACTGTGGATGGATGTTTAGGATGTTTCAGCTTTTGGCCATTATGTATAAAAGTGTGACTGTTCTTGTACAAGTCTTTTGTACATATATGTGTGTGTATATATAGATATCATTTCTCTTGGGCATACACCTAGGAATTGAATTGCTGTGTCAGGCTGGGCGCGGTGGCCCTTGCCTGTAATCCCAGCACTTTGGGAGGCTGAGGCAGGTGGATCATTTGAGCTCACAAGCTCGAGACCAGCTTGGGCAACAAGGTGAGACCCCGTCTCATAAAAAACAACAACAACGAAAGGATCGCTGTGTCGCATGATGAATGTTTGTTTAACTTCATTAAAAACTGTCAAGCAGTTTTCAAAGTGGTAGTTCTATTTCACACTTCTACCAGAATATATGAAAGTTCCAATGGATCCATATTCTTGCCTACATTGTGTATTTTCAATCTTTTAAATTTTAGCCATTTAGTGTGTTTAATGGTCTATTTTGTGGTTTTAATTTATATTTGATGACAAATGATGTGGAACCCCTTTTTGTATGATTATTGGATATTCAAATATCTTCTTTAGGGCATGGTGGCTCATGTGGGAGGCCAAGGCGGGAGGATCACCGGAGGTCAGAGATTCAAGACCAGCCTGACCAACATGGAGAAACCCCGTCTCTACTAAAAATAAAAAAATTATCTGGGTGAGGTGGCACATGCCCATAATCCCAGCTACTCGGGAGGCTGAGACAGGAGAATCACTTGAACCTGGGAGGCAGATGTTGCAGTGAGCCGAGATTGTGCCACTGCACTCCAGCCTAGGGAACCAGAGCGAGACTCTGTCTCAATAAATATATATAAAAAAAAAAAAAAAAAAAAAAGAAAAAAAAAAAATATCTTCTTTAAAAATTTTTTTTTTTTTTTTTTTTTTTTGAGACGGAATTTTGCTCTTGTTACCCAGGCTAGAGTACAGTGGCGAGATCTCAGCTAACTGCAACCTCCGCCTCCCGGGTTCAAGTGATTCTCCTGCCTCAGCCTCCTGAGTAGCTGGGATTACAGGCATGTGACACCATGTATGGCTACTTTTGTATTTTTAGTAGAGATGGGGTTTCTGCACGTTGGTCAGGCTGGTCTCGAACTCCTTACCTCATGATCCACCCGCTGCAGGCTCTCAAACTGCTGGGATTACAGGCGTGAGTCACTGATCCTGGCCTCGAAATGCTTTTAAAAGTCTTTTGCCCTTTATTTATTTATTTATTTATTTATTTTTACTGCATTGTTATTATTTTTTTTTTCTTTTTAGTTTGTAAAATTTTTGATAAACAGCCCTCCATATCTCTGGGTTCTGTAGTCACAGATTCAACTAATCACAGATGAAAATGTTTTTAAAAAATAAAAAATAACAATACAACAATACAAATAATATAATTTTTAAAAATACAGCATAACAACTGTTTGCATAGCATTTACATTGTATTAGGTATTATAAGTAATCTAGAGATGAGTTAATGTATACAAGAGGATGTGCATAGGATATATGCAAATACTACACTGTTTTATATAAGAGACTGGAGCATCCATGGGTTTTGGTATCCACAGGGTTTCCTAGAACCAAGTCCCCACAGATATTGAGAGATGACTGTATTCTGGATATGAATCATTTGTCAGGCATATATATTGCATATATTTTTGTCTAGTCTGTGATTTGTCTTTTCATTTTTTTAAAATCATGCATTCTGAAAAATAAGTTTTTAATTTTGATAAAGTACAACTTATTTATTTTTCTTTTATATTTAATACTTTTGTGTCTTAAGAAATCTTTATTGCCAGGTATGGTGGCTTATGCCTGTAATCCCAGCACTTTGGGAGGCTGAGGTGGGTAGATCACTTATGGCCAGGAGTTCGAGACCAGCCTGACCAATATGGTGAAATCCTGTCTCTACTAAAAATGCAAAAATTAGCTGGGCATGGTGGCACAAGCCTGTAATCCTAGCTACTTTGGAGGCTGAGGCAGGGGAGTTGCTTGAACCCAGGGGGCAGAGGCTGCAGTGAGCTGAGATCACACCACTCTGCTCCAGCCTGGGTGGCAGAGTGAAACTTTGTCTGAAAGAAGAAGAGGGAGGGAGGGAGGAAGAAGGGAAGAAAGGAAGGAGGGAAGGAGGGAGGAAGGAAGAAAGGAAGGAAGGAAGGAAATCTTTGCTTACTCCAAGGTTATATTTGCCTATTTATCTAGAGGCTTTATAGTTTTAGCTTTCATATTAGGCCTCTAATCCATTTGAGTTGATTTTTATGTATGCTGTAAGGTACGGGTAGAAGTTTATTATTTTGCATCTGGATATACAGTTGTTACAGCACCATATGTTGAAAAGACTGTCTCTTCCTTATTAAATTAGCTTTGGATCTTTGTCCAAATTCAATTGAAACTCTATGTGCATTTGTCTACTTCTAGACTCTATTCTGTTCCCACTGATCTTTATGTATATCCTCATGTGAATACCATAGTAAATCTTGAAAGCAGTTCATGTAAGTCTTCCGAGTTTGTTGTTTTTCAAAATATTTTGACTATTCTATGTCATTTGCATTTCCATGTAAATTTTGGAATCTTGGATGTCAATGTCTATCAAAAAAGGAAAAAAACTCCAAAAACAAACCCCAAAACCCTGCTAGGACTTTAGTTAGGATTGCATTGAATATTTAGATCAATTTGTGGAAGAACTGATATCTTAACAATATTGAGTCTTCCAGTCAATGAACATGGTATATCTTTACAATTATTTAGATCTTTTAAAATTCCTGCCGGCAATGTTTTATAGTTTTCAAGGTATATATTTTGGACATATTGCATTACAAATTTCCCTATGTGTTTGATGTTTTGGTATTTTTGTAAAAGTTATTTTATTTTTACTTTCATAGAGACAGGTCTCACTATGTTGTCCAAGCTGGTCTTGAACTCCTGGGCTCAAAGGATCCTCCTGCCTCAGCCTCCCAAATGTGAATGTTATTTTTAAATGTTATTTTTAAAGTCTTCATTGCTACTGTATAGAAATACAATTGATTTTTATACATTGACTTTGTATCTTGCAAATTCTCTTTTTAGTTCTAGTAGTGGTTTCACAGATTCCTTCGGATTTCTATGTATTAAATTATGTTATCTGCAAATAAAGACAGTTTTATTCTTCATTTTCAATCTATATCTCTATCTATCTATCTCTATAGTGCCTTTTTCTCATTGCACTGGCTAGGACCTCCAGAAGGATGTTGAACAGATGTAGTGAGAATGTACATCTTTGCTTTTTTCCCAATATTAAGGGAAAATGTTCAGTCTTTCACCACTGTGATGTTAGCTGTTGGTTTTCATAAATGCCCTTTATTAGGCTGAGAAAATTTCATGTTAGCCCTTGTTTGTGGAGAGTTTTCTTTTTTAAAAAAATCATGAATTACTCTGAATTTTGTTATATACATCTTGTGCATCTATTGAGATGATCATATGGTTGTTATCCTTTGTAATTGTGAATTACAGTGATTTTTTTTTTTTTTTTTTTTCTTGGAGACAGAGTCTCATTGTTTTGCCCCAGCTGGAGTGCAATGGTGTAATGATGGCTCACTTCAGCCTCGGCCTCCCAGGTGCAAGTGATCCTCCTGCCTCTGCTTCAAGTAGCTGGGACTACAGGTGTGCACCACCATGCCCAGCTAATTTTTGTATTTTTTGTAGAGATAGGGTTTCACCACGTTGTCCAGTCTGGTCTCAAACTCCTGAGTTCAAGCGACCCACCCACCTTGGCTTCCCAAAGTGCTGGGATTACAGGCATGAGCCACTGTGCCCAGCCACATTGATTGATTTTTAAATATTAACCCTGCCTTGTATTCCTGGGATAAACCACAGTTAGCCATATGCATTTTTAAATGTATTGATAGATTTAATTTGCTAATATTTTGTTTAGATTTTTAATTTGTTTCAGACAAGGTCTTGCTGTCACCCAGGCTGAAGTGCAGTGGTGCAATGGTGTGATCATAGTTTACTTCAGCCTTCATTTCCCAGGCTCAAGCAATCCTCCCACCTCAGCGTCCCAAGTAGCTGGGACTACAAATGTGCACCACTATGCCTGGCTAATGTTTTTTTTTTTGTTGTTTAATTTTTAGTAGAGACAAGGTCTCAGTATGTTCCCCAGGTTGGTCTCAAATTCCTGAACTCAAGCAACCCTCTTGCCTTGGCCTCCTAAAGTACTAGAATTATAGGCAGGAGCCACTGTGGCTGGCCTTTGTTTAGAATTTTTGTCTATGTTCATAAATGATTTTGGTTTAAAATTTTCTTTTCCTTATAATGGCCTTGTGAGAATTTGATATCAGGTTTCTGCTGAGTTGGGTATTATTTTGTCTTTCTCGGTTCTCTGAAAACATTTGTATAACATTCGTATTATTTATTTTCAAAAATTTTAACAGGATTCACCAGTGAAGGCATGTGGACTTGTAGTTTTCTTTGTGAAAAGGTTTTAAATGATGAATTCAATTTTTTTTTTTTTGAGATGGAGTGTCACATTTTTCACTCAGGCTGGAGTGCAATGGTGCAACCTCAGCTCACTGCAACCTCCGCCTCCCAGGTTCAAGCGATTCTCCTGCCTCAGTCTCCTGACTAGCTGGGATTACAAGCATGCGCCACCACATCCGGCTAATTTGTGTATTTTT
Organism: Rhinopithecus roxellana; assembly: GCF_007565055.1. Lineage (NCBI taxonomy): Eukaryota > Metazoa > Chordata > Mammalia > Primates > Cercopithecidae > Rhinopithecus > Rhinopithecus roxellana. Next base: position 27,239,158 of record NC_044567.1, on the reverse strand, counting down.
AGTAGAGATGGGGTTTCTCCATGTTGGCTAGGCTGGTCTCGAACTCCTGACTCAGGTGATCTGCCTGCCTTGACCTCCCAAAGTGCTGGGATTACAGGCATGAGCCACCACACACAGCTGATGAATTCAATTTTTAACAAATGTAGGATGATTCATATTTTTTATTCCTTCTTGGATCAGTTTTGAAAGTTTTCTTTTTCAAAAAATGTTTTCATTTCCTCTAAGTAATTGAATTTATTGTTGTAAGTTATAGTCAAGATGGAGTAACAGGAACCAGATTTGCCCTTCTGCCTGAAGTGACTAAAAAAAATAATAATAATAAATAAAGTAGAACATCAGGCAACAATGGCTAATGACAATTGAGGTTAGGGAGACAAATAAGATGAGCCTCCTACAATTGCCTCATACAATTGCCCCAGCTCTTTGCCTAGAGACAGATTCCAGGTCTCAGAATAGGGAGGGAAAACCCACATGGAAGCCAGCAGTTTCCCTGAATTGAGGATATGGAGCTGGGAGTCTGGGGAGGCCAAGGTAGTTAAGAGTTTGTGGGACAGAGTATTAGAGAGAATAGAGCTTGGATAGGGGTGGGAGACCAGGGTTGGGGGTGGGTCAGGGGGGAGGCAGCGCAGAGGGAGGGGGGAAGGGAACTGGAGGAGGAGTGGGGAAGAGAGTTCTGGAGACATTCGGAGAACTCTCCTTGAGTCTTCAGCTAAATACTTGTCAATGCATGCAGGTGAGAAAACCATGCAGAACTGAAGAAAGAACTACCAAAGGCATCATAGAGAACAATCCCCCAGACTTACACAGGACTGGGAATAAGTCCTGTTTCTGTCAGAATAGAAAGCCTCATGATTCAGGGAGAGTCCCCAGTTAATGTCCTCAGAAGAGTTTTGCCTCAAATAGTGGTACAAAATTAGCCCAAAATGCTGCTTTGGTCTCACCTGACAAAGCTTAAAAACAAAACCTGAAAGAATCAAACCGTCTCTAAGTGACTTAATCGTATCACAAAACAAAGGCTAAGAACATAGAAATAGAAAAGTGGGTAGTAATTTTTCATTACATTCTTGGTATTGTGACTGATGTATCACAGAGACTCTGGATTTTAAAAATCTTTTTCTAAAGAGTGTTGAATTTTTTTGGCGGGGGGCATGTAGCTAAATTTTTGATGAGTCACCTCGCTTTTGTTAAGGTTTGGTTTTAGTTTTTGTTAATGTGGATCTATTTCAGTTTCACCCTTATTCCTAGGCCAAGCACCTGCTCCTAGGACATGGTCCTTATTTCTACAATGAGGACTTTCTGGGGGGTCTCTACTGAAGGCCCTGTGTGTCTTGGCTCTGGCTGGGTCAGAATTCCAAAGTCTTGCTGGTATTCTTTTTTTATTTTTCTATTTTTGAGACAGAGTCTTGCTCTGTCATCCGGGCTGGGGTGCAGTGGTGTAATCTTGGCTCACTGCAACCTCTGCCTCCCGGATTCAAACAATTATCTTGCCTCAGCCTCCCAAGTCACTGGCATTACAGGTGCCCACTACCACACCTGGCTAATTTTTGTATTTTTAGTAGAGATGGGGGTTTCACCATGTTGGCCAGGCTGGTCTTGAACTCCTGGCCTCAAGTGATCCACCCACCTCGGCCTCCCAAATGCTGGGATTCCAGGCATGAGCCACAGTGCCCGGGGATTTCAATCCCTGAAATCTCTGTTCAATTGTCAGCCCTTTGGCAACTGTTCTCTACCAGACCTTGTAAATTACCACCCTGGGCACAGGCAGCTCAGGATTTGTCCAGGTGCTTGAAGGGAACTGCTTCACAGATTTCTGGGGTTCCTTTTCTGCAGTTCCCTCTGCTCCATAGCCCACAAGTTCCAGCCATCTTAGAGCCCTGAACTCTGATCTGTCTCCTCTACCAGGACCCTGTTTTTTCTGCCCAGTGCAACACTGCATCATGGTTGGGCTCCACTGCCTCCACCACAGCTTGGAAACCACTCTCACAGGCAGAAAGCCAGGGCGTATATAGGGTTGCTGCTGGTTCAAAGACACAGCTCAGCACTCGCCCAATGCCTGAAATCAGTTGCTTCCTATCTTTTGTTCATGATTATGGTTATTTAGTTGAGGTTGAAGCCAGATACTGAGTCATGGCTGAAAATGGAAAATCCAGGATATATTTTTATTTATTTATTTTTAGTGAGGTAACATTCACATAACACAAAATTAACTTATTTTATTTTATTTTATTTATTTGAGAAGGAGTCTTGCTCTGTTGCCCAGGCTGGAGTGCAGTGGCACGATCTCGGCTCACTGCAACCTCTGCCTCCCGGGTTCAAGTGATTCTCCTGCCTCAGCCTCCCAAGTAGCTGGGATTACAGGCACCCACCACCACGCCCAGCTAATTTTTTGTATTTTTAAAAGAGACAGTGTATATTAGAAAATAAATATTTTAATTAAAAAATTGGCTGGGCATGGTGGCATGTGCCTGTGGTCCCAGCTACTCAGGAGGCTGAGGTAGGAGGAAGGCTTGAGCCCAGGAGGTTGAGGCTGGAGTGAGCTGTGATGGTGCACTCCAGCTGGGGTGACAGAGCTAGGCAGACAGAGACGGAGACCCTATCTCAAAACAAAAACAAAAACAAAAAATAAAGAAAATGAAGATTAAAAAAAAAAAACTTGATGAAAAATAAGGGAATTTTCTGCTTAACCCAAACTTCTTAAAGTTTAACTTTAGCCTTAACCCTCAACTCAAGGCTGTTCACAGTTGCCAGATGGCCTTGTTTTTCTCGTGGCTTTTCCAGAGGCTGCAGTGTAGGTCACTTTTCCAGGAGGGGCTGTGAGGAGAGTCCTGCCTATCCCTCCCCTGGATTTCCTCGCTGCCTCCCATCTCTATTCTCCCACTACTCAGAACTTTCTCTAGTTCCTGGAATACCTTGCTTTCTCATGCTGAAGAGACTTTTCATAGTGTGTTCACTCCCTCTGCCAGGAATCCTGTCTCAGACTTATCTCCTTCCTGTCCCTCTTTCAAGCTGGGTGGGGTGTCCCTCCCTCCTCTGCACTTGCCCAGTGGTCTGTGTGATCCCAAGTTTACCTCTTGTCACACCATATTGGGAATTGCCTGTCTGTCTCCTATGATGGTGAACTAGTAGGACAGAGGCCATGTTTATTTCCATCGCAGCCTCATGGTCCTGTTTCCAAAGGCTGGCACACAGCCTGGAACATGAGAAGTGCCCATTGCACGTGTTGAATGAGAGAATAAAGGAAGGGGAGAGCTCTGGTTCTCTAGTCAGAAACCCAAGCTTCAGTCATCAACTGCGTGTCCTGGTTTACTTGGCATATAGCTTCATGCCTCATAGACATGGGGCTTTCACGATCTAAAGAAAATCCTCTAGAGGAAATTTCCCCAAATGGAAAGCTAAGTAGACCGTAGATCCTTGCTCCTTCTCTCAATAGAGCTGCCTACGGATTCCCAAAGAACTGATGACTATCACCCTCCCAGTTCTCTTGGATATTATCGAAGGATCATTTCCTTCTTGGAAATAAAGCAAGATGGTTTGTGTATATGTGTTTTTTTTTCCCCAAGCCCATGAGTCTCAAAACACCTACCCCCTCAAGTTCCAGAGGTGTTGCAGCTGTTCTTAAAAAAAATGAAAATAACTAGAAAAATATATTTTGCCTCCCTGAGAAATAAAAATCTCGTTTCCAAAATTTCCAAAAGAAATAATTAGGATGTCCTGAGTGTCCAGTATGTATTCCTGGCACAGAAACACCATGAGGTTGAGAGGTTAATACTGAGTTAGGTCTCCAAGCATCCTTCAGAACAGTGTTGCACAAATGAGGTACCACATCAAGGCATGAGCAGAACAACAGAGCTCCCATGACATGTTATTCAGGAAGGGGCTCAGCCAGGAGAGTACATTTCTCCATAAGCCAACGTCCAGAGCAAAGATTTATCGCTACGCTTAAAAAATCCACTGTGGGTTATTGTTGTTATGGGTGTGAATTATAACTCTTCTTATCTTTGGCTTGTGTGTTCTGGTATGTCTGTTTTGCTTGTTATGGTAATGTTGGGGTTGAGTGTGTATTTTACTTGCTGTTTAAAAAAAATTCTTGTGGGATTTATGGGATTCTGGTGGTAAAGAATGGCTCTGGCTATTTTGGGTGGAAAGGGTTTCAGGTGCAGGGATCATTAGACTATAGGAGAGCTTCCTGTAGGTGAGCCACCGATCACAGCCAATCTGGGGGAGATGCTCACCTTGGCCTCTCACACCCAGACCAAGAAGACTACTGATACCTTGAGATCAGCTGCCTCAAGTCTCATGGCAGATGAGCAGAATGTCTTTGCTGAAGGACCCTTGCATCTTCTGAGCACACTCATCACCTCACAGGTTTCCAGGGACTGTGAGGCTGGCACTGCCTGCCTCCCACAATGCCCCAGGTCCCAGCTCAGACTGCAGCTGATCTCCCTTGAGATTTCTGGAGCAGCCAACAATGTGATCTGGCCTTCAAAGAGTGTTTTGTAACCAGGGGTGGAGGTAGCTGTAGCCTGAGTTACTCTTCTGCTTCTTAATATCCAAGACAGGCCTGGGTGTCTCACAGTGCCGATAATATTAATATTAATCACCAACATATTGTCTCTATGAGTATTTACTATATGCCAGGCACTCTGCTGAACATTTGAGATGGAATATTTTATCTGATCTTCCCAAGAATCCTATAGGGTTTACTCCTGTTTTACAAATAAGGAACCTGGAGCTGAGAGGCTAAGCAACTTGCCTGAGATCACCGAACCTAACTACTTATAAGTGAAGAAAAGACACAAACACAGGCAGTAGCTCCCGGGCAGTGGTGGACACACCCTAAGATGACCTCCAATGACCATGTCCTTGTATAATCCTATTCCCTTGAGCATGGCCACAACCTCTGACTGACTTCTCATCAATAGAATGATGCAAAGGTGATAAACATCACTCTCATGATTATGTTACCTTATTTAAAACTCTGGCTTAGCCAACTGGAGCAAGAGAGTCTCCCAATGGCCATAAAGAAGCAAGTACCCCTGTCGTGAACTGCCTTGCGAGGGCCACATGGGAAAGATTGTGGGTGGCCTCTAGGACACAAGGGCCACCTCCAGCCACAGCCAGTAAGAAGCTGGGGCTCCCACACACACCGCCACGAGGAAATGGATTCTGCCAATAACCTGCAGGAGTTGGGGGCAAATTATTTCTTAGTTGAGCCTCTAGATGAGAAAGTGGCTTGGCCAACACCTTGATTGCAGCCTTGTGAGACGCTGAGCAGAGGACCCCGCTAAGCTGTTCTCAGACTCCTGACCCAGAGAAACTGTGATGATAAAAGTGTGTTGTTTTAACCCAGTAAGTTTGTAACGATTTGTTACACAGCATAGGAAACAAATACACAGCCCATGCATTTAACCTGGCCCGGTCCACATTTGTAGCAGGTCCTCTGCTCTGTGCGTGGGCCCTCCTACAGAGTTTCCCTTTCTTGCTTAGGGGAGTTCCAGCCTAATTTCTTGGAAAATGACCAGAGCAAGGGACTCCTGGACTGCTTTCTGACCAGGAGACAGAGAAGCAGGGAACCCAGGCACAATCAACTCTTTGTGTGAAAGAAGGATCAGCAAGAAGCACGTGAAGCCCTTCTACCTTGTGGCAGCTACAGGTACGGTCAGATTGGGATTAGGATTAAAGCTATCACCTGAGGATTGGTCTTAGCAGAAATGTGCCCTAATGATGCTATGCAGTGGGAAGGGGAATGTTTTGGGATCTGAATCTATATAATTATGGGTTTTTTTGGTTTTGTTGTTTTTTTTTGTTTTTGAGACAAAGTCTTGCTCTGTCACCTAGGCTGGAATACAGTGGCACAATCTCAGCTCGCTGTACTCTCCGCTTCTCGGTTCAAGTGATTCTCATGCCTCAGCCTCCCAAATGGCTGGGACTACAGGCCCGCACCACCACGCCCAGCTAATTTTTGTAGGGATGGGGTCTCACCATGTTGCCCAGGCTGGTCTCAAACTCCTGGCCTCAGTGATCCACCCGCCTTGGCCTCTCAAAGTGCTGGGATTACAGGCATGAGCCACTGTGCCTGGCCAATTATGGTGTTTAATTGAGTTAGTGCTGGGCTTCTAGGGTGCATTTCACCTTGACTTTGAGTGCTGGAACTTAAAGTGTGGCCCACCAGTCACACGCAGCTGGAATGGTATTGCATCTGTTGGATACTTTCAATTTATCTACTTCATTGAGCATGGCAGTAAAACATCAATACCACAAGACAGGGCTGCCTGCATGGTTCTGCAATAATAAAATGTAGCCCTGTTTGGGGACTAATAAAAGTGGAAGGTTCCCCTGTCATGTTGACCATGTGTGTGCAATCAGGCCTGTGCAGAGCCTCATCTAACAAGGACAGCCATATGAGGCCATTTATAAAGGTATTTCCAGTCCCTGCCCCAGCGACCAGGGACACTGGACTCCTTCACTAGTTACCACGAGAGGCCGAAAGCCACACAAAGGCCCGCCCAGAGTGGGCCTCCCCTCCAGGCAAAGCTGGCACCATCCTGGTGGCCTGTGGGTTTGCCTTTACTCATCACAATTTCCATAGAAGAGAAAGGAACACCCACACACAGGCTGTGACTGGGCTGGGGACTTGGCCGGCTGGGCATTGGGGTGGCAATTGTATTTCTCAGCAAGTTGCCTCAAGAAGTGAGAACAGCTACTGATTCTTCTCTTATAGGATTCACACAGCATTCAGTCATTCTACTGGCAACTGAAAGGGACAAAACACATATGCCTGTTCAAAAATGTCTTTTGCCAAGGGAGTGTGGCTCATGCCTGTAATCCCAGCATTTGGGGATGCCGAGGCTGGAGGATCAATTGAGCCCAGGAGTTTAAGACCAGCCTGGGCAACATAAGGAGACCCTCATCTCTTATTTTAATTAATTTATTATTATTATTATTATTTTTTGAGACGGAGTCTCGCTCTGTCGCCCAGGCTGGAGTGCAGTGGTGTGATCTCAGCTCACTGCAAGCTCTGCCTCCCGGGTTCGTGCCATTCTCCTGCCTCAGCTTCCCGAGTAGCTGGGACTACAGGTGCCCGCCACCAAACCCAGCTAATTTTTTGTATTTTTAGTGAAGACGGGGTTTCGCCATGTTAGCCAGGATGGTCTCGATCTCCTGACCTTGTGATCCACCCGCCTCGGCCTCCCAAAGTGCTAGGATTACAGGCGTGAGCCACCGCGTCCAGCATTAATTAATTTTTTACTGACTCTTCATTCTGGTCTGAAGGGAGACCTCATCTCTACAAAATATTTAAAAATTAGCTTGGCTTAGTGGTGCATGCCCACAGTCCCAGCTACTCAGGAGGATAAGATGGGAGGATAGCTTGAGCCCAAGTGTTCGAGGCTGTAGTGAGCAGTGATCATGCCACTGTACTCCAGCCTGGGTAACAGAGTAAGACCCTGTCTAAAAAAAAAAAAGTCTTTTGAGGAGATGTCAGCTGGGCAAGACTGTCATCCTGCTGTGTCCAACTCCAGTCTATCTGCCTTCCTGACCCAGAATTTTTTTGGGAGATAGAGAATCAGATGTAGGTGAGGCTTTGGAGGAATGGATGAAGACTTTGTTCTCTGTGGACAGGGTGAGAGGCAGGACATCAACCTCAGAGAGCCTAAGGGGGAGGGGCAGCCCCCAGCTCTGGAGTGAGTTAGGCCCTCAGAAACCTGAGGATTCCTGGGCTGCTGTCTGCACATGAAAGTCAAGTGGCTAGACAGGAGCTGGATGGCTGGGCTGGGTCCTTGGGTCCTCATGGAAAGATGGCTCAGAAACAACAGAATTTGGCCAGGCACAGTGGCTCACACCTGTAATCCCGGCACTTTGGTGAGGCGGAGGCGGGTGAATCACTGAGGCGAGGAATTCAAGACCAGCCTGGCTAACACAGTGAGATCCTATCTCTACCAAAAAGTACAAAAATTAGCCAGGCATGGTGGCATATACCCATAGTACCAGCTACTCAGGAGGATGAGGCGGGAGAATCACTTGAACCCGGGAGACGGAGGCTACAGTGAGCCAAGATAGTGCCACACTGCACTCCAGCCTGGGTGACAGAGTCTCAAAAAAAAAAAAAAAAAAAAAAAACAGAGTTTGTGCCAAATGAAAAAGACACAAGCATCCACATTAGCCAAAAATTAATAAGCACACTCAAGAAGACTGAGGAGACGCACAAAACAACGGGAGTGTGCAGATGCGCAAAAACTCAGAACGTATCACTCACATCCCTGTCTGTGAACAATACTTGAGAAAGACTGGCAAAACAACCAATGAATCCACTGGAGACCTCAGGACATAGGAAGATGAAGCAATGCCCTCATCTTGCTGGCTCGGACAGGAGAGGTGCAATCTCACTCATGTTCCGTGTCCCTTATGAGCACGGCAGCTCTATTCCACATCCTCTTCACTTGGGACCCTTTTGGTGTCAAAGTTCATAAATGTGCTTTTATTGCTTCCATTTCATGTTTATTATTTTTTCCATTGTTTCTTCTGTTCAGTTCCCTTTGACCAGTTGGATCAAATTCCTATTCATTCTGCTTCTCACCTGCTCGGCTAAGGAATACCACTGCCCTTTCCGTTTAACGGGAGACTCACTTTTCTCCCATTCACTAAAGGACGCACAATTCTCTACTATTATTTGAAAGTAACATGCCAACTAAGAATGACAGAAAAGAAGGACAGGTGTGGGTCCCTGGTGACTGGGAGCTTTTTTATGAACCCAGGATTGCCTATTTGGGCTTATTCTGCAAGAGAGGAGAGCAGCTTGCATATTTGCCTTTGGTATTTGGGCTTTTCTATTACATGCAGCAAGGATAGATTCTATTGTTGAAGACATTGCCTGTCTCTTCCTGGGTGGGAGGATTCTGTACCTGCTTTATTGAGGACAGACTCACATATGACTGGTTTGGGCCAATGAAAATTTAGCAGAGGTGACCTGTGCCACTTCTAAGCAGAAGCTTTGAGAATCACTGTGTTAGTCCACCATTTTCTCTTTTTCTATGCCCTGGGCCCAGTAATGCCCCAGGTCAGAGACACTCTGACAGCCTAGGTCCCAAAGTAAACAGCACTTGGAGCAAAGCAGTACCCCCACCACAACGGATCAGTTAAGTGAGCAAGAACTAAATCTTGAAACCCCTGAGATTTTTGGAATCATTTGTTAACACATATTACCCAATCTATTCACACTGATACAATAGTCAAACATAATTCTAGCTTCTGGCGTTGCTGCCTAAAATGTATTTTATTTAACAATGCATCATATCATCTAATATTGAATCACCACTCTGGACTTACAATTAACCCTATTTTCTGAGGCAGTGATGGGGACATAGGGAGATTAGGCCACCTTTCCAGAACAGCACAGCCAGTAAAGGGAGCAGAGCCAGACTTCAAACTCCGAAGACTCAATCTCTTGCTCATTTTACTGCAAAAAGCTGCCACAGGGGAAATAGTAGCAGCCTCACTGGCATCACAACAGAAGTGCATGAAGGACTGTGGTTTCTACTTGGGGTTTTCTCATTCAATTCCATTTTTAGCTAGAATGGCACATGGTGGTAGGTTGCTGACTGTTATCCTTGGAGTCTGATTGACTTATTACATAATAAGGATCTTCCAGCCCCCAAGCTTCTCATGCTTTAAAAAAAATAAAAATAAAAAGGAGCCAGACATGGTGGTGTGTGCCTGTATTCCCAGCTTCCTGGGAGGCTAAGTTGGAAGAATAGCTTGAGCCCAGAAGTTCAAAGCTTCAGTGAGCAGAGATTGCACCACTGCACTCCAGACTGGGTGACTAAAGTGAGTGAGACCCCTGTCTCTAAAAAATAATAATAATGGCCGGGTACCATGGCTCATGCTTGTAATCCCAACACTTTGGGAGGCTTAGGCAGGATTGCTTTAACCTAGGAGTTTGAGACCAGCCTGGGCAACATAGTGAGACAAAAATGTCTCTACAAAAAATGAGGTGGGAGGATCACTTGAACCCAGGAGGTCGAGGCTACAAACAGCTGTGATCTTGCCACTGTACTCCCACCTGGGTAACGGAGACCCTGCCTCAAAATAATAATAAATAAGGGAAGATAAACATAACTGTCAATGTCCAGCTCCCACTGCCAAACTGGACCTAAAAATGAATGTTCAGTATAAGTATTCCATACCTTCTGAACCCGAGGCCTGAATAATCAGTTTCCTGAATTGGGGGAGGTTATCCTCAGTTTCACTTTTGTGCGGTAATTCTAGGCTTCTGGCGGGATTCAAATCTCAGGGGTGTGTACTTAGCAGAACAGCGTCCCCATTATCTGGGAGTCTGGGATTCGATGCCTCTGCTTCACACTCTGCTCTGAGTTTGGCAGAATGGTCACCTTTCTCAGGAAACTCAGGCAGTCCCCAGCCGTCTCCCTGGGAGGGAGCAAAACTATTCAAGGGCCCCTTTCACGAGGAGAAAAAAAAAAAAAAATCATTCAAAAACCTCACACCAGCATAAACCAAAGTATTCAGGGCCTCTTACAGATTTTTAAACAAGGCTTTATGGGGAAAAAGAGGAGTTGGGAAGAAGAAGAGAAAAGAAAGAACTCTTGGAATTCGATTGAACAAATCTGGACATGAACAAGAAAACGGTACACTTACCAGTTGATGGTGGGGGTTGGGAGGGCAGTGAAAATCACTGGCAATTCCACAGACTCAACTTTCCATTTTTATCTTGACATTTTTCCTACCTGAGCTTTTATGCAAGTGGGGTTTTGGATCTCCAGGCTATAATTTATGTAATATTTAATGATGAAAAAAATGGATTTGGACCAAAGCACTCCACTTCTCAGCTGACTGATCACCTCCTGCCCCTCTCAGAAGTTCACTTTGAAAGAGGCCTTGCGTCGCTTTTGGATCAAGGCTCTTCCCAAGCCTTATGCCTGTTCTGAGTTGTACAAGTTAGGGACCACCATCCCTCAACCTGGGAAAAGACCTGGCACAAAGAACAGAGAGAAATACTTGGTGCATGGAATCAGTAAAATAAGAGTGTGCCGAGGATGGGCTGTGGAAGCCCTAGAGGTGCTGGGTATATTGGAGCATTTGGTTTGCTGTCTGAACTGTGGACAAGGGAGTATTACCACCATGCCCATGAGAAAGATGGATGCCATAAGCTGGTGGGGTATCATATCTTAGTTTGGATTTGGAGCAAGTTTTCTCAGATGGCTTGAAAAGTCTGATGCTAAGAGGTATCTAGAGTCTTTTTTTTTTTTTTTTTTTTTTTTTGAGACAGGGTCTTGCTCTGTTGCCGAGGCTGGAGTGCACTGGCATGATCTTGGTTTACTGCAACCTCTGCTTCCTGGGCTCAAGCCATCCTCCCACCTCCCCTCCCAAGTAGCTGGGACTACAGACGTGCACCACCACACCTGGCTAATTTTTGTATTTTTTGTAGAGACAGGGTTTTGCCATGTTGTCCAGGCTGGTCTCAAACTCCTGAGCTCAAACAATCTGCCCACCTCAGCCTCCCAAAGTGCTGGGATTACAGGCATGAGCCACCGCGTCCAGCCTATCCAGAGTCTTGACAACAAGATAGATCACAGAGTTCTAGAGGAGTGAGGTTGTTGCCACCTGGAAAGCACGTGACCCTGAACTCAAGGATTTTATCACTTCATGTTCAACCTTTGATCCTAGCAAGGCACCCATGAACAGATTTAATAGAATGGTGTTCACTGGCAGTGAGAAGTTGATCCAGGTGGGGCCTGGTGGCTCACGCCTATAATCCCAGTACTTTGGGAGGCCGAGGTGGGTGGGTCGCTTGAGGTCAGGAGTTCGAGACAAGCCTGGCCAACATGGTGAAACCCTGTGTCTACTAAAATACAAAAAAATTGCTGGGCATGGTGGTGCATGCCGGTGATCCCAGCTACTCGGGAGGCTGAGGTGGGAGGATTGCTTGAGCCTGGGAGGCAGAGGTTGCAGTGAGCCCAGATCTCACCACTGCACTCCAACCTGAATGACAGAGTGAGACCCAGTCTCAAAAAAAAAAAAAAGAAGTGATTCAGGTTGGAAGCATGGATTTCCAAAGAACTTGCGGACTTCATAAAGGCATAAGAAATCCCAAGATCATCTGCAGGACTTTTAGGGTGACTCATTACCACATGCTGTCCTGAAATGAAGATGTTGCACTTGGCTCCCTGGTATTAAAGGCACTTTCTCTCAAAGTGAGAATGGATTGAGTAGAGGCTCGAGTCACCTCTGTAACTAAGGATGTATCAGTTAGTGTTGTGTAACAAAACACCCCCAAGCTTCATGGCTTATTAAAGCAAACAATTCTTATTCCTCACAGGTCACCTATGGAACAATTGTGGTTTCTTCTGGTCTGTGCTAGACTAGGCTGTTTATGACGTGGCTGGCTCATTCCTCTCTTGCCAGCTGGCAGGTTGGCTGGGGACTGGCTGGTCTTGGAAGGCTTCACTCATATGTTTGGTGATTGGTTGACTTTTGGCTGCAGCAATGGCAGTGACTGAGTCATGAATCTCTCCGTATCCAGCGAGCTAGCCCAGGCTTGTTCCCTTGGTGGTGGCAGGGTTCCCACAGAATGAGTAGAAGTGTGAAACCTGGCCTTGGAACTGGCTCAGTGTCACTTTTACCTCCATTCCATCAGCGAAAGCAATCCATAAGATCAGCATGAATTCAAGGACAGGGGAAATAAACTCCATCTCTTGATGGGAGGAGCTGCAAAATCACATCATCAATGGTGTGGGTAAAGGCAGGTTTGGAGCACTGGAGCCATATTTGTAGAGAGCCTACACAAATGGGTTGGCTGTATTTTTGAGATGGCTGACCCAGGCCAGGGGTACAATGTGTGACATGGAACTGAGGCCATCTCTGTATGAAACCAGTGTACCACAGAGATATCAGACACATAGCCCTAACCTCAATGGGCCTGTGTTCCTAAGCCAGCAACTGTAGGGCCAAAGGGTTTCCCATTTCAAAATATTACCTAGGATTTCTTCTCTCAGTACCCTTGTGAGTGTTTCCTGCATTTTGCAGTAAAGGGAACCACAAAATAAGGGCTTGGGGCTATTTTTTTTTTTTTAAACAGATATTTCTTTTTGAAACAAGGTTTAAGCCAATCAAACATTCTTCTTTGGAAACAACTGATTGCAGTACTTCTACTGTATAGTTTCATTGATTCCTGCTGACTTCCTAAGGTACTGTGCACATGGAAGAGGTAGGAGAAATAAGCCAAGCTTTGTGGTTTAGAGGCTATAAATCAAATTTTGTAAATCTAGGGCATAAATGTGACCTACTAAGGACAGTAGTGAACCATGGTGCCCCATCCAGTTATTGAGAGCAAGGCTCTCAAGCATTCAACTTGGCTGTATGAGTTGGTCTTGAATCATGTCCTTGAATATCTCTAGAGTCACCTACACAGACCCATGATGCTGCCATCTCTGGGAGAAAAGAAGCAGCATTTGTGAGGTGGCCTGATTCCCTGATCATCCCACCCCATCCCATGGTGATACAACAAAAAAATGAAAAGTTGCTTCTTAGGCTGAGCACGGTGGCTCGCGCCTGTAATCCTAGCATTTTAGGAGGCCGAGGCAGGTGGATTGCTTGAGCTCAGGAGTTCGGGACTAGCCTGGGCAATACTTAATGACACACCAAACCCACCCTTACCACATAGTTAAACCTAGCCCATGGTCACTGACAGGAGCCCTCTCAGCTCTCCTAATAACGTCTGGCCTAATTATATGATTCCACTTTTATTCTACAACCCTACTAGCACTAGGGTTATTAACTAACATATTAACTATGTATCAGTGGTGACGTGATATTATCACGTGAATAATAAAAAGGCAGGTGAAACTCCATCTCTACAAAAAACACAAAAATTAGCCAGGTGTGGTGGTGTGCACCTGTACTTCCAGCTACTTGGGGGTCTGAGGCAGGAGGATAGATTGAACCTGGGAGGTCGAGGTTGCGGTAAGTTATCACACCACTGCACTCTAGCCTGGATGACAAAGTGAGAACCTGTCTTAAAAAAAAAAGTTTCTTACTGAAAAGTTAATGTGGCAAATACTGCTGGTTACTTATCCAATAGCTCTTCCTTACTGCCCCCACACACTTTGCTTTCTTTCAGGCTAACAGAATCCTAATTTGGTTTCAGTACAGGTAGCAATGCGTTTTGGCAAGTTAGGACCCTCCATTGCCCCAGAGAATGAACTGTAACTGGTCCAAGGTAACCACTGTACTCCCTTTTTCCTGTGGTAATGATTGGTTTCAGGGTGGACATGTGACGTAATTCTGGCCAATAGTACTAAGAGGGAGTCTTTCAGGGGCTTCTGGGAAAGATTTCTCCTTGATAAAAAAGAGAGGTGAGCTAAGAGAAGCCTTCATCCCTTCCTGCTTTCAGACCTTATTTTTAAATGAAGAAAAGTGATGTTTGGATATGTGGCAGCCATCTTGTAACCACAAAGGAAGGGCTAAGAGAATCTCTCAGAAACAGACCCAAGCCCTGACATTGTGTTGCTAGGCACCCTGGAACCAGGGATGGAGTATAACCAGAAGTATGATCCAGCAGCCATGGTTGTTTAAGGCTAGGCTTTGTTCTGACTGGTGAGGCATTGGTTCTTATTTGTCAATGTCTGGACCAGATTGGTTGTTAAGTATTTTGAATACCCCTTGGTTGGAATCAATGCCTCTGGATTTATTGGTATGTAACAAAAATAAACACTTTTTATAAAAACCACTTAATTGGATATTCAGTTACTTGCAGCCAAAAGCTTTTTAACTATGTAGTTCGGGTTCACGGAACCCAGTCACATCTGAACTGCATCTGTGGGGACTTCACTTGCACAGCTTTGGGGGACTTCAGCCCTGTTAGCATCTGTCTTATTCCTTCCTCACTACCACTCCCACCCCCTACCCATTGTTAGGTAGCAATAATGTCTTTCTGTGTTTATTTTATATATCGGGTGGTGGTGGGAGGGTAAAGGCAAACTATCTAATATCTGTGGCCTGGAAAAGGAAGCTACTGTAGCTCTATCAGTATACTGTATCTGCTCTTCATGGAAGAGTCGAGATAGAAATTATATCCTCTCTGACAGAATGTAGGAGATTTAACTAACTTCTACCTAATCTGTCCATTTGCTCTTTTGCTATACCATTTGATTAGCCATACTGATAATGTCTTTTTTAGGAATGAGGCTTGGGGAGCCATCAGTTACCCAGTCAACCAATCAATCTTGTTGATGCATGCCATTAGTAACAAGAGGAGACTTCAGGGAGAGGGTCTGTGGGCACACTCGCTGCTTTACATTGTAATTTTTTTTCTGTGTCCATCTTCCCTGTTAGACGATGAGCAATTTAATGGCAAGAACGATATCTTCAATCTCTGTATTCCTAGGTTTAGCACAGTATCTGGCCCATACAGTGTGCTTAATAGATGGTTTGTTGAAAGAAAAAAAATAATGAATCACATATGAAATTACTTTAAAATGCATATTCTACCAAGACAAGATTATTTTTATGGACACAGAAACACCTTCCTATGTGACCAGCTAAAAAAAGTTCTAATTAGGGATATTAGAATATCTTATCCCATTTTAAAACCAACACATTCAGAAATACAGTCAAAGAGAATCAGCCCATCTTTCCACATGTTTTTTGTGGCACAGTTTGTGCCTAGAAAGCCTTTTTTTAATGGGAAAGATGATGTTTCTTAAAGCAACTCTCCTACTAAATATGGTGATGAGAAATGGAAATATCATTCTCAGGGTTAAAAAAGATTTTTCATGAATTCACTAAGTAGTGTGTTTGAACTAACTTTGAAAGCTGACTTCGAGAAACTAGATAAAATATATTTCTATCTCTGCTAACCATCTTTCAACATGTCAGCTCATCTGAGGCCTCCCCGAGATCCGTGAGAGACAGCATATAAACTGTTCTTTAGATGGGCATCTAAAAACTCATCAAATAGCAAGGTATGAAAAACAAAATCACCTCCAAAACTTTCAAATTGCATTGATCTGTGGCATAAAACCCTCACCACAGGAAGAGAAATGATGGATTTGAGACCCGCAGGAGGATTCGTTTAAAGTGCTTTGTGTTGTGTGTATGTGTGTGTTTTATTTTAATTTATGTATGGAATTGCCCGGGAGTAGTAAATAGACTTTATTTGCTATATTTCGAGGAAGATAAAATTATCAGGACTGTCTATGTATTTCAAAGCCAAGAAAAACAAAAACAGCTTTGAAGCGTCTCCTGGATTTTTTTGTCCTAATCTTCTAAGAGATGGTCTTGATAATGTTTATTCTTTTCTTCTTTCTAAACCGATTGAAAGTACCATTTTTCTCAGTTAAAATAGCAATCCGATTCTTAACTAGGTCAGGCAAAGTACCCATTGAGCACCACAGATTATTTAAATGATTGCAAAAGGGCAGTAGGCATTTCTGAATAGCATTGCCACACTTCTTTCCAAATCTCTCTCCTCTCCTTCTCTCTAAGCCTGTGTGGCTCCCACCGGGAACACACCCGGGTCTTTGAAGGGTGGGTTTTCCATTTGAATTCATACCCACCATCTGGACAAGTTTTTCTGCTGCGTTTCCCCTATAACCCAAAGAGAGAAGCCATTTTCCATCTGCTTGGAGATAATGTGTAGAGTTTTTGTTTCCACTGGTGGGCATGGGGAAGGAGATATGCATACTGTATTATACGCAGCCAGTGATGACGGAGAGGCAGGGCTTTGTTTTACATTTTACTTACTCAGAAACATCCATTTCTGACAAAATCCCATCTTGTGAATCCCCCATAGCCTGGAGGAGCAATTGGCAAACTTTTTCTGTAAAGGACCAGATAGTAAATATCTTAGGCTGTGTAGGACATTTGGTCTCTGTTGAAACTGCTCAACTCTGCACAAAAGTGGCCGTAAACAATATGGATTTGAATAGGCATGACTGTGTTCAGTAAAGCTATGTACAGAACCAGACGGTGGGCCTTGGTCACTGGCTTAGAGCATCTCTCTGTGCTTCACGTTGGAGGTCCACATCTTGGTTTTCTGCAAGATGGCATTCTATCTGCCCTCGTGAGGAGGGGGTGAGCACAGCAATGGCTCAGATCCACTTAGGCAAGATCATACCGCCACCCTATCTGTGTCCCAGGACACACCTTTGCACAATGGAGACCTGGTGAGCATTATAGGGTGTAAACCCTCAAATAGATGAGCTTGCCAGCTGCCCTTGTTAAGGCCCTGAGTGTCCCATCGCAGTCATGGCGATCATCTTCTCCCTCATCAAATATTTCATTCTTTGGCCTCTTCTCCACACTCTCAACTAGGGCTAGCTTTCTGAAGTACTGTTTGGTCATGGAGCTCTTGTTTGAACAATGGTTGATGAAGAAAGTCCATCATGTCTAATCATGGCATTCAAGGCTCCTTATAAGCTGGCACCAGGGCTGACTTACCTATTAGGCACAGTAGGTATAGTAGTTGGGGTCCATGATGCTTTTAGGCCCTCAAGCATGTTTTGACTTTAATTTCCTTTAAAGTAGAAGAAAAATGAGTACAATAATAGTAATAATGAGTGTATAATAATGAATCCAGGCTGGGTTATATTCTTTTTTTTTTTTTTTGAGTCCAAGTCTCACTCTTGTCGCCCAGGCTGGAGTGCAGTGGCCCAGTCTCACCTCACTACAACCTCTGCCACCCAGGTTCAAGTGATTCTCCTGCCTCAGCCTTCCAAGTAGCTGGGATTATAGGCATCCACCATGGCCAGCTAATTTTTGTATTTTTAGTAAAGATGGGGTTTCACCATGTTGGCCAGGCTGGTCTTGAACTCGTTACCTCAGGAGATCCGCCTGCCTTAGCTTCGCAAAATGCTGGGATTATAGGCGTGAGCCACCACACCTGGCCTATATTCTTTTTGTAATTAAAATTTTTTTTAGAGACAGAGTCTTGCTCTATCACCCAGACTGGAGGGCAATGGCATGATCATAACTCATTGTAGCCTTGGATTCCTGGGCTCAAATGATCCTCTTGCTGCAGCCTCCTGAGTAGCTGGGACCACAGGCATGCATCACTATGTCTGGATAATTTTTAAAATGTTTTGTAGAGACAGGATCTTTTGACTGGATGCAGTGGCTCGTGACTGGATGCAGTGGCTCATGCCTGGAATCTCAGCACTTTGGGAGGCCGAGGCGGGCAGATCAATTAAGGTCAAGAATTCGAGACCAGCCTGGCCAACATGGTGAAACCCTATCTTTACTAAAAACACAAAAAATTAGCCGGGCATGGTGGTACAAGCCTATAATCCCAGCTATTCAGGAGGCTGAGGCAGGAGAATGGGTTGAACCCAGGAGGTGGAGGTTACGGTGAGCTGAGATTGTGCCACTGTACCCCAGCCTGGGTGACAGAGTGAGATTCCATCTCAAAAGAAAAAAAAAAAAAGAGAGAGACAGAATCTCACTAGTTCAAGACCTTGCTTAGGCTGGTCTTGAACTCCTGGCTTCAAACAATCCTCTCACCTTGGCCTCCCAAAGCGCTGGCATTACAGGCATGAGCCACCATGCCCAGCCTATATTCATCTTTATACCAATGTAGTTGTAAATATAAGTTTTTTTTTTTTTTTTTTTTTAAATAGAAGAAGGGGCCCACAAAAGCAAAAGGACTTGAAGTCCTTTCTAAGGATTGCCATATAAAATACAGAAGGCCCAGTTACATTTGCATTTCAGATCAACAGTGAATATCTTTGTATAAATATTTTGCAAATATTGCATGGGGCATATCTGTACTAAGAAAACAATTGTTGTTTATCTGAAATTCAAATTAACTGGGCATCTTGTATTTTTTATTTGCTAAATCTGGCAGGCCTGCAGGAAAGTCATAATGTGGCCCTGGCTGGCATGAAGTGCAGTTGCAGCCTTCTCTCTTGTGTTCTTGAAGGCAAGTGTTTAGGTCAAGCTCCCTGGAAACAGACCCTAATATGAGGATTTATGTACAAGTAATTTTTTCTAAAGAAGTGCTTTCAAGGGAGACAAGTAGGAGAGTGAGGGAATAGTCAGGGCAGGACAGGCAAGGAGGCCAAGCAAGGGTGAGTCTCAGGCCAGTCCCTATAGAAGGTAGCTTCAGTCTGACCCCATCTAAGTTGCTTTAGAAATGTCCTAAAGGATATCTGGGGTCAGGCGCTGTAGCTCACACCTGTAATCCCAGCACTTTGGGAGGCCAAGGCGGGCAGATCATGAAGTCAAGAGATCGAGACAATCCTGGCCAACATAGTGAAACCCCATCTCTACTGAAAATACAAAAATTAGCTGGGCGTAGTGGTGTGTGCCTGTAGTCCCAGCTACTCGGGAGGCTGAGGCAGGAGAATCGCTTGAATCCAGCAGGAGGAGCTTGCAGTGAGCTGAGATCGTGCCATTGCACTCCAGCCTGGCGACAGAGCAAGACTCCATCTCAAAAAAACAAAAACAAAAACAAACAAAAAAAAAAACAAAGGCTGTCTGGCCAGAGGATTGACATTGTCATCTACACTAGACTGGAAACATGGCTGGTCCAAGTTCAAAGCTTAAAGAGAATAATCGCCCTGCCTCTGTTGCTAGCTTTCATCTGGTTTTACTTCCTAACCTATGCATAAGCAGTGCAAAGGAGAATGATGAAATCAAGCATATATAATGGCATGAAAGAAGGCAGCTCCCTCATGCTGGTCTGTATCTCACATTGGGGCGTCAGTACCTCACAGAGGAGGCCTGTACTTACAGAGGAGGCCTGGGCCTCACAGAGAAGCCTGGACCTCACAGAGGCCGGCCTGAAGTTGGCAGTCCCGGCAGCTTACACAAGGGAAGGGAGTTGTTACTTCAGAGGAGCAGCCTCGCTATATTTCATGTCTTTTTGCTGTTGTCCAGGAGAGGCCCATACCTCACAGAGGCATTATGTCAGAGCCCAAGGATCTGCCTTATCATGAAAGTAATTTCTTACCTCTGCCCCTCAGTGTTTTAACCCTTACTGCACCATCAAGGTTATCCCACAGCTCTGTAGGCTGAACGCAGCCCTGCCTTGTCACCAGCACAGGCAAGAGAGGGCATTTTGATGAGCCATGAGAGATAGGGGTTTGACATTCTGACTGCCCTCTCCACTGGGGTGCTTTCTCCTACCTCCAAGCCCAAGAGGAACACATACCTTTCTGGGTACCTCGACACACCTCTGTCACTGATGACTCCTGCCATAAATACTCACATGCACATCTGCTCCCTGGGTACCTGTGACCTCTGCACTGGCAGGGATTGTGTTTTATTCATTTGGTTTTTCCACAGCACCTAGCCCATAGTAGCCCCTCAAATGTTGGCTATATGAACACACGAATGAATGAATGAAAGAATGAATGAATGAATGAATATAGGAATGTAATCTGTGGCTTTGCACAAGCAAGCACTGCACCACAACTGGCTGGCGCTGAGTTACTGTAGGTGAGGTGTGTGCATGCAACTAGAGGCACCAAAAAATTAGTAGGAAACTGAAAAAACAGAGTCTTGTATTCAATAGCATCCAGCTTCATCCTGGTAGAGCAAGATGGGTATCAGCAGTCCCATCCGCTGAAGATGTTGTCTTCTGTGTGCCTGGGCTGCAGACTGAGGCCTTTCCCTAACCTGCACTGGAGTGTCCCATTTGACTGATGGCTTTATTTTTACCTCCATTTCCAGGAATGGGAGCCTGGTCCTAGTCCACCTCCATTTCCTATTTAGGGCCTAGCCTTTGCCCAACTCCTCACCAACCCCTTTCTTTTGGAGGCTTCCTGTGTCTTCCCTGCATCCCCAGCTCTAAAACATCCGGACCTGGTGGGCAATAGCCTGGTGTGAAGAGCATCAGGAAATCTCATGGCCAGATCGGACCCCCGTGGCCTTGGATGCCAGCCTCAATCAGATCTACGTTCGAAGTGTCTCCTGCCTCTCCTTCCCCAAAGCCTACTGGGCAGCCTACTCCCACAGCCAGAGGTGGGTGGGGGAGGCGAGGGCCCCGATGCAGGAGTGGACATTTCCGGGTTTGGATCTTGACTCTGACACTGACCAGCCGAGTGGTCTTGGGGAAGTTATTTCATCACAGGTTCCTCATCAGTCAACTAATAATACGATCTCATCGGAAAGAGAGAATTAAGTGAGATCACTTAGCAGATACACAAAACCATATCAATTCTTTTCCCTTGTGCTCTTGGGCCCCTTCCTCTTCCTAAATTTCTCCTTCTCCACTTATCTTTGAAATGCAGGGTTCAAAGTGCCTTGTAGTCTGAGAAAGAGCCAGAGAGGCATTCTCCTTGAGTCCTACTCTGCAACCACGCCTTTCCGAGTGGCCGCTGTCTTGTATGCTGGGGAAGGGAGGATGACGCTAACCAAAAGGACCGGGCAGCAGACATGAGGAGCAACAAAGCACGAGAAAAGCACACAGAGCACAGGTTGCTGAAAAGGGCACAGACGGCACAGCACATTCTGCCCAAGCTGGAGAGACAAACATGATTAGAAAGAGGCAGAATGGAATACACTCCTGACGTCAGTGGGCAAGAGGGGACGAAGCAATAAAGGGAAAATGCTATAAAGGAAAACTGGAATTTCATTTTCACGGTTGGTTCTCAATTACTCAGGCTCGGTGGGAGGTTACACTTGTACCAAATGTAGCACCCAGAGTACGTGGCCGCTCCTCTCTTCCTGGAAGCAGAGTAATGGTTGCCATTCACTTTCTGATCCATTCAGTAAGTTCCTGGTGGGATCCTTCAGAAAGAGAGGTGCCCTGTGAAAGGGTGACATCCACTATGCTGCTAGAGTTTCCTGCCCTTTCCACTTGCTTCCATTTCTGTCTCCTTTTCCTGCTGTTTATCACAGCCAAGTACATAGAATGACTAAGAAATTCAGTGATGGCTGTCCTCAATTTCCAGTTTAATTCAGATTATTTTCCTTGGAAAAAAAAAAAATCCTAAGGTTGATCTTTCCTTCTTTTTTTTTTTTTAAGAGACAGAATTTCACTTTGTCGCCCAGGCTGGAGTGTGCTGGGGCGATCTCGGCTCGCTGCAACCTTTGCCTCCTGGGTTCAAGTGATTCTCCTGCCTCAGCCTCCTGAGTAGCTGGGATTACAGCTGCCCACCACCACACCTGGCTAATTTTTGTATTTTCGGTAGAGACAGGGTTTTGCCATGTTGCCTAGGCTGGTCTCGAACTCCTGACCTCAAGCGGTCTGCCCACCTTAGCCTCCCAAAGTTCTGGGATTACAGGCGTGAGCCACTGTGTCTGGCCCCAAGGTTGATTCTTTCAAGAAGAATCATTTAGTTACTTTTCGTGTTGTTTATTCCCCCAGTATCACCTATAATATGTTAATCACAAGAGAGGATGCAGGAGGAGTTAAGATGAGCTACTCAGTCCACATTGTCCGGTAAGAGAGTCAGGGATGTAGACAAATGATTCTAGGACAAGATATGCTAAAACTGCCACAAAGGGCTGTTCAAAGTGCTATGGGAACACCAAGAAATGAGTGACTGACAGTCTCAAAAGAGAAATTGCTTGAGCTGTCTTAAAGGATGAATCCCTTTGCTCAGATTTACAGATGGTCAGAAAACATTCCAAATGGAGAGAGCAATTCAACGAAGGCTCAGGTGGGTGGACTGGCCTAACTTATGAGAGAATTTGGTTTGGCTGGAATACAGGGTATTTGGGGGAAGTAGCAAGAGCTGGAGATAGATGGCTTAGCTGAAGTCTGATTACTGCATTCACAAATATTTACTGAGTGCCTGCTATGCACCAGGGGCCATGTGCTTGGGACAGAACAGTCCTCGAGAGCATCGTGGACCCTGCATAGGGAGAGGAGCAATCAGTTGTCAAATCAGAAAGTGCCTTCCTTTTTTTTTTTTTTTTTTTTTTTTTTGAGACGGAATCTCACTCTTCGCCCAGGCTGGAGTGCAGTGGCGCCATCTCGGCTCACTGCAAGTTCCACCTCCCGGGTTCACGCCATCCTCCTGCCTCAGCCTCCCGAGTAGCTGGGACTACGGCACCCGCCACCACGCCTGGCTAATTTTTTGCATTTTTAGTGGAGATGGGGTTTCACCGTGTTAGTCAGGATGGTCTTGATCTCCTGGTCTCGTGATCTGCCCGTCTCGGCCTCCCAAAGTGCTGGGATTACAGGCTTGAGCCACTGCGCCTGGCCAGGAAGTGCCTTCCAATGCTGTGCAAGGGAATGTGATCTTTCCGCAGTAGGAGCTCAGGGACCATTGAAAGATTTTAAATAAGGGAATGTAATGCTCATTTTGACACTACAGAGAATTCATGGAAGATGGAGAGAAGATAAGTAAAACTGGGGAGAGGGGACCAGTTAGGAGGCTACTGTTATAATCTAAGTGGCATATGACAAAAAACTGAGCTAATCAGGAGAGGTGTTTCAGGAAGTGACCTGGATAGACAACCGTAATATGATAGCAACATGACAGCTGCTCTTAAGCAAAGACTTCTCTTTTTAAATTATTATAGTAAAGCACACATAACATAAAATGCACCATTTAACCACTTTTCAGTGTATAATTCAGTGACATTTGGTACACTCACAGAGTTGTACAACTATCACCACTATCTTGTTCCAGGATATTTTCATCACCCTGAAAGGAAACTCCATACTTCCGAAGCAGTCACTCCCTATTCCCCTCTCCCGCACCTCCTGACAATCTGCTTTCTGTCTCTATAGATTTGCCTACCCTGAATATTTCATATAATTAGAATTGTGGCCTTTTGTGTCTGGATTCTTTCACTTAGCTTAATGTTTGCAAGATTCATCCATGTCATAGCACAGATCAGCTACTGCATTCCTTTTTATGACTGAATAATATTCCACTGTATGGATATACCATATTTCATTTATCCGTTCTTCAGCTCATGAACATTCAGATTGTTTCTACCTTTTGACTATTGTGAATAGTATGTGCTACTGTGAACCTTCATGTACAAGTTTTTGCCTAAATACCTGTTTTCAGTTCTTTGGGGTATATGCCCAGGAGTGAAATTGCTGAGACCCCTCTTTTTAATTTAAACCTTTTAGTTCCTGGGAAAATTCATTTTTTGGAAAACTTGCACAAAAGCTTTGTTTGCTTGCTGGGGGATTATGAATGATAGGTGAGATATTTCTTTCAGTTTGTGATTTCACTGGGATCAGTTTCAACCCTAAGCTTTTGCTCAGGGCCTGCCTTACTCTGATCTGTAAGAAGTGATCTCCAGCCGGGGCCTGAGTTTGTTGAAGTGGCCACAGAAGCAAATTGTCATGGACTCCTTGATCTAGAGACATATGGTCAAATTTCTTGACCAAAATAGACTCCATATTGTCTGTCCTGATTTCCTGTCTGGGTTATTCAAGGAAAGCCTGAGGGGACCAGTGTTGATAATTAGAGACTCTCAGCTTCTGACCTTAGCACCTGCTTCAGGATTTAGGATGATTATCATTCCATGGCCATTTGAAGGACAAATGCAACACTGTTTCTTTCATTAGCCATAGTATGGTCTTCTAGAATGACTAAAGGATGTTTAGAGATACCTTAGCCATTTTGGTTTTACATGTGAGTTGGGTGCATGATAAATGCTGTCTGAATTTTTCTAGCTGTACTGATATGGCCTAGTGGAAGTAACATCTTCTCTGGTCCTGACCAAGCTCAATTTGAATTATGTCACTTTGTAACTATATGACCTTGGGCAAGTTGTTTAAATCTCTGAGCTTAACATCCCTCATTTGTAAAATAAAAGCAACAATACCATCTGTAGATGGATGTCTTGGTTTTGGCTGAGGACCCAAAATACTGAGAAAAAAAAATAAGTGGCAAGCTTTCCCCTTTTGCAAAAAATAAGATACTAGAACACATTTGCAAGACTATGGAGCCATCCTGGAACCAGTTCTCTGACCCCTAGCTCTGTCCACCTCAAAGGTATGACCTAGGCTGAAATCATAAAGTCCAGAACTTGAAATTAGATTGCTTGGAAAGAGTTGTCAGAGAGATAGGAGTTTTATTCTTTCCTTTGGAGAGAGCTAAGACGTGTTTTTCTTTCACTACCAGCTTAGTGAGAAAGCTCCATAGAAACCCTAATTCCTAAATCAGAAATAAGATGAGGATGTTTGCTTCACTATTCCTATCTAACATTTTATTGAAGGTTGCAGCCAGTGCAATAAGGCAAGAAAAAAGAAGTAAAAGGCATACGCATTGTAAAAGAAGAAATACAACTATTTCTGTTCAAAGACGACGTAATTTTCTACACAGAAAATCTCAGAGAATCTGCAAAGAAAGCTACAAGGGCCAATAAATGAGATTAGTAAGATTACAACATACCAGGTCAAAAACCAAAAATCAATTGTATTTTTATACACTAACAATTAACAACAGGGAACTAATTTTTTAAAGTAGTGTTTAACAATAGCATCCAAAGACATGAAATATTTAGTTATAAACCTAAAACAATATGTATAAGATCTAGATGTTGAAAGCTATAAAACACTGATGAAATAGAAAAGCTAAGTAAGTAGATGGTTGGACTGGAAGACTCAGAATTGTCAAGATGAGAGTTCTTCTCAGACTGATCTGTTGATTCATTGCAATTCCAATTCAGCAGGATTTTTTTTTTTTTTTTTTTTTTTTGTAGAATAGACAAGTTGATTCTAAAATTTATATGGAAAGGCAAAGGAATATTTTTGAAAAAGGTCAAAATTTGAGGACTCACACTATCTGATTTCAAGGCTTACTCTAGAGCTAGAGTAACCAAGGCAGTGTGATATTGTCAAAAGGAAATACACAGATCAACGAAATCAAATAGAAGTCCAGAAAGAGACCCATACATATATAATCAATTGATTTTTGACAAAGATACAGACAAGCCAATGGAGAAAGGATAGTTTTACAACAAATGGTGTTAAACAATTAGACATCTATAGGCAAAAGTGAACCTTGTTCTATTCGTTGCACCATGTAAAAAAATTAACTCAAAATGGGTTATAAACTTTAATGTGAAGTCCAATACTATAAAAGCTCTAGAAGAAAATGTTGGAGAAAATCATTGTGATCTTGGGTTAGGCAAAGATTCTGTAGTTACAAAACTAAAAGCATGATTCATAAAAGAAAAAAATGCTATGTTAGAGTACATCAAAGTTGAAAACTTCTGCTCTTCAAAAGGCACTGTTAAGAGAATGAAAAGACAAACTACAGACTGGGAGAAGATATTTGCGGCACACTTATCTGATCCGTACTATATAAAAAACTCTAAAACTTTAATTAAAACATAATTTAAAAGTAGGCAAAGATTTGAACTGGTGTTTCATCCAAAGTAATATATGGATGGCAAATACATAGATAAAGAGATGCTCAGTGTCATTAGTTATTAAGGAAATGCACATTAAAACTATAAGATACTGCTCTACATTTATTAGATTGGCTAAAGTAAAAAATTGGCAATACTAAGTGCTAACAAAGATGTGGGACAGCTGGAACTTTCACATAGTGCTGGTGGACGCAAAATGGAATAGCTATAGCTGTCGTGGAAAACAGTTTGGCAGTTTCTTATAATATTATCCAACAATTCTTTTTTTTTTTTTTTTTTGAGACAGAGCCTCACTCTGTCTTCCAGACTGGAGTGCAGTGGCATGAGCTTGACTCACCGCAACCTCCACCTCCTGGGTTCAAGCGATTCTCAAGCCTCAGCCTCCCAAGTAGCTGGGCCTACAGGCAAGCGCCACCATGCCTGGCTAATTTTTGCATTTTTAGTGGAGACGGGGTTTCACCATGCTGGCCAGGCTGATGTCAAACTCTTGGACTCAAGTGATCTGCCATCCTCAGCCTCCCAAAGTGCTGAGATTACAGGTGTGAGTCACTGCACCTGGCCATTATTCAGCAATTCTAACATCCCATTCCTAGGTACTTACCCAAGTGAAATGAAAACTTGTGTTCACACAAAAACCTATGATTGTTTATAGTGGCTTTATTCATAATTGCCAAAAACCAGAAACAACCCGAAATCCCATCAATTAATGAATAGATAAGTAAACTGTGGTACATCCATACAAGGCAATACACCTCAGCAATAAAAATGAACAAATGACTAATCCTCACAACATGGATGAATTGCAAAAGTGTTATGTTAAGTGAACTCAGTCTCAAAGGTTGCATGTTGAATGAATCCATTTATATGATATTCTGGAAAAGGCTAACCTTTAGGGGCAAAAGAGGACAGTGGCTGACAGGACCTGGGATGAGGGAAGCAGTTGATTATAAAGAGAGGCAAGGAAATACTGGACAAGGATGAAACTATTCTGTATCTTGATGGTGGGGGTGGTTATATTACTGTATTTAATTTGTCAAAGCTCATAGAACTCTATACTAATAAGGTGAATTTTACTGTATGTGAAATGTGCATCAGTTAAAATAAGCATAGTTGAGTATAAAAGAAAAAAGGAGTGGGTGTTGGAGGGTCGACAGTGAAAAGGCCAAACATTGGGAATTATTATAGATTTATTTGGAGAGAATTGCGGTGTAATGTGAGTCCCATTCTCCTTTTGGGGAAAGGAGGGCATGTTTTTTCCTTACCTCAAGCCTAATGAGAGAAGAACTGAATAGATCACCCACTAAGAGAGTTCAATATGTGCCCTATGTGATGGGGAGAACAGAGGGGTTGGAACCTTAGCTCAGGCTTGGAAGAGAAGGAAAAGTCTTTAGTGGAGGAGAGGGTGGCTACAGCCCCCTGTGGCAGAAGAAATCACTGTGTTTGAGCCATCATTGCACCACTACAAAGGTCAAAAGTATGCTCTTTCAAATAACTCAGGAAGGGTGGGGTTGCTTTAAAAGAACCCTGCCCACTGAACTTCTTGCATGGAACAAGGAGACTTCAGCAGGAAAAGGTGGAGGGCATACTGTTAAGTGCCTGACTTAGGGGGAGGGAGATCACAGCAGTTAGCCTAGGAGACCTCCTTCCTGGGTCAAAGGATGCAGTCGTAGGGCCCAGGAGGGGAACTTCCAGGATCCCATGCCAGCCCTGAGAGAAGAGTCAGCTCTAGCCATCTGACACAGCCAGTACCATGGCCAGCCCAGACTCTTCCTGCACTGCCCTCACCCCCCATAATCCTGGGGTAGCCAAAGAGAGCCAGGCAGGGAGAGTGGAGGTCCCAGAAGGCACCCTCAAGGGTAAGCCATCAGGCAAAACTTCTATGGATTTCTGGAAGCTCCAGTCCAGGGAATCCGTTTCCAAAACTCACTAAAAGGAAGATGAAATATAACGAAAGTCATTATTTTTTTCCTTTAGATAAACATGAATT
Organism: Rhinopithecus roxellana; assembly: GCF_007565055.1. NCBI lineage: Eukaryota > Metazoa > Chordata > Mammalia > Primates > Cercopithecidae > Rhinopithecus > Rhinopithecus roxellana. Next base: position 27,210,870 of record NC_044567.1, on the reverse strand, counting down.
ATTCACCAAAGATCTAAATTCTGATTCATTACAGCTTCAAATTTATCAAGGAGAAAAAGTGGCTTTTTCCTTTTTTTTTTTTTCCCCCTTTTTGTCTCCATCTCTGGAGGGGAAATATGACCTCACCATGCTTAGCAGTACAAATACTAAGTGTGATGGTCACCTTTAATCGTGGAAGAGGGTGAACTGCCTATGGGCCAGGGTGCTAAACAGTGTGGTTATTTACATAGTTCTGGAGTTGGTTGTGAATGCTAATGCTCTCATGCCTCTGCTGCCTGAATGTGGGAATTGTCCTCTCCAATGGAGAGAAAAATATGTGACCTTTTGTGATGATCTTAATGTCAGCTGTTACATTCCTTTCAAAGGGTGTTAGTGGTCTAATTAACTTACCTGCTGATTCTGAAATCTGACCTTCACAAGACAGTGAGGTGGTAAAGTTCTCTCTGAACCTGGTTGGGGAGGGGTAAGGATGAGATCGTCCCGTGGCCAAGGAGTTAAACCCAAGGATAGGTTTGATTGAGCACATGGCTTGGTTGAGTTCCTGTGTGTGTTACTCCTTTTGCTCCAAGAGCTGCATTACCCTCTGATGACAAGTCGCTCTTGGAGGTGACTGGGGCACCATGAGCCCAGCCGAAGCAGGTGACTCCAACCCTCAGAGAGAGAGGGCCCTCAAGTGTCTGAGCTCACTCCACTACAAAGACTGCAACAGTGCTTTGTTAACCTGGGGAGTGATGTCAGATTTAATTTTGCTGTCAAAGGCTTCGTAAACCTCAGATGAAATGTATTCCAGAACCTAAATAATTCTTGCTGTTGTTATTGTTGTTCCTGAGATCAGGTCTTTTGTGATCATCTTTCATGACACTTGGTACAGCCATCCAACCCCCGCAGTGAAGGATGACTGGCTTGGTCAGTGTCGGCATGAAGGTAATCCATGACTCTCTCTCTCTCTTAGTGTAAATATATCTTCCCTGAGATTTGGCTTCAGACCTAGGATGAGAAAGGGAAGAAAGTGGAAAACATCTCACTTTACACATATGCTGAGTGCATTTAAGTGCACCCTAAATACCTACATCTACTTTATTTTATTATTTTAATTTAATTTATTATTATTATTTTTAGAAATGAGATCTTGCTCTGTCATGTAGGCTGGAGTACAGTGGTCCTATCCTAGCCCACTGCAGCCTCAAACTCCTGGGCTCAAGTGATCCTCCTGCCTCAGCCTCCTGAGTAACTGGAGCAACAGTTGTGCACCACCATGCCTGGTTGATTTTTTTTCTTTTTTGGTACAGATGGGGTCTTGCTATGTTGCCCAGGCTGGTCTTGAATTCCTGGGCTTAAGTGATCCTCCTACCTTGGCCTCCCAAAGTGCTGGAATTACAGGTGTGAGCCACTGTGCTCAGCCCCTCCACATTTACTTCAGCCCTCATCACTCAACTGGTACAATAATTACTGGGTTAGGGACCTGTATCCCTGTGTTAGCTAGGACTAGGTTGAGGCTTATGTAACTGAAAAGACCAGACAGTGAGAAAGCTTCAGGTATGGCTAGATCCAAGGGTTCAAATCATGGCATCAGGACTCAGTCTCCAACTTTCCTCATTCTGCTTCTGGTTGGTGTCATTCTCCACAACAGATGACCCTCCCAAATCTCCAGGATTACTTTATCTCTATAGCCAACAGTTCCAGTTTGACTGCGAAGACAGCTCATTTTCCCCAAAAGTAACAAAAAAGAACAACAACAAAAAAACAAAAACAACAACAAAAAAAGCAAACCTTCAAACTTAAATCCTATTGGTCTCTTACAGATCACATGCTCATGTCTGAGCCAATCAGTGCATTTAGGAGCTTGAGTGGCAAGGTCTGGGTCAACCTCTCAGTCCTCGGACCAGGCCTGGGTAGTCAGTTTCAACTGAACTGCAGGGACCAAATGTGAGAAGGGTGGTTCCCTGAAGGAAAATCTAGGTGTTGTCATCCAAAAGGAAGGGAGTGGATGCTGGGCAGAAAACCACAACTGTTAAGAGCAAATCTTGGCACTGCCTTTCTGAGCTCTTTAAGCTTGGGCAAGTTACTAAATGCTGCTGCGCTCAATTTCCTTTATTTTTGTTTTTTGAGACAGGGTCTCACTCCGTTGCCAGGGCTGGAGTGCAGTGGCTCAATCACAGCTCACTGCCGCATCAACCTCCTGGGTTCAGGTGATCCTCCCACCTCAGCCTCCTGAGTAGTTGGGATTACGGACGTGTGCTACCACACTGGGCTAATTTTTTGTATTTTTTGTAGAGACATGGTCTCACTACATTGTCCAGGCTCGTCTCGAACTTTTGAGCTTAACTTAGCTGCCTGTCTCAGCCTCTCAAAGTGCTGGGATTATGGGTGTGAGCCACCAGGCTTGGCCAGTTTCCTCATTTTTTAAATTAGGGAAATAGTAGTTCATAAGATTAAATAGGCCGGGCGCGGTGGCTCAAGCCTGTAATCCCAGCACTTTGGGAGGCCGAGACGGGCAGATCACGAGGTCAGGAGATCGAGACCATCCTGGCTAACACAGTGAAACCCCGTCTCTACTAAAAATACAAAAACTAGCCGGGCGAGGTGGCGGGCGCCTGTAGTCCCAGCTACTCGGGAGGCTGAGGCGGGAGAATGGCGCAAACCCGGGAGGCGGAGCTTGCAGTGAGCTGAGATCGGGCCACTGCACTCCAGTCCGGGCGACAGAGCGAGACTCCGCCTCAAAAAAAAAAAAAAAAAAAAAAAAAAAAAAAAAAAAAAAAGATTAAATAAGGTGATCGATGTAAAGTGCTTAATGCAAACAGTAAACACTCAGTTAAATGTCATGTTACAATAATAATATTAGCTATTATTTTTATTATGAAAGCTCCCTGATATATAATACATTAATATATTAAATAAATCTCTTGTGTTTCTGGTGTCTAGTATAATGCCCAACACATAGGAAATATGCAACGAATGGCTGTGGAGTGGATGAATAAGGACACTCAAAACTTTGAAATCATCATGTTATCCCTGACTATAAAGAAACAGTATAGGGAATTTAGGTTAATTTTATTTTATTATTTTGAAATATGTCAGACATACAGATGAATGAATAAAACACGTAACTACATCCTAAAGAGTAATAATGAGGTGACGCCCGAGTAACTACCAACCAGAGATTTGCAGAGGGGTCTTCACAAATCATTGAAAAATTAACCAATAGAAACAGATGTGTAAATAACAAATGATTGAATTAGCAGATGAGGGCATTAAACAGTGATTATAGCTAGACCCCCTTATCCACAGGGGATAAGTTCCAAGACCCCCAGTGGATGCCTGAAACCACAGATAGTACCGAGCAAAGGCAGATAATTTTTTATTTTATTTTTGAGAGCATGTGTGTTCTTTGCTGTGTATACTACACCTGGCTATATCATATGCCCTGCAGTATTGTCACATGGCAACAGAGCTAATCTGTCCTTCCATGTTTTATGCCCTGTGCTTCCTTTGCACTTTTATGAATGTAGGTTCTGTTGCCCATCTTCTCCCAGAAAAGCCAGGTTTCACTGCAATTGAAGACTTGCTTTGGAGGGTATCCTTTCTCTTTAATTAACTTCTTCAACTTTGCCAGAAATGTGGCAGCAACTTCTTCATCGGCAGATGCAGCCTCTCTCGTAGTATTTTTATTTTTCAGTCCAAAACTATTCCTGGATCTGGTTAGCCATCCCTCATTTGCAGTAAATGACTTGGTGTCACTCATTTCAGGGGATCCCTTGCTGAAGTCTTTGTATGAACGCAATGCTTTCTGCTGCAACATGTTGCCATCAATCAGGACACGTTTCTGTTCATGTCTTCCACCCACAGATTTAATTCCTTTTTCATCTTAACTAAGCACTTACCAGGCACTGTGGCCTTAAATTTGGAGTTTGAGGTGCAACAGCAAAACTAGCATGAATCTCTTTTTCCTTCTTCACAATTTCACGGATAGAAGATTCATTCTTACCATAGGTCTTAGCAACCTCAGCATAAATTTTTTTTCTTTCCTTATTAAGTCAAGAACTTTCATGTTTTTCCCTCAAAGGAAGCACTTTATGCTTCTCTTTGGCATACTTGAATTGCTAGCAGCACTACTCTTGTACTTTGGGGCCGTTACGAAGTAAAATAAAAGTTCCTTGAACACAAGAACTGCCGTACTTATACCTGACAGTCGATCTGATAACTGAGCAGGCTACTAAGTGACTAGCAGGGTGGGTAGTCTAGATGGCATGGATACACTGGACAAAGCAATGATTCATGTCCTGGCCGGGACAGAGCAGGGTGGCGTGAGATTTTATCACACTACTCAGAACAGCGTGTACCTTAAAACTTATGAATTGTTTATTTCTGGGATTTTCCATTTAATATTTTCAGACTGCAAATGATCACGGGTAACTGAAGCCATGGAAAGTGAAACTGTGGATGAGAGAGGACCACTGTAGAAATTTGCCCCAGACATTAAAAAACGTGGAGGAGAACATGAGCATAATGGGGAGACAATGGAAGGCATAAAAGAAAAACAAAAAACTACGGCTTGGGTGACAGAGCAAGACCCTATCTCTAAAAAAGTACAAATAAATAAAAATAAATTTAAAGCAACCAAATGGAACTTTAAAAAATATAAATTAAAATGCCTGAAATGAAAACGATATTGAATGGCTGGTCTGGCATGCAAGGAGCTTAGAAGTCAGCACTCCATCCTAGACAGCAGGTAAAAGCTTTATAAATTGAAAAATCAAGTCTTCTAAATCTGTCAGAGAAGTGGGGTCCTAAGGCAAACTGCTATCCCCAAAATTAGAGAGACAGACAGATACAGAGAATCACAACCTACCAGAGCAGAAAGCACTAGGGTAGGAAAAACTAAATTGTAATTGACAAATTCCTGGAGGGTCAGTATGGACAGGTCTGAAAGTTAAAAACTGCAGGGGGCCTGGTGATAGAGGAACCCTCATGCTTTTGTAGTTTTACGTGCAGGAGCACTACCCGGGCCTCAAAGTCAATGTCGGACAAAAACTGCCTCAAGCTTCTGGCAGAAGGAGGAGAAAGGACCCATTTGAAAATGTGCCAGAGCGTTGTGTGTGTGTGTGTGTGTGTGTGTGTGTGTGAGAGAGTGAGTGTGTGTGTGTGTGTTGTTCCTTTCAGATCCAGACCTACAGAACGTTCTGTTTTTCCTAACAAGGACTACCCTCAGAAGTAACTACTTTACCAGATCCTAACCTGCTGGGGTGTATCAGAGCCGAACCTACCCAGAGAAAGGAAAATACCCAACTCCAGCTGCCTTTAGTCTTCCACATGGCAGAAGGGAAATACCCAGTTCCAGCCGCATCTAGCCATCCTGTCTCACATAAGGAGTGGGGGCTGGAGACATCTGAGAAACAATGGTGAAATTCACAGTCCAGGGGCAAAGGCTCACCAAAAGACAAAGACCTAACTGTAACATTATAGAAGTCTTCCCCTCCCTCTGCCATACCTTACTTCTATATTACTTTTAAAATATATGTATATTTTTTATTTTAGATGGGGTATTGCTCTGTCACCCAGGCTGGAGTACAGTGATGTAATCATTAGCTCACTGTAATCTTGAACTCCTGGGCTCAAAGGATCCTCCTGCCTCAGTCTCCCAAGTAGCAGGACTACAGGTGCATGCCACCATGCATGGCTAATTTTATTTTTTTTTTGTAGAAACAGAGTTTTGCTATGTTGTCCAGCCAAGTCTCCAACTCCTGGCCTCAAGCAGTCCTCCCACCTCAGCCTCCCAAAGCACTGAGATTAAAAGATGTGAGCCACCATGCTTGGCTCACCTCTGTATTACTAAAGGTCTATTTAGTGTAGTTCCTTTTACCCAGTACATCATGTCCACCTTCCAACAAAAAATTACGAGGCACACTATGCTGGGCACAGTGGTTCATGCCTGTAATGCCAGCACTTTGGGAGGCCGAGGTGGGTGGATCACTTGATGTCAGGAGTTCGAGGCCAGCCTGGCCAACATGGTAAAACCCTGTCTCTATTAAAAATACAAAAATTAGCTGGGTGTGGTGGTGTGCACCTGTAGTCCCAGCTACTTGGGAGGCTGAGGTGAAAAGATCGCTTGAACCTAGGAGTTGGAGGTTGCAGTGAGCCAAGATTGTGCCACTGCACTCCAGCCTGGGTGACAGAGTGAAAACTGCCTCAAAAAAAAAAAAAAAAAAAAAAAAAAAAAAAAAAAAAAAAAAAAAAAAAAAAAAAAAAGGCATACTAAAAGACAAACAAACAAACAAACAAAAATCCCCATCATTTGAAGAGACTACACAAGCATCAGAACCAGGATCAGATATGGCAGGAACATTGAAATTATCACACAAGTAATTTTTTAAGATCATGATGAACATGCTGAGGGCTTTAATGGAAAAATAGACAATATTAAAGAACAAATGGATAATGTAAGCAGAGAGATGAACAGTCTAAGACAGAATTAAGAAAAAGTGCTAGAGATCAAAAACACTGTAACAGAAATGAAGGATGGTTTTGGTGGACTCATTATGGCTAAAGACATGGCTAAAGGATGATTCTCTGAGCTTGAGGATATGACAATAGAAACTTCCAAAAGTGAAAAAAGAGAAAAAAAGACAAAACAAAACCACAATGGCATATCCGTGATGAGCTGTGGGACCATTAAAAAAAGGAACAACAGATATAATGGGAATTTTTATCTTCCACACCTTCCCTGCCTTTTGTGGTATTGAGCATCTTACATGATTCTAATTTTACTTTTTTTTTTTAACTTTTCTTCAGTAGTTGCTCTAGAGTTTGCAATATACATTCACAACTAAGCCAATTCTATTTATTTATTTATTTACAGACAGAGTCTCCCTCTGTCATCCAGGTTGAGGTGCAGTGGCATGAACTCAGCTCACTGCAACCTCCACCTCCCAGGTTCAAGTGATTCTCCTGCCTCAGCCTCCCAAGTAGCTAGTACTACAGGCATGCATGACCACAGATTTTTGTATTTTTAATAGAGATGGGGTTTCAGCATGTTGGCCAGGCTGGTCTCGAACTCCTGACCTGAAGTGATCTGCCCATCTTGGCCTCCCAAAGTGCTGGGATTACAGGCAAGCCACTGTGCCTGGCCTCAGATCTCTTTTATTACCATTATACTACTTCATGAGTAGTATGTATATCTTACAACAGGAAAATATTCCTAATTCCTCCCTATAATCCTTTGTGGCCTTGCTGTCATTCATTTCACTTATACGTAAGTGTATATATACAAAGCATATATATATACATTGTGGCTATTACTATTTTGAACAAACTATTTTCTGTTAGATCAATTAATAATAGGAAAAATAAAACTTTTTATTGTTTTCCTCATTTATTCCTTCTTTGATACTCTTTACTTATGTAGATTCAAGTTTCTGACCTACATCATTTTTCTTTTCTGTAAGAACCTCTTTTAATATTTCTTCAAGGCAAGTCTACTGCCAACAGATTTCCTCAATTTTTGTTTGCCTGAGAACATCCGTATTCCTGGATTCTGTGCCCATGGATTCAAACAACTGTGGGTCGAAAATACTTGAAAAAAAAATGGATGGTTGTGTCTGTAGTGAACATGTACAAACTTTTTTCTTGCTATTATTTTCTAAACAATACAGTATAACAACTATTCACTTAGTATTTACATTGTATTAGATATTATAAATAATCTAGAGGTAATTTAAAGTATAGTGGAGGATATTGTGTAGGTTGTACAAATACTATACGCTGTTATATAAGGGGCTTGGGCATCCTTGGACATTGGTATCTCTGGGGGTCCTGGAACAAATCCTCCATGGATACTGAGGGGCAACTGAACTTGGGTATAAATTCAACAAAATATGTGTAACATTATTAAAACTACAAAACTCTAGGCTGGTCTGATGGTAGTGGGTTATCAGAACTTATTAACACTAGTGTCACTAAAGTTGGTATTTTCCATGTTTATGAATAGGAAACTTCAATATTATCAAGATGTTAATTCTTCCCAACTTGATCTATAGATTCAATGCAATCCCAATGAAAATTCCAACATGTTATTTGTGGATATAAACAAATTGATTCTCAAGTTTATAGAGAGAGGCAAAGGATCTAGAACAGTCAACTCAATATTGAAAAAGAACAGTTGGAAGACTAACACTACCCAACTTCAAGATTTACTATGTACTGTATTGTTTACTTACCATGAAGCTACAGTGATCAAGACAGTGTGGTATTGGTGAAAAAGTAAACAAGTGGGTCAATGGAACAAAATAGACACCCCAGAAATAGACACAGTCAACTTATCTTTGTTAAAGTAGCAAAGGCAATGCAATGGAACAAGGATTGTCTTTTCTGCAAATGGTGCTGGAACGATTGGACATCTACATGCAAAAAATCAATCTGGATTGACTTTATATTCTCCATAAAAGTTAACTCAAAATGGATCATAGACCTAAATGTAAAATGCAAAACTGTAAAATTCCTAGAATATAGCATAGGAGAAAACATAGATGACCTTGGGTATGCCAATGATTTTTTAGGTACAACAGAAATGGTGCAATACATAAAAGGCATAATTGATAAGCTGGATATCATTAAAATGAAAAACTTCTGCTCTCCCAAAGACAATGTCAAGAGAATAAGAAGCCTGGCACAGTGGCTCATGCCTGTAATCCCAGCACTTTGGGAAGTCACAGCAGGAATACTGCTTGAGCTCAGGAGTTTGAGACCAGCTTGGACAATATAGTAAGACCCTGTCTCTACAAAAATTTTTTTTTTTAAATTAGGTGTGGTGGCACATCCCTATATTCCCAGGTACTTGGAAAGCTGAGATGGGAGGATCACTTGAGCCAGGAGTTCGAGACACAGTGAGCTATGATCATGCCACTACACTCCTGCCTGAGTGACAGAGTGAGATCATGTCTCTAAAACGAAAAAGAAAACGAAAGACCCCAATTTAAAAATGGGCAAAAGACCATAACAGACATTTCACTGAAAAATATATAGAGATGGCAAGTAGGCATATGAAAAGAAGTTTAACATCATATGCCATTAGGGAATTGAAAGTTGAAACAACAGTGAGGTACTACTACACACCCATTAGAATGGCTCACATCCAAAAGCTGAAAACACCAAATGCGGACTGAGGAGGATATAGATCAATAGGAACTCTCATTCATTGTCGGTAGCAATGCAAAATGATACAGTCACTTTACATGATGGTTTGACAGTTTTTTTACAAAACTAAATAAACTCTTACCATGTGATCCAGCAATCACACTCCTTGGTATTTACTCAAATGAGTTGAAAACTTATTTTCATACAGAAGCTTGTACGTGGATGTTTACAGCAGCTTTATTCATAATTGCCAAAATTTGGAAGCAACTAAGACGTCCTTCAGTAGATGGATACATAAATATACATAAATAAACTGTGGCACATTTAGACAATGGAATATTATTAGTATTATTATTATTTGAGACAGGGTCTCATTCTGTTTCCCAGGTTGGAGTGCAGTGGCCCAATCACAGCTCACTGCAGCCTCAACCTCCCTGCCTCAGGTGATTCTCTCAGCTCAGCCTCTCAAGTAGCTGGGACTAGTTATGTGCCAAAATGCTCAGCTAATTTTAAAAATTTTTTGTAGAGATGGGGTTTCACTATGTTGTCCAAGCTGACCTCAAACTCCTTGGCTCAAGCAATCTGCCCACCTCGGGATCCCCAAGTGCTGGGATTACAGGCATGAGCCACCATGGCTGACCAACAATGGAATATTATTTAGCAACAAAAAGAAATAAACTATTAAGGTATGAAAACACAGAGGAAGTTAAATGCATATTGCTAAGTAAAAGAAGCCCATCTGAGAAGTATATGTACTACATGATTTCAACTATGTGTCATTCTGGAAAAGGCAAAATTATAAACACGATAAAAAGATCAGTGGCTGCCAGTTGGAGGAGAGAGGGAGGGAGGGAGGGACGAACAGGTAGAGCACAGAGGACTTTTAGGGCAGTGAAACTATTCTGTATGATACAGGTTGAGCATTCAAGTCCAAAAATATAAAGTCTGAAATGCTCCAAAATCCAAAACTTTTAAACATCATGTTGGGATGCTCAACTGGTACATCTATAATGCAAATATTCCAAAATCAGAGAAAAATATGAAATCCAAAACACTTCTGTTCCCAAGCATTTTGGATAAGGAATACTTAACCTGTACTACAATGGTGGATGCATGTCATCATACGTTTGTCAAAACCCATAGAATGTGCAATGCTAAGAGTAAACCTTAATGTAATCTATGGACTTTGGGTGATAATGATGTGTCAATATAGGTTTATTGACATAAGTACAAATGCACCTCTGTGGCATGGGATGCTGATAGTGGGGGGAGGGGGTTGTTCATGTGTGAAGATAGGAGAACATGGGAACTCTCTGTACTTTCCCCTCAGTTTTGGTGTGATCCTTTAGGTTTGTGAACTTTTCTACAAAATAAAGTTTATTAATTTAAAAATATATTGAATGGAATTTGTAACAGATTAGACACTGCAGCAAAAAAGGTCTGTAAACTTGAAAACACAGCAATGGAAAGTATTCAAAATGAAATGTGCAGAGAAAAATGTGGAAAAATTTAAACAAGTTATTAGAGAGCTATGGAACAATATCAAGAAGTCTAATGCACATGCAATTGGAGTTCCTGAAGGAGAAGACAGATGGGAAAAATATCTGAATAAATGATTAATGAATTTCTTTCCTAGTTTGAAGAAAACTATAAATCTATGGATCTAATAAGCTCAACAAACTCCAAACTGAATAAACAACCAAATTATGTCATACCATACCGTAATTACGGAAAGCAGTGATAAAGAGAAAAATCTTAAAAGCAGCTGGTGGAGTGAGAGAAGATGCTTTATGTGCAGAGGAACAAAGATAAGAATGACAGAAGTCTTCTCTTCTAAAAGTATGCATGCCAAAAGTAAATAGAACAACGTCTTTAAATTACTGATAGAAACAAAACAAAACAAAACAAAACTGTTAACCCTAAATTTTACAGCCAGCAAAAATGTATTTCAAAAATAGAGAACAAATAAAGACTTTCTCTGGAGATAACAAAGCTAACAGAATTCATCACAAGCAAACCTGCACTATAAGAAATATTAAAAGAGGTTCTTAAGGCAGAAGAAAATGATACTAGATGAAAATTAGTATCAGTCAGGTGCAGTGGTTCACACTTGTAATCCCAGGACTTTGGAAGGCCAAGGCAGGAGGATTGCTTGAGCCCAGGAGTTCGAGACCAGCCTGGGCAACATAGTGAGACTCCATCTTTATTTTAAAAATAAATAAATAAATAAGAAAATTAGAATCTATACAAAGGAATAAAAAGTGCCACAAGTGGTAAAGGTATAGGAAAATATAACAGATTTTTCCCTCACTTTTAAATCTCTTGAAAAGATAACCGATAGCTTAAAGCAAAAACAGAAAGTATTGTGGGATTTATAGCATACGTACAGGTCTGACAAAAATAGCACAGATGGGAAAAGAGATATGAAAGTGTACTGTTGTAAGGTTCATATGCTAAATGTGAAGTAAACACAGACTGTATTACATTAAAAATGTATAGTAGGAACTTCAGAGCAGCCACTAAAAGTAAACACACAAATAGCTCTGGGTAAGACAATAGTGGAGATTAAAATGGAATCATAAAAAATACTCAAGCAATGCAAAAAGAAGACCGGAAAAGAGGATCAAAAGAACAAAGAAGAGATGGAACAAATAGAAGACAAATGGTAGGATGAGCACAATATAATTTTATATATTTAATTTTCTTTAATATTTATTGATAATGTTTTACCATTTCTGTGTAGAACCTTTGCACATCTAGTGAAGATTTGTTCCTAGAATTGTTATGCCTTCTGATGCTATTGTAAATGATATTTAAAAAATTTTATTTCAACATGCTTACCACCAGATTATAACATTTAATTGGTTCTAGTCATATTTATATTGTGTCTAGAAACTTTGTACATTTACTTATTAATTCTAATAGTGTGTGCATATTCCTTTGGCTTTTCTGTGTATCAACTGTGTTGTCTGCAAATATTGGTAGTTTCTTCCTTTATAACTTTTATATCATTCGTTTCTTTTTCTTACCTCATTGCATTGGTTAGGACCTCTAGTATAGTGCTTTTTGCAGATAACTTTTATTATATAAAGGAAGTTTCCTTCTATTCAAAGTTTTCTTTCCTTAAACCAAGAATGGATGTTGAGTTTTATCAAATGCTTTTCTGCATTTGTAGATAATGATCATATGATTTTTCTCCTTTATTATGTGAAAGTGGAAATTTCTCATTGATTTTAAATGTTAAACTAATCTTGCTTTCTCATGATGTACAATAGTCCCCACTTATCTGTGGGGAATATGTTGCAAGACCCCACCCCAATGGATATCTGAAACTGCAGATAGTACCAAACCCTATGTATACTATGTATTTTCCTATGACTGCATACCCATGAGAAAGTTTAATTTATAAATCAAGCACAGTGACAGATTAACAATAACTAATAAAATAGAACAATTATAACAATATACTATAATAAAAGTTATGTAAATATCTTATTGTATTGTACTCACCCTTCTTGTAATAAGTGAGATGAGACGATGCCTACATGATGAGATGAAGTGATGGAGTAGGGTGGTGCAAGATTTTATCATGCTATTCAGAACAACATGCAATTTAAAACACGAATTGTTGGCTGGGCATAGTGGCTTACGCCTGTAATCCCAGTACTTTGGAAGGCTGAGGCAGGAGGACCACCTGAGGTCAGGAGTTAGAGACCAGCCTGGTCAACATGGTGAAACCTTGTCTCTACTAAAAATATAAAAAATAACCAGGCATGGTGGCACGTGCCTGCAATCCCAGCTACTGGGGAGGCTGAGGCAGGAGAATCGCTTGAACTCTGGAGTCAGAGGTTGCAGTGAGCCGAGATTACGCCATTGCACTCCAGCTTACGCAACACAGAGAGACTCCGTCTCAAAACAAACAAACAAACAAACAAACAAACAAACAAACAAAACACATGAATTGTTGGCCGGGCGTGGTGGCTCAAGCCTGTAATCCCAGCACTTTGGGAGGCCGAGATGGGCGGATCACGAGATCAGGAGATCAAGACCATCCTGGCTAACACAGTGAAACCCTATCTCCACTAAAAAATACAAAAAACTAGCCGGGCGAGGTGGCGGGCGCCTGTAGTCCCAGCTACTCAGGAGGCTGAGGCAGGAGAATGGCGTAAACCCAGGAGGCGGAGCCTGCAGTGAGCTGAGATCCGGCCACTGCACTCCAGCCTGGGCGACAGAGAGAGACTCCGTCTCAAAACAAAACAAAACAAAACAAAACAAAACATGAATTGTTTATTGCTAGAAATAAACAGTTTATTTCCATTTCATATTTTTGGACCACAGTTTACTGCAGGAAGGTCACTAAAACCATGGAAAGTGAAACCACAGATAAGGGAGGAATACTATAGGATACATTATCTTTTTCATACATTACTGAATAAGATTGCCAATATTTTGTTTATGGTTTTTGAATCCATGTTCATGGGTGAGGTTTACCTGAAATTTTCCTTTTCTTTTTTTTTGAGACAGGGTCTCACTTTGTTGCTCAGGCTGGAGTGCAGTGGTGCAATCTTGGCTCACTGCAACCTCCGCCTCTTGGGCTCAAGTGATCCCCCTGCTTCAGCCTCCCAAGTAGCTGAGACTACAGGCATGCACCACCATGTCTGGCTCATTTTTGTATTTATTTGTAGAGCGGGGATTTCACCTTGTTGCCCAAGCTTGTCTCAGACTCCTGGGCTCTAGCAATCTACCCACCTCAACCTTCCAAACTGCCTGTAGCATGAGCCACTGTGCCTGGCCGAAATTTTTCTTTTTTGTACTGTCAGATTTGGCACCAAGTTAATGCTAAGTTAATAAAATGAGTTGAGGGAATGAGGCCTTCTTTTTTTTACATGCTTTGAAATAGCTTGTATACAATTAGAATGATTTATTATTTGAGTGTCTGGAACTTGCTGGTGTTGCCAGCAGGGCCTGGAGTTTAATATGTGAGAAGGTTTTAATTTACACATTCAATTTCTTTCATGATTATAGGATTGTTTGGGGTTTCTCTTTTAGTCAGTTAGATTTTCCTGAGAGTGGTTCTGTTTTTTAGAAGATTTCAAATTTAGTGACACAAAAATGTTCAACAATGTCCTCTTATTTTGTTTCAATATCTGCAGCCTTTATATTTCTATCAGTATTTCATTCTAGATATTGTTTATTTATGCTTTCTTTCTTTATTTCTTGGTCAGTCTTACCAGAGGTTTGTCATTTTTATTAGTCTTTTCAGAGGAACGTTTGGCTTTGCTAATCTTCTCCATTGTGTTTATTTTCCATTTCATTAATTTCTATGCTTCTCTTTATTTCTTTTCCTACCTTTCTTGAGTTCATTTTGCTGATGTGTTTCTAACTTCATAAAATGGATGTTTAGTTCATTAGTATTTAGTTTTTTTCTTTTCTTTTTCTTTCTCTTTTTTTTTTTTTTTTTTTTTTGAGACGGAGTTTTGCTCTTGTTGCCCAGGCTGGAGTGCTGTGGCACGATCTCGGCTCACCGCAACCTCCGCCCCAGGTTCAAGTGACTCTCCTGCCTCAGCCTCCCGAGTAGCTGGATTCCAGGCAGGCACCACCATGCCCAGCTAGTTTCATATTTTTAGTAGAGACGGTGTTTCTCCATGTTGGTCAGACTGGTCTTGAACTCCTGACCTCAGGTGATCCGCCGCCTCAACCTCCCAAAGTGCTGGGATTACAGCTGTGAGCCTCGGCGCGCAGGCTTCTTTTCTTTTCTTTCTTTCTTTCTTTTTTTTTTTTTAAACATAGCCTTTTGGGCCATAAATTTTCCTCAGAATTGTTTAATCTATCCCAAAAGTTTTGCTATGTATTTTCATTACAGTTCCATACTCAATATTTTCTAATTTCTGCTGTTTTCTTCTTTGAGCCCCTGGTTATTTAAACATGGGTTTCTTAATTTATAAGTATATGTGGATTTTCTATTAACTATTCTGTTACTGATTTCTACCTTAACTTCATTGTTGTCACAGAATGTATTCTGTATGATTTCAATACTTAAAAAATATAATGAGATTTGCCTTATGACCTGGTATATAGGCAACTTTTGTAAATATTCCATGTGTGCTTGAAAAGCATGTGTTTCTGCAGTTGTTGGGTATGGTGTTCTAAATATGTCTGTGATGGCAATGAAAACGCACCACTCAGCTCTTCTGCTAAATATGCGTACAGTGGTCATGAACGTGTTGCAACTCAGCTCTCCTGCTCTGGGGTGCACAGTTGACTGGCAGCCCTAACCACTATTCCTTTGGATCCAACAATGCATTTGTGCTGAGACCACTCTTCCTCTGAGCTGCTTCCAGCTTGTGGAGCTGAGCTTGTCATGGTTACTAGTGCAGGGCCCATTTCTGTGGGATTTGAGACTTTTTAAATGGGCAACTTTGGTTCAAAGGCATCCCATCAGCCTGGCCATGTGGTTTATAGAATTGCACTGTAGTCTGAGACTCTACCTACTCAAGCGTTCTTCCTTTTCTCGCTCTTTTCAGATTGGTATTGTGGGCAGAAGGCTCTCTCTGCCTGCTCCTGCTTCCTTTCCTTTATCCTTCACGGGCAGTTTCCCCAAGACACCTCTAGCATGTCTAATCTCATCTTGGCACCTGTTTCCTGAATTGATATAATGTCCCTTTGGTCAGTTGTACTGCATGTGTTGTTCAAATCTTCTGTATCCTTACTGATGTTTTTTCCTGTTTGTTCTGTTTGTTCTACCAGTTACTGGAAGAGGTGTGTTAAAAATGTCCCACCATGGTTCCTGATTTATTTATTTCTCTCGGTAATCTCTTGGTAATTACCAATTTTTGAGATATATATATCAAGTATATATATAAAAATATATATGTATATAATTTCAGACCTTATCCCCCATGCAGAATTTTTGCCTAATGTATTTCGAAAGTTATTGAGTATGTAAATTTAAAAGTCTTTGCATTGAACTGAATTGTTTAACATCTTGAAGTGACATCTGTCTCTAGCAATGCTTTTTGCTTTAAGTCTACTTTGCTCATTAACACAGCTAATCCCAGTACACATTTTCTTAGTAGTCTTTTTCCACCCTTTTGCTTTTAGACTTTCCCTATACTCTTGTTTATGTTTCTTATGAATAGCATATAATTTGATTTTTAAAAAATTCATTCTGAGAAGTTTTGTATTTTAGATGAAACATCTAATTCATTTATATTTGTCATTGTTTTTCATATTTGTGGGTCTGTAGCTATTATACCTTTTGTTTTACTACTATTTTCCCACAAGTTCCATTCTTTCTCTACTTTCTTGCCCTCTTTTAGACGCTTTGTTGTTTTTCCCATTTCTACTTTTTCCCTCCACCGATTTGAGAACTGTTTCTATTCTGTAAATGGAATCTCCAGAAATAGCAGCAAATAACTTAGCAAAATCAAAGTTACTTAGCAATTCTACTCTTTTTCAGAAAAATAGGAAATCTTACAACTTCCACTTATGCCTTCCTGATAGATATGCTGTTATTGTTGTGCATTTAATTCTGTCACGTTTTCTTTCTTTTTTTTTTTTTTTTCTTTTTTTTTTTTTTTTTTTTGAGGCGGAGTCTTGCTCTGTCTCCCAGGCTGGAGTGCAGTGGCCGGATCTCAGCTCACTGCAAGCTCCGCCTCCTGGGTTCCCGCCATTCTCCTGCCTCAGCCTCCCAAGTAGCTGGGACTACAGGCGCCCGCCACCTCGCCCGGCTAGATTTTTGTATTTTTAGTAGAGACGGGGTTTCACTGTGTTCGCCAGGATGGTCTCGATCTCCTGACCTTGTGATCCGCCCGTCTCGGCCTCCCAAAGTGCTGGGATTACAGGCTTGAGCCACCGCGCCCGGCACGTTTTCTTTCAAAACCCCACAAGTCTATTACTATTGCTTTAAATGTCCAATATTTCACCTATTTTTTCACTTTTTTGTGTTTTACTTCCTCTCGTTCTCTACATCTTCCATCTGAACTAATTTTTCTTCTGCCAGAATTGAAGGTTTGTTAGTACCAATGTGTCTCAGTTTTTGTTTGCTTGAAAATGACTTTTCCTCCTTAATTGTGAATATAGAGTTGAAAATGAACAGGCTGGGTGCGGTGGCTCAAGCCTGTAATCCTAGTACTTTAGGAGGCCGAGACGGGCGGATCGCGAGGTCAGGAGATCGAGACCATCCTGGCTAACACAGTGAAACCCCGTCTCTACTAAAAAAAAAACTACAAAAAACTAGCCGGGCGAGGTGGTGGCGCCTGTAGTCCCAGCTACTCGGGAGGCTGAGGCAGGAGGATGGCGTGAACCTGGGAGGCGGAGCTTGCAGTGAGCTGAGATCCGGCCACTGCACTCCAGCCTGGGCGACAGAGCGAGACTCCGTCTCAAAAAAAAAAAAAAAAAAAAAAAGAAAGAAAATGAACAATCATCTTTTCTCAGCACATTGAAGATATCATACACTGTCTTTTGATTTCAGTTGCTGCTAATGAGTAGTAAATTGTCTGCAACTCTTAAAAATAATCTGTCTTTTCTCTTTCACTGTTATTAAGATATTCTCTTTGTCTTTGGTGCTCTGCAACTTCACTATGATAGAGATAAGTGCTAGCTAGCTAAATAGTTAGATAGATATTTATATTTTCCCATGTTATGATTCTTGTAAATCTGTCCCCTGAGTTCTTTTTTTCTAGAAGTTCTTTAGATTCTTTTTCAAAATCACTTAATCATTTTCTTAGTTTCTTTTTCTTGCATACATTTTCAGGCATGAGTTTTATTTTTATTAAGTGTATCAAACATGGTTATTTAAAAGTATTTCTTATTATTTCAAGATCTGAAGTTTTTGCAGGATTGTTCTAGCTACCTGCTGCTTCTTGTACTTAGTTCTTAAATGCCCTATTTTATTGTGTAGTTACTTTCTCTCTGTCTCTCTGTCATTTAACTTTAAACTGATCGTTTTCCTTGACATTTTATGTGTGGGAATACTTTGAAGTCTGGGATAAATTTGGCTTCCTCTATAAAGGATTCACTTTTGCTTCTGCCAGGTTCTGGAGGCATTACTATTTCTGGGATCACTCCAGTTACATTCTCCACTTAGTCTATCCAGACCACCCAGAGTGTGGGTTTTTTGCTATAAACTGTGTCATGGACAGCTTGTGGTTTGAATGTTTAGTGATGATTCTTGGCACATGTGTCTACACGACACACACATACACATACACACACGTCTTACTCTCCTCAGTGCAAGTGTGAGGCAGATCTCTACTGCAGTCTTCAGGAGAACGTGGGAAATGTTCCTTTTTTGTTTGTTTGTCTGAGACAGAGTTTTGCTCTTGTTGCCCGGGCTGGAGTGCAGTGGCACGATCTCGGCTCACTGCAACCTCCGCCTCCCGGGTTCAAGCAATTCTCCTGCTTCAGCCTCCTGAGTAGCTGGGATTACAGGTGCACACCACTGTGCCTGGCTAAGTTTTGAGTTACAGTGTAATTTTGTTACATGCATAGATCACATAGTGGCAAAGTCAGGGTTTTTAGGGTATTCATCACTCAAATACATTGTACCAATTAAGTAGTCTCTCATCATTCACTTCCCCCTATCCTCTCACCCTTTCTTTCTTTCTTTTTTTTTTCTTCTTTTTTTGAGAACGAGTTTTGCTCTTGTTGTCCAGGCTGGCGTGCAGTGGTGCGATCTCGGCTCATTGCAACCTCCACCTACCGGGTTCAAGCAATTCTCGTGCTTCAGCTTCCCAAGTAGCTGGGATTACAGGCACCCGCCACCACACCCAGCTAATTTTTGTATTTTTAGTAGAGACAGGGTTTCACCATGCTGGCCAGGCTGGTCTCGAACTCCTGACCTCAGCTGATCCACCCGCCTCGGCCTCCTGAAGTGCTGGGATTACAGGTGTGAGCCACCGTGCCCGGCCTGAATGTGGGAAATGTTTTAAAATTTTCCTTTACACCAAGGGGATAGGCTTTGGAAACATCCCAGCTTTATGGTGGAAGATCACTTATTAAACTCCTCATCTTGGTCAGAAGGTGGGCTTTGTCTCTTTTTTCACAGTCTTGTGAGGCCATGAATACCAAAGGTCAAAGTCAGCAGGCTTAGTAAATGCCTTTGGAACACAGTGCTATACCCACATCCCTCAACTACTCCACTAAATCCCTGGACTAAGAATTGTTCATTTTTCTGCTTATTCACTGATGCTCTTAAATTATTTTTAATCCAGAATTTTTAGTTATTTTCAATAAGTATATTGATTCACTTGCCATGTTTCCAGAAATGGAGATCAGTTTTATTAAAAAAAAAAAAAAAAAAAAAGCCAGGTGCAGTGGCTCACGCCTGTAATCCCAGCACTTTGGGAGGCCGAGGCAGGCAGATCACAAGGTCGGGAGATCGAGACCATCCTGGCTAACACGGTGAAAACCCGTATCTACTAAAAATACAAAAATTAGCTGGGCGTGGTGGCGGGCGCCTGTAGTCCCAGCTACTCAGGAGGCTGAGGCAGGAGGATGGCGCGAACCTGGTAGGTGGAGCCTGCAGTGAGCCAAGATCGTGCCACTGCACTCCAGCCCTGGGAACAAAGAGAGACTCCGTCTCAAAAAAAAAAAAGACTCATGTTTTATAATTCAACAGTCTTCATTTAAATAGTACCAATATACAGTGTCCACTGAAAATCCACTGTAATGTTAATGGATTAATCATACTGCATGTTTGCAAAGCTCTTTTAACTTTTCAAATTGCTTTCACATGTATCTGTGGTTCTCAAGCGGGGTGGGACTGCCCTTCAGGGGAGTTTTGAAAATTTGAAGGAGTTGTTTAGATTGTCATTATGGATGGGAGCCATTACCAGCATTTAGTGGGGAGCCAAAGATGCTAGACTCCTACAGTGCCTAGGGCAGTCCTGCCCAAAGAATAATTGTGCTATGTCTCATATGACTTTTTGGTATCCCTTAGTCATTCAGAGACTGAATATTATACCTTGTCCTGTGTCATAGCATAGGGGCTTATTTTAATTCTTCTTTTTAAATTTTATTTTATGTTTATTTATTTATTTATTTTGAGATGGAGTTTCGCTCTTGTTGCCCAGGCTGGAGTGCAATAGTGCGATCTCAACTCACTGCAACCTCTGCCTCCTTGGTTCAAGCAATTCTCCTACCTCAGCCTCCCGAGTAGCTAGGATTACAGGCATGTGCCACCACACCTGGCTAATTTTTTATATTTTTAGTAGACATGGGGTTTCTCCATGTTGGTCAGGCTGGTCTTGAACTCCTGACCTCAGATGAGCTGCCTGCCTCGGCCGCCCAAAGTGCTGGGATTACAGGCATAAGCCACTACACTAGTTATAATGAACTATATAGTTCATTATAACTAGATGCCTGTTTTATTTTTGTGGAGACAGCGTGTCTCTGTGTCACAGAGTGCAGCGGCATGATCACAGCTCACTGCAGCATCAAACTCCTCGACTCATGAGATCCTCTCACCTCAGCCTCCAAGTAGCTAGGACTATAGGCATGTGCCACCAGGACCAGCTAATTTAAAAAAAAAAAAAAATATATATATATATATATATATATATATATATATAGAGAGAGAGAGAGAGAGAGAGAGAGAGAGAGAGAGAGAGAGAGAGAGAGAGAGAGAGAGAGAGAGAGAGAGAGAGAGAGAGAGTAGAGATGGGGGTCTTGCTATGTTGCCCAGACTGGTCTTGAACTCCTGGGCTCAAGTGATTCTCCTACCTCAGCTCCTCAAAGTGCTGGGATTACAAGTGTGAGCCACTGTGCCTGGTCATGCTTCTCTTCTTCATAAGGACCGGTTTGTTTGTAAGATCTTCTTCTTCCTCAATTTTTCCACTTTGATAATTTTTAATTTGTCTTGGCATGTTATTCTTACTTCAATTAAGATTATATATCTCTTGTTTCTTATCATATGCAAACAAGCCTGGTTTGTTTTCATTTATCCTAACAGGTTCATTGTGGTGAACACCTGTACCTCTGTTCCTTGATTTCCTTAAGTTCTAAATCCAAGATAATATGTTCATTATAACTAGTTGCTATCATTTCATTCCTTCAGTGTGTCTTCTAATGGAATCATGCCAAGGCAGTCATGGGTTGCAACACAAATTTGTATGTATCTATCTACCCTTCATACTATACGTTGGACATCATTTTTGGAGGAATTATGTTTGTAGGTATATTGTCTCTGAATTTAATTTCAGGATAGTGAAAGAGGACTTTACAGAATATTTGTTTAGAAATTAGGTCTGGCTGGGCACTGTGGCTCATGCCTGTAATCCTACCACTTTGGGAGGCCAAGGCAGGTGGATCACTTAAGGTCAGGAGTTTGAGACCAGCCTGGCCAACATGGTGAAACCTTGTTTCTACCAAAAAATACAAAAATTAGCCAGGTGTCATGGCAGGCACGTGTAATCCCATCTACTTGGGAGGCTGAGGTGAGAGGCTCACTTGAGCCTGGGAGATGGATGTTGCAGTGAGCTGAGATGATGCCACTGCAGTCCAGCCTGGACAACAGAGCAAGACTCCATCTAAAAAAAAAATTAGGTCTGATAGGGTCTAATAGGGTTAAGAACACAGACATATATGTTTCCTTTCATTCTTCTAAAAACTCTGTTGGGTAGATACTTTTATTTATTTTTTGATAGGAGAGGAAACTTAGGCTTAGAAAGGCAAAATAACTTGTCCAAGGTCTCTGAGATCTTTAATTAGGCTTGATTACAAGGTGGCTGACACCCTGCATCCCACCACTGATGTCTAGCAAAATGTCCATTTATTCTGTCAATGAGTATGCACGGTGCAGCTGTGAGCAGTGACAGTGCTGGGTGCTGTGTAGAAGGCAGAAATATGTAAATCACAGTCCCACCCTCCAGGAGAGGAGAGAAGATTTGCTAGAAGCCCAGAGGCCAAGTACAACCCAGCAGCATCATTGTCATCAGAGCAGCACAAAAGCAGGAGGCCACTCTGCTGAAGAGACCTAGGAAGGAGGAGTATATGGAAGAAGTACATTGGCTAGAGGCTTTGGGATGGGTGGAAATTGGACAGGGTGAGGAGAGGCAGGGTGGGCTGAGGAGGAGGGAATTGGGCATAACTCATTTTGCTTAAGCAAAGGCAGACCAGCTTGCCTGGAGCACCCAGGTTAGACTGTAACATAATCAAATTCCTGAGAACAGAATGACTGTAAGACAAGCATCCAAGTTGATATCACAGGTCACCAGATATACATCAAAGAGAGAATGAGGAAGCAGGCAGGTTAGCACAGTGACATACTAGATGGCAAATAATTTTGTACTTTTATGACAAACTAAGACTTAAGGATGTTCTTTGCCACATTGTTTATGCTAGGGAAGCATTAGAATCCACAGAAATATCCAGAAATAAGAAAATGAGTGCACAGTTTTGCTACATTCAGCTATTTAGCATACTATTTATTTAGCCTGGTTTCGTTAACAAGTCAAGGTTATACACAAAGAAAGTGAGGAGTGGGAGAGGTTGGGTAGGGGCTGGAACAAGATACTGTTGCAACCTCAAAGGGACATCAGTGACACAGCCCACTGCAAAACATGGTTCTTGATTGGATCTTGGTTTGAATAAACCATCTATAAAAGAAATTGTGGAAAACAAGTAAAAATTTCTATATGGAGCAAGTATTACATGATATTAAGAAATTATTGTGGGCTAGGTGTGGTGGCTCATGCCTGTAATCCCAGCACCTTGGGAAGCTGAGGTGGGCAGATCACTTGAGGTCAGTTCAAGACCAGCCTGGACAACATGGCAAAACCCTGTCTCTATTAAAAATACAAAAATTAGCATGCGTGGTGGCACGTGCTTATAGTCCCAGCTACTTGGGAGGCTGAGACACAAGAATCGCTTGAACCTGGGAGATGGAGTTTGCAGTGAGCCAAGGTCGAGCCACTGCATTCCAGCCGGGGTGACAGAGTGAGACTCCATCTCAGAAAAAAAAAAAAAAGAAGAAGAAGAAGAAGAAAGGAAATTTGAAGTTATGTAGGAAAACATCCCTTTTTGGGATGTATATGGATGCGTTTAGAACTGAAATGTCATGATGTCTGCAATTTACTTAAAAATACTTCAGCAACAGGCCGGGCGCGGTGGCTCAAGCCTGTAATCCCAGCACTTTGGGAGGCCGAGACGGGCGGATCACGAGGTCAGGAGATCGAGACCATCCTGGCTAACATGGTGAAACCCCGTCTCTACTAAAAAATACAAAAAACTAGCCGGGCGAGGTGGCGGGCGCCTGTAGTCCCAGCTACTTGGGAGGCTGAGGCAGGAGAAAGGCGTAAACCCGGGAGGCGGAGCTTGCAGTGAGCTGAGATCCGGCCACTGCACTCCAGCCCGGGCGACAGAGCGAGACTCCGTCTCAAAAAAAAAAAAAAAAAAAAAAAAAAAAAAAAAAAAAAAAAATACTTCAGCAACAAAGTAGATGAAGTCAACACATCAAATGTTAACAGCTATTATCTAGGAGATGGGTACGGAGGTGTTCATTATCCTACTTTTTCTACTTTTCTATCTATGGTTAAAAATTTCCATAATAAAAAGTACAAAGAAAAAGAGAAAAAGAAAAAAATAATGTTTATAAATAATTTTAGTGATATAGAAAACTACTATGATATAATGTTAGGTAAAAGAAAAGTAAGCATCAAAATTTATATATATAAAATTTTGATTCTTATATAAAATGTATATACAGTATATATATATTTTATATATACAGTAGTATACAATATAGTCTTAACATTGCTTTAAAAATGAATAGGTGCAAGTTATGAAACACTCATCAAGGGCCAGGTCCTGGGGATGATGTTGGTATTAAACTGTTCTCGCACTGCTGTATAAAACTACCTGAGATTGGGTAACTTATAAAGAAAAGAGGTGTAATTGGCTCACAGTTCCACAGGCTGTACAGGATGCATGGCAGGGGAGGCCTCAGGAAACTTACAATTATGGTGGAAGGTGAAGAGGAAGGAGGCACGTCTTACATGGCTGGAGCAGAAGGGAGAGTGAAGGGGGATATTCTACACACTTTCAAACAATCAGATTTTGTGAGAACTCACTTACTATAATGCAAACAGCAAGGGGGAGATTCCGTCCCCATGATCCAATCACCTCCCACTAGGTCCCTCCTCCAACACTGGGGATTACAATTCAACATGAGGTTTGGGTAGGGACACAGAGCCAAACCATATCAATGTTTAATCCACATTGTAAATAATTTCCCCTGACCCCATCAGCTGGTCAACAATCGAGCCAAGACTTGAACCCAGACTCAGCCCATTCCAAAACCCATGCTTTTTCCCTATACCAGGAATTGGCAGGCTCTCTTGGTAAGGGGCCAGCTAGTAAATATTTTTTGGCTTTGAGGACCATATGGTCTCTATTACAACTACTCAATGATCCTATTGTAGCAGGAGAACAACCATAGATAATGCATAGCTGAATGTGTGTGGCTGACTTCCAATAAAACTTTATTTACAAAAACAGGTGATGGGCCAGATTTAGCCGGGGGCTATAATTTGCCCACTCCTGCCCTATGAACATGATGCTGCCTTTCAAACCATCCAGTACACACATACATACAGACACAACCAGAGACCAGGAAAAAAAATCATGCTTTTCCGTAATTCTTTCGGTCATACTTTTCTGTATTTCCCAAATTTTCTAACATGTTCTGTTACTTGTATGTATTACTCTTATATCTATGTATTTATTTTTACAACCTCTCTGATTTATTTTCTGGGAGGAGAAATTTTCTATAACGCATTTACCTAGTCCCAAATTGAAAGGACACAAGGGCTGAATTGTGAAAAGTCTCCTTCCCACCTATGTACCAAGCCACCTCTGTCCCTTCCCCACAGGCAACCAATGTTATTCCACCTTTGTATTCTTCCAGAGGTATGTTACCCACATGCAGCCAAGTTAGCAAGGCCACCACTGTGTCGCACAACTCCAAGAGACATCGTTTATGTTGAGCTCCTGGAATGCCACTGACATGGAATACAATGGAATTGTGCCCCCTGGAGTTGTGTAATGCAGCAGTCTCACTGAAGATGTATATGTGTGTGTGTGTGTGTGTGTGTATCTATACACTTATAAATATATGTAGAGATATATATGTGCATTTTTTCTACTGCCCCCTTTTTTCAACCAAAATTAGCATATTATATACCATGCTCTGCATCTGATGTTTTTTCACTTAGTAATATATTTTCATCCTCATTTGATATAAGTTTATAAAATGTCCTGATTTTTTTTATGATGATGATGATGATGATGATGATAACGGTCTTGGTGTGGCATCACAAAGGAATAGTAAGTGACCATTGCCACTTGCATTCCAGGGATTGTTCTAAGTATTTGCATGTATGGCATTCATTCCTCCAGCACTCACAGTGACCCCATGAGATAGGCACAGAGAGATGAATGTACTGACCCACAGTCACAGCTGGTATGTGCTCACCTCTGAGATTAAAAAAGAACTCTTCCCTGGTTCCTTCTAGTACTTGGATGGGTTGTGCCATATATTTAAATCTTTTCTCCATTTGGAATTCTTCCTGCAGTTAACTATGACTGCAGCCTTGTTTTTCCTTGATGGCTCCTGTTATTCCCAGCACCATTTCCCCACTGTCTCCAGATGCTACCTTTCCCACACATGAAAGTCTTGAAGGATTTGGGCCTATTGCTAGACTTTCTTTCTGTTTCATTGTTTTGTCCATGTCATGAAGCACCAGTGCCATACTCTTAATTCCTGAGGTTTTAGAATCTGTGCTAATAGCTGGTAGAGTTTTATCTCTTCATTACTTCCCTTTTTCAGAAATATCCTGGATAGTCTTGGCTTGTTTATTTTTCCACATTGTTTTTATTGTGTCAAAATATACATTGCATAAAATTTACCATTTTAACCATGTTAAAGTGTACAATTTGGTGATATTAACTACATTCACACTGTTGCATTACCATCACCACTATGCATTTCCAGGGCATTTAAATCTATTTTCAGGCTGGGCATAGTGGTTCATGCCTGTAATCCCAGCACTTTGGGAGGCCAAGGCAGATGGATCACTTAAGGTCAGGAGTTCGAGACTAGCCTGACCAACTTGGTGAAACCCAGTCTCTACTAAAAATACAAAAATTAGCCAAGTGTGGTGTTGGGTGCCTGTAATCCCAGCTACCTGGGAGACTAAAGCAGGAGAATCACTTGAACCTGAGAGGCAGAAGGTTGCAGTGAGCCGAGATTGCACCACTGCACTCCAGCCTGGGCGACAGAGCAAGACTCCATCTCAAAAAATAAAATAAAATAAATAAATCTCTTTCCAGAACTTTTTAAAAATCATCACTTCTCAGCCTTTTGGCTAAGATCTAGTGCAGAACTTTATCATTCTCAAACTGAAATTCTATACCCATTAGACACTAACTCCCATTCTCCCCTTCCCCAAGTCCCTGGCAGACACCGTTCTATCTGTAGGAATTTGACTACTCTGGGTGTAGCTCATATAAGTGGAATCGTATAATATTTATCTTCTGGTATCTGGCTTATTTCACTTAGCATAGTGTCTTCAAGGCCCATCCACATCATAGCATGCATGTATCACTCCTTTATTCCTTTTCATGGCTCAATAATATGACATTGACATATGTACCACCTATATACATTTGTTTTGTTTATCAGTTCATCTGTTGATGGATACTTGGATCTTGGGTTGTTTCTACCATTTGGCTATTGTGAATAATGCTGCTGTGAACACTGGTGTACTCCAGATTAATTTCAGAGGCAGTTTGTCCAGGACCAAGCAAAACATTCTTCTATTACTTTTATAATTACTCTCTCTCTTCCCCAGTTTCCCCTCATGCCTCCCAATGGTCATTCATTATCTTGTTCAATCCCGACATGCCCCAGATACCTTTCTGGACATATCGTCCATCACTGCAGTGCCACCTGTGGTTCTGCCTGCCCTTGCCTGCCTTCCCCTTCCTGGCAAAGCTGTGCAGCTGCTCTCCAGGCATTTACTTGGAAAACCACTTTCCTTTGCTAGCCAGCTTCATTGGTCCTGAGGGACTTTACTGGAACTTCTGGTAATAAATTGCTCTTCTTGCACCTACCTGCAGACTGTACCTGCCTCCAGCCTAATAGGGCTCTCCAGGCTCCGAAACATGCCCTGGCTTGCCTGCCCCGGAAGGCCCTCCTTGCCAGCCACCTCCAGCACTGGTCCCTCTAGGGAGTCTTTCTGCCTCTCTTGTCATAACTTCAGGCTTCTGGTCCCCTTTCCCCTGCCACTTTGCCCCTCCATCCTGTTTCAGAGACATCTTTGCTCTTTCCTGATCTGTCTGTGGCTATCCTCAGCCTGGGCACAGGTGGCACGCCTCTCACTTCTCCACCACCCTCTGCACCTAGCACACTGTTTTCCATATAATGGGTGCTGGTTTGAATTGGGTTAAATCAAGATCATCTCCCTCTGCAGGCTTAGGAGCAAGTAAAGCAAGCAAAGCCCTCCTAGGCACAGGACAATCTTGCTGCCACTCCCACCATCCTGGTAGCTCATGGTAGACCTCAGGGATTTGTAACAAATACCATCCTGTTGGTGACCTGAGACATCCAGGCACAGCCTGCTTCCCTGAAGGTCCAGCTTTATATTCTGATCCTGGTTACCTGCAAGGTCGCCTGTGTGTCCTGGCTCCCTGTGCCCAAGGCACCACTTCCCAGTCCAACTCTGTGATGAGTTCTGACGGCAGGTGGGGAGTGGGTTACAAACGGGATCTAATTCATGCCTGGCTCACTGTGTGGTCAGCTCTTCACCCTTCAGTTGTAGCTCTCTTGCCAAAAAGGTCTCTGTGGCCTGATTTTTTGTGAACATGTGCATATTTGTGTGTTTCATTGCATTTCATGTTCATCTTAATTGTTTTCTTCTCTTTATTTCTAGGCGTTTAAAATTCACTTATTCAACAAATGTTTTCTGGGCACTTACTTTGTGCTAGGCTTATGCCGCAAATAAGATGACAGGCAAAGTCTCTTCTCTCTTGGATAGGGGGCGAGAAGTAGGCAATTAACAAGGAAACAGAAATTAGCACAATAATTTCAGAATGAGAAGTGCTAGGAAGAAGAAAAAATAGAATAATATGACAGAAAATGATTTGGGAATAGGTGGAAAATATTTTAGATTTTGGTATTAAACTTCTCTTCTCCCTAGACTTTACGGACAGTTGTTAAAGAGAGAGGGAAACTTTCCTACATCAATGAGTCCACCTTGTAATTTAAATAATTGCATCTTTAATAGGTCTCTTTACTTAGTTGATATTTGAATGTTGAGCTTTTAAAAAATAAGCTGTTTTTTTGGAAGAGAATCATAGAAATGTAAAGTTTATTCATTCAATGAATACTTGTTGATCTCCTACCACGTGTTGGCATTGTTCTAGGTGCTGGAGGTACGGTAAAGGGTGAAACAGATGAGGCCTTGTTCCATGGAGTTTCCAGACAATTCCCTAGAAAGAAATAAACAAAATAACTTCACATGGTGTTGGGTCCTATGCAGGAAATAAATAAAACAATGGGTAGGGAGGCAACTTTGGAGAGATTGGTCAGAGAAAGCCTTGTGAGGAGGTGGTATTTGAACTAAGAGTTGAAGGAGGATAAAGATACGGAGAAAAGGGAACTCAAACATTGTTGGTGGGAATGTAACTTAGTATAGCCTCTATAGAAAACAGTATGGAGATTTCTCAAAGAACTAAAAATGGAACTACCATTTGATCCAGCAATCCCACTACTGGTAACCTTTAACAGTATATACCCAAAGGAAAATAAATTAGTATATCAAAAAGATACCTGCACTTGTATATTTATCACAGCACTAGTCATAGTAGCAAAGATATGGAATCAACCTAAGTGTCCATCAACAGAGAATTGGATAAAGAAAATGTGGTGGCAGGGCGCGGTGGCTCACGCTTGTAATCCCAGCACTTTGGGAGGCCAAGACGGGTGGATCACGAGGTCAGGAGATCGAGACCATCCTGACTAACACGGTGAAACCCCGTCTCCACTAAAAATACAAAAAAAAAAAAAAATTAGCTGGGTGTGGTGGCGGGCACCTATGGTCCCAGATACTTGGGAAGCTGAGGCAAGGAGAATGGCATGAACTCGGCAGGCGGAGCTTGCAGTGAGCTGAGATCATGCCACTGCACTCCAGCCTGGGTGACAGAGCGAAACTCCGTCTCAAAAAAAAAAAAAAAAAAAGATAATGTGGTACATGTGCACAATAAAGTACTACTCAGTCATTAAAAAAAATCAAACAGCAGCAACATGGATGGAATTGCTGGAAGACATTATCCCAGGTGAAACAAGCTGGAGACAGAAAGACAAACACTGCATGTTTTCACTTATAAGTGGGAGCTAAATCATGTGTACACATGGATGGATGTAGGGTGTGGAATAACAGACAATGGAGACTTGAAAGAGTGAGGGGGCCAGGCGCAGTGGCTCATGCCTGTAATCCCAGCACTTTGGGAGACCGAGGTGGGTGGATCACCTGAAGTCAGGAGTTTGAGACCAGCCTGGCCAACATGGTGAAACCCCGTCTCTACTAAAAATACAAAAATTAGCCAGCCATGGTGGTGCGCACCTATAATCCCAGCTACTCAGGAGGCTGAAGCAGGAGAATTGCTTGAACCTGTGAGGCGGAGATTGAAGTGAGCCGAGATGGCACCATTGCACTCCAGCCTGGGCAACAAGAGCAAAACTCGGTCTCAAAAAAAGAAAAAAAAAAAAAAGGGTGAGAGGATGGGGAAGTGAATGATGAGAGACTACTTAAATGGTATAATGTATTTGAGTGATAAATACCCTAAAAACCCTGACTTTGCCACTATGTGACCTATGCATGTAACAAAATTACACATGTAACTCATAAATTTATATAAATAAACTAAAAAAAATTTTTTAAGTAAGAAACAACTTTTTTAAAAGAAGAATAAGCAGATACCCCACATAGTGAGTGGAGAAAGAACATCCCAGGCAAAAGGAACAAAGAGCATATGCAAAGGGCTTGAAGAAGGAAACAGCTTGTTTTGTTTAAGAAATGATAGAGGTGGCCGGGCAAGGTGGCTCAAGCCTGTAATTCCAGCACTTTGGGAGGCCGAGACAGGTGGATCACGAGGTCAGGAGATCGAGACCGTCCTGACTAACACGGTGAAACCCCGTCTCTACTAAAAAATACAAAAAACTAGCCGGGCGAGGTGGCAGGCACCTGTAGTCCCAGCTACTCGGGAGGCTGAGCCAGGAGAATGGCGTGAACCCGGGAGGCGGAGCTTGCAGTGAGCTGAGATCCGGCCACTGCACTCCAGCCTGGGTGACGGAGCAAGACTCCGTCTCAAAAAAAAAAAAAAAGAAATGATAGAGGGCTGGGCGTGGTGGCTCACGCCTGTAATCCTAGCACTTTGGGAGGCTGAGGCAGGTGGATCACTTGAGCTTAAGAGTTTGGGACCAGCCCGGGCAACATGGCGAAACCACCAAAATTAGCCTGGTTTGGTGGCGTGCACCTGTAGTCCCAGCTACTCAGGAGGCTGAGGTGGGAGGATCACCTGAGCCCAGGAGGTCAAGGCTGTGGTGTGCCGTGATCATGCTACTGCACTCCAACCTGGATGACAGAGTGAGAACCTGCCTCAAAATAAATAAATAAAAATATAAATATAAATATAAATGAAAGAGATGATAGAGGATGGTGGTGTAACGTGAGGTTGGAAAAGCAGACCTAGAACATACTACGGAAGGTCTTTTAGGTGACAGCAAGGGGGTTCGATGCAGTGGGAAGCTGTTGGAGGGATCTGACCTGCATCTCATAAAGACCTCTTTGGCTACTGTGAGGGAAACAGACATTTTGGGGAGGTTCCAGAAGTCAAGGCAGAGGAAGAGCTAGTCTATAAGGTGGACTCCCTTTGTGAAAAATCACTTATGAAAGAAGCCAACATACAAAACATCCACTGGAAGTGATCAAGACTTCTGGGAGCAGCCGGGAGGTGGGATCTCAAGTCCAGATGTTGAATGAGTTGGTAGATTATATGGGACAGATCCAGAAGCTGATGAGGGGCCCAGGATGCAGATGAAGGAGACGGGATGAGCAGGCAAATGCCATTTCTTTTCATTCTGCCTATTTTGCTTGAGTCACCAGTTTGGTAAGGGGAGAGTTTCAACCATCTGCAAGTAATCCAAATGCTTTTACTAACCTGCCTACCCATCCACACCCCCACCAAAAAAATAAAAATAAAAAAAAAATAAAATAAGAAGCCAACTCCAGAGCTTGTACGCCTGCATTCTCCACAATCATTTCTCTGTGTTACAGCTCTTGTCATCTTACATTATACATGAATAACTAATCAACCAAACACAAACCCACTGATGAAAAAAAAAAAAAAACGCATGTTGGATCTAGAATGTGAGCAGGGTAAAGAGTAATATTAATTTCACTGGCAAATAACAAAATGGGAGCAAACATGAAGGATGTTAAGACAAGACATGTTTTTGAATGCTTCTGGGAATGGAAACTCTCCAAGAATCAAGGGAAAGGGGAAGAAGGTTGGTCATATTTGGAGTGCACTAATACCAATTCTCTTTTCTTCTGGTATGCATATGTGACTACATGCAACATCATCCTGGGCCAGGCCAACCAGTCATTTAAACCACTATGCTGTCTGCCTCACCTAGTCGAACTGTTCGTATAATAATCTTCCACTATTCCTCAATGGACATACAGGTGTTAGTCTTAACGCACCAATATTGCGGTAGGCTGGAACAAAACCTTTTGCTGTTTGAATGTCCACAGTGAGTAACACCATGCTAGGTATGTAGTAGGTGCTCAATAAATGTAACTTTCACACACTTCCTAAATGAAGTCTATCTCTTCCTTCATCATTTTCCTGAAAGATCTTTCTTGACCACTAAGGATGAACTCCTCATCTCCATATCCAGTGAGTGGTTTAGACATGTTTTAGTCTTCCTCCTCCTTGACTTCATAATGGCATCTGACACTGTTGTGACACTTCAGTTGTCTTCTATGACTCTGAACTTTTCTGGTTCTAATCTTTTCTCCCTGATGGCCTCTCTATTCTGACCTCCAATGATTTCTTTTCCTGTTTCTGCACTTGAAAGTCCATACTCTACAAAAACTCTGCTTTTCTGTCTTGTCACTCTTTCTTTATGATAAATTAATTGTATCTCATTTCAAATCAATGCATGTATCTATCATCCTCTGTCACATTACATGCAAAGTATCTGCTTATGGACCTATCTGTCCAACTAGACTTCAAGCTCCTCAAAAACAGATCCCTCACTGTGTTCGTCTCTGTGCCTCCAGTACCTGGCACAGAGCTGGGCACTCAGTGAATGCTCCGTACACATGGACCCAACTGATCCATTCTCAAATTATGCTTGGAGTTGGTAGATTGGGCAGAAATTATTACCCCTATTATATAGAGAGAGGACCCCAATGCTCAAGGAGGTTAAGTAAACATTAGAAACATGATTCCTGCGACTGGCTACGGAGACTCTGTGTAATAATCATTCTGGTATTGCCAATTGCAAAAGGACTGTAAAGCTAATAGAGATGCTGTCTAAATACCGACATCCAATCCTTTCATGCTCTTCTGAGCAGGCTTGAATTTTCCAGTGCCTCTCTTAAAATACAGCCCGCAGGACTGAGCATAAAACTGCATGTGGCCTGACCTGCCAGCACGCGCTGGGAGTATTGCTTCCCTCCTTCCACACTCTGCTGTGCTATTAATAGAGCCTCAGATTGCATTAGGGTTCTCAACAGCCTCCTCGCACTGTAGGTTCACATCAAGCCGGTGATCAGCTAACCCCCTGGGTCTTTCTCATGCAATGCCTTCTGTCAGGCCAGGCCTCCCCAGCAGCCACTTGGGCAATGAATGTTTTTGAATGCTCATGATTATTTGTGACTTAGACTAGAAGGTACAACACCAGATCATGCCCTCCTTTCTCATGTGGCATTTTGCTGAGTGGGTGATGGGGTCTTGGGGGTCCTGTTCAGAACCCAGAGGTGTGGCCAGCCACTGGGGGTCACCAGCATCATCAAACCCACAAAAGTAAGAGGATGATGGCAAAATTAATTTTCTGGCTCACTTCAAATTATTCTTAGGTTCATCCCTACTCCTCTTGGATTAGGGTCCTTTCTTGGTCTTATTCTAATGCTGGGTGTTTGTATGCACAGCCTCTTTTCCCTCCCACCCATGGACATGGCCACATTTTGATTTCTCATGCCCTTTCCAAATAGTAGTAGTATTTTTAGCATGAATATCTTGCTCAGAAATTGACTGTACAGTCTATCCCCTATTGTCTTCACATCTATTACTTTTATTTTTTCCCTTTGCGTCTCTATGCATCAATACCACCTTTGGCTAAACAGATTTGGTTTTGAACTATTTGAATTCTCCCTTCATAGATGACAGCCCTTTTTCCCTCTCCTTCCTTCCCTTCAATTAGTTTTTTCAGCCACCTGGAATTAGCTGATGGGTAATTGTAGAAATTGCAACGTGGGCTACTGTGGTGGGTCTCAGTGTCAACTCCAGGACATCTCTGAATCTGGAGGGCTCTGGTTTCAGAATCTGATAGCCTGGCCCTGAACTCTGGAACGTGGGGTTGTGACATGAGACATAGCTTCTCTTTGCTCGGCCAGTAGAGGGAACTGAAATGTGGGGCGCAAGAAGGCGTTTCCTCCGTTCGCCAGACGAGGGCGCTCATACCCATAGTCCTCCAAAGTTGGAATTTCTCACCCCAAAACAGATCTTGTCGGGTTGGTCTCCTTGTAACCCAAACATATGATGGGATGACATTACAGCTGTGCTACTGATTGCTACTTTGACCGCCTCCTATGCTGTGTAAATGGCCAAAAGCAAAGAATTATTAAAAAGCAGGCCCAGTGTGGTGGGAGGGAAAGCTCATGTGTGGTTTGTGGGTCTACGTGTTTGCTGCTGGCAAATTCGCGAGCAGATGGGACTCCGAGGCAAGGCGTGGAAGTGACGATGGAAATGTTGGAAATTCACAGACATAACTTGTAGAGTGTGTGAAGCCTGGTGCACGGACCCTGCATATCTGCAGCTGCGATACTTAGATTTCGGTTTGGCAAGGTAGGTCACGGTGGAGATGGGGCCAACTGCGAGGGTAGTGGAAAGGAGGAAAGGAAGCTGACGGTGGCCCTCTGTCAACTCTTTCCAGGTGGAGTTGAAAGGTGTAATCATTTTCTTCTGGGGGCCTCCGCACCTTTCATCAAGATGAAGTTGGTGACTGGTTTAAAAAGAAGATTAAAAAAATTAACCTCGAGAGGCCAAAGGAGAAAATGGTTTCCAGGTGGAAAGGGATTGACAGAATGGTGCTCTTGTGCTGTGACTCCGAACTCCGAACTCCATGGAGCATTCCAGTGGGACACTGTACTCCCACCCCTCCAGGCAGCACTGGGAGGCAGCCAAGTCTAGGAGGCAAAGGGCTCCCTAACTGCCAAGCAGTGAAGATGTTTAATAAAATATTTACCTACACGTTTAAGAATAATGATGACAGCATGACAAACAGTGGTGAAACAGCTTTAGGGGACATGGAAGCGCAGCCCTGGGATATTTTTAATGAGAATGGTGACTTCCTGTTTAATTCCCGAGGCTTGTCTCTTGTGCCTACCATACCCACACTGACATCACAAGATACCGCCAATGATTCGGGAGGGGGTTCACCAGACTGGCCTAGTGTGTCCCCCGCAGGAAGCTGCCACATGGAGAGGATACAGCCAGCCTCACTCCCAACCCCAAGCAACTGCCCACCTGTTGCAACTCCTGAAGATTACAGCCTTCTGATCCCTGCCCCCACCACACCTAGAAGGGTCCTCTGTTGTGGTCATTCAATAAATGATATTCCTTAATTAGGAATCTAGCTCTTTCTTATTCAACTAGACTAACAGGCACTCTATGCCATGCTTGGGTGTGATAATTTTGAGCTGGAGACAAGGAAAAAGGAGTGGATGAAAGGGAGTAAAAGTCTTCAACCATAACACTAGATTTCAGCTATGCCCAATGTGAAAATGGAAAGGGAAAATGGAAAAATAAAATTGGCTAAACATGCTTTAGGTTTGTTTTTCCCTCCATTTGGGACCTTTTTGCATTTTCCTCCCCAATTTGGAAAAAAAAATGAAAGAAAACAAATTTCTCTATCATTTAAATAAAATAGATCTTTATGTCTCTAACTATAATACATCAAACAATGTTAGGAGTAAATAAATTATACATAAAGATACCTGTTTGTTAGATCATTAAAGGCTGTTTGAAACATGGAATTTCTGCCGATGAGGTGCCTCACACCTGTAACTCCAGCACTTTGGGAGGCCGAGGCAGGTGGATCACCTGAGGTCAGGAGTTTGAGACCAGCCTGACCAATATGAGGAAACCCTATCTCTACTAAAAATACAAAAAATTAGGTAGGCTGTGGTGGCAGATGCCTGTAATCCCAGCTACTCAGGAGGCTGTGACAGGAAAATTGCTTGAACCTGGGATGTGGAGGTTGCAGTGAGCTGCGATTGAGCCACTGCACTGCAGCCTGGGCAACAGAGGGAGACCCTGTCTCAAAAACAACAACAAAAAAGAAAAATACAATTTCACTTTCTGTCAGCCTCACATCTCCTATGTTTTTTTTGTGTGTGTTTATTTTTCCAGATATTTTATACCTCCAGTTATGACTCTGTTAGAAAGATACCATCTTGGGGCCAGGAATGATGGCTTACTGCTGTAATCTCAGCACTTTAGAAGGCTGAGGCAGGTGGATCATCTGAGGTCACGAGTTCAAGACCAGCCTGGCCAACATGACGAAACCGTCTTTACTAAGAATACAAAAATTAGCTGGGCGTGGTGGCAGATGCCTGTAATCTCAGTTACTTGAGAGGATGAGGCAGGAAAATTGCTTGAACCCAGGAGGTAGAGGTTGCAGTGAGCCGAGATCGCAGTATTGCACTCCAGCTGGGAGACAGAGTGAGACTCCGTCTCAAAAAAATAAATAAAGATACCATCTTGGCTTTCCCATATTATACAGATCCAGAAGAAAGACCAACTTAGGATCTCTATGCACATGATTATTTCATATTTTTTGGAAGAAAATAAACTAGCGTTGAATTTAAGAACATGCTCAGAAGTCATGATTTTTGAGGAAGGAGGCTATTTATTTAAATGGATATAAAGGACCATTAGTTTTAGACCTGTAATTTATACTTGGTGAAATTTTCATGAAAAAAAAAAAAAAAAAAAAAAAAAACTCGTTTCCCTAAATATTTTCTAGTAAAAACATGGCTTGCTTTTTTGGTGCAAAGTCTGCCACACTGTTTTTAAAAGTGAGGCTTATGAGACCGTGGGAGAGAGATAAGTGAACAGCCTCTTTAATAAGAGAGGCATCCAGCATGGTGGTGAAATGCAATACCAAAAAGTAAACAAAGAGCCTCGTGTGAAAAAGACCAAGTTGAAATGAATCTTGCTTTTCCTATTTGAAAAACATGCTCATGGTTGTTAGTAACTGAGTCAAGACATTTAAATCATATATATACTTTTATATCTTGACAGTGACCTTTTATAAGTATACAGTGGGGATAAGAAGATGAGCAAAGCCTTGCTGCAGAAAAAGCATTTCAGTTAATTGAACATGAAATGTGTTACCATCTGATAATATTAATATGTGTTCGCTACTTTGTATCTAATATGCAGTTCATTTGGTTGGAATCGAAAGCATTCTATAAATGTTAGCATATGAATCCTGTTGCAAACCTATAAACTAAGCAGCTCTATTTTGGTGCATTTTGAAGTATCTCTGTGTTAGTTATCTATGCTGTGTAACAAATTATCCCAAAACTTAGCAGCTTCAAACAACAAATATTTATTATTGCAACATCAATCAGGAATGGCTTAGCTGGGAGATTCTAGTTCAAAGGCTCTCATTAAGTTGTAGTCAAAGCATTGGCCAGATTAACAATCATTTGAAGACTTGATGAGGGCTGGCAGATCTACTCCTAAGGTGTCTAATTCACAATCCCAGCAAGTTAGTTTGAGATACTGACAGTAAACCTCAATTCTTTTCTACACTGGCCTCTCCATAGGGCTGCCTGAGGATCCTCATGACATGGCAGCTGGCTTCCCCCAGAGCCAATGATCCATGAGACAAAGCAAGATGGAAGCTACAATATCTTTGTATGATCTAGCCTTAAAATTCACCCACCATCACTTCCTTCACATTCTGTTCCTTAGAAGCCGGTTACTAAGTACAGCCCACACTCAAGGGGAGGGCAATTCGACTCCATCTCTTGGAGGAGTCTTAAAGAATTTGTGAACATATTTTAAAGGCACCATGATCCTCTGTTTACATAAAGACAGTTGAAAATGACGGTGGCTTACCTGCTAAAGGTCAACGAACTCCTGGTAAGACCCCACCTGGAAGGCGGCAGGCTTTTTTATTTATTGTAAAGCAAAACAGAAAACCCACATTTTTGAAATAACTGCACACGAATCCCAAATCTGCCGCTTTAAAATGTCCAAGACCTTCTAAAAACAGCAGGACACTTTCTGTTTAGAAATGGATGAGATGGACACTAGACTGGAAGGGTAAGCCTTTGATTAAGAGTCAGCTTTCCTCTTAATCAGCTCTGGGAGCCGGAGAACAAAGACACTTTTCTGAGGGATGGTTTCCTCCTTTGTAAAGTAAGATGGGCTAGCCGAATGATTTCCAAAGTTGGTGGCCTTTAAGGTCCTCTGGGGAATTAAAGGCTCACTGATCTTGTGTTAAATTCACAATGTCCAGGAATCTGTACCACTTAAAAGCACTTGGGGACTCTGGTGGCCTGTTTTGCAGACAGTAGGAACAGCTGGGCTACATGATTTCTCATGCTTCCACTTTTAACATTATTTTATTTATTTTTGAGACGGAGTCTCTCTTTGTCACCCAGGCTGGAGTGCAGTGGCATGATTTTGGCAACCTCCGCCTCCTGAGTTCAAGCGATTCTCCTGCCTCAGCCTCCTAAGTAGCTGGGATTATAGGCTTCTGCCACCATGACTGGCTAATTTTTTTTTTTGTATTTTAGTAGAGACAGGGTTTTACCATGTTGGCCAGGTTGATCTTGAGCTCCTGACCTCATATGATCTGCTTACCTCAGGCTCCCAAAGTGTTGGGATTACAGGCGTGAGCCACCATGCCCGGCCAACATTATTTTAACTCTCCCCATCAGACTGGGTATGCTCAGGTACATTATTGGTTCTCCATCTTCACTACAATCACAATCAGAATTTTAAAAAATTATGAAGCCTACGGCCCTCCCTAGCAAAATAAGTCATTCTGGGGTGGAACTCAGGTACCATCATGAGTTGTTGGCTTGTTTTCATCAGTACATTTAAAACTAATCATGTTTAGCCTTGTTGGCACATTAGAATCACTTGGGGAGCTTTAAAAAAGCCTACTGCCCAGCCTGTCCCTCAGGCCAATTAAATCACAATCTCATGGGTAAAACCAAGAATCAGTATTTTTCAAAGTTCTCCAGGTGATTACAACATACAGCCAAACTGACCTATGTTTGCCACATTGGAGATAATTCTAATGCTAATTCACCTGTAAGGGATTATTCCAAAAAAAATCCCAACATTTAGATGCCACAGTGCTCTAAGAAAAAAAAATGCATTTAAAGTGGAAGATCTTACAATTTTGAAATGAAATATATTAAAAATTAAATGGAACTAAGTTCGATTTCTGGCAATATGGCAGACTAAGTAACTTGAAAATCCTCCCATCATAAACCACCTATAAATACTGGTCAGGATGTAATAAACACCCATTTAAATGAGCTCTTGGGACAGTAAGCAAAGGCTCTCAGAGTCAGGAAGAAGAGGGAGATTATAGCATGGTATGCAAGTAAGCTGAGGTTGAGCTGGTCTCAGGCAGGTTTGCTGGTGTTGGGAGCCTGAGGTTTGAGCATCAAAATGGAAGGAGATTGTGCTTAAGGTCCATTAAAAGTGGGAAAATGGAACTCAGAATCCCCATAAAGTTGGAACCCCATAAAGCTAGAACCTCCCGAATCACTAGATAAATAATCAGTGGAAAAATAATCTCCCCAATGTCACAAGGAGACAAGAAAATGTGCCTGTCTTTGGCATGGGTTAAGGGTGGGGAAAAAAGGGCTTTACTGAGAATTTGGGATTATAATGTGGTATGGTCCAGAAACCCCCAAGCTGAGAATGAATACAGAAATACAGACCCAATGCCAAACTATACAATGTATGTGGATATAATCCTCCACAAGCAAGATGTAGCAGACACAAAGGTCCCAAGAACCTCAGGTAGCAGAACTATCAGGCACACTATAAAATAAGTAAGTTTAAAATTATTAAAGACACAAAGGAACCTTTGACACCATGAGAAAATAACATAACACTCTAAAAAAGGTAGATTTAAAAATATAACTAAATAGGATTTCTAGAAATGACAAATGTAGTAACCAAAATGAAAAGCTCAGTGATGAATTAAACAGCAGATTAGACAGAGTTGAAGAAAGAACCGCAGATGGATCTGAGAAAACTGCCCAGGAAGCAGCAAAGACAAAGTGAAGAAAAGCCTGACAGATTCAGAGTATGCTGGATAGAAGGAGAAGATGCATTATACATTTCATGTAAGTACCAAAAGACAAGGAGAGGGATATTTCATTTACAGAATCCCAAAATTATGCATATACAATGAGTATTGAATCAGATAAAGAAAAAGAAATTCATACTTGAATATGGCAGAGTAAAAATGCAGGAAGCCAAAGACAAGGAAAAAGTCTTAAAACCAGAGAGAAAAGACACATTACTTACAAAGGAATGACAATTAGACTCATAGCAAATGTTTCAGAAATAAAGAATAGGAAGACATGGTATATTTAAAAAAAGTGCTGGGGTAAAATAACTGCCAATCTTGAGTATTACACCCACAGAAATCATCATTCAAGAGTGAGAGTGAAATGTGATATGTTTGTGTTAGTGGAGAGAGTGTATTACTCACACAATCCCCTGAAAAAAAACTAAAGGTTATGTTTCAGGGGAAAGGGTCTATATTGAGAAGGAAATTGGTAAATATGGGCAAATCTAAGTGATGAATTGACTGTATATAAAATTACAATAGAGGTTAAAATTAGGGGTATAAAAACTAGGTGGATCTAAAATAACAAGCAACAATAAAACGTAACGAGAGGATGTAACTGAAGTTGAATCATTCTTAGCTTATTGAATAGTTCTAGGGCACTTAATTTACTTTAGATCACATGTACAGGTTAAAATTGTAATCACTGAAAGAGTAGAAATAGAATTTACAACTTCCGGCCAGATGCAGTGGCTCATGCCTGTAATCCCAGAACTTTGGGAGGCCAAGGCAGGCAGATCAGTCGAGGTCAGGAGTTTGAGACCAGCTGGCCAACATGGTGAAACCCCATCTCTACTAAAAATACAAAAACTAGCTGTGGTGGTGGGTGCCTGTAATACCAGCTACTCGGAGGCTGGGGCAGGAGAATTGCTTGAACCCAAGAGGCAGCGGTTGTAGTGAGCTGATTGTATCACTGCACTCTAGCATGGCTGATGGAGCGACACTCCATCTCAAAAAAAAAAAAAAAGGCCTCGGCCTCCCAAAGTGCTGGGATTACAGGTGTGAGCCACCATGCCCGGCCAATAGGATCTCTTATACATTGCTAGTAGGAGTACAAATTGGAACACCACTTTGGAAAACAGCTTAGTATTACCTTGTAAAATTTTACATTCACATATGTTACAACCCAGCAATTACTCCAAAGAGAAATTTCTGATCTATGTGCATCAGAAGGTAAGAATGTT
Source organism: Rhinopithecus roxellana (assembly GCF_007565055.1). Lineage (NCBI taxonomy): Eukaryota > Metazoa > Chordata > Mammalia > Primates > Cercopithecidae > Rhinopithecus > Rhinopithecus roxellana. The sequence goes on along the minus strand of NC_044567.1, from coordinate 27,169,869 downwards.
CATAATAACACTGTTTATAATAGCAAAAAAAAAAAAAAAAAAAAAAAAAAAATCCTGACAACAACCCAAAGGCTTGTTTGTGAGAGAACGGAGAAACTAAACTGTGGCACACTCACATAATGGAATATTATACAACTGGGAGAAAGAATGAACTGCAACCAGTTACAAAAATCTAACTGAGTTCCCCCTGCCCCCCAGGGCCCTGGCTAGAGGATCTAATTGATTCTTAGTAATTTCATATTGAGTACATTATCAAGCCTCAGAAATTTTTCATAAAATTTCAAAACAAAAAGTAAAACAAAACAGAATATTAGCCATTGATATGCATAAAACTTTTTAAAAAGCAAAATCATAACAAATACAAGATTCAGATTGACGGTTACTTTAGAGGAACAAAATAGGGAGGAGAGTATAAGCAGATGTTACATAAGTCATTGTTTCTGTTTTAGTTCTCTGGTTGAATAGCAGGTTTATAGGTATTCATGATATCAGCAAATAAAATAAAATAGGACCAGGAGTATACACAATGATGCTAGTGTGCTATACTAGAGAATGTGATTAATATATTTTTGTGCCCCTAAATTGTGATATTTCATGATATTTAAAAATATCAGCAATCACAATTAATGTAAATGGACTAAACTTACTAACTGGCGCAATAAATAATGAACCAGAGCTAGCTATATGCTATTTACAGAAGACCGAACAAAAAATTTGGGACATGGAAAGGCTGAAAGTAAAAGGAAAGAGGGAAAGAGAAAGATCTATTAGTCAAGGGCTAAGTAAAAGAGTAGTTACATTTATTACAGACAAAGTAGACTTTAAAGCAAAAGGCATTAGGGATAAGTATCTTCTGTGCCAATATTAAAGGAATAATTCACTGGGAAAATAGCAAATCTAAGCTTGTGTGCACCTCATAACAAGGCCTTAAAATACACAAAGCAAAAAGTATGAGAAGTAGAAAATGCATAGTTATAGTGGGAAATTTCAACAGTTCTTTTTTTTTTTTTTTTTTTTTTTTTTTTTTGAGACGGAGTCTCGCTCTGTTGCCCGGGCCGGAGTGCAGTGGCCAGATCTCAGCTCACTGCAAGCTCCGCATCCCGGGTTTACGCCATTCTCCTGCCTCAGCCTCCCAAGTAGCTGGGACTACAGGTGCCCACCACCACGCCCGGCTGATTTTTTTTTTTTTTTTTTGTATTTTTAGTAGAGATGGGGTTTCACCATGTTAGCCAGGATGGTCTTGATCTCCTGACCTTGTGATCCGTCCGCCTTGGCCTCCCAAAATGCTGGGATTACAGGCATGAGCCACCACGCCTGGCCTCAGCAGTTCTTTTTGATGTACCTGACAACATACTTTTAAAATACAGCAAAATTTGAGAGAATTACAGGAGAAACTGGCAAATCTAGTCATATAGAAATTTTAATGTACTTCTATAAAAAGCAATAGGTCAAGCAGACAAAATATTAGTAAGGCTACAAGAAATCTAGATAATATAGTTAATAAGTCTGATCTAATAGACCCATATAAAATGCTATACTTAAAAATTAAGGCATATACATTCTTTTCAAAACTACATGAAATATTTATAAAAATTGGCTGCACCAAAGCAAGTTTCAATAAATAACAAAGAATCTGCTTCATATAGATCCCGTTCTTTGACCTTAATTCAGTTAATTTAGATGTTAGTAACTAAAGAATAACCTCAAATATCCCTCAAATACACCTGTATTAATTCACTGGTCAAAGAAGAAATCGTACCTGAAATCTAATTTTTTTTTTTAAAACAGGATCTCGCTCTGTCACCCAGGCTGGAGTAGTGACATGATCATGGCTCACTACAGTCTCAACTTCCCAGGCTCAAGTGATCCTCCCACCTCAGCCTCCTGAGTAGCTGGGCCTATAGGTGCATGTTAGCACACCTGGCTAGTTTCTAGAAAAGTTTTCTTTTGCAGAGATGGGACCTCACTATGTTGCCCAGGCTGGTCTCAAACTCCTGGGCTCAAGTGATTCTCCCACCTTAGCCTCCCAAAGTGCTGGGATTACAGGCATGAGTCATTGTGTCCAGCCTAAAATCTAAACTTTTTTTTTTACCTCAATGATAATAAAAAGTCTGTATATCTTGTGGAATATAGCTTAAGTGGTACTTAAAGTGAAATCTGTAGTCTTAAATGTTAAAATCAGAAAACAGATGGCTAAAAATTAATTACCCAAGGCACCAACTCAAAAAGAAAAAAAAGAGCAACAGAATAAATCCAAAAAGAGCAGAAGGGAATACTATATGATATATATTAGTATTACATTATATATTATATTATACTATATAATAGTATATATTTTCTATTGTGCCATATATAAGAATATAATGTATAATAATGTATAAGGACAAAACTTACTGGAACAGAAAAAGAAACAATATTTAAACTAAAGTTTGGTTCTCTGAAAACACTAATAGAAAGTAGAAAGAAAACACTAGTAAAAAGAAAAAAAAAGATCTCTGGCACAGCTGATCCAGATAAGAAAAAATACATATAAAATGATATTTGGAATGAAAAAAATAAACATTATGGATAGATACAGCAGAGATTAAAATACATTAAGAGAGAACTATGAACAGCATTTTGTCAACACATTTGAAAACCTAGATGGTATGGATAATTTCTTTGAAAAATACAGTGTATAAAAATAGATTCAAGAAGAAAACAGAAAATCTGAAGAGATCTACAAGCGTTAAAGAAATGGAATCAGTAGTTAAAAATCAACCCACGAAATGTCTATCCCAGACCCAGGCAATTTACCCGCAAGTTCTACCAAACATTCAAGGAACACATAACTCCAATCTTATACACACTGTTCCAGAAAATGAAAAAAGAAGGAACATTTACCAGTTCATTTTATGAGACCAGTATAACCAGACAAAAGCAGTATGAAAAGGGAAAACTGCAACCAATTTGACTTATGAACATGAATACAAAAAGAATCCTAGAATGAAATTAAATGTTGACCATCATTCATTCATTCATCCATTCACTCATTCAGTCAATCATTATTTATTAAGCATTAACCGTGCGCCAGCAGGCACTGTGCTGGTACATGGAGAGCAGAAAGGGACAGGAGCTTCTGGCTTAGAGGAGATGGGCAATAAAGCAAATGATCATACAGGGTAAGGTACACAGAGGACATTCTGGTAAGGTAACTGCATATCTAAGGGCATTGGACCCTGTCAGAGAGGTCTGGGAAAGATTTCCAGGCACATAAGTGGAGTAAGGGTGGATGTGGGAAGACTGTTTTGTGAGCTATTGCAGGGCCTGGGGTGGGAGATCTGGGATGCAGTAGCAAGAAAGATGGATTTGAACTTGGGCTTCCTTTAGAAAAGCTAAGTGGAGATGTTGAATAGGAAACTGACCAGAGCCTGGAGCTCTTCAGGAAGGGTGAGGCTGGAGATTTCAATTTGAGTGGCATCAACATGTGTTTAAACCCATCCTGGAAGATTGAGTTTGAAGAAGGAAGTGTCCAACATTGTCTTGGGCTGTTGAGACTTTCAGAGGGTTGAGGACTGATATTATGCTGCTTGTATTCTCCTGAGGCAGGGGCTACATTGAGTGAGCTGGAGAAAAAAAATGCATAAAATAATAATAATAATAATAAGCTATTACAAATAATATAGTGCATAGGGGCAGCCAAGAGGGAATTTTTTTGGACAATGAAACTATTCTGCATCTTGATTATGGTGGTGGTTACATGACTCTATGCATAAGTCAACACTCATAGAATTACAGACCAAAAAGAGTTAAAGGTTACCATATATAAATTAAAAATAAATGAGTAAAAACAATGTAGTAATGGAGACTTAAAATCCAGTTCTTTCTAAGCCACTGACTTTGTAACTGCAGCTCTAGTCCCTCTCTGGATTTTAAATCAGTTCTATAAGTGTCAGCTTGTGGAGGTCTATACCACAGAAGAAGGGCCCCCAACTCTCGCCTTGTGAGGGACAGAATAAACATGCAGGCAGCAGAGGCCACATGGCATTGGACTGATGATCAGAGGGTGGGGGTGGGGCGTAGCCTGGTGAGTTTGGCACCTCTGAGACCCTGATGTATAATGAAGGGATTAGATCAGGAAAGTCCTTTCTACCTAGGATGGCCTGTGGTTCTACTGTAAAAATCCCAAACACAATACAATGAGCTCTGTTGTCTGCATATTGTTGAGAATAATCAATCATAATAAACAATCATCATAACAACTGGCCGTTCAACACATGAGAGCCCAGATGATTTGGGAAGGAGCTTGGAGTGACAGGAAATGTTCGGGTTTGTGGTTTAAAGCCTTAGAGCACCTTCTCAATATGATTATATTGAGTAGTGATTGATAATAAACACGAATCAGGTTTACAGTGAAAAAAGGAACTTTTACAACATTGGTTCACTTCAGCCTCTCACCTTCACCCCATCAATCCTGTCAAGGAGGAATTACTGCAATTCAGGGAACGGGGAGATTGAGGGTCTGGTCACTGAAGGATATGGCTGGTGTTGAGATTTTCCAAATATTCCATTTTTCCAAAACCCACAGTGGATTTGGTACAGTTTTGGTGGTGAGTGTCTTCCTTTGTCTCCTAATCCTATGAAAATTAATGGAAAAGTGTTAATTGGATATCAATTCATGCTTAACATTAATCTCAGTATTTGATGAACCACAACTTTATGTTGCCCCTCACGCCATATTAACTCAGTTTACTGCAATAATTTAAAACAATACAGATTTAAAACAATATGGATAATTGTATCCGTATTGTTTCAAATGCCCCATAAATTGAAACCAGCCCGAATTTGGCCAGCCTAGAATCTGCCGGAGAAACGTGCGATGCCTTTGGAAGGCTACAGACACCGTCTTTTTGGAATTTTCAGTGCATGAAGGTATGAAACCAGCATTTATTAAGTACCCACTGTATGCCAGAACCCGTGCTGTACAATACTGCTGCTCCTAAGGTGGGAGTGATTCTGAAGCCTTCTGCCACCAGCTACCTCTGCAGGTCGTGAGGGGTCTTGGGCTATTTCAGTCTCATGCACTTTATTATCCTGGCATACAAAGGCTGGGTAATTTGAGAAATAAAATATATAACGAACGGATTAAACAGGGGTTTCCTGAAATAACCACCCTTCCCAGGCATCCCAGAGGCACTCCAAAAGTACTTCTCGTTATATACAAACATTTGCTTTGAACCTCAATCATGTGACCTTGACTCCTATAACCTATCTTATTATATTTTTAAAACACTGTATGATTAACGCGGAAACCCTTTTTTTCGGCACTTTCTCGCCACTGGAATCGCGTCAGTTTCTCAAAGTTCCAAAATAACCTTTCCAGGGCACGGATTGGTACCTCTACTGGGGAAGGGCGGGGAACCGCGCAAGACGTGCCGGTGTGGAGCGAGAGCCAGAGAGAACTTCCAGCGCAAAAGGAAAATAAAACTTGTGGCTGGTGTTTGTGCAGGAGGGTCTCCGCTATCCTGAAGCCCCCCGATCCTGGGGGGTCTCGGGGGCCGCCAGAGAAGCGCCGGGGTGTGGGTTTGCTCCCGACGTCCTTGACCTAAATTTCTGAGCCGTGGCTGGAAACAGGGCACAGCGCAGGGCGGGCGGCTGGTGCCATCTCCGGATCTCGGCGGCAGGGGCCGGCAAACTTGAATGGAGAGGGCGAACTAGAGAGGGTGGGGGGCGTCTTCTCCCCGGTCCGGGTGAGGAGCCGCAGCAAGCTCCCCGCGCCTCCCCTCCCCCGATCCACCCGCCCCCCGCAGCCCATGTGATCCAGGGAAGTCGGGGTGCGCTCCCCCTCGCCCTGCGCCCTGCCGGCCCGGAGGCAGGGTCCCCTCGACCCGCGGGGTTCGTGCGCCACCCGTGTGGGTCCGGCTGCGGGGGGCCGACTGTGCGCGCGCGGGCAGGCGGGGGCCGCACGGGGGTGCGTGACGTCACCGGCATTGGTTACACGACGTTCTAGAACTCCGCCCCACGTGCGCCGGGGAGGAGGGGGAGGAGGAGGAGGAGATGGGGGTGGGGAGGAGGAGGGGGAGAGGTGGTGATGGGCCGGGGGGGCGGGGACGGGGGGTGTGCGAGGCAGCGGGGCTGAGCTAAGCCGAGCCCACGTGTGACGGCTCTCGCCGCTGCCCCGGCTCCGCCGCTCGCAGAGAGATTCGGAGGAGCCCGGGCGGGGGGGAGGAGGAGGGGGAGGAGGGAGCGGAGATCTCGGGGCTCGGAGCCGGCCGCCGCTCCGCTCCGATCGCTGTGGGGCTCGGTTTTTTGGGGGTGGGGGGGCGGGGGGGCTCAGATATGGAGGCAAATGGGAGCCAAGGCACCTCGGGCAGCGCCAACGACTCCCAGCACGACCCCGGGTAAGTTTCCAGCCGCTGCCCACCGCGCCGCCTCGGGCTCGCTCTCCTTGCAGCGGCGGGGACGGCGGTGCGCGGAGCCGGGCATCTCCCGCGCCCCCCCGCCCCTCCCGCGCGCCACCCCCGTGGAAGTTACACACCTTTGGATTGCATTTCGCCGTCACCTTCTCCCCCACCCCACCTCCCGGCTCTCGCTCGCTCGCTCCCCCCCGCTTTCCTTTTAGCTTTTGTAAGTTACACGTCAAAATGGCCGATCTGACATCGGTGCTCACTTCTGTTATGTTTTCTCCCTCTAGTAAAATGTTTATCGGTGGACTGAGCTGGCAGACCTCACCAGGTAAGGGAGGGAGGGGGGGACGCCTGGGTCCCCCCCTTCTTGGCTTCTTTATTGCTCTTTGTTATCCCGGTGTAGGAGCCCCCCCCCCGCCATTGGCTCCCCACTTCTCCTGTGCAAGGTTATTTTTTTAAATAGCAAATCCTTTCTGAGCCCTCTATGCGACCTCTGTTGCCGAATTTCCCCCGCGTGTGCAAAAAATGCAAAAACAAAACAGAATAACAACAGAAAACTACTTTTGGATTTTGTCCTTGATGAAAATTTGCATTGCTTTTTTTTTTTCCACACCTTCTCCCCCCCCATCTCTCTCTTTCTCTCTCTACAGATAGCCTTAGAGACTATTTTAGCAAATTTGGAGAAATTAGAGAATGTATGGTCATGAGAGATCCCACTACGAAACGCTCCAGGTAAACCATTCCCTTCTGGATTTTGTCTTTATTTTAGAACAAAGTTGAAGTTTTATTTTTGGAGGTGTCTTCGGAAGTAGCTAAGCGGATTAGAATGGGGCTGAGGCGCGTGGCTGATCTCGAACGGCGCTCTATACCACCCCCACCGCCCCCCAGTAACCCCAGAGGTTATTGTTAATTGGAGCTGAACTCTGGATACAGAGATACCCATCTCTCTGCTTTAAGTCATTTCCCCGTCGCTTCTTTTTCTCTGTTTAAAATGACATTCAGCTTCATTTACTTTCGCATAGTTTTTTTTTTTTTTTTGGTCCTAATGTGTGTTTCCCCCACACTCCCAGCTCCCCAAACTCTTAAGATCCCTCTTAGAAAGATGGTGGTGAATCTCCTCTAAGTGCCGGGCTTTCTTCGGAATAAAACAAAGCGTTAAGAAAGGGAAGGGGAGGAGGAGAGGAAACTGAGGTGGCCAAAGAGTGGAGGCACCAGCATTTTCCAAGTTACCTCCACCCTCCCTGCCCCCGTTCCACTTCCCCCATTAACCTTGATGATTTTTTCTTCCGAGGTGGAGGGCTGTAGGCAGGTGGGGAATTGGAGGAGGGGAGTGGGAGTGGGGGTGCGTGGAGGGCAACTTTTGCTCCTCATTCAGCCTTAGGTCTCACTCCTTGTTGCTTTCAATGGTGTCACATTTTCTTGTTTGTTTTTCTCCCTCTTTGTCTCGTTTCAGAGGCTTCGGTTTCGTCACGTTCGCAGACCCAGCAAGTGTAGATAAAGTATTAGGTCAGCCCCACCATGAGTTAGATTCCAAGACGGTAGGTTGCTTTTTGTTGTTGTTGTTCGCCCCTTTTCAGGAACGGTCTGGGCATTGACAGCCCCATTTAAAGGGACAGCGCCTTCTTTTGCTTCTGTACTAGAACTGGGTAGTTTAAACTGAGCTAGCGAGTTGATTTCAAAAGTTTGCTGCGGTGGCTGACTTTGGGGTTTTCTTTTTAGAGCCTGTCCCATTGCAGCTTCAGATGCTGCCAAGGTTAGGCCTGGGGAGGAGAGGGTTCGGCTCCGGCAGAGTCTGCCTGCCCGGCCTGGGGACTGTGCAGAGAAACTCCACCAGAGAGCAAATACAACTTTTCTTTGTCAGCCAGGCACAGCACGCGTTCCCAACTGTGGCTCTGGGGATCAGCTTTGAGAAGGCACAGCCTGCTTTGTGGCCAAGGGGGACAGCAGTGAGAAGGAAGGGAGAGGGCGCTAAATACAGGTCCAGGCAACAGGTTCCTCCTGGGGCACTTGGGATTTGGAATGTGGTTTGGGAAGGGAAGGGGACGCCGGCAGAGCTGAGCTGGGCATCCTCTGGGGTGACTCCAGATGGCGTGAGATCTAAAGCTGATAAGGCCTGGGGGTTTCAAAGTGATTTTTTTCCCCTTCCTTTTCTTTCTCAGATCCTTTCATTTGAGTGTGGGTACTTTTATACATTACAAGTTTTAAAAATCCAGAGTAGAAGGGGGAAAAGTCTCCAGGCAGAGGTCAGAAGGGGAAGGGAAGAGTGTCTGTATATAACAATACATTTAATGGAAGGGGGAGTGTGCAGTGTTTTATTTAGCCCCTGTATGGGCTTCCTGCCTCTCCTCCCTTCCCTTTATGCCTACCAGAGTTTCCCCACGGTTTTTATTAATATATATCTGCCCCAAACAGAGGCCTTAAGATGACATTGGGCTGTAGTGCTGGGTTGCATGGAACTTCACTCCTCTGCGATGGGGTGGTGGGACAAGGCCAGAGATGGGGCTCTACTTCCATCCGCCTCTTATGAAAGTGAGCAAGTCATTCCCTACATCTGGGTCTCAATTTCCTCTTCTGTAAAATAAGTGGACCGAGGTGATCTTTTCAAGTCCCTTTTGGCTTTAACATTGAATGGAAGAGAAGGAAAGAAAATAAAGAAACCTGGCAACCTTCGGTGCACTTGAATTGATTTTGCAAATTCACCCTCTTTCTCTGATCAAAGAAATCAGGTGTGTGTGCCTTCTCCCAAGAAAAAAACCCACCTACACTCTTAGTTGATTTATTAATTGTCCTGGACTTGTCATAGCTTGCATGCAGCCCAGCCTTTTGTACTTTTAGATAATTTAATTTCAGAAATCATTTATAGGACGATAACGGATGTCTGAAGAATTTTTCTCTCCTTGATTTCTTGGTTAGCCATTTTAAAAAGCTAGTGAAATTAAAGAGGAAAACCTTTCAAGGCAAATTTGGGAATTTATCATTCACCGCCCCCCCCCTTGCTACCTGGGTGGGAGAAACAGTATTTGGTTTCTGTGGTGGCTGGCGGGTCATATTCCTCTGTATCAGGTGCAAAGCCTGCAGTTTCCCTCTCTGATTGTTTATAGACTTGTTTTGGTCACTATTATTTAGTGTAACCTAGCTTTTGACTTTGTTTCAACGTTCAGTGCAGGAGGCAGAAGCGGTTGGTTTATTGACATGGAAACGAGGATCTTGTTTACTGTTACCTTAAAAGCTTTGTTTAGGTAACGGCCATTCACATCCAAAATAGTACCCTAGTCTTTTCCTAGAGGACTTGTAGCTACAGTAAGTAGAGCTGTACCTAACTAACTAATGTTTTCATTTTTGGTAGTTTTCTTTTTTGTTTGTTTTTAAAAAAATAGTTGACAGGGATGTGCAAAAGGTTGGGATTTGCCATGCCTAACTTGACCCTTCCTCTCCTTCAGAGATCTCAGCGTGTAGACTTTGCACACTGAGGAACTTCGATCATGATATAATGCTCTGATACCGCCACACACCATCCAGGAGTTCTGAATTGGCTTTTTAGTTTTGCGATTTAAATTTTTTTGAGTACTTCACTTTCTTCATTGCACCTTACGTCTTCCAGCTCCTGGCACCTCCCTCAACATGCCCCACACCTGTTACCCCATAAACAGGGTGATTTCTGATTGCAATTGTGTGTCGGTCAACTAAAAAAACACTCTCTGGGGAGTATTTATAAAAAGACACCTCTGTCTTACGTTCGGTCAACAGAATGGAAAATCCACACCTGTTGTATTTCTCTTGTAGACAAGCGCTAGTCAGTGCTGGACACACCTGTAGATGCAGTAATGTTAATCCTTATGAAAGGGTAGTTTTCTAGATCAGAGATTTTTGTCTATTTTAGTTTTTGAAAAGTAATCTCTCATTTCTCAGGTGATGTTTAAAGGTAGGGAACACAATGCAGACTTTTATTAGGTCTTTAAGCCACTGTAATAACAGCAGGAAATCCTCATATGTCTTTCTGGCTGGGACCCTAGGTAATGTAAGTCAGGGAAGAAATGAACTATCCTCCGTGCTTCCCACGCCTCACCCCCACCTCCCTACTTTCCTCCAAAGCATTATTACTCTTTCCCCCTGCCCCCATGGCAGAAGTGAAAACAAAGCTCAGATTTACTTTTTAAAAGGAAAACATTTTAATATGAAAGCCAAAGCCTAGAAATAAATAACCGGTATCAATGTTTATCCTATCTGTGTTAAATTTTTACCCAAAGATTTGTGCCATTTGGAAATTGAATGAAAACCGACAATGGGAATATTTTCACATTTCTTACCTCCTCTTTTTATCTGTGTAGTCACTTTTTTCCTCCCTCACATCAGCCTGTTAGATTCACATGCTTCTGGGAGAACTGTTCTGAGTTCAGAACAGCCAGGCCCTCATTGAGCATCATGCATTTTGCAAGTGTCTGATTTGGACGGGAGGCTGTTTTTCCATTTGGATTGAGATTGGGGTAGGGGAATCCCCTACTTGTTGCACTAGATTCCGACTACTTCTTTTATTCAGTAACTTTTTTTTTTTTTTTTTTTTTTTTTTTGTGCTCTCCCTATGATGAGATTTCTTTTCTAATTTGGGTTTAGGTTGCTTATAGATTTTTACTCCCTGTTGTTTTTAAAATCCAGGTGGCTTTAGCTCACATGCTTCACTTTCTTTACTTAAAAAAATATTATTTTTTATCTTTCGAGGTATAACTACAGAATAGATGATCTTTTTGATTAATCCTGGATAACTTTACTTTTGCTAAAATGAATTAATTAACTCAAGCAGAGCATTGTGTTGGATGTCTATGGGGAATTTTTGGATGTTGTTGATTTAAAAAATTTTTGGAATCTCCTTCCCCTCCTGTGTTGTTTAGTTATCATCAGGGAGAAGAAATACCATCCAATTACCTACTGCTAGAGAATACTTACATTTCATTTTCAGGTTATGATTTTTTTCCCAGTGATAATGATGCTTCCATCTTTTCTCCCAGCCACGCATAGCAAATTAGATGCAGATACCATTTAATATTCAGTGTCTGGAAGAAGAAGCCCTTGCCTAAATAAGAATACATGAGATCTAGTTTATTAAGAGCATCACACTGAAATGCATGGTGGGTCATTTCAGAAAGGCTGGCTAGCTATGTTAGTTATGTGATCTATTGGAGGGATGGTTAAGTTGAGATCAAAGTTTAGGAAACTTTTGAGTTGCCTGAGAAGTTACTGAAAGCTGGATTATAAGCCTGAGAAATGAGTGATGAATAATTAGGTGATTAATCATATATTTTTTCCTTTTCTTAAAGTACTTTATTGACTCCTGCTTTTCTATTTTTTTTTTCCCAGATTGACCCCAAAGTTGCATTTCCTCGTCGAGCGCAACCGAAGGTAAGTAGGAGAATCAACAGTAGGATTTTAGCACTCAGAGATGTTTGCCAAGAATTTCAAGTTTCAAACAGCATTGGCAATGAACTGTTGAAGCCTGGTATTCACTGTTCCTTTGGGGTATCAGGACAGGCTGGGCAAGTAGTCCTGTGAGATAACCATGCGTCTCTAAGTTAGCCATCCCAAGGTGGCTTCTGAACATCCACCTGGGGGCAGAGACAAGTCTGATGCTTAGTAGGAGGACGTGGTTCCATCCACTGCAGTATTTTTTGCAGGTATTCTATTTGTTTTTTAAGCATTTCCAAGATCATATCAGGAAAAGTCAAACATTTCCTTGTGACTCTTTTGGAGGGTGCTCTTTGAGGCTTCACAACTTGGAGTTTATGGAGAGGAATAGAGTTTAACTAAACAGCTGATCCTCTCTTGGATAAAACAACTTCTTAGGCCCATAAAGCCTTAAATCTGAGAGAGGAAGCAGTGGATATCTTGGTTTGTAGGTTGGTTGAATAAGTCAGGGCATACTTGAAACCAACAGTGCTTCTTATTTGTGCAAGTGCTGGTGCCTGGGTGGAGAAGTCCTAAAAATGTTGTAACCTTGTAGGAGTGGCACTACAAGACTTGCTTAAAGAATCAAGATAGGGCTTCACTTTTTTAGAAGTGTGTCGTTAACATAGTTTTCTCTGAGCTTGCCAGGTGTGGCTATGAGAACACAGCTGCATGAAGCCTAAGATTAAATTGGAAGGGCTTATGGCTTGCTTACATGTTACGTTTACACTTTTTAGTTACTTTTTTTCTTCCCTATGTAGCGCTGGAAGAAATGTTTTTTATGTATCTTCTGGATTTATCATTCTTTTAGGGAAAGGGGAAAAGTTGAAGCTTCAGATTGTAAGTCGGAAGGGGTTGTGACTTTAGCAAATTCAGTTTATTTCTTTACGCATAGTCTTCCAGAAGTGGAACCTTTTCATTGTGTGAAGAGAGGAATGGTTTTGCACATTAATATAGAAAAAGTTGGTGATTGTGATGGTACTTTCAGGTCTGGAGCCTACCACTTGATTGATTGATTCCTTCCTTTCTTCCCTCCTTCCTTCCCTCTCTCCCTCCTTGTTCTCTTTCTTCTCCCTTTTTTAAAGATGGAAACACAGCTGTTTAAGTAAATGCAATGAAATATTTTCTTAAGGCATTTTTTTCTAATGCTTAAGCAAATGATAGGAGTTAATGAACTAAAGAGATTAGGTTATTTCTGTACTTAGCACAAACTTTGGAATTGTCCTTATTGTTTTAGTTACTTCCCAAACTGTCTGTGATCCTTCACATTTCAGAGAGCTTCCTAGAGTTAGCAGTATTTCCTGGGTTTGGAAGAATTGCTGTTTCTTCCATAAGTGTGAATCTTCAAATTTCCAGGTTAGTCATTGGATCACTCAGAGCTTGGATCAGATTACCCAAGAGGGAAGCTGGAAAAATCCCTTACTTGGTAAAACCATGAGTTTGACCTGTTTTTCTCTCCCCCTTGTTGTCCCCCTTCCTTAACTTTGTTTTTAAACGAGAAAAGCAATATTTCACTTTAATACACTCTGCAGTGATGCATTCAACTTGAAAATGAGACAGAATATTTCTCAAACTTGTCAAAGTGTGCATTCCTTTCCCAGCCCTCAGCTCCACATCTGGAATGTTTGTAGGTGAATTGACACGAAACCAGTTGGGAGAGAACATCTTTCCATGAATTCTAGGGATTTAATAATAACACATGACTGTGTATGACATACTTCACTTTACAGAGGACTTTGCTGTTCATTATCTCCATCTACATTCCATCTCCTGGGGCATTTGGCTGTTGTCCCTGACCTTCTCTCAGTCTCAGTGTGCTCATCTGTAAAATAGGAGTGATGACAGTAGCTCTCCCAGAAGGTTTTTGTGTAGAGTAAAAGAGCATGGTCTGCGACAAAGGTCTTCGTCATTGTCATTACATAATTTTTTCTTGTCGGTTTTCTCATCACTGTTCTGGTTGTTGTCGGCAAGCGGGACAGCCTGGGTTCAGATGCTGATGGTGCCACTCCTTAGCTATGTGAATTTGAACGATCGTTTAACTTCCTTGAACCTTCGTTTTTCCATCTCATAGAGTTTTTCTGCAGATTACATAAATTAATAAAGGTAAAGGGACTGAAAAAAAAAAAAGACGTGTTGCATGGTAATGCCATAGAAGCGTTAACCTGCTATTTTATTTATTTATTTATTTATTTATTTATTTATTTATTTATTTATTTTGAGATGGAATCTCACTGTGTTGCCCAGGCTGGTCTTGAACTCCTGGGCCAAGCTATCCTCCCACCTCTGCCTCCCAGAGTGCTGGGATTATAGGCGTGAGCCACCGTGCCTGGCCAACCTGCTACTTTTTACTGCCGTTTTTATTAAGTCCTCACATCAACCTGTGAGAGGTTGAGTAATCATAATGATACTAATTGAATTTATATGCCAGGCACTGTTGCTGAGATTTTATTAACCCATTTAATCCTCACGCAGCCCTATGAAGAGAGTACTAGTATGAGCTCATTTTATAAATGAGGAAACTGAGGCATGGATGGATGTCCAGGAGCCATACCCAGGCAACCTGGCTGTAGAACTGGGCCCTTCACCAATGTTCCATGCTATGGGGGTACCTCAGGGGATGGCCTCTCTGTTATGTGACAGGAGATGGGCTTGGAGAGGTCAGCAGGCTGTGCTGAGGGAACTATTGCCAGAGGCCCAGGACTTTGAAGTTCTGCATTCCTGGGCCTAGGTGATTTGCCTTGCCCCATCATGTTATACCAGTGTGTGACACTGTCTTATATCTTTCCATCCGGCCCCTCAGGCCATCTTTTCAGATGGTTCTGGAGTTGCTCAACCCCAGTGAGGCAACAGAATAAATGCCAAGGTTGTATGGTGGTTGAGAATTGGGACAGGGTGGGGAGAAAGTGTCTTCCCTGTCTACATTTATTTTCCAATAGAATTTGAGCCTGGTCACTGGGATTTCAGACTGGAGTTAGTGTTGGGGGCCAAAACCCGGCTGGCGGGAGCATAGAACTTTAAGTTGAGCCTGATTTATTTATCGTTTATCTCCCTTCAATAAAATTTCTGTGTTTTTGTGTTCAGGTCATAGTGGCAGAGGGAACCCTGCCCCTCCTCGTGGACTGGGCGAGGAGCTTGTAAATGATATGTCAGTGTGTGTTTCAGTTAAAATGAGTTTCTCTGCTTTCTGGCTGTCCCTCCTTGCTAACGCTCGCCAGAGAAATATTCCATGAAGGTGTTAAAACAAGACTAGTGGAAAGAAATGGTAACTTAAAATGAAAGAAAATCCATGGCAGTGAAGAACAGATTTCATCTTAGTACTGTCATAATATTCTCTAATGTATCAATAAATCTGATCTGTTTAGACCAGAATTTTAATGAGTCACCAAAGAAAGATTTTGAATCCTGCAGTTTATGTATCCCCCTTTGCGGTGTAAATGTTCACATCTCAAGTGAAGTAGAGTGGGCAGACTCTTCGGAGACTAGAGGCTGTTAATTAGTGAAGTATATTTTGATCAGGGCAAGAAGACTGGTTCATTCTATATCTTCCTATTTCTCTGGATGATTATTTCATTTTGTAAAATATGTAAGAGTTCCCCCCCTTATCTTTTTAAAAATTAAAATGGTCGTGCTCCTCTAAAAAGATGACTTAATTTGAAGCCTTTGGAGACATGAGGATGATGAGGATCCATCATTCCCTATTCTTTCTTTGCTCCCTTTAGACTGGAGTGTTGGCTGCCTGGAACAGTTTTCTTGAGCACGTGGGTTCTTTTCTTGTGTGTGGAGGAACCAAGAGACTCCTTAGCATCTTTCAGCAAGACCGAGGTCTGGGTGTACTCACCATCTGTCTTAATTATCCTTGTGTATAAGAAAACATTCCCACCTTTTCCCAATTGCCATTTCCTTCCTTAACTTTTAGAGGCCAGAACCTTATCTGTTGATGCAGGGAGATCTCACTTCTTTAACCTATTTCTAGTTGCCTTCAGTCACAGCGGGGTGGCCAGGGGCAAGTCACTTAAACCTCCCCAAGGCTCAGTTTCCTCCTCTGTAAAAGAGGGAGAATTACAGTACTCATCGCATGCTGTTGTTTGGAGGATAAATGCAAAATTCTTCACTGGGAGTCTGGCATAAAATAGCACCCCGCAAATACCTGTTGATCTTATTATTATAGGATTATTATTTTTATGATTATTATTTTTAAGATGGAATCTCACTTGGTCACCCAGGCTGGAGTGCAGTGGTGCGATCTTGGCCCACTGCAACCTCCACCTTCTGGGTTCAAGCAATTCTCCTGCCTCAGCCTCCCAAGTAGCTGGGATTACAGGCACCTGCCATCATGCTTGGCTAATTTTTGTATTTTTGTAGAAATGGGGTTTCACGATGTTGACCAGGCTGGTCTTGAACTCCTGATCTCAGGTAATCCACCCACCTCTGCCTCCGAAAGTGTTGGGATTACAGGTGTGAGCCACTGCACCCGGCCGGAGAATTATTTTAATAGAATAAAAAAAAGTACAATGGTGAAATGACTGAAGGAAAATCTTAATTGGAATGTAAGCTCTCTGAGGGCAGGGAACTGTTTAGCAACTAAATGTACAATGGTGAAATGACTGAAGGAAAATCTTAATTGGAATGTAAGCTCTCTGAGGGCAGGGAACTGTTTAGCAACTAAATGAATGAACTGAATCCAGCCTGCCTTTTTCCCTGTGGAGGCAGCTGCTACCCAGTAAAGTTACGTTGGTTGCTTCAGGTCCACAGTTAGATTGTAGCAGGGCTGATTAGCAGCTGGGTTTTCCTGTTCCCCTCTTCCCCTTGACGTGGCTTCAGGGCCCTGGAAGGTTCTCTGCTAAGCACGCATCCAGATGGGTGCAATGGCAGCCCGAGCGTGTACACGCACACCTCCTGTTCTGGGGGAGTGGTTTCTTGGCAGCTTCTCAAGGGCGAAGGGTGAGTTTTCGGCATCTGGCCTTCCCTTGCTGCTGTGGGTCGGGTCATTCTAGCATCTTGCCATCTTGGATGTTCTGCAGCTGTCATCTCGGCAGCCACCGTGAACCGGCCTGCCAGTGGGTTTTCTCGTTCCCAGCGAGAATGTGGTGGTGTGTCTGCAGCCCTTTTCCACAACAGCGAGGACCTGGGAGGATTAGTGGCTAGCTTCTTTCTTGTCGGTGAGCACTGCTCCTTCCCGTGTTCCAAGTCAGTAGCAGGTGTCAGCCCAAGGAGGAGGGGCACCTTGTCCTACAAATGTCCTTTCCCTGGATTTTGCTGTTCCTCACATGCTTTCATTTCATTGTTAAGGTCAGTCTCCTAGGACTACGAAGCTCCTGTGTTCTGTGTCAGATGATTTTTGGCAGACAGGTGAGCCTCCTCTGCTGCCTGGGAAGGGAGGAGAAGGCAGTCTCGGAGGAACCAGCTGACCATCTCAGGTGCCCCTTGGGGCGACGTCCATTCTTCGTGTCCTATTTTGTATTTTTAAACCCGAACAATCTTCGGCCGAAAGCCCCGAGAAGACACAGGGGAGATGTAGTTCATCAGCTCTGTCTTCCCGTTTGATCTAATGTGTTCATTTAACAAGAGCTGGGTTAATCCTTGTTAATTGCCAACTCTGTGCATGCACCCACTTTTGGAGGGATTCAGGATACACTCAGTGCTTCCTGATGCGCACGGAACACAGTCTCAACGTCTTAGCTTGGTACTTAAGGTCCTTCAAAATCTGTTCCGGGGTGTTTTCCACCTTCTCTCTCAATTCTTCTGGTTTTTGCTGCCTTGAAACTGAATGCTTACTCTTCTCTGAGAAACCTGTTATTTTGCAGATTTCCCTCTCTGCACTGCCCTTCCCTTTCTCTGTACACAGCAGACCCCTCTTTGAAAGCCCAACTGCATCATTATCTTTTCCATGAAGCTGTCCCTGTCCCTTTGTGGAAACAGTCATATTTCTTTGGATTTCCACAGCACTTACCTTTTCTTTGGTTAAGCCCCTTCCAACAATAATAAATTAGCAAAAACTTATGGAGCACATACATCTGTTGCGTGTTGTGCTAGGCATTCACTCATTCACTCATTCATTTATTCACCAAACAAGCACCGACCGTGTGCCAGATACTGTGCAAAGTTCTGGGGATAGTGTGGAGAATACGACAAAGTTCCTGCCTTCATCAAACTTTTGCTCTAGTGGGGCAAATAGGCAGTGAGCAAACAGGTAAGTATATAACGTACTGTCGGGTGTGATCACCAAAGCCAGGAAAGAGTGATGGGGGGAGTGGGGTGGGCCATTTACTTAGTACAGTCAGTTGCCACTTTCAGTAGTTCAGAAATTATTTACCAAGTTTCTGCTCAGCATCAGGGACTGTGTTATGCACTTTGTTCTGAGTTTTACAGTATTTAGGTTCATGCCTTATCTCCTCCATTGGAGACAAGCATATTTTACTACTACTACTACTACTACTACTACTACTACTAAAAAAAAACCCTAACCAGGTGCAGTGGCTTACGCCTGTAATCCTAACACTTTGGGAGGCCGAGATGGGTGGATCACGAGGTCAGGAGTTCAAGACCAGCCTGGCCAAGATGGTGAAACCCCGTCTCTACTAAAAATACAAAAATTGGCCAGGCATGGTGGCAGGCATCTGTAATCCCAGCAACTTGAGAGGCTAAGGCAGAGAATTGCTTGAATCTGGGAGGTGGAGGTTGCAGTGAGCCGAGATCGCGGCACTGCACTCCAGCTTGGGTGACAGAGCAAGACTCCATCTCAAAAAAACAAACAAACAAAATACCCCGTCCTTAGCCCTTAGTTTGTGCTTTTGTACATCATGGACTTCCATTTAGGTAAAGGGAATGAAAAATGACAGAAGAAACACAGTTCTCATCTTTAAGGACGTTAGCTCCAGGTTGGGACGAGGTGGTGACCTGTGATACTGGAAAGGATGGGATAAGCCCAATAGAATAGATAGGAACAGCATTTTGAGGAAGGGCAATCTAAGCTTCTAGGAAGAGGTGGTCTTTGCCCCAGATCTTGAAGATCAGGTAGGAAGGAATAATGGCAGGAACACTGTTCTTCCTTCCTGCTGGGAACTAGGAAGATCAGGGTATGCAGCTGTGTGGCAAAGGGTATGTGCTGCAGAGTTTTCTGGCATGAGGCTTGCAAAGTAAGTTGGAGCCAGTTAGTAGAAGGCCTCAAGGACCCGACAAAGCAAATGGACAGGTGCTGGGGAACCTGTTGTGTGTCTGTGCGGGTTGTATGGGGGTGCTCCATGGGATGTTCTGAGCTCATTCGGACCCGTATAGAAGCTGGGGTCACTGATAGGATCATGGCTGATGCAGTTGCCTGGAGAACTTCCACCCTGGGCTTGTGGCTTAAGTTTAATTCAGACTATGTTCTCCCTGGTCAGAGTCTCTCTTGCCATAGGCTCTTCTTCTTCAGGAGTAAGTCTCTTGGCAGATGCCACCTCTACCTTTGGGGGTGTGTGGCCGCTTACAAAGAGCTCTCTCATTCTCTTGTTTCTACCTTCTATCCTCTCTTCTTTTCCTCGTTAACAAGGGACTATGATACAGATACAATTCCAAAGTTCTGTACTTTGTCCTTGTTTAAGCTGTGACCATGACCTCACCATGTGTAGACAGTGAGATCCCATTTCTCGATGTGAACATCACAGATTGCCTGTATGACACCAGTGTGTGTGTCCTGTGGCTCGGAGCAGTCTGACCTGTGACTTCATAGATGGTATCCGCTTGGGGTCGCCTTTGGCTGAGCGGCTGGTTGGTGAAGAATATGCGTTTTTGAAATCATAATCTCTGCTTTCCGTGTGGTATGAGGTGCTCAGGTGTGGTCTTGGGGCTGAGCACCCTGTGGTGCATTGCAGCAGCAACCTCACTTGGTTGGTACAACTGGGACAGATGTCCCACTGGGTCCAGAGTAGAATAAGATATCCTCAATGCTTCCTTCTTTTGAAGATAAAGCACCAGGCTTCCAACAATCTGGAATGTTAGCTTTAGGGTGGATGCCTGGCTGTTATCCTGCTTTATCTTAGCTGTGAAATTTTGAATAGTTAAAAAGAAAAATCCTAATTCAGAATAATGACTGTCATTTATTGTGAGTTTATATATTATAGGCATAGTACCGAGACTATATACTTAATCTTCTTTAATCCTTACAACAATCCTTTGAAATAGTTGGTATTATCTCCGTTTGACAGGTGGGTAAACTGGGGCCTGAGAGGGCAAACAGCTTTCTAGAACCACAGAACTAGCAAGGGTCAGAGTTGGCCTTTGGACCAAAGTCTCTCTGAATCCCAAGGCTTTGTTCTCCTCTCTGCTAAGCCTTGCTGCATCCAACATGAGTGGGCAGAGTTGAGGTTGCCACTTTGCCTGATGGCTGTAAAATGCTCAGGCTGATGAATAGAATTTGTGATATTCTAGCTGGAAAGCTTCAGGTTAATTTTTGTTACCTGTTTTCTGAGAGCCTGTTTAGCATAGGTAAGTGCCACTTACCAGCTATGGCATTTTAGACAAGTCACTTAGTGGTTTTGCACCTCCACTTTCACCTGTTAAATGGGATAGCAACCGTCCCTCCATTGTAGAATTGCTAAGGGTAAGATGGACTGAGCTAATGCATATGCATGGCCTAGGGTGATAGCTGCACTTTGCGGGTATAGTATAAGCATTCATCATCTGTTACTGTCCCCGAAAGATGGCCTTGCCTCCATCATCAGAGGACCTTATAACCGAGCAGCTTGTGGGTTGAAGGGCACTGTTGCTCCTTTCTAGGGTGAGGGATAGAACAGTACATTGAGATTGGAAAATTCTGTGTCAGTGGGAAAATTCTGTGTCAGTGGCTTGGCCTGCTCGTGGGGTCCTGGTTCTCGAGGCAAGATAGCATGCAGCCTTTATCTTGGGCATGCTTGATGGGCATTAGGAATTCATTTCCTTTTCCGTATCTGATGCCTGTGTTTTTGCTGCCTCTGACAGTAAAGTCCCGGAGAGCAGCTAGGGAACAGCTGAGACACTGCTGTGTGAGAGGTCTCCCCATGAGTCTTCTCTCTCCCTGTACTGGTCTTTATCTGCCCGGGGGTAGCTCTACCAATGACTGATCTGAAAGCATCACATTCATTTATTTGTCACTGGCTGTGACAGGCAAGTTAATGCTAATGGATTCTTTTTTTAGCCTGTTGTCTGGGATGAGTTTCTCTCAAACGTCCTGAAATCTAAGGCATTAGGAGAATGTGTAACTTTTATGGCAGGGGAGGATTTATAAGATAAATAGGGTTTTGTGTGCAAGGACCTTAAATTTAGGTTAGGGGTATGAGCAGCCAAGTAGCGGGGGTGTTGGGCAAGCACAGAGTCTTCTTTTTAAGAAATCCATTCAAGAGCTCTAAATTGCTGTTTCTGTTTCAATTATGTGACAATTTCAAGGGTTTAGAAAAATCTAATAAAATGGTCTTGATGATGCATTCTGGGGAGAGAGTGCTTCAGAAGATCTAGGAGAATAAATTCCTTAGGGGTCAAGAGATTCTCGTTCCTGCCACCTTGGGCCTTCCTTCGTCTGGGTTTTTACATTTTTATTGTTTTGAAGGGCAGAAAACGGTGTAGGAATGTATTCAGGGCTTCATCCATACCCTCCACCGAAATGAATTATTCTCTTTGGGCAATTGCAAAATAGACGGGCCACTGCAATTTTTTTTTTTTTTTAAGCTGACATATTGTAAACGACTTTCAGAGCATGATTTGTGTGTGTAGTGATGTTGAATAAAGCACCAAAGAAAAGAAACTGGAGGAGGGGAAAGAGTGAGGAGGGAGGCCCTATAAAAGTTTTTTCTTTTCTGCCATCAAAGCTTTTGATAGTTTCCTAAAGCACAGAAGTTTACAATGGAAGCGGGCTTTTGGGCCGCCTAGGGGAACAGAGTGCAGAAAGACCTAGTGTAGCAAAATGTGATGCTGAGTGACATTAATGAGGTGACCGCTCTGGTGGGAGGGTGGCGAGGAACCAGCCAAGTAGCGGTTCCCATGACTTGCCCTCAGCTGAGTGTTCCCTTCTGCATGCTTGCGTGGGTGCCTGTGTGTGTTTGTGCATGCACAAGTTGTGTCTCCTAAGTCTTCAGATGGAATTTTTAACACCAAAATTTGGTGTTAACTGTGTTACTGTTACTGTGTTTGGTTTACTGTGCTGTTCTCCACCCTAAGGAGGCCCTGAATGTTGAGTTTTGTCCTTTATTCCCACCTGCTTGAAAAGTAAAGTTTTCAACTTAGAGGCATTTTGTTTTTACTTTCTGGATACCTGCTGGACCCCGACTGGGCGGTGTGTCAGGCCAACATCACAGAGCTGGGCACTGTTGGAACACCAAACCAAGAGTGTGAAAAGTCAATATTCTCATTTCTGAAATGAATTCCAGGGAGAGGGGAAAAGAAAACCTGTTGGTGTACAGATCCCGCCCCTCCAAAGGCCCTAGATCGATAACACTTCATATTGGTAGCATAAATGAAACATGGCAACAACTGCTTCTTCAATATTTTAGTGTCTTGGAAAGAAATCCGTATTTCCACGTTGCTCTTGTGCAAGAATTTCCAGTTACTCAAGAAAAGCTGCAACATTGCGGGTAGAAGAAAGTGAAAAACCTGGGTCTTGCTGATTTCCTGGATAGGAGTTTGAGAGTACCTGATTCAGTTGTGAACTGTTTCGGAAAGGAAGCTAGCATTTTCATCCCATTCCTCACCATGGCATTAGAGTGACCATTCTAAACAGTACTGGTCAAGTGTTTTGAAAAACTGCTGCGACATCTTAAGAAAAATAACCAGATGGGGCCTGGGGTATAGTGGAGTGGGTGGAAACACAGTGTGTATTTACTGATACACTCTATTTTTTAAATCCCTTTCAACTCAGTTCCCTCTGGGATGTCTCTCAAATGTGTCCTTTTTGTAGCTAGAGGCAAACAAACAAGCAAAAAATGTTTCAACTTTCAGATATATTACTTAATAAAAACTAACTAGTGGATTCATCCTGTCTTCTACCTGGGGAAAAAGGATCCAATTAGGATGCTTGCACCTAGGAGAGAACTGGCCTATGAATCTCCGCGAGATTGCTACATGTATATGTTTCCTCTTCAAGTTTTCCAAAGCAGATAATTGGTTTTAGTAAGAACTTCTGACTTGATTAGGGGGCCCTTAGGAAATTAAAGTGTGTTTGAATTTCACAAGTATAATTTTAATTATACAAATTTTGCATTTTTCACTAGGGAGCCAGGTTCAGAACTTGTTTTCCTGTACTAATAGGGGTAGTAAAGCTGATTATGGCAGAATGCCTTACTTAAATTGCTTTGAAAATAAAAATCCTTGGATTTGATCATTGTGTTTCCCTGCAGTACACGATGTTCAGGTTAATGTCCACACACGTCCCATATTCTTGTTAAAAATGATTTTTTTTTTCCACTGGATTCACACAACTGCAGAACAGACTGACATAGTGGGGGTGTGAGTTGGGGGGGGTACCTCATTATGAATTTTCCTGCTGCACTTGCTGAAAGAATTCAATTAAAGTTCTTTTGAGCACAAGTCCTGCCTGGGCAGCGTGCGTTTGGCAGGCCGTCGCCTTAGCATGTTGTGATTGCCTTTATCGCCACATCATCCTGTTTGCTCAAAGTCTGTGCATTCGTGGCATGAGCCCTCCAAGCGGCCCCTCTGCAGCATGACCCCAGTGGATTAGAGTAGAAGGTGCCGTGGAAACAGTCACCTGGGTCCTTCTCCAAGGTAAAGAGATGGTGGAGGGAGGATGATCAAACCCCCCTGGGCATCTCAAGAGAAGGACTGATTGTGTTCCTGGGAAATGACTGTTTTTTTTTCAGGGCTATCCAGACAAAACCCCCAAGTGTCGCGGGGGAAGTGCTCTGAGAGTTTGAACTCAAACATCCTCAAATGTCTACCCCTGTGTGGGGCTCTAAAAAGCTTTCTAGAGACCTGCTTCTGGGGCCTTCGGGGCCTTGTCTCAGATATTGACAGGAGAGATTCAATAGAAGAATTCGTTCACAATAGAGAAATCATGAAACTAGCTTGTGAATGACTTGATGCCACATAGGCTGGGGCCTCCGAATACGGGAAAACAAAGCTGCAAATAGAGGCTGGATCCCACCTACCCCCCATCACCCTGCATTTTACACATTGAAGTAAAATGTTATTTTTACCGTCGTTATTTTTATTACTTTCTTTCCAGGTGTTCTAGCTGAGCATTTAAGAGCATGGAATCTGGAACCAGACTTTGAATCCTTGCTCTGCCACTGCAGCTGTGTGACCTTGAGCAAGCTATCTAAATATTCCGTGCCTTTGTTTTGTCATCTGTACAATGGAGATGATGATGGTATCACCTTCATGGGGTTGTCATAAGGATTATGGGACTTAACATAATAAAGGGCTTAGAATGGTGTCTGCAACAAAGGAAGTGTATGGGTGTGTGAGTTGTAGGGTTGTTAGAAAGGATCACGTCCTGTGGCAGGATTGGGTAAGTGCTCCATGCCAGCCTTACGTAGTAGTTGAACTCTAAGTACTGCTGTCTTCTGCTTTACATATTTTTCCTTAAGTAGTGTTTGAGAAATACAAAAGAAGACACACACACATGGTTGTGTGTTTAAGCATATGAATATATATGACTTGGGTAGAACTGCAGCGTAATTTGGATTCAGACAAATTCATGTGCCGTAACAAAGTGTGTGGTTTGTTGGCAGCACAGGCTTTGGACTCAGAGGGACCCAGTTTGAAACTTGATAACTGCCACTAACTCTGTGACTTTATGAAGGTGTCCCAGCCTTTCTGGGCTTCAGTTCTGCACTTAAATAAAGGGGAGTAATAGAGTTGTGGGGATTAAATGAGCCAGTGTAAATAAGGCACCTGGCGTATGGTGGTACTGAGAAAATGGGAATTCTTTTCTCCATAACCAGCAAAAGAAACATTTTAAAGCCATCTTGAACATGGGAAAGACACAAAGTGTTCTGTTCTTGCTGGTGATGAGAGTATCTGAAGTTAGTTGATAAGTCCTTAGAGGTGTGAGTAGAGAAAAGCAGGCCATAAAAGAGGGTGTTGTTATCCTTAATCCACACGCCAAAGGGCTGTTTTAGCAGCTTCATTTCACAAAACCTGCATTTTCAAGGGCAGGAAAATCATTTCACTTAGGAACCTTAGATGGTGTCCCCGGCCTTTGAAGATGCCTTTGTTCCTTTGACACTTGGTGGGAACTGGGAGCACAGGGCTGGATGGTCTAAGAGAGGGAGTAACTTCAGAGACATGAAAGAGCCCAAGCTGGGAGGGAGCGAGGGAGAACGTTGGGATTGGGGGCAAGGGTTACTTTTTCATAGAACCTTTTGCTTGGGGATACGGAATAGTAGGTTTTGATCTACAAACCCAAGAGTGCTGTCCTGTGAGTGGGAAGAAGATTGGTAGAGCTCAGGAAATGAACACAGTTCCCAGTCATTGGCCCTGGGAGATGCTGACACTCAGACCTATTGTCGGGGCTGGGAAAGCCCCCAGATGCCTTGGGGCATCTCCTGTGTGTGGGTCCCCTTCGCTTCATGTCCATTGGGTGGAGTTTACCAAGTATTGCTGGGAACGGGGAACAAGATCATGATTAGAAGTGGATCCTGGGCAGGGGATGGGGTGCGTGTGAACGTTAGTGTGTAGAGGGTGGAAAGGGAAGGAGAGAAGGGGTGGCCGGGAGGAGGGAAATAGCAGTAGATTACATTGACTAATTATAGGGAAAAAGCCATATTTGCTGCTCCATTAAGTGATCACTAGGCTATGAAGCAGTTTATTGTAATTAATGCAGAAACAGCAAGTAAGTGTTGAGTTTGGAGTGGAGGGTCTCCAGGAGCCCCTCCCTCCTTCAGTTCTCTGTGCTCACTGTCTCCCTCCCCTCCCTCAAGTTCATTATCCTTGGAGAGAAAGAGTCTTGGGGGAGCATCTTTTTGGGAAGGGCTGTGTAGCACAGTCTTGGACCAGTTTTCTACTGGTTTCTTTTGACAAAGAAAGATCTTTTACCTGACCTCCTTCAGAAGATTCTGTAGGGGTTTTTACGTTTTCTAAGGCTGAAGGAGGAGGGACAAACCCATGTCATCATTGCTATTCTTGCCACAATCATTTTAATTTCAGCACATGAAAGTGGCAGGTTACACATCCAAGTCCATCGAGTTATGGGCCGTGCGGAGTTGTGATTGCTTTCCTTGATGATTTCTTGTTCAAATCAGCAGTGCTCTTAATTTTCCAGATGAAGTAAAAAGAAAATTGGAGACTCCCCTCCCGCCTGGCGTCTCTTCATCCAAGGTTTTCTGAGCATGACTCTGATTTGGAGGGTTAATATTAATTAGGAGCCAGTTTAGACCTCAGTTGCTTGATGAGGTAGCTTCGACTGTTGTCACGAACGTGGTTCCTTTTTACATGTGCCTGCTTTTGGTGAAAGTTTCTGGGTTTAAAAGCCAAAGGAAGAAATATGCAGAGAAAGATAGAGGAAGGGCCAATTATTAAAGAAGTGCAAAGCATTCTCCTAGAACTTGAGGGAGGAACAAGACCAGAGAGACTGGGTGGGTGTGGGTTCTGAGCTACTACCTTTCCCAGTGTGCTGCCTCTGCTGTTGCCTCAGTTTCTTTTTTTGTAAGTGAAGGTCATCTCTAGCTTCCTAAAAGGGCCATGACTCATTTCCTTGGTTTCCAAATTGGGTGACGCTGGAATTTCTCTGAGGCAAGTCCCTGGTGAGTGCCAGGTAATGGAGGCGCCTCATTTTTGTGCTGAGGTTCAAGGTTTCCTGGCTCCCAAGTTTTCTGAGAGCTGACTCGGTCTCCTGGGGGACAGTGACAGAAAGGATGAGACCAGAGAAGTGAGTGAGCCCCACTGCACAGTCAGGGGAAAGGAGACCTGGAGAGGAAGGGACCTGCTCTCCTTGGGTTATATCGTGTTAGGGACCTTTCTTCCATGGACTGGGGGTTTGGGTTGGTTCTCTTCTCTTCTCTTCTCTTCTCTTCTCTTCTCTTCTCTTCTCTTCTCTTCTCTTCTCTTCTCTTCTCTTCTCTTCTCTTCTCTTCTCTTCTCTTTTCTTTTCCACGAAATTCTGCTCTGTTGCCCAGGCTGGAGTGCAGTAGTGTGATCTGGGCTTACTGCAACCTCCGCCTCCTGGGTTCAAGTGATTCTCTTGCCTCAGCCTCCCAAATAGCTGGGATTACAGGCGCCCGCCACCATGCCCAGCTAATTTTTTTTGTATTTTTAATAGAGGCGGAGTTTCGCCACCTTTGGCCAGGCTGGTCTCGAACTTCTGACCTCAAGTGATCCACCTGCCTCAGCCTCCCAAAGTGCTGGGATTACAGGCATGAGCGACCACGCCAGGGCTGGTTTTCTTTTTGACAGGGTGGTTTGGGTCATGAGGACTGAGTACGGCAGACTATGGGTGTGAACGTTCCAGTCCTAGCAGGAGAGACTTGACTTCTGTCTCTTGGTCTCTTAGCCCAATGCTGATGTGCTGAACAGGACCTCAGGCACTTTGCCTTGAAGCTCCATGTTTCAATTTCCCAATCTGTAGACGGGAAGAATGAAGGCATGTGGTGGGAAGCAGTGCTGATTAGGGCTTAAGAGAAGAGGCTTAGGAGGCAGACAGTCGTATGGTTACTTTCTGGCCTAATAGTTTCCTAGCTGCTTGACCTTGGGAAGTTCACTCAACTTTGTTAGTCCTTAATTTCCTGATATGTAAAATGGGATAATACAATACGAGCATCTACCTGACAGGATTGTTGTAATGTTTACAGGAGACAGTGTTCATAAAGTACAGTGCCTGGGAGGTGGCTAGCACATTATTCCTGGGGGCTACTTTTACTGTTAACAGCTCCATAGTGATTTGACCAAAGGTTTCTGGGAGTTGAGCCAAGACGCAGACTAGAAGGGACCACATTGAGAAAACATTTGAGGCTGGCTGCAGTGGCTCACGCCTGCACTCTGGGAGGTGGAGGTGGGAGGACTGATTGAGGCCAGGAGTTGGAGACCAGCCTGGGCAACACAGTGAGACCTCTTTCTACAAAAAATACAAAAATTAGCCAGGTGAGGTGGTACATGTCTGTAGTCCCAGCTACTCAGGAGGTTGAAGTGGGAGGATCTCTCGAGCCCAGGAGGTTGAGGCTGCAGTGAGCTATGATCACGCCACTGTACTCCAGCCTGGGCAACAGAGCAAGATCCTGTCTCTTAAAAAGAGAGACAAGGAAAGAAAACATTTGAACTCCACAGATTGACATTCTGATTTGAACAGTTTCCCGTAGAGGGAGAATTGCAGCGAAAGAGGCAAGGCCTGCCCAAAATGCATGGTCTGGAACTTAGGTGATGAAGTGCCCTGCACCACCCAGCTTCGAGGAGATGGGGACTGGGGTTTCCCCTTGCTTGACATTTTAACCACTTCACTGCAGAAGAAGGGGAGGAGGGGCAAGAGGAGGACCAATCCCCAAGGGACACGGAGACCCACATTAGGTTTTGGAACCCACGCCTGGTACTATCTGAATTTGAAAGCTTTGCTCGACTGAGGCAGAGCTGATCAAAGGCCATTTGCTGTTTTAGAGTGTTCCTACGTGTGTTTGGCAGACAGAGTTCTGTCTTTTTATTGCTTCCATTCCCACTAAGACCTCCATCCTCCCACTGCCCCCCGCCCCTTGGTGAGCTTGGTGAGATGGTTTTTTTTTTTTTTTTTTTTTTCATTTTAAGTTCCGGGATACATGTGCAGGATGTGCATGTTTGTTACAAGGTAAATATGTGCCATGGCAGTTTGCTACACCTATCAACCCATCACCGAGGTATTAAGCCCTACATGCATTAGCTGTTTATCATGATGCTCTCCCTCCCGATGAGATGGTTTTAAGTCGGCACCAGCACCTGTTTCTCATGCCTTGTGTATGCAGCAGGAACTGTGAACTGGGGGCAGGTCCACGCCCTTTGGCTCCTGCAGACGTCGAGCTGTGGACGCCAGTGCTTGCGCGGAGAGCCGGTGTCTGTTGGCTGTATCTCAGCTTTCTTTTCAGGGCAGACCTGATACAGGTATTCTGGTAGGAAAAGCCATAGCACTTGTTGTGAACTATTACTGTTAGTCTCTGGAAGGGAAGGTGGAAAGGGGAATCTACACCAGTGAGCACAACACAGGCTGCATATGGACAAACATGAGGTCGCTTGGCTTGCCCTTAGGCCCGGAGGAGACAGAATCAGATACTAACCTATCCTCTGACTGCTCGCAGGCTAGCAGGGAGGCGGGTGTAAAAACCAGGATGTGAGCTAGAGGGAACTATGGTCATGCACAGGAGGGGCACAGAGGACAAAGCAAGCAGGACAGGCTTCATGGAGGAGGCCTCATGAGCTGAACCTTGAGAGAGAGGAGATCCTCCAAGTTGAGGGAACTGTGGGAGCAGTTAGACAGCTTGGCTTTTGGGGGGTGTAGCACATTGTTCTTTATGGGCTGGGGTATCATGTGCAGAGGAGAGCAGAGCAAAGATTAATTTGCTTATTATGCAATGAATGTGTGGAGCTCTAGTCCTGAACCAGGCACAAAGCTGGGGAATAGCAACTCAGTCTCTGCCCTTGTGGAGTTTGTGGCTGGCAGGGACATGTTCATTAAACAATTTATTGCATGATTCACTACTTTTCTTTTTCTTTCTTTCTTTTTCTTTTTTTTTTTGAGACAAGATCTTGCTCTGTCTCCCAGGCTGGAGTGCAGTGGCACAATCAAAGCTCACTGCAGCCTTGAATTCCTGGGCTCAAGCAGTGCTCCTGCCTCAGCCTCCCAAGTAGCTAGGACCGCAGGCACGCATCACTGTGCCTGGCTAGTTTTTAAAATTTTTTTGTAGAGGTGGGTATCTCACTTTGTTGCCCAGGCTGGTTGAACTCCCCTGAGCTCAAGTGATCCTCTTGCCTTGGCCTCCCAACGTATTGGAACTACAGGCATGAGCCACAGTGCCTGGCCTGATTCATGATTGAAATACCATTACCATAAATGCTATACATCCATGCACTGAATGTTAAAAGGATCATAACAGAAAAACCAGGTGTCCTTTGGGTTTTGGGAAGGCTTCCTGGAGAAATAACATTGAGGCTGAGCTTGACGTAGGGAGGGAATTACCAGGGTGCATTTCAGGTGCTGAGGGAAGAGAGGGTGGCTGGAATGCAGAAAGTGAGGAGGACAGGGGGAGAGGCGAGGCCACACTTGTGTTGGCGGGGATAAAAATTCTTATCCTAGGAGGGGTGGGGAACTCATCCATTTAAGAGTTTAAGGGATGGGATGGGAAATTATCAGGTTTGCATTTTGAAAATATCTCTCTGACAGTCTACACGAAAAGTGGCTTGTGGGTACCCCAGGGAGCTATGGGTAAGTAAGTTGTTGCAGTGATCAGTAAGTATGTATCAGTCAGTCAGTCAGTCAGTCAGTCAGTCAGTCAGTAAGTAAGTTGTTGCAGTGATCAGTAAGTTGTTGCAGTGATCCACTTGAGGAAGGATGGCTGCTTAGCTGAGTTCTTGGAGGTAGTGATGGAGACCAGCAGATGGATTTGAGATGCATCTGAGACTCAGAGCAGCAGCTTAGTGGTTTGGTTAGCTGAGGAGTAGGAAGTGTTAAAAGTGACAGGCAAATTTGACTTCTCATTGATGTGGGCAGAGCCCCCAACCCCCATCTCCTTGCGATTGAGAGTGTTGGCCCGTTGGCCCATGCAGGAGACAGACAGGGCAGGTGTGCCTGGCTCAGGGGGTTGAGTGTAACCCCTTGGCTGGTGATCGACCTATTCTTAATGACGGATCCCTGTTGGTAAACTTATTTTTGAGCTTGCATTGTATACATATTTATTTATAAATGACATACATATACTTCTGTACTAAAATAGCATGCTCCTAATAAGGCAAATAATTAAAAATAAAATAGGATGAGAAAAAAAGCTAAGCACACATAAAAATTTTAATCTTTTTCTTCCAAACTCTACTTCGGGGGCCACTACTTTTGGCCATGGGGAGCCCTTAATGAGTTTTAGGGTGGAGGTGGCCAGGTCACATGGGTGTTGAGGAAAGAGCACTCTGCAATCCAGGGGCTCTCCCGTGAGTTCTGCCCAGGCCAGGGGCCCAGGGAGGAGGTGCTCTTGCAGTCTTGTCATGTGTGGCCTGGCGAGTCAGGGACGTGAAATTGTGGCATAATTGCTATCCCCCCAGAAGTGATGTTGGTAATGTCATGCCAGGTGTGTGAGGGCTTATTGGTGTTTGATGTTTGCTAGTCTGTGTGTGCTCAACATATGGGAATATGGCAAGGCCCGCTCCCCTGTGGTCCAGCAGATTCCTGTCTAGAGGGCTGAAGGCCGTAGTTAGCCAGGGAGAGCCTGATCTTCTAAAGAGAGCATCATGTGAGGGATATACTGTCAGTTCTCAGCACCTCTACTACCTGCAGCGCCATAAACAGCCAATTCTGAGCTCATGTGGGCCACTCTTCCCTTTTTTTCTGGTGGATTGATAATAATACTTCCCTACTGAACTCCAGAGACTGAAAATGATGCAAAGTGAATTGTTTCTATCTTTGCAATCCAAACGTTCCTCTTCGTTTACTTTCCAAATCCCTTCCAGCAAATTGGTATTGCCACTCTCCCTCCATCCCTAGGTTCTCAGAGGCTAATTCCGTTCCAGCTCACTCCATTTAGCTCTTTCTTCGAGCTGAACCCAAGCTAGGATCTTGCCTTCCAGAGAATGCTTTAAAAAGCCTTGTTTCCCAATGTACTGCGTTTCAGTTTTCCACGAGTGCATCCGTGCTCGGGCGAGGTGTACGAGCTGCCTTTACATGTGAGAGGTGAACAAATCAAAGGTGAGCCCGTTCTGCCTCAGTGAGGCCTTTTGTGTAAAAAGGGCCTTCTGGAGCAAAGCAATCAGGTTGACTGACAACTGCCGAGGCTACCAGTGACAGTCCTGCTCCGTGGGATAACTTGGAGAAAAATCAGGGCCAAAAGCAGACAAAAGGATGTCCAGAAACAGGAGGTGGGGAAGCCTGAGTGAGATCAAACAATCTGAAAATGTGTCTTCCATCCATTTAGGGCTTTACGTGCAGCGGGGTTGGAGTGGCTGGCTGAGGATGTCAACATTTTAAATTTGTCCCTGCTTTGACTTCCCTAGCTTTATCTCCCTTCAGATCAAAGCGGGGAGACTAGGAGTTGTCACTGCTGGATTTGGTTTCAGACTATGTTGGTGTACCCTTGCTTTATGACCTTGGGGTTTCCTGTCTTTGCTTGGGGTGACGGATTCATTTCTTTTTTTTTTTTTTTTGAGACGGAGTCTCGCTCTGCCGCCCAGGCTGGAGTGCAGTGGCCAGATCTCAGCTCACTGCAAGCTCCGCCTCCCGGGTTTACGCCATTCTCCTGCCTCAGCCTCCCGAGTAGCTGGGACTACAGGCGCCCGCCACCTCGCCCGGCTAGTTTTTTGTATTTTTTTAGTAGAGATGGGGTTTCACCATATTAGCCAGGATGGTCTCGATCTCCTGACCTCGTGATCCGCCCATCTCGGGCTCCCAAAGTGCTGGGATTACAGGCTTGAGCCACCGCGCCCGGCCAACGGATTCATTTCAAACAAGAAGTGAGATGTGTGTTGCGGTCTTTTTTTTTTTTTTTTTTTTTTTTTTTTTTTTTTTTTTTTTTGTATTTTTGGTAGAGACGGGTTTCACCGTGTTAGCCAGGATGGTCTCGATCTCCTGACCTTGTGATCCGCCCGTCTCGGCCTCCCAAAGTGCTGGTATTACAGGCTTGAGCCACCGCACCCGGCCTGTGTTGCGGTCTTTTATTCAGAGTGGGGAGCTCTTAGAAGCACCCACAGAGGCTTTGAAAGGACTGGGAAGCAGCTTGGAGGGTCAGTTGTGTATTTTCCAAGGATTCCTGAATACCAGGAATCCAGAAGTTTCTATTTGTTAGCCTTGCTGCTCCTCCAAGGAGCCATCCTGAAGGCAGTTTAGTCCTGCACCGGGAGACAAGGCACAGGCCTGAAGAATTCCTGCCCCCTGCTGTATAATAAATCTGATACTAAAATTAGTGCTGGCCTCCTGAGCCATATTTCTTGCTGAGATGATAAAGAAGTGTGTGTATGGCAGGCTCGTCTTTCAGGATTGGAAGATGTTGCTTTATGTCAGATAAGTGTCCAGGTCTTGAGATCATTTTTTTATGGCAGCCTCTCCCCCATTTCCCTGCTTCCTCTCCCTCTTCTTCTGTTTTGTTAGGGGTAGGAGTAGGTAGGGGTGAATAGGGGAGAAATGTTTTAGCTTGTCTTCTGGTTTTGTGTAAGTCTCTGTCACCATAGGTGACAGAAAGATTCCTTGAGAATCTTTTTGAAGGTTTTGTAATTGAGTCCTTTACCTCTGTGACAAGATATTATTCACTTTCTCTAAAGCGTTTACTTTATGCTTGGGCTAGGGGTGGGTGGGTGGGGGGCAGACTTTTTTTTTTTTTTTTTTTCAGGGAACTCGGTCTCTAAGAAGAGACTTGCCGCCAGGGCAGTTGAATGGCCAGCTTGGACAACTTTAATAGTTGAGGCGGCATCTGGGCGCCTTGCTGAACGGCAGTCCTTCTGGCAGGGAGATTTTGCTTTTAAAACAACCATGTTCACCTTTAACTGCAAACGGCTGTGACGAGAGTTGTATTTAATTTTAAATTGCCCATGTCCAGTAACCCTCTGTACCTCTTTAAATAATAAAATGTTTTTAATCTTCCTGCAGCTGTGTTCTCTGTGTGGGGGCTTGCTGTTTTTGGAAGAGGAGGGGGCTTCTGTGCCTCCTCTCCACTCCCTTTCTTTTCCCTTTCAAACTCACCGGGACTTGTAGAAAATGCCATTTCGCTAAGAGTGGAATCCGGCCTGTAAAGTCTCCGGAGTGAGTGCTGGAAAGTTTATAAGCAGAGGCCGCACAGGGTCAGTCAGGAATGTCAACCCCTGGGGCTGAAGTGCTTCCTTTGTGGGCAGAACCCAGAAGTCCCTTTGTATTGCTGACCCATTAAAGAGTCCATAATTTTTTCTCCCCATTCCCTGCCTCCAGCTTCAGGGGGGCTTGATCTGTCTGTTATAATCGGAAACAGATTTTGGGCTCCTGATCCATTATAGATGTGTTTGAGATGGATGCCAAACCTGAACCTGAAGCCACTTAAAGAGCATGTGAAAATGTGTTTAGATGTAAAGGAAAGAAAGGAAGAGAGAGGATGAGGAAAGAAATAGCCTCTTCCAAATCCCCCAAGCTAGAAACAACCCTGAAATGATAACACACAAGAAAAACAAAACAAAACAAAACAAACAAACAAACAAAACTCCATTTAGACCGTAAGAAAGCATGGGAGGAGAAAATTTGGCTCCAGAGTCAGCCAAGTTGGTGCTTAGTCTGGGATGAATAGCCCGGTGAAGGTTAAAGGAGGCAGAAGACCACACATGCCTGCGCACTCCAGGAAGCATGGTTCAGGTGGGGCCTCCCGAGTCCAGGGGAATGTGTGTGCCAGGCTTGGAGCAGAGGGTGGCAGGTGGGTGGGGCCACATGGGAAGCACTCATGTTGTGCCCAGCAGGTCCGTGTTTCTATCCCGGAGACCCTTGGGTTAGGAAATATTGATTGCTCTGTATTTATAAACAATCTTTAAGGGGATCTAGTACCAACACAAATAGTCAACCTCAGGCTAATCAGGTGGCCTCCTCTCAACAGGGGAGAGAAGCCCATTGCTCTGATTTTCTGGATCGACATGGTTCCAGATTTATTTTCCTTTTTAATTCTCAAAAGGGGCCTGCTGAGTTGAGCATTGCCCAAGTATTGGTTTCTTTTCATCCCTGTGGAATTTTTTTCCCTTCTTTAACGAAAGAGTCAGGTGAATTGGCTATACTGGGCCCTCCACCTGGTCGTGGTTGTCCTGGTGACGCCTGGCTGCAGAGTTTCGAAAGTGGCCCCTCATTTCAGCTGTCCTTGAGGCTCAGTCCTGTGTTCCCCCTGCCGCCGCCACCCACCCCGCACCCGCCACCCCGAAACGTTTGTAGTGCAGCTGTTGGTCCAGAACTCGAACTGATGTGTCTCTCACTCCAAACAAAAAATAAACCTGTGTGCTTTATGTACGTGTTTTAGAGGTGCGCTTGTGTGTTTTTTTCTTGACAAGCTCATTCCCTACAGCTGTGCAGTCACAGCCCACTTTGAAATCTGCAGCATGTATATATTTTTAAGTGAATAAGTACAAAGAGATGGGAAGATGTGGTTTGACTGTAATCCCACATAAAACACTCTGACCCCAATTTTTAAAAAATTATTTCATTAAAATATTGTAGGAGAGTGTTACTGAGAAGAAGAAAGTTTCTAAGTTGATGGGATTCTTGTGTCTCCTAGTGTAGGGTTGACTTTTTTTTTTGTCACCATGGAGATGAGAAGCATGGGGCTTCCTGGCGTCATCTGCCCCCACTGGGGGAGGGCTTGTTGGCACAGGTCACCTCTGGATTAACGTCAGCCTCATCTGCTGGAGATGGGAGAAGTTCAGGTTGGCCAGGGGTTTACCCTGTGCCCTCCTCAATTAGAGTTAAACTGACCTTTTTGTGCCTTGGAAGACAACCTTGGTAACAATTTATTGAAACTATGGAGCTTAGCAGTGATCAGTGTTTGGATTTTCTCTTTCTTCAACCCCTCCCCTTTCTGGAAGACTTGGAGGAAAGGGGAGGTTTTTCTGTGTATAGATTGGTGTCGGCTTCTTAGAAGTGTCTTCTTTTCACCTTAAAAAAAATTGTTGGCATCCCTCCTCTTAGATAAGGATCCATCAACATCCTTGTTAGAGCCCAGTGCCGAGGGGACCCTGGGGCACATACTGTTTTCAAGGTTAGAGAGCAACAAACTTTCAGAGTAGCCAGAGTTTCAGGGGAGGGAGGGTTCTTTGGGTTCAAGGTTACCCATTTTTCCTCTGCTAGGAAGAAAGCCTTTTTGTTTTCTTTTGCCGATTTCTTCCAATAGCTTCGAGCAAATAGATTAGCAACCCAGCAGAAACCAAACCAAGGAACAAATAAAGGGGAAGTTCGCAGAGGGCCCTTGGCTGGGGGCTGGCTGCTGCTGAGGAGGCCAACTTGCGGTTTTCCATTTTCACGTTGAACCGCATTGTCTCAGCGTTCGCTGCTATTCACAAAATCAGAAAGAAAGGAAGGTGGTGGTGGGAGGGGACACTTTTCAGGAGCGGTCGGGGTGTGGGGAAAGTATGCCCAGCTGCGTGTTATTAGCAGCCTTCAAATAAAGTTTGTGGAAGGTTCTGGCCCCCACAGTCGTGCCTGGGAAGCTTCTGTGTTCTTAGTAGGTGTTTTGAATTCTGTGAGATGGAACCGAACATTTAAAAACAGTTACAGGAACATCTCCCCAAGTAGGTCTTCCTGAGAATTTCTGTGTACATGGAACTCTATTTTCCTAGCAAGCGTCATTATATTTTTAGAAATGTTTTCTTTTCTCCTTGCCTGTCAGTTAGCCAAGCCTCCTACCACTCACTTTCTGTTGTGTAGTTCTGATTTTATGAACAGGTGTTTGGATGATGAGGGGTTATATTAAAAAAAACTAAAGAATACATCTTATCACGTGAATCAGTATCTTTTTATTCAACGTGGATGGAGTGGGAGTGGAGACCAATCTGTTTTATATTCCTACAATCTGACGAGGGTAAGAAAAAGTTCATGCTGTTCATATTAGCTAGCCAGCGTCTTTCTCTCTGTTTCCCTCCCTCCCTTCTTTCTTCTTTATTTTTTCTTTCTTTCCTTTCTTTTGCCTAATACCTAATTCCTTATCTCATTTCTGGGATTTTGAGAGAATAATTTTCACATGGGGCGACAGAACTAGTGGTTGTAGTTTCGCTTGTTTTTTTGACATTAAGGAAGCAACTTAACAAATAGTCTTTTTTTTTTTTTTTTCCTCAGACTGAGCACACATTTTAAGTGTTTTAGGGGGAAGCTCTGAAGGTGGTTTGTGGTGATTTTTTAAAAAATGTTTTTAAAGCTTTAGTCTCTCCTGGAAGCTGTGTGTCCCTGCATTTTCCTCGACGGTCGCTGATAAGAACTGCTGGTCGAAATCAGTGTCTCTGAGAGTCATTGATTCACTAATTGCTCATCATGGAGTCCTGGCTTCCCCCTCCTGCTGAGAGCACTTTTGTTTTCTGCTATTCTGCAAGGAATTGGACAGATTTCTGGAGTGTTTAAGAGGTAACCAATAAAAGAGTTTGGCGTGACCCTGTTGGTAATTGTACTTCTCAGAGGTGACCATGTCATTGGTATCCGGCTCCATAAACAAGGGGCTGCCTTACTAGTGACCTTTCCCACCTAAAACCGAAAGCCCCAAGGTCGCTTGTCTGATGGAGAATGTATTTCC
Source organism: Rhinopithecus roxellana (assembly GCF_007565055.1). Lineage (NCBI taxonomy): Eukaryota > Metazoa > Chordata > Mammalia > Primates > Cercopithecidae > Rhinopithecus > Rhinopithecus roxellana. The sequence goes on along the minus strand of NC_044567.1, from coordinate 27,132,719 downwards.
CGGCTCACTGTGAGCCTCCACTTAATTTGTTCCTTTCCTAAGGCAAAATGACCTTCCAGTAAACCTACACCCCCCTACCCGCCTTATTATTATTTATTTATTTTTCTGGTGAACAAACGGAATTAGGAAAGGTGTGTTCTTCCAGGAGAGAGCGGGCAGTGTGGGAGGAGACGACAGTCTGGCTCATTACAATGCTGAGGTAGGTTTAAGCTGTTTGCCAAGTGTGGGTCCTGCAGGTCAGAGTGTGATGCCCAGAAACAAAGCAAGGCCTAGAGAGAGGCTCGCCTGGAGGCAACTGGCTCGCACCGCAGAGAGTTTTGAAGCCACATTTCTTCATTGGAAACTTAAAAAGAAAGAAAAAAAGCAACCCCCTTTTGCTCCATATTCATCATCTCTATAGTACCCCACAAATAAGTGGTCTCAAAAGCTTTTTTTTTTTTTTTAATTTGCTGAACCTTTCTAATAGGCCCCTTTCTGAGGGCCCCATGAGCCCAAGAATGCCTCTTTGCAATGTTTAGTGTGGGAAATTAGTGCAGGCCCAAGGAAAGGAAGTGTGAAACTGCTTCTTCCCTCAGTGAACACCCAGCCTGGCGAGGCTGCCCTGTGTGTCTTGGAAGCCCCGCTGGGCCTGAGTTTGGGTGCCGTATGATTTGCTGGCCTAGCACCCCTTCCATGGGTCCCTCTTGGCCAGCCTCGAGGAAGGGGTGCAGTGGGGGACAGAATAGTGTGTGTTAGGGGCCATCTGTGGACGAAGTACTGCCGCGGCTTACCATCCTAACTTGTTGCTCAGTCCCGGAGTCTTGAATGTTGACTCTCCTGGGCTTGGTTGGCCGCTGCTGCTTTCCTGTGGTTGTTGGTTTGTGTTAGGTGTTTGGTCCTCTGGTTTGCTTTGGGTGTTGGGACTTTAGCTCAGGAAAGAGGCCTGTGGTGCTTCTCTGTCTTTCGGCACCTACGTGGGGCATTGGAAAGCCCTTTCCCTGCCTGGTTGAAACCTTCGCAACTGCACACCTGGCCAACCTGGCAGTCAAATGGATTCCATTGCAGCCCCTGCCTAGAGGGGAGCAGGATGTCTGTTCCGGCCAGTTATGAATGAAATCAGAATTCCTGTGCTGGCAATGCCATTGTGCATAAGGAGTGCAAGGAACGCACTGGGCCATCTTCCCGCAGAGACCCTATGGATGAAACAGATGTGGTCAGATGATCCCCTGGAGACAGCAGTAGTGGGGAGTGTGGGAGAGCAGGCCGGGGTGGCACCAGGAGGAGCAGGAGGAGCTCCAGGAGGATTCTGGGCCTCCTCCTCTTTCATTCCTCTATCCCTCTGTCTGGGTGGGATGTTTGGGAGAAGAGAGGTAATGTGGTATGGTAGATAGGCTTGTTCTTTGGAGACAGTTCTGGGATTGAATCCTGGCTATGTGACCTGGCCAAGTGACATAACCTCTCTGAGCTTATGTGTGTCACCTATAAAATGGGGATAATAAAACTTGTGTGGCAGCTCTGAGAACAGATAGAACTTTCTGTAGAGCACGTAGCACAATTCCTGGCATCTATTGGGTGCTTAGTCAGTGTTGATTATGCAGCCAGCCTGGACCCAGCTGTTGTCGCTGGGACAGGGAGGAGGTAGTGCAGTTACCAAACCCTACACCATTGATTTTGCTGCTTTGGACTGAGAAGCCCGAGTGTGCTGTTTAGCCTTCTAGGCCCGAAAGGTTAGTTATACCCTCCTGACTTTCTCTGCAGAATCTTCCCCCTAACCTCCTTGGTGTTTGTTGAACTGAGAGTTAGCCTCACAGAGTCCCAGCTTCTCCTGGGTCGGCTTCCTTTTCTCTGGCCTCTGCCTGAGAGCAGCGTGCACCGGAGACTGAGGGAGGTTGGCTGTAATCAGCACAGATCCTTGGCTCTTAGCTGAGGGTGGATCCCAGTGTCTAGATGATAGATGGTGCGGTTTGGTTTCTAATTCCTGCTTGATTTAGAGAGGTGCTGGGAGTGGGTGGTGATAGAGGGAACGGAGGCCGTGGGAAGGCTGCGAGTGTGAGCGTTTGATTACCTTCAGTGCTCTAGGCCAGGGGTTCACAACCTTGGCACTGCTGACATTTTGGGCCAGATTATTCTTTGTTACAGGGGTGGAGGTTGGGGAAGTGGGGGTGCATTGGAGTGCATTGTATCTGTGGTAGGATGTTTAGCAGCATCCCTGGCCTCTACCCACTAGATGCCAGTAGCAATCCCTCCCTGAATGTGACAGCTAGCAATTGCCACATGTCTCCTGGGGACACAGTCACCCTTAGATGAGAATCATTGGTCTAGAACTCTAGGTCCCTTCTCTATAAGAAGGGGGAATATTTGTATGTGTTCTGAGGTTCTGTTCTGCATGGATTGGAACCTGGACAATGAAATAGTCATGAAATTCAAGAGCAGGAAAGTGCCTGGAGAGATACCTGGTCCAGGCCCCCGCCTCCCGCAGGTGGCTAGCCGCATGCCCTCGGTGTGATTTCCACGGCCCCTGCTGGTCTTCCCTTTTGGTTATGTGAAAGGGCAGGGAGAAGGGACGTTTCCACCCAGGCCAGCGTCTCTATGGAGCTTTTCAGAGTGGGAACTTCTTTTAGCAGAATGACTCTGCACTCCTGGGCTCTTGGCAGTCCTGCGTTTGGGCCTCTAGGAGTTTGGTTGCAAGCTCACGAGTTTGATCTGCTCTCTCATCCCTGGCACACACAAATTTGTCATTCAGAGGAACTGGCTTTTCTGCATGCACTGAATGGACTTTTATTTCAAATGAATTCATTTAAAAAAAAAAAATTTGCTTGCCAGGACTCTGCCATCGGTCTCTTTTCCCTTTTATTTCTCTCTGTCGTCTGTAAGATGAGCCTGGAAGGAGCCGTCTAGTGGGATTGGTTGACCAGGGATTTTTCTAGGCCCTGATTAAAGGTAAATTATCAGATGAAAGTTGGAGGTTGCTGCTGTGCTTGTAAAAAAGTCAGTTGTGTGCCATAAAATCCGTCACAGCTCCCTTGGTGAGAAGGAGGAGGCCGTGAAACACTCAGTGAGGCTCGTTCGGCTCCCAGGGATTTGACTCCCCTCTGCTGCAGGAGTGCTGCCCCGCAGCCCAGTGCACCCTGCTTTTGTGAGAAGCTCGCTGAATCGGATCGGTGGGAAGCTCAGACACAGAACTATGTGATTTGCTTTAATGCGACCCCCAGAGCAAATGCCAGAGAAAAGACAAGTAGGCAAGGCAAAAAAAAAAAAACTTTATTTACAAACCAATGTGAGGGAGGGACGAGGTTCACCGGTCTCAGGCGGTGGAGGCCTACGAAGTCGCTCCGGCGTTCTCGGGCGAGGTTCCTGGGTCCCGCGCACGAGGAAGGGCCGAGGAAGCTCGCACCGCAGTTCTCGGACGAGGTTCCCGGGTCCCGCGTACGAGGAGGGGCCAAGGAAGTTCGCTCTGGCGTTCTCGGACAAGGTTCCTAGGTCCCGCATACGAGGAGGAGCCAAGGAAGTTCGCACCGTGCGCCCGCCGGGAGCGGCTTTTATGTCCCGGACCCAGGAGTGGGAGGGCAGTGGGCGGGACATAGGCGGGTCAGGGACGGGGCGGTAGGCGTGTCTAGGCGGGTTCCGGTTTCTCTCCGTCGGAAGTCGGGTTGCGCCTGCGCAGTCGACCCGTGTCTCTCCCGGAGGCGGGAAAGTTGACGGTGAAGAACCCGGAACTGCGCCATCTTGCCTCCGTTCGTCCAAACACTGTGTGTTGCCGGCAAGTTGCCACGAAGTAGTTTTAGAAGTTGGACTTAGGAGAACCAGATAGCTTTATGGAGTAGAAGTGGAGCCTATGATGTCTTGGTGACTTTTGCCTCTCTTTTGCTTAGAACCAAAGAAGGTGGTTGTCCAGTTGGAGAGGGTGTGGGTGTGGGGAGTCTGGCCTTGGAGAGGCGGTATAGCCCGTGATTGACAGCATGGATGCAGGGACCAGACTGCCCAGCCAGTTACAGAGATGGGACTGTGGTCTAGTTATTTAATTTTTCTGTGCCTCAGTTTTCTCATCTGTAACATGGGGATGAGAGTAATAGTACCTACTCTGGGGTCATCTTGAGGAATTTGTGCAAGAAAAGGGCTGAGCCTAGAGCCTGGCCAGGGATAAGGAAGTCATTCTTAATTATATTATCATTGGTTATACTACTCTTTTTAATTTATTTTAGTTTTTCTTTTTAGAGACAGAGTCTCCCTCTGTCACCCAGGCTGGAGTGCAGTGGTGTGATCATAACTCACTGTACCCTCCAACTCTTGGGCTCAAGCAGTCCTCCCACCTCAGCCTCCCAAGTAGTGGCATTGCAGGCACACACCACCATGCCGATCTAATTGGTAAAATTTTTTGTAGAGATGGAGTCTTGCTATGTTGCCCAGGTGGGGGTCTCCAACTCCTAGCCCCAAGTGATCCTCCTGCCTTGGCCTCTCCAAATGTTGGGATTAAAAGTGTGAACTACTTACTGTCCCTGGCCTGGTTATATTATTCTGTAATGGATGGTTAGCCTGGCTCTAGAGGCTTTAGGAAAGTGCTTCTCAGACTTTACTATGCAGAAAAATCAGGTGGATCCATTCCTGGGCTTGTTGAAATCGGGGTCTCAGTCGTGGGGCCCAGGACTCAGTGTTTAATATCTCAGGTGGTGATATTGCAGGGAGCCTGCATATAACCTGGTGATTCTTTCAATGGCAGTGTTGGTCAGATTCTTAAAGAATGAAGGGCCCCCGTGTCATCACAAAGAGAAGTGTCTTCCACCTTGGATTATCTGGGAAACAGTTCTGCCCACGCTGAGGGGACTGATTTGGGCCCCGCGTCAGTGTCCTGGGTGTAAACCTCTGCGAGATGCCCCTGGGTATCAGGTCCTGGCTGCACCCCATCGTTAGGACTGGGGGCAGCAGCAGATGAGGGAAGAATTGTCTCCTCTGGCCCATGGAGTGTCCCCGTTTTTCAGCTCAGCCAGCATCCCATATTCAATTCTGCCGGCGAGAGCTGTGGGCCTGTTTTGCAGGTTGTGTCGTTTCAGTGGGTAACTGGTATGTGTGTGCATGCGTGCAAAAGAAAACATCAAAATGTTTGGGGAGTGTTTTAGGAAAATAGCAAGGAGCAGATTGCCAAGATTCGCTTATATGTTTCTTTTTCTTTCCTTTTCGCTGTGTACATGTGTGATCAGCATCCCGGAGCGTTCTGAAATACAGCTTTGGCTTTTCTTACCCCAACTGTTCTTCCTTACAGGAGAGAGGATACAATTCACTACCAATGATACCGAGCAATAAATAACCCAGAGAAGATGAATAGCCTTGTGTGGTGGTAAATTAAAGTTGATTTATTGCACATAATATATACAGGTGCTCCTAATGTAATTAAGCAGCGAGGCTTTTAATGTTGCAGAATCTGAAAGAAGACCCAAGAAAATTGGGTCTTAATAAGGCTTATTGAAATAACAGCTAAACATGCTGCTTAGTACCATTAGGGGATGCTGAAAGATGGATCGACTCTGCCGCTTTTTCTTATGTGTGGAGATGACACACCTGACCTGTTGTCAGCAGGTTCCGCACTTGAATTGTTTTCTCTACAGTAGGACTGGATTGTGTTGAGCTGTCAATATACCCTGGCCTTGTCCTGCTTGTGACCAGAAGTTTAAGTGGCTGGCTATTGAATAGGTTTTTTTTTGAGTAAAGGATGGGGGAGCTGGAATTGAAGACCCCACTGTCTGTGGCCATACCACCCTCAGTGCACCTGATCTTGTGTGAAGACCCCAGCCTCATTCTCCCCGGGTCATTCTAACTAACCAGCCCGGGCAGGAGAGGATTGGTTCATGGAGTGAACTCACTGATTGAGCCTTTACCTTGGGCAGAGTGCTGTGCTGGAGATGGGGAGTCAGGGATGGAAACAAAAGCTAGACAGTCCCCCTCCTCAGGAGGGCAAGATCTGCGTGAAAATGCAGGATCGTAGAGGAGAGGACGCATTCACTGAGAAGGTCCAGTGGATTGGGGACTAGGACTAGGGAGACCCTCGGACAGCTCTCTGGGGGAAGGGGTCTAGAGGATGGAAGGGGAGGCTGGACAGGTGGTTTAGGGGCAAGAGCAGGAAAAGTTTTACATTCCGCTCAAGAGATAAAGACTTTGCCTGAAGGCAGTCTGAAATCCTGGCAGCTTAGGAGCCAGGGCAGAATCACATTTATATTTTAGGGAGAAAATTCTTGGCAGTGTTGTAGGTCATGGACTGGGGGAGACCAGGTAGCAAACAGAACAGGGCCTGGACCAGAGCAGGGGCAGAGTGAGTATGAAAGGAGGAGGGGTGAGAGGCAAACTCTCCCATGTGCCTTAGACCTGGTGATTCCAGTGGGGTTGCGGTGGTGGTGGAGTACCTGGAGGAAGGGTAGATTTGTGAGCAGCCAGTACTTCCATCAGAACCCCTCAGGGGTGCTTGTTAGAAATGGAGGTTGGTGGGGGGTCCCTCACCTGTGGATCTCCAGTTGCTAGGGTGCCTAGACATCTGTGACTGAAACCAGTCCCCAGAGGATGCTGAGGCCTGGGAACCTTGGTCTCACCTGGAGAGGCGGCTCCAAGGTGCCTTTGGAGTCATTTCACAAAGTGTTAGGAGGGAAAGGAGCCTATCTGGGGCCAGGACAGATAGAAGAGTTCTACAGCCTTTCTGTGAGTTGCTTTAGGGGCCTAAGACTTTGGTTGCTGAAGGAAGTACAAATGTACAGCGACCCTCCGAGAGCCTCCGTCTCACAGATATGCCCCACTTTAAGGAAACCTGCTAGATGAAAACCCTGACTTCTGGAGTAAGATATGTCAAGGAGAGAGAGTTCCTCCCGGTATCAAAGGTTTCAGAAAAAGACCAGTTTAAGTAGTAAGCTGACCTTCTGAACCAATAAATAAGATAGTGGTTTCTTTCTTTCATAGAGGTCATCTGTTGTAAATCTGAGAACATTTGAAGAATTTACTGCATTGGCTCATTAAGGTTAAAAAAAAAAAAATCAATCGACTTGGTCAGCATTACCCAGTACCCATGGTTTTCAGAACCACTCCTGGGTGAACTGAGAATGGTGTTTGCTCCAGAGCCTGGGGCCATAGGGGAGGCTGGGGAGAGACTCAGGGCCCTACTGTTGGAACAGCCTTCACATGACTTGTCCTGCTTCCGGCTTGGAGTATGAAACCACCAAGAGGTATGTGCAGCTTGCATTCCAGCGTGGGGGGCGGGGAAGCTCCTGGACCCCTGGGGCTGTCAGGTTGAGGCCTGCCCTGAACTCCTGGGCACTGCGATCCTGATGTGGAGAACTTCCTACCACCTCCGCGTCCTCCTCACACTGCAACAGCACTTGGCTGTACCTTGCCATTACTTGATTATTTGCAGAATTAGAAAAGGCTCAAGTATCTGATCATAATTTTTTTCCTGGATATGTAGCACATCCTCTGAATATATAATCAGTGCTTTTTAAAAAATTTTTTTTATTTTTTATTTTTTTAAATTTTGAGATGGAGTTTCGCTCTTTTTGCCCAGGCTGGAGTGCAATGGCACAATCTCTCACCACAACCTCCGCCTCCCGGGTTCAAGCGATTCTTCTGCCTCAGCTTCCCGAGTAGCTGGGATTACAGGCATGCGCCACCACACCCAGCTAATTTTGTATTTATAGTAGAGATGGGGTTTCTCAGTGTTGGTCAGGCTGGTCTCGAACTCCTGACCTCAGGTGATCTGCCCGCCTCAACCTCCCAAAATGCTGGAATTACAGGCATGAGCCACTGTGCCCAGCCTGTATTTTTTTTTTTTTTTTTAAGGAATACGGGATGTTAGATGTTGTAGACAGATAGGCAATACATGTTTACTTTTTCTGAGGCTTGTTCAGGGAAACTGAAAAAAGTTCCTGTGTCACCTTCGAGTATGTGTGCGCATCTCTGTGGTATTGTCTCTCCAGGGTAGTGTGGGATTTAGAGGAGAGGAGCTGGAGGGGACCCTGCAGATGTCCCTGTGTTCCGGAGGCCGACCTTTTTATTTCTGACAGAACGGGAGGATCTGGCTCTGACCAGCCACAAAATGGATATTTGTTTGACCTTCTTATTCCAGTGAGTGGGAAGAGATCCGGTGCCTCCTTTATCATAAATCTTGCCTTGTTGTTTGCTCCGGTATAGCACTTCATCTGGGTGCTGTTTGAGCATCTGGCTTTCATTTTTAAGTGCTGGCAGGTGCAGGGACAGGCATATCTCAGGGGGCCGTGGCAGATGAACGAGATGTGGCAAAAGCTGGTGTGGCACTGTTGGGGGTGAGTTTCATGGGAGAAGAAGGAGTTGAGCTTGTTCTTAGGCAACTCTTTGCCTTCCTGCTAATGTTTCCAAGTATGCCATGGAAGGATCAACTCCAAGGGGCTAGCTGAAGCTGGGGAAGGTGAAGAAGTGAGTCTTAGTTGTCTAGAACTTGATTGGTAACATCTCAGGGTACTGCCAGCTGCTGGACCGATGTGGTTCTCCTCCTTTCCTGCCTCTCACCCCTTCAAGACGAGTTGTCTTGTCTCTGAGCCATCCTACAACAGCCACAAGTCAGTCGATCCTGTCTTTGTGCTCCCGAAGGACTTGGCGACTTGGCTAACAAGGAGACATTTGTTAGTTCATTTCCTCATCCATTATTCATGCAGCGAGAGGTAATTAGCATTTAGTAATGTGGTTTCTAGGGTAGTTGAGTTGGGTTCATTCATTGAGCAAACATTTGTTGATCCACTGCTCTGGGCTGGGTGCAGTCCAGGGGGCTAGGGTTACAGAGATGAGGAAAGGGCCTCATTTGCCTTTGAGTGTGCGTCTGTTTAGGGAGGCAGGTGATCAGCAGGCGAAGGATGCTAAAGGTGTTTCAGGACCACCAAGCAGGGCGTCATTTCTAGGGAGAGCCAGGGAAGACTTCGTAGAGGAAGTGGCATTTGGCTTGGGCTTTGAAGAGTGAACAGGAAAGAACTGGAATGGGGAGAATGTGCCCACCCTCCAGGGCAAACTGGGTCCTGGGGTTTGGCTTCTGATGATGGATAGTCATGTGTCTTTCTGGGCGGTGCTCCCCACTTCTTTCCCCAAGCCTCTGTCACGCAGGAGAATTAATACGCCTCCTGCCCAGCATCTGGTGGCCCTGCTGCCCTGCTTGCTTGGGGAGACGGCTGACAGTTGGCAAGGAGGGGGGCTAGAAGGGTGCTGGTGAGTCATCCGGCTCCCCATGGCTAAAAAGAGAGCATGCTTCAAAGCCCAGAGCATATCAAAGATGGGTTGTGTCACACCCACTGAGCGTTTTACACAAATAAGAACCCAGTTTCTGACTCTGCAGGAAAAAGTTGGTCAGTTTTGGGGGGATTGTTATTATTATAATTTTTTATACAAGTGGGGTAGGTTGAGAAATATTATTCATGGAAACAGGCTAAGTTGAAATAGGCTCTATCTGTTAAGGAATAGACTTAGTACTAGTAGGCGTTAAGGTGGTGGGTGTGCCGTGTATCTCTCTTCTTTAAACTCCGTTTTTCTTTGTTCTAGCCAATGTTTTATTGCTGATATGAATCACTGAGGGGCTTGGAGGGAGAAAGGAAAGGGTTTCTGTATAAACAGCTGTCTTGCTGATTCAATCTACAAAGTGGATTTTATAGCTAAAGTATTTGTTCTTGCTTTAAAATGCCAAAACAGCACCGTCATTTCCTCAGCGAAAAGAAGGGTCTTTGAGAATATGATGCTTTCTGCTCCCATCAGAAATCTTTGCTTGGGGGAGAGGAGGAAGGAATTCCATAGAACTTTTCTTTGAACTGGTCTTTCTAAAAGAATCTCATGCTCAGAGGAGAAGAATTTTCTTTACAAAGTTTGAGTTACCAGTTCATGCAGCCTTCCTTTTTTTTTTTTTTTTTTTTTTTTTGCCTTACTACACGTTCTGGTTTAAAAAATAATAATCCTCTCTGGTCATCACAGCTGACTACCTGCTTAATGTTTGCATGTAGATATTTCATTTTCTTTTTTTATGCAAGATTTCATCGTTGCATGATCTGAGATAGTTGGTTGCCCTGAGATTATTAATAAATTGAGACAGTTAATGGTGTGTGACTCAGAACATACATTTAAAAACAAGTTGAAATAGAAATAGGTCTTTTACAAAATTAATTTTTTGTTAGGCTCCTCTCTTGAGCCTTTTTGTTTGAAGCCGGCAGGCTTTGTAGTGTTCATATATGGCCGATTGCAATTAACATAAATTACTTTTAAATACCAGTTAGTTGCTGTGGAGAGAGGCCAGGGTGGTGGCTGCTTATGGAGGGTTAAGAGGCTTGGTCATTGTCTGGGTTTTTATCTCACTGTAGATCAAATTCTGTTCCCTTTGGAGGCCAGTAGATCATGTCAAAGATTGCTTTCTTTGATGATAGGGAGAAGGATTAAGTCTTTGCCCGTAGTACCAGTACTTACCAAGGAATAATAAATAATCATAAAATGTTTGCATATTTAAAAACAAATAATATTAAAATGCAATATATATCCTGGATTGGATCCTGGAACAGAAAAAAGACATCAGTAAAAAAATTGATGAAATCCAAATAAAACGTGTAGTTTAGTTAATAGTATTGAATATTGAATCAGTGTTAATTTCTTAGTTTGATCAATGCATCATGGTTATGTAAGAGATGAACATTAGGGAAAGCTGAACGAAGGGTATGGGGGACTCTAAGCTATTTTTGCATTTCTTCTGTCATTCAAAAATTATTTTGAAATATTAAGGGTTTTTTTTTGTTGTTGTCGTTGTTGTTTTTTGAGACGGAGTCTCACTCTGTCGCCCAGGCTCAATCTCAGCTCACTGCAAGCTCCACCTCCTGAGTTCACGCCATTCTTCTGTCTCAGCTGGGACTACAGGCACGTGCCACCACGCCTGGCTAATTTTTGTATTTTTAGTAGAGATGGAGTTTCACCATCTTGACCAGGCTGGTCTTGAACTCCTGACCTCGTGATCCACCTGCCTTGGCCTCCCAGTGTGCTGGGATTACAGGCATGAGCCACCACACCAGGCCCAGTTTTTTTTTTTTTTTTTTTTAAAGTATGTTTGTAATATTGCTTTTGGCTTGGTTGAGATTATACAGGCACACCTTGGAGATGTTGCAGGTTCAGTTCCAGACCATTGCAATAAAGTGAATATTGCAGTAAAGCTAGTCAGATAATTTTTTTGTGTCTTAGTGCATATAAATGTTATGTTTACACTATACTGTAGTCAATATTAAGTGTACAATACATTATGCCTAAAAAACAATGTGCATGCCTCAATTAAAAAATAGGTTTGCTAAAAAAAATGCTGACAAAAATCTGAGCCTTTTGCAAGTCATAATCTTTTTGTTGGTGGAGGGTCTTCCCTCGATTTTGATGGCTGCTGACTGATCAGTGTGGTGGTTGCAGAAGGTTGGGGTGGTTGTGGCAATTTCTTTAAAATAAGACAACGATGAAGTTTGCTACATCGATCGACTCTTCCTTTCACGAAATATTACTCTGTAGCATGTGATGCTGTTTGATAGCATTTTGCCCATGGTAGAACTTCTTTCAAGATTGATGTCAGTCCTCTCAAACCCTGCAGCTGCTTTTTCACCTAATTTTAGGTAATATTCTTAATCCTTTGTTATCTTCCCAACAACGTGCACATCTTCACCAGGAGTAGATTCTGTCTCAAGAAATTACTTTCTTTACTCATCCATAAGAAGCAGCTCTTCATCATTCAAGTTTTATCATGAGATTGCCGCAATTCAGTCACATCTTAGGCTTTACTTCTAGTTCCCTTGCTCTTTCCGCCACATCTGCAGTTATTTCCTGCAGTGAAATCTTGAACCCCTCAAAATCATGCATGAGGATTGGAATCAACTTCTTGTAAACTTCTGTTAATGCTGATTTTTTTTTTTTTTTTTTTTTTTTTTTTTTTTTTTTTTTTACTTTCTCCATAAGCCACAAATTTTTTAATGGCATCTAGAGTGGTGAATCCTTTCCAGAAGGGCTTCCATTTAGTATGTCCAGATTTATCAGAGGAATCACTCACTATCCATGACAGGTATAGCCTTAAAAAATGTGTTTCTTAAATTAATTGAAATTACCGCTGATCCATTGTTGCAGAATGGATGACGGTTAGAAGGCATGAAAACAGTAATCTTGTGTACCTACGTCAGAGCTCTTGGGTGACCAGGTATGTTGTCAGCGAGCTGTAATGTTTGAAAGGAATCTTTTTTTCTCAGCAGTAGGTCTCAGCGGTGGGCTTAAAATATTCAGTAAACCGTGCTATAAAGAGATGTGCTATCTGCTGGGCGTGGTGGCTTGCGCCTGTAATCCCAACACTTTGGGAGGCCAAGGTGGGAGTTTAAGACCAGCCTGGCCAACATGGTGAAACCTCACTGGTATGGTGGCACATGCCTGTAATCCCAGCTACTCGGGAGGCTGAGGCAGGAGAATTGCCTGAGCCTGGGAGGTGGAGGCTGCAGTGAGCTGAGATGCACCACTGCATTCTAGCCTGGGTGACAGAGCAAGACTCTGTCTCAAAAAAAAAAAAGAAAAAAAAGGGATGTGCTATCATCTAGGCTTCGTTGTTCAAGTTTATAGAGCACAGGCAGAGTAGATTTAGCATAATTCTTAAGGACCCTAGGAATTTCAGAGTGTTAAATGAGGATTGCCTTCAACTTAAAGTCACCAACTGCACTAGCCCCTGACAAGACAGTCAGCCTCTCCTTTAAAGCTTTGAAGCCAGCCATTGGCTTCTCCTCTCTAGCTGTCAAAGTCCTAGATGCCATTTTCTTCCAATAAAAGACTTTTGTGTACATGAGAATATCTGTTGTTGAATGTAGCCACCGTCATCAGGGGAAGAGGTGAGGGGGAAGGGCCGGTCAGTGGAGCAGTTAGAACACACACAACATTTATTGATTAAGTTTGCCATCTTATATGGGTACAGTTTGTGGCACTCCAAAACAGTTACGTCAGAGATCATAGATCACCATTACAGATGTAATAATGATGAAAAAGTTTGAAATATTTGGAAATGTGACACAGAAACATGAACTTAGCACACGTGGTTGGAAAAATGATGCTGATAGACTTACTCAACTCTACAATTAGTAAAGAACACCATATTAGCACAGCACAGTAAATAAAGCAAGGCACAATGAAATGAGTGTGCCTGCCTTTGGTTTATGGGCATTCATAGTGGTGTACCTCTAGGGAGGGCAGATTATTTCATTGCCACCTTGGGGACTGGGAAACTAAGGCCTGCGGGGATGCAGGGAGACTCTGGTTCCTGGCTTGTCGCTTCCTTCACTCTGTTCATCCCTGCCCTTCTCCACATAGCACCGTGGCCCCATGCACAGCTTTCCCACCCATATACCCTTCTGAAACCGGTATCCAGCTGATCTCTCCTAACTCCATTGGCACTCCTTGCCTGAGATGGGCAGGTGACCTTTGGTGACGTGCTGTCATTCTTCTCTAAGGACCAGGCAGTGGGATTTATTTTTATTTTATTTTTTTTTTGAGACGGAGTCTTGCTCCATCGCCCGGGCTGGAGTGCAGTGGCCGGATCTCAGCTCACTGCAAGCTCCGCCTCCCAGGTTTACGCCATTCTCCTGCCTCAGCCTCCCGTGTAGCTGGGACTAGAGGCGCCCGCCACCTCGCCCAGCTAGTTTTTTTTTGTATTTTTTAGTAGAGACGGGGTTTCACCGTGTTACCCAGGCTGGTCTCGATCTTCTGACCTCGTGATCCGCGCATCTCGGCCTCCCAAAGTGCTGGGATTACAGGCTTGAGCCACCGCGCCCGGCCAGTGGGATTTTTTTAATGTTGTCTTGTTCACTCTCATTCAGAGGTCTTAACTTTTACCTTAGCAGCCAGATTGGAAGCTTCCTGAGGGTCAGAATTTTCATCTTGCTTGCTTTCTTTTAAAATCCATTTTTAAAATGTTCCCAATTACATAAATGATGCATGTGTTTAATAAATAAATATTAGAGAATTTATAGTATCAAAAGTAAAGATTTCCCTAGGGCTGCCTCCTTGCTACCACCATTAATGAATTAGAGTATATTTCTCTATGTTTTTTCTGTGTATACTACAAACATGATTTACAAATGTGAGATCCTATTAAACATACCATTTTGTACTTTCCACTGGGAATGCCTCATTGTCAAAGGAAATGCTGAGTGCCACCTTTAAGATGATGTATTCATGGGTGTATTAGCCCGTTTTCACGCTGCTGATAAAGACATACCTGAGACTGGGTGAGTTATAAAGAAAAAGAGGTTTAATGGACTCAGTTCCACGTGGCTAGGGGAGCCTCACAATCATGGTGGAAGGCGAAAGGCACATCTTACATGGTGGCAGACAAGAGAGAATGCAAGTCAAACAAAAGGGGTTTCCCCTTATAAAACCATCAGATCTCGTGAGACTTATTCACACTACCACAAGAACAGTACGGGGGAAACTGCCCCTACGATTCAATTATTTTCCCCTGGGTCCCTCCCACAACATGTGGGAATTATGAGAGCTACAGTTCAAGATGAGATTTGGGTGGGGACACAACCAAACCATATCAGTGAGGCAGGGGACAGAGCGTATCTCTCACTTGTTGGGTTCTAGGAAGTCTCTGTAAGCTCCTGTTTCTTCTCTGGGAGAGGCGAGGCTGTGAGGTGTTCTCAGTCACGGAGACCTTCCTTATGTAACAAAACATCCTGGAAGCCTTATCAGTGTTGTTACAACCTCAATTAGTGATGTGGTGTGGATACAGAGATTTTTCTAGAATAAATCTTGCTTTGTGGTATGGATGGATTCATTTCCCTTTGATTTTGTGTCTCCTTGATAGAAGTTTGACTTGACTCGAGGGAAAAAGGTGGTAATAAGTACTGAGAGCCCTTAACAAGTAGATTTCTTTAGAGAGGATGCGAGGTCCCCGAAGGACAGTGATGGTGCTGAGAGGAGAGGAGTATAACCTGAGTTTTGCTGAGTTTTCCTTCCTCACATATAAAATATTGCATACATGCAGAAACACGTGAGATCTCTGTGTAAATAGGAGTACTCACATAGTCACCATCTGGCTTAGGAGAATATTACCAATACCTTTGATACCCCTGAGTGTTTCTTCCCAGTTTTATCTGCCTGCCTTCTTACCACGTTTGGGTTTGCCTGCTTTTCAGCCTTGTATTAGAATACTTTTTTCCATTCGTGTGGTGTTTGTGGCATGCATTCATGTGGATGCAGGCAACTACAGCTCATTCGTTTTCATTGCTGTAGCGTGTTCATTGAATGAATGGGCCACCCCTTGCCTTTTCCCCTTTTAAGGGACATTTGAGTTGCTGAGTTTAATTTTTGGCTAGCTCAAACAGTGCTGCAGCGAGTATTCTTTTTTTTTTCACTGTGAATATTCTTGTATATATCTTCTGGTGTTTATACATGAGTTTACCAGAATATGTATCTAGGAGTGGAATTGTTGAGTCGCAGGGTATCTACAACTTCTGGTTGACTAGAAGGTGCGTTGCAAAGATCCCCTTCTTTCTGCACTTGCACCTTTTGTGGTATGTTGTTGTTTCCACTGCTCTGCATCTCCATAGACAGTTGGTATTATCAGACTTAAAACATTTTTGCCAATCTTGTGGAATCTCGTTGTAGTTTTAACTAGCGTTTCCCTAATCACTAATGAGGTTGAATTTCATGCTTATTGTTGATGAACTGACTGATTGATGCATGATAGTTTTACATACTTTTGGGGTACGTTCGATATTTTGATATATGTGTACAGTCTATAATGATCAAATCAGGGTCATCGAGACATCTGTCACCTCAAGCATTTTTCTTTGTGTTGAAGAGCATTTCAATTCTTCTAGCTATTTTGAAATACCTTTATTTATTTGTTTTTGAGATGGGGTCTTGCTGTGTTGCCTGGGCTGGACTCGAATTCCTGGACTCAGTAGGGCCTCCCACTTTAGCCTTCCGAGTAGCTGGGATAACAGGTGTGTGCCACAGGTGTGCCCGGCCTAGCTATTTTGAAATGTACAATAAATTAGTATTAACTGTAGTCACTTGACTATTCTATCGAACACTAAGACCTATTCCTTCTTCCCAAGTGTATTTTTGTTCTTGCTTATTTTTTAGGGAAAGGAATCCAGGCACACTTAAACACATTTATTAAATGACACAAATGGCTGCTTTGAGGACATGTTCTCCCCAGTGGTGTTTTCTTGTCTAGGGATGGAATCAGACAAATCTTTTCACTTGTTGTGAGAATTTTGGGAGTGTCTATTAGCTTGCAGCACTTTTCTTGGATTCTGTGTATTACATTTTGAGAACCCAGCTGACGCCTGGTTCTGTTGAAACCCCTGAATGACAGCAAGTGGGCCACATCCTCTTTTGAGGGGAGCATTTTGTTACTTTTCATGTAAATAGGCAAATAAATGGGACTTGAGGCAGGATCCCTGGGTGTTTGGTGGCAGCAGATCCTGGGCAAGGAAGTGGCTTTGGGGAGGAGTTGGGGGACAGGCCCAGGCAAGCGTGAACACCCAAGGTAGAAACCCCAAGGTAGAAACTGGCCGAGTGAGGAGGAGAGAGGGAGAAATAGCAAGACACTTTTCGTTGGGAGGGATGAGGGAAAAGGGACCACCAGACTCCACCTGGTGATCAGAGGCCAGAGCGGGGTTGGGCAGGACTGCTGGAGCACAGGAGTCCCTGTCGGGTGTTCATAGGGAAGTCCCCAAATCTCAATGAGGGACCCATTGGCCAGGGAGGGTTCTGCCGTGGCTGTAGCTTTGGCGGGGGCGGTCTGTTTTACTACATGTTCAGCTGAGTGCTTTCATGTGAAAATAGACCTTTGATGTTCTGGAAAATCTGCTTTAACACTTGGGGGAGAGAAGCTGCCTGTGGAAGGGAAAAAAAAAGTTCTGTTAAGAAAGAATGGAATTGCACAGCTCGACATATGCTGGGTCGGTTGTTCTAGTAACCCCATGAGAAGAATCGCAGGACCAAACACAGGCTTTCATTCCCAAGTGAGAAAGCATGTTTAGAAATACAGTGTGAAGGGGGAAAAATATCAGAGGCTAACATTGTGTTTCTGTTGTGAATACGACTATATAAATATTACCTGTGCTTCTGGACAAGGTCCAGGAGGGAACAGGGAAAAATAATAGTTGATTTCATTTGTGTGGTGGGATAGTGGGGTTTTAAAAAATTCTTGTATTTTTATTATTGTACAAGAAAAAATCTACTCAAATAAGCCTGGCCTCAGCGGTCTGTTATTTTGTTACATCACTCGGAATACCTGTCAACACATTTATTTATTGAGTTCCTAATATGGTGGGCCCTTTGAGGAAGAAGACACTAGTCCCTGCCTCCAAGAAACTTACAAACTGTTATGGGATGCTAGACAGTAAATACCCAGGATGTAAATAATAATTCAGTAGAGTAATGGGCTGTCATACAAGGTGTCAGGCGGTTAATTGTCAAAGGAAATAGATAACAGTACAGGCTTTTCTTGGGGTCTTTCAGGAGGACTTCTCAGAAGAGGTGGTCCTGAGAGAGTCCCTCAAGCATGGGAGGACCTGAATTACTAGAGCTGGGAGGGAAGAGAGTCTTGGAAGGAAGGAGCAGGGAGGGAGAGCTTTATCCAAAGGGGAAGGCCCAGAAAAATAGCTGGGAGTCATATTAAGAGCACATTGACGGCTGTGCCCGGTGGTTTATGCCTGTAATCCCAGCACTTTGGGAGACCGAGGCGGGTGGATCATGAGGTCAGGAGATTGAGATCATCCTGGGCAGCATGGTAAAATCCCATCTTTACTAAAAATAAAAAAAATTAGCTGGGCGTGGTGGCACGTGCCTGTAGCCCCAGTTACTTGGGAGGTTGAGGCAGGAGAATTGAACCCAGGAGGCAGAGGTTGCAGTGAGCTGAGATTGCGCCACTGCTTTCCAGTCTGGGTGACAAAGTGAGAGTCTCCCCCCCCTCCCCCCCCGCCAAAAAAAAGAAACCCATTGACTCTCAGGATAAAGAGTAATTTTTTATTTTTTATTTTTTATTTTTCCTTTTGAGACGGAGTCTCACTCTGTCTCCCAGGCTGGAGTGCAGTCCTGTGAGCTCGGCTCACTGCAACCTCCACCTCCTGGGTTCAAGCGATTCTCCTGCCTCAGCCTCCTGAGTAGCTGGGATTATAGGCACCCACCAGCACGCCCAGCTAATTTTTGTATTTTGAGTAGAGACAGGGTTTCACTATGTTGGGCCAGGCTGGTCTCGAACTCCTGACCTCAGGTGATCCTCCTGCCTCAGCCTCCCAAAGTGCTGGGATTACAGGTGTGAGCCACTGCACCCAGCCAGGAGAAGCTATTAAGAGTTCACCCAGGATTTCTGCCTGAGATTCACTATTTGTCAGTAATCTTAAGCTGTTTTTGGGTAGGTCCTCTTTCAGCATAGGGTGAAACCTGTGGACCCTCTCCTAAGAAAAATCCCCTTAGAACCACAAGAGGTCTCCCACAGAGGGTTTTTCATAAGGAAGACTCCCCACAGCCCATCCTTGGGGTCCTAATTCGGAGCAGCAAATATGTATCCAGCATCTACTGAGTGCCAGGTGTTTTGTGGGTTACGGGGGTGCAGTAAAAATAAGACAAGCCAGGTCTTCAACCTCAGAGAGCTTATAGTCTAAATGGAAGGCCAGACGCCGAAGAGGCGATTACAGGCAGGAGAGTGTTATTAGGAGGTAGACCAGATGCTTGGAAAGAGTGATAGGTGGCCCTAGCCTTTGGGAAAGGCCCCCTCAATTGGGATTCAGAACAAGGACATTTAGGGGTACAGAATCCCACAGTGTGAGCTGCAGAAGGGCCCGCGCATCTGTCTGGCAGCACCTTCTCATTGCCCAGAGGAGGAACCTTACTGACTGGCATGGGTGAACCGTTCAGCTGGGGTCTTGGAGAAAGCTAGGCATCTCTGGAGCCTCCGATGTTGAGGATAGGGTAAGAGCAGCATTGTTCTCTGGGGCCCCTTTTCCTTAGTAACACACACTCACCTGGACCCAGTTGTGCATTCTTGCAAACAAACAGCTTTCAAGAAGAGTTAATAAGTTATCTGCTGTGCGCCAGCAAGGCCTCTAGCAGCTGGGGCCAGAAACTTGGGCAATGTAGTCAGAACACACGCTGATCACTGTGCATTACTGCTGAGGAGGTTTTAGGCAGCCAGTTCTGCACGTTTCATATCGGGCGGTTCAGGCAGGGTGAAGGAAGGTAAAATGTGTTAAATTGAGCTCTCACAACAACCCTGGAGGGTGTCCCATTTTACAGATGAGGAGCCTGACACACACAATAAAACCCACTTGATTGAGGTCAGCTACGAGTCCCTGGAGGGTAGGGTTGCTTATTCTGTTCCTTCTCTACCATTGGTTTGGCTTTCCTTTCAGCCATTTCTTCCACTTCATAAGAATAGGTAGCATGATCCACAAGGTAGTGTGAAAAGCTCTATGTAAACATCACTTCTTACTAGAAAAGCATTTCCAACCATCTGCTCGATCTATATTTAAAGAGGGTGCAATGCCCATACTTATTAAGGTCTAACTGTATTAAGGTCTGGATATACTGATTCATTCAACACATATTTATTGAATGTCTGTTATGTGCCCCAGGACATGTCAGTGAATAAAACTGACAAGGATCCCGGACCTGGTGGGGCTTTCCGTCTGCTCGCGCATACAGAGTAGAGAGAAGCCTGGCCTTTGCTTGCTCCAGGGGTTGGGGAAGCTGCTAGGAGCCTCTGGGGATGCTGGATCAGGTCCCACTGGCTCCTCTGGCTGATGAGGAAGAGCTTCTTTGGCTGCCTCTTGTGTTTCCTTCTTCTTGTGCCTTACCACCTGCAGGCCTTCTGGGGCTTGGAGTTCACTGCCGCCTATAGAGAAGAACCCTTCCTTCCTACTAATGAGAGAGAGAGAAAGAGCTTCCCACTGAGATCTGCTTGTT
Organism: Rhinopithecus roxellana; assembly: GCF_007565055.1. NCBI lineage: Eukaryota > Metazoa > Chordata > Mammalia > Primates > Cercopithecidae > Rhinopithecus > Rhinopithecus roxellana. The sequence goes on along the minus strand of NC_044567.1, from coordinate 27,112,790 downwards.
AAAAAGTTAGACTCATCTGCAATTTCACCAAACAGATGACCTTACAGTGATTAAGTAACAAAACGAAGTCCTGTCCTCCTCTTTATGTTGGCGTCCTTTGTAGACACCTCCCCCCGACATTGTCCTTTCTCTCCCCAGTGTGGATTCTGGAGTTCCCATCAAGGTTCTGCAACTTGCTCAAATGAGGATGAGGCTGGAAGATTCAAGGGTGTGACACTGTCATTTGTCCTAAATGGAGGGGCAGGAAAGAGATTCTGTCACCCCTCCTGTTCCCAGGAACTGGGGGTATACCTGGTGACAGTTAGATGTGTATACATGTCATCGCTGTTCACATGCTCTGCTGCCAATTTTATTTTATTTTATCTGTCTATTTATTTATTTATTTATTTATTTTTGAGATGGAGTTTCACTCTTGTCACCCAGGCTGGAGTGCAATGGCATGATCTGGGCTCACTGCGATCTGCTGCCAATTTTAATAGTCCTTAGTATATACAATGTGTCTGCCCTCATGAAAATGTGGTGTGAGGATACCCATATCATATTCAAAAGCAAAGTAATTATTTGGTTTTCAGAAAGATTCACTGGAGCTCCTTTAACTAGGAGGCCCCCAGTATGTTTACATGAGGACTTGGTCTTTGATACATCTGCGCAGTTTTTTGAAGAACATTTTGAACTTCCAATGCCTACTTATTCCTTGGGCTGTCCAACATTTCCTAAATCCTTAGGAGTTTTTCCTCTGTTTCCTAACACTCTATACAACCCCTTGTGATTAATGTTATATGTCCACTTGGCTAGGCCTATGGTGCCCAATTGTTTGGTGAAATCTTAGTCTGCGTATTGCTGTGAAAGTATTTGTGGATGTGATTAACATTGCTAATCAGTTGACTTTAAGTAAAGCAGATTACTCGCCATGATGTGGGCAGGACTCGCCCAATCTGTTGAAGGCCTTAAGAACAAAGACGGAGGTTTTCCCAGGAAGAAGCCATTCTGCCTCTGGACTGCAACATGGAAACCCTCCCTGAATTTCCAGCCTGTTGGCCTGCCCTAGGAATTTTTTTTTTTTTTTTTTTTTTGAGATGGAGTCTCTCTCTGTTGCCCAGGGTGGAGTGCAGGGGCGCGATCTCAGCTTTCTGCAACCTCCGCCTCCCGGGTTCAAGCGATTCTCTTGCCTCAGTCTTCTAAGTAGCTGGGATTGTAGGCGCACACCACCACACCCGGCTCATTTTGTACTTTTTAGTAGAGACAGGGTTGCACCACATTGGCCAGGCTGGTCTCAAACTCCTGACCTCAGGTGATCTACTTGCCTTGGCCTCCCATTCACTGGCCTTGGCCTCCTTGGGATTACAAGCATGAGCCACTGCGCCTGGCCTGCCCTAGAATTTTCAGGCTTGCCAACCCTCCACAATCACAAGCCAGTTTCTTAAGATAAATGTCTGTCCCTCTTTCCCTCTCTCCTGTTGATTCGACGTCTCTGGAGAGCCCTGACTAATACATTCCCTATCATAGCAGTAGCTTGTTTATGTTTTTTTCTCTGTCTTGGACCATAACCTGTATGAGAATTGGAACAGTGTCTTGTTCTCTGCTCCATTCCAAGTGCCTTCCATAGAGCCTGACACACAGACGATGCCCAGTCAATGCATGAAGAATGAATGAAGGCATCTGTATTCACTGAGAGGCGGTGAATTTTTGACCCTTTGTGGTCAGACAGACCTGAGTTGGAGTCCTGGCCCTACCATTGATTAGCTGTTGGATCACAAGTTCCTCATTTGTCACAGAGGAAGAATAATATCTGCCTCCCAATTGGTTGTAAGGATTAAATGAGACGATGTGTCTGGCATGTAGTAAGTCATGCGAGGTAAATCAAACAATGTTACCTACTCCTGATACTACCACCGCCACCGTTTTCCAAGGTTGTTTTGAGGATTAAAGGAGATAATGGATAGAACATTCCTAGCACATAATAGGGGATCGTAAATGCTAGTTCTCTTCTAAGTACCAAGCTTTCTCATGTGTTTGTTTTTGTTAAGTGTATAATGTATATTTAAATCCCATGAAGCAGTTTCAATTGCACCTATGTTAATGCTGAGAAACGAAAACGTAGAACTTAAGTGGCTTACCCAATATTCAATAAGCAGAATGTTTTATTGTGTGCCTACTTAGTGTTGGAATTTCCTCTTTGGCATGTGATGTTTGGCCCTGCTATTCCCCTGACCTTATCATTTCATTACCATCAGCTTTTGCTTGATATGGGTAGGCGTATACTTCCCTACCACAGGTGAGCCCTCGGTTCCTTAGCAGGCTCCCCTTTGCCTCCTTGGTGTGGTCCCAGGGACCCAGCCTGCTCTCTCTTCCTCTGGCACTGCCACTCCATCCCTGGGAGTCTTCTCTGAGACTGGCTCCTGAGAAAGTGCAACCCTCCTAGTTTCCACTTCCACGTTGTCCTTGAGGAGGAGCTGTTTTTCCTGGTGAGTTTTATTGTTCATCATCGAAGGCAGAAATTTCAGTGATGCCACAGGCTGGGGTACATTTGGGCTATTTCGTTTGTTCGTGGTACCATCGAGGAAACTGAGTTCACTTACTTGTGCAAGGCCACAGAGCTGTCACCTGGCAGGCTTCCTGGGTTGAGGGTGGCCTGTATTTTCATCAGCTTGAGAGGATATCACCTCCTCAGCTATTAGCCCATGTGATCCTACAGGCTACAACTGAGTGTTCTTTGTAGTATCAACCCACGTTTTCTGTGGACTGGAGAAACCCTTTGGAAAGAAATGTTAATACTCTTTAATAAGTGAAAATGCACTGTAGAAGAATCTTTGAACATAAGCAGTTCTATAGATCATCTCTTCTACTGAGCTTAATCGTCATAGGGGATTTTTGCCTCCAGTTTGGGGCTAAGGAACTTGTAAGCATTTCTGTCTTACCCATGAACTGGAAACTGTTCAGAGCAAGCTTCTCTTATACTTGGATCATGCCCCTGGTGCCAGCTTTATTCTGAAATTGCTTTGGGCTTTCTGACAGCTCATATTCCCCCTCTGCCACCAGTCAGCTTCCAGGACGGGCTTGCCAAATAAGTGGCTTTAATCCTCTGTTGCCCACTTGTTATCTATCCCTACCATGGGGAAACGTGTGTAATAAAACATGAATATATGTGGGGGGAATTTATATGTGTTAAACATACTGTGTAGGTGTATAATGGTGAAAGAAAGGTGCATGCAATAAATATTAGGAAATGTTTGCACAAATGAGCAAGGATTTAGTCTTTGTGACTTGATCGTCCTTGAGGGGAATTCCTTCTCAGCAAAGCAGGTGTTGGCGCCAGATGGTCACGTGTCAGTTTCCTGAGATCCTGCTCGGGAAGGAGCCGCTGGGGAAGAGGAGGGAGAGAGGGCCCTATTTGGGGAGTCTCAATGGATGACACAGCCAGAGGGGAGGAGAGAGGGAGGCACGACTCGGTGGCAGAAGGGTTCTCGAGGCCCGAGTGGAGTGCTATTAGTAATCAATAGATTCAGAAGCAGCCTGGGCCTGCCACAAGAAGCTGGCAGTGTTGGTCTCTGTCTGCTGGGCTTCAGCTTCTCTCCTGGCAGACGGTGATGACGGGGGTGCAGGGACTGGGGAGTATGAAGGGTTTGAGCTTTGATGAGTCAAATGAACTTAGCATTTGTGTGTCGGTTCAGACCCGGAGGGCCTGGAAGTCCAGGTGGGAGAGGGCAAGTCAAGCCCTTCCTGGTACCATATTCTCCCTCTTTCTGGCCCCACAGCCTGCCTGGACCTGCATTCTGCTTCTGCATCCTGGACTGGGAATCACTGTGCTGCCTCCTGAGGAGCTGCTGCTGGGGTGGACCTTGGGGCAGCCAGCACATTGCCTGTCTTCCCGAAAGCATCAGTGCACAGGGCACCTGGGAATGACAGTGGGCCTGAGAGCAGAGCTCAGTGGAGAAGCTGGACCCCTGAAGAATGTGTCATTTTTTTTTTTCGAGTCGAAGGCTGGAGTGTAAGGGCGCAAACTCGGCTCACTGCAGCCTCCGCCTCTCGGGTTCAAGTGATTCTCCTGCCTCAGCCTGCCGAGTAGCTGGGACTACAGATGTGCACCACTATGCCTAGCTAATTTTTGTATTTTTAGTAGAGGTGGGGTTTCACCTTATTGGCCAGGCTGGTCTTGAACTCCTGACTTCAAGTGATCCACCCGCCTCGGCCTCCCAAAGTTCTGGGCATCAGCCACTGTGCTTGGCTGACTGTGTCATTTTGTACTTGCAGCACAGGAAGGAACTTGTTTTTTCCTTGCGAAGGTTTAGAGGCACTTTGGTTCTTCTTTGGGCCTCAGTTTACCTACCAGTGCCACGGGGATATTAATGAGTGCCTCACTTGACTCTTTCTCCCACATGGATGCTGTGCAGATAGAGGTTGGTCCCAGAGAGGCCTGAGAGCCTTCACAGATGGTGTGGCAGCACCGCGGAGAGCCTTGGCATCAGACAGACCCACCTTCAAATCCTTTTCTGCCCCTTACTGTCTGGGGACCCTTGGCATATTGCCTGTTCTTTCTCGACCTCAGTTTTCTTGTCAATTTAAAAGGAATAACACCATTTTTTGAATGGAATGGTTATACTCATTTGACAGCGTTGTTGTGAGGATCTGATGGGTTTCTCTGCAATATGTGTCAAATTCCTGTGGTGCCCAGGACACAGTAAATGCTTAATATGTGGTGGCTCTTATTACTATTATTAGTGTTGTTTGTAGAAAATTGGGCTTTCAGGTCCATCCCACTGGTGGTTTCTGCCTGGGAGTTTTTGGCACTCAGTGAAACTGCAGGAGACCTTTAGCTGTTGAGACCAGTCGTGGGTGTGTGTGACACATAGGGTCTATGGTGACTTCTCAGCAGATGATAAAGGGGTGCTGGGTCTTTCTTGGACAGCTCAAGGATGGAGGTGCTTCTTTGCCAGAAGCAGGGTTCCCTGGATTTTGAAGTCTCATTTTGCAAAGGATTAAAGACAAAAGAGAGAAACCACAGCAGTTCTACATGCGGTAAAAGACTTCTCACTGTTCAAGGAAGTTCCTGGAGAGGTGCCCGAAAGAAACCCTATATGCTGGGAATTGGTGCTGTAACACCTTTGGCTCAGGGGAAGTGGGAAGGCTGAAAGGACAGAATGAAAGCCATAGTATTGGCTATATGTATATATTTTTAAACAGGCCCTGGTTCTGTTGCCCAGGCTGGAGTACAGTGTATGCACATTGCTCATTGCAGTCTCCTATTCTTGGGCTTAAGTGATCCTTCCCACCTTAGCTGTCGAAGAAGCTGAGACTACAGGCATGGGCTACTATGCCCGGTAGTTTGAAAACTTTTTTTGTAGAGATAGGGTCTTGTTGTATTGCCCAGGCTGGTCTCAAACTCAGGGCCTCAGGAGATACTACCACCTTAGCCTCCCAAGTAGCTGGGACTAACGTGACCATACCTGACTAATTTTGTTTGTTTTGTAGAGATTGTGGGGATGGGGGGTGGTTCTCATTATTTTGCCCAGGCTAGTCTGGAACTCCTGGGATCAAGTGATCTTCTCACCTTGGACTCCCAAAGCGCTGGAATTACAGGTGTGAGCTACGGCATCCGGCCAGGTATTGCCTTTTGATAACCTGCTTTCTCAGGAGACAAGTCATAGCACTCAAGCCTGGAAGGGTGATTGTTGTGTTCAGGTCGGAGACAGAGCACAGTCCCAGCAGCACAGCTTGGGTATTGGGCATGCAGGGAGAGGCCCTTGGCCTTGCTGTCAGAGAGTTATGGAGAGTGTGATGTTGAGAGAACTACAATATTGTATAGTTTCTTTTTGAGAGAACTACATTATTGTATAGTTTCTTGATGCCTGAAGGCAACTTTGCAGGAAGGAAAGGCCTTAAATCTTAAGACCGTGTTGGGTTGTGTAGCAATTCCTGTCTACCTTCTATACTTCCTTCCCAATTTTTCTTTTTCAAAACTGCCAAGTGGAGGAAACCTGGTGTGGTGGTGTTTGAGAGGCTCCGGGTGGGTGCTGACCTCTGGCTTCAAGGCTGCAGGCTCCCTGGGGCCCAGGTTGGGATGCCTTCCCTGGGGAGGTGCCTGATGAGAGAGAAAACACCCTGCTGCAGTTTCAAGGCTGACCAGCCTCGTAACCTTCAAAAAAGCAAACCCTGCAGTCTTCCGGAGTATAAAGTGACCCTGAAGAGAAAGTGACCCTTTCATATTTCAGATCCTGTGTGAAAAGGAAAAGTAAATTCTATGAAGATGCCTGGGCGGTTTTTTTTTTTTTTTTAAATAGGCTTGGAGGCCACCATAACTTTTAACTTGACTCCCTCCTGTCTGCTCTTTGCATGTGAAGGATTTCAGGATTTTGTATGTGTATGAATTAATGGGTCTGTTTTGGATCTTTCTTCCTTAGAACACAGATGTCCAGGGCACCATTATAGTTCCAAGGGGGGTTAAGGTTTCCCCTTTGCAAAGGTTGACATTGGATTTTTTTTTTTTTTTTTTTTTTTGAGACAGAGTCTCGCTCTGTCGCCAGGCTGGAGTGCAGTGGTACTATCACGGCTCACTGCAACCTCAGCCTCCTGTGTTCAAGCGATACTTCAGCCTCAGCCTCCCGAGTAGCTGCGACTGTAGGCATGTGCCACCACGCCTGGCTAATTTTTGTCTTTTTAGTAGAGACGGGGTTTTACCATGTTGGCCAGGCTGGTCTCGATCTCTTGACCTCGTGATCCACCCACCTCAGCCTCCCAAAGTTGCTGGGATTACAGGCGTGAGCCACTGCACCCAGCCGGCATTCGTTTTCTGACGTCTCATATAGACTTCTCTGCTCGCCTTAGGACTGCAGCGAAGTTTAAACCCAGTGTGTTTGTGCAAATGCCTGTCCCTGTAGTATGCATTCAGAATGTGTTGGTCTGACTCTGTTTAGTCTCCTTTTTCTAGCATAAAACATGTCCACACCCGGAAGATGGTAAAGCAACGGTCCAAATCTGCTTTCACTCCCTGCCCAGCATTTAGTCACCGCTGCCTTTTGACAAAAGAATTACTTTCTCTTCCTGGTTTTGAATTGAAGACCTTTTGTGTATTTACTGCAAATATGATAAATGCTAGTCTGTAGAAACCAGCTGCCTCTGAGGGCTGGGGGCAGCATTTCTAACACCTGGCAGTTTGCATTTCAATATGGTGGCTTAAAGAAAACTCACACACACCAGAAAAACAAAACCCAGCTCAAAACAATGATTATTCTTGGCTGCCTAATGGGAAACAAGAGTAGGGAAGGCTCAGTGGGCCCTGGCGCAGGCAGGGGAACTTGCTGAGAAGTTACTGCTTCCAAGGTGAGGTCCGCTTTCAGTTCAGTCCGGTTCGTATTTATCAGTGCCTTCTGTGTGCACCATGTAAGGTGCTAGGCACAGAGACACAGGTGAGACAGGGCTCTACCTTGAGCTCACAAGCAGTTGGTTGTCAGATAAGCAGGTCAGGGAACCTGGAGGTTCCCTGGAGGCTCCAAGGATGACCAAAGAGGCGGGCCTGCTGGGGTGGGTCCGGGCAGCATCCCAGAGGAGACTGTACCTAGGATTGGGTCTTGCAAAATGATGTATTTGTTTGCTAGGGCCACTGTAACAAAGTAACAGGGACTAGGCAGCTTCTACAGCAGAATTTGTTTGCTTCACGGTTCTGGAGGCTGGGAAATTCAAGATAGAGGTTTTGATAGGGTTGGCTCATTCTGAGGGCTGGGAGGGAAGGATCATTGCAGGTCTCCCTCTGTGGCTTCTAGATGGCTGTTTTCTCCCAGTGCCTCATATGCCATCCCTTTGTATGTGTGCACATGTACAAATTGTGCACATGTCCAGATTTCCTCAAGGACACTGGTCCTTTTGGATTAGGGCCCACCCTAATGATCCTATTTTAATTTAATTACCTCTGTCAAGACTGTATCTCTAAATATAGTCACATTTTGAAGTACCAGGGCTTAGGACTTCAACATGATTTTTTGCAGGGGACACAGTTTGGCCCATAATAGATGGTAGGAGTTTTTCAAGGAGATGGAGTAATTGTGGGAAGGGATTTCCCACCAAAAGGAAAGGTAGGGGTACTGCCACCGGGCAAAGTAGAGTATCATGCATTGGGGAGCTGCATGTACTGTGGGGTGTATGAGTGGGCAGTGGCAAGAGATGGAAAAGGGAAAATATAGGGTGAGATCATATGTGACCACCTGCTCAGTCAGGCACCTGCATTTTTTTTTTTTTTTTCTTTTTGAGATGGAACCTTGCTCTGTTGCCAGGCTGGAGTGCAGTGGCGCAATCTGGGCTCACTGCAACCTCCCACTCCCTGGTTCAAGCGATTCTCCTGCCTCAGCCTCCCGAGTAGCTGGGATTACAGGCACACGCCACCACACCCAGCTAATTTTTGTATTTTTAGTAGAGACAGGGTTCCACTCTGTTGGCCAGGATGGTCTCAAACTCCTGACTTTGTGATCTGCCCGCCTCGGCCTCTGAAAGTGCTGGGATTACAGGCGTGAGCTCCTGCGCCCAGCTGCACCTGCATTTTTAGAAGATGCCCCAGGTAGATCATGTGCATGGTGAAGTTTGAGAAACATGAGTCCAGAGCTGTGGTTCTCAGGCTTGGCTGCAGGTTAGAATCATCAAGGGGAGGGATGTTGATGTCTCTGAAACTCTGATGTACTTGGTTGGGGGTGTGGATTGGGCTTTAGGAGCTTTTAAAAGCTCACCAGGTGATTTTTCTGTGCAGCCAGGATTCAGAACTGCTGTTTGGGCAGTGGGGAGCCAGGAAGAGTTTAAAGCAGGGGTGCGGTGTGGGGTGGAAAGTATAGAAGCTGTTTTCTGCCCTCTCTTGACCAAGAGCAGGAGCTCATGGTCTTTGGGATCAAAGACAGCCCTGCTGGATACCAATGGCTTGTCCTTGTGTCCTTTGCCTGGGGTAGGTCAGGGGAGTAAAGGACAAACCCAGGCCCAGCTAACCTGCCTGTCATTGGGGGTGAGGGGCTCTGATTTGAGTATGTCTCTATCGACTCAAGGACCACGGATGTTGGGCATTTGACTCCATTGCTGGCAGCGTTTCTTGGGGGCTTGGGGATTGGTGGAGGGGAGGCTGTGTTTGGGGAGGCAGGGCAGATATGTGGGAGGAAGAGAGGAGTTCCCAGCCAGATTTTCTGGAAATGGTACATTCCTATTTCCCATAGCACCAAAGGTTCTTGAAGGCTGGGCCCACTCCTCAGAAAGGATGCTTTTTGTGGCTGTTGCATGCACCAGATAAGCTCTCTAAAGCCCACTGGTGATAAAGGTGATCTAGAGAAAACAAACATCAGTGAAAAAGCAAACAAACCTGAACACCCAAACAGCGTTTATCCCAGTTTAGCGGCGAGACTTGGATTAGGCAGGTCACATGGCCCACAACTTTCCTTCAATCCTTGGGAGACTTCTTCCGTGGAAATCTTTTTCGGCAGCTTTGCAATTTTGATTTTCAGTTAATTAGATTTGTGCTGTTTGGGAGACTTGGTTAATGCATTTCACCCCACAGAGCTAATTTGCCTCTGTCTAAATTAGGTCTTTGCTGTGGCGGAGGGTGTACATGGGCTGCTTGAATATAGACTCATGCGGGGTGTTGAGAGACCGTTACACAGTAAACAGGAGAGGGCTTTGAAATCACATTTGTCATCATCATCATTATTATGGAATATCTGAGGTCCCACCGAGAGAACAGGGGTGTTCTTCAGAGAAAGGGCATCATGTGAGTACACCTGGTCTTGTTATATGTCTCTTGAAGTACAACCAAGTGCCCTCTTGTACTGTTAACCCAGGGCCATAGCATGAAGAAGAAGGGAAATCTATTTGGAGGGTACAAAGTAGTAGACACTGCCAAGTAATACATTTACAATCTCTGAACTTTTTAGGGCTGAGAGGGACCTTAGGAGCTATCTTAGCCAGTCCCTCACTTTACAAGCCCAGGGATCTGAGGCCTAGGGTTATTGCTACTTTTTTTTTTTTTTTTTTTTTTTTTTTTTTTTTGGAGGTGAGGTCATCTGTAATCTCTGTCATCCAGGCTGGAGTACAGTGGTATGATCATGGCTCACTGTACCCTTGACCTCTCGGGCTGAAGCAATCCTCCTGCCTCAGCCTCCGAAGTAGCTGGGACCACAGGTGCATGCCCCCACACCTGGGTAATTTTTTAATATTTCTGTGTAGACAGCGTCTTGCCATGTTGTCCAGGCTGGTCTCAGACTCCTGGCCTCAAGTGATCCTCCTGTCTTGTCCTCCCAAAGTGCTGGGATTGTAGGCGTGAGCTGCCGCTCCCAGTCCATTCCTACTTTTGAGTTTGGAAAATCCTGTGCTTTTCTTTCATTTCCCATGTGTACTTGCCCCCTTCCCCATGGTCTTTGGATGCACGTGAGGACTGAAGGGAGGTTAATCTAATTGCATGGATATATTTGAGAGGTGACTATGGGAACTGAGGCTTGAGGTCTGGTTTTGTGGATTCATGAGAAATGCTGTCCTTTGTTCCCCTTCCCCTGTGTCAGAAATTATAGACTCTGTTGGTGATGGGACACCAGGAATTATAATTTAATAATTTACATCCTGATGATCTTCTCAAAAGACTTTGAGGCAGGAAAAAAAAAAAAAAAAAAAGGCAGGGGGCATCTAGGGAGATAGAATCAAGCTCTTTGTCTCCATTGCCCACAGGAGTGCTCAAAAGCCATTTGTGGAGGTGGGCTGTGTTTTCAGAGGCCCTGTCAATAGTTAGGATCTGTGCATGTTAGAGACTATGCATGCCACCTGGACTAGGGGGCCTTTCACCTCTTTGCCATTTCTGATAGGTTGGAAGAAGCTTGACTGCTGGAGTACTGATCAGTGGGTGGGCATATGCACTCGATTAGCCATGCCTGCCATGGCCAGTGCATGGGGGTGACAGCATACTTGCTGTCTATTGCCATCTCTTCAGCCTATACCACCAACTGAGATGATGATGATGCTTGGAGAATCTTATTTCAGGCATTTTGAAAAAAGGAGACATAACTTCTGTCCTTGGGAAAATTATAGCCCTATCAGAAAGGCAGAATATATGCACAAGGAGGCCTTAATGCCTAAAGAATCTCAACAATCTCAATTAGCATTAGCATTATTAGCATAATTTAGTAATAACCACCCATTATACTCTATCCCATGTTATAGTTTTTCTTTTTTTTTTTCTTTTTTTTTTGAGACAGGGTCTCACTTTGTCTCCCAGGCTGGAATGCAGTAGCATGATCTTGGCTCACTGTAGCCTACACCTCCTGGGCTCAAGTGATCCTCCTGCCTCAGACCCCCATGTAGCTGGGACTCCGTGTTATAGTTTTGACACATGGAATACATAGGACAGAAATGAATTTATAAGGCAGAGAAATAAGTCAGGACACTGAGATAGGGACTTATTTCCTGAGGTCATACAGCCAGCAAACACAGAGCCCAGGATAATGTGCATTTGGGGTAGTGGTGCCCCAGCCTCAGAATGTACCTCTTGGGAAGGGTGCTCCAGGGAATGGTTGAAAGCAGAAAGTGGGCCAGGCGCAGTGACTCACGCCTGTAATCCCAGCACTTTGGGAGGCCGAGGAAGGAGAATCACTTGAGGCCAGGAGTTCAAGACCAGCCTGGCCAACATGGTGAAACCCCATCTCTACTAAAAATACAAAAATTAGCTGGGCGTGGCAGCACACACTTGTGATGCCAGCTACTTGGGAGGCTGAGGCAGGAGAATCACTTGAACCCAGGAAGCGGAGGTTGCAGTGAGCTGAGATTGCACCACTGTACTCCAGCCTGGGTGACAAAGGGAGACTCTGTCTCAAAAATAAAATAAAATGGAAGGTAGAAGATGAGAAGGTAGGAAGGTGGGAAGGTGGGAAGGTGGGCAGGGGTGAGCATGTCCTGGAAGAGGAGGACCGTAGAGGTGAGGTGGGAGGCCCGGCGAGGTTTTTTGCTGTTGATGGGCAGCGCTCTGCTTTGAGTGCTCTATTCTGGATTCTTCACTGGTTGTCTGTGTCTCCCTCATGAGACTGTGTCCTGAATGTCAGTCTGAAGACTCTTTGCTTACTTCTGAGGTTACCCTTGGGCTCTGGCTTTGGGGGAGTGCTCCAGTTTTCATTTTCTTCACCTGTTTAGAGAGTGTGGCCACGATATCACAGAGGACTGGGAATGTGCCAGAGAAATGGTGGGCTGTGTCAGGGTTGGTTGGGGCATTGGTGCTGCTCATAAGAAGCTTGAAGGCAGAGGGTGCTGGGACCTTCTTTGTGAAACCTGGGTCTGAAAAGGTACCTGTTTTGGGGGGTTGGGGTAGGGGGTCCTGGGGAGAAAAGGTAGCTGACATAGAAGCACGTATGACACTTTCCTGAATCCAGTCCTTGGGAGTGTCTGTGTGGCAAGTTTCCCCTTTTTAATTTTCTTGTTTCTCCTGTTAAAGTGCAATGAAGATGCCTCTCTGCAGGAACATCTGTGCTCCTTAGGATTCCGTGGCTGATTTGTTACATGTAAATTTCCTAATGTAGGTTATGGAGCTGTTGAGGGAGAGAAGCAGAGAAGCAGGCTAGGGAAACATCCTTCTCCACTCAACTTAATATTGGTGCCTGTGGCTCCAGGGCCAGCTCAGGCCCCCTGCCTTTAGGTGTGTGGGCCCTGAAAAGACCACTTTTGTGCCCACTGGAAAATGTGTGGGGGGAGCTGTGGCCGTAGCCTTGCTCTCTTCTGAGCTGCCGATGGGGAGCAGTTGGTGATTATGCAGAGCAAAGCCTTCTGACTCTGGGCGGGCTGAGACAATTGCTTAGATGGTTGTGAAGAAGGTATTCAGAAATAGTGCGACAGGGGCGAAGCCTGTGCTGTCACTGGTGATTGGGGATACTTGTTAGCATTTTCTAGGGCTGCGTTGGTTATTATTTCCATCTCTTCATGCCAAGGAAGCTGAGACTCAGAGAAGTGAGGTGACCTTCTCAAGATCACATATGTGGTTCAGTGGCATAGCCAGGACGGGAACACGAATGTCCAGATTCCCACAGGAAACACCATATTTCCTCAATTCAGAATGCATTTTTGTTCACATTTGCACTTGAAAATCCAGTGCATCTTACAAATGGATGGCATCATGTCAGAATGGTGAATTAGATTCAATCAAATATGGTAGAGACTTTTTTTTTTTTTTTTTGAGACGGAGTCTCGCTCCGTCGCCCAGGCTGGAGTGCAGTGGCGCAATCTCAGCTCACTGCAAGCTCTGCCTCCCGGGTTCATGCCATTCTCCTGCCTCAGCCTCCCGAGTAGCTGGGACTACAGGTGCCCATCACCACGCCCGGCTAATTTTTTGTATTTTTAGTAGAGATGGGGTTTCACCGTGTTAGCCAGGATGGTCTCGATCTCCTGACCTCGTGATCCGCCCACCTCAGCCTCCCAAAGTGCTGGGATTACAGGCGTGAGCCACCACGCCCGGCCGGTAGAGACTTTTGATTGAGAGCTGCTTTATGGCTAGTATTGGGCTTTGAACACATTTTCTCAATTTAATCCTGAACAAAACAAAACCCTCTTGAGTAGAGGTTTATTTCTGACAGGGTCTCACTCTGTTGCCCAAGCTGGAGTGCAGAGAAATGATCACGGTTCGCTGTAGCCTCAACTTCTGGGGCTTGAGTGATTTTTTCACCTCAGCCTCCTGAGTAGCTGGGACCACAGGCATGTGCCACCATGCCTGGCTAATTTTTGTATTTTTTTTTTTTTTTTTTTTTGTAGGGATAGGGTCTTCCCATGTCGTCCAGGCTGGTCTCAAACTCCTAGGCTCAAGCAATCTGCCCACCACAGCTTTCCAAAGTGCTGGGGTTACAGGCATGAGCTACTGTGCCCAGCCAAGGAGGGGTTTTTTGCTGGTCAGTGGTAAAGTGGAGCAAGAGGGGCGGCTGCAGCTCTCAGATCCCTTATTGTTCCTCAGTGCCAGCCTCAAATGAGTGACGCTGTGAGTCCCCCACCCCTCCCACCTGGCCCTTCCCTTTGCATCGTCTCACTCTCAGCTTCTCTGGAATGGCAGTGCTTTCTTCCTTTGAGTGGTCACCAGGCTGCCGCCTTGAGTTTTCTGGACACTTGCTACCGAACTGTGTTCCGATCGAAAGAAACACAATTACTCTCTGAGATTTGAGGGCGATTGTGAGCACTTGCAGTCGCCTTCTTGTTCAATACTCGCTTGGAGTGTCTCTCTGGAGAGGGCTGGAAAGGCATCTTTGGGTGGAGATGATCTATATGAGGACTGGCTCTATCACAGGAACAGGGATGGTCTGCTTTTTGCCTCTCTTGGGGAGGGAGGAGAGTTATTTTTATGTAGGCGTGAATGCGGGGACTTGAATCCAGGGCAGAGGTGATGTCTCACTTCTTTCAGGTGCAAGCCAGTTTGCAGGAAGATAATAGGGAGGATTGTTAGGTATGCTGGGGCTGTTTTGGAGAATCCTCAAGGGAGAAGCCGCGAAGGGGAGGCACTGTCAGATGTTCCTCTCTAGTTTGCAGAGTGCTTGGAGGTAATATTTTAAGACAGTTGGGAAGGGTCAGAGGTTTCTGCCCTTAGAGTCTCATCAAAGCGCTGAGTGATGCCCAAAGGGGATGAATAATTCTTCCAGAATTCGGAGTCCTAAGCTTTCCTCTTGCTTTCTTCTTGTTGAAATAGGCAGGCTGGTTGAGGGATGCCCCAGCCCCATCCTAAGGTACATATAGAAAGAAATACTAAGCGGACTCTTGCTGTGTTTGCAACCAAGCAAAGGGGTCCTGCAGAGGGGGAACCAGGAAGGGAGAAGGAAGAGACATGGGTACAAAGGGCTCTGGCAGCTGTCTCAGCCATATATGTGGTCATTTCCTAGAGATGAGAATGGACGTCTTGGCCTCCTGCAGCCTGCTCCCTGCCATGCTGGCTTCCCTCCATCTGGGCCCCTTTACCCCTCCTTGTTCCCTCCTACCTTTCGTGCAGCCCTCCAGATTCTGTACCGCCCACCTGGAGCTAGGTGAGAAGGATTTAAGGATATACCACTGGCTTTCTTACTCTGGGCTGTAATTGGCGCTGGGGGTTGGATTTGGGGGCCTGGGATGGTCTAGCTGCTTCCCATGAACTCTGAGTACCCCTAAACCCTCCAAACATGGCTCAGCCAGACAGGCTGGGAAAAGACCAGGAGTCTCTTATTCCAGCTTCTGAGACTGCTGTGTTCTTGTTGAGTCTCCCGCCCGTGGCTTCCAGGCCCAATCTCTCAGTTATTACTGTGCACCACCAAGCAGATAGGGACGGTAATTATAAATGCTTTGAGAGCCGCCATTTGCTTTACATGGCAAGGTGACTCAGAACATTAGATCAGAATTAGAGAAGGAGAAAAAAGTGATCAAAGAAAGCCCCCCTCCCACGCCAACCTCCTGTGATATCCCAGCACTCTAGCCTTCCATCACAAATAGTAGTTATGGAAATGCCTCAGCTTCTCTGGAAACAGGAGGACAAGGGAGCTCTGTTGCACCAGAGTCCATGCTGAGCTTTCTCTTGGACTCGGCCCGAACAGCTTCCTGCAGCCGATTTGTCTTCTAGCTTGTGCCTGCTCACCTGAGGAGCCATTGAATTTGGGCTAAAGAGGTGCCTGGGGACAAGGGTGAGCTGCAAAGGGAGATTTGGTCAAATTAGGAAGGACCCTGCTGTTGGATGTTCTTATTTTTTTCAGTCTTGGGAAATAGCCCACAAAGAAATCCTTTTGTGTTGGGCTAGGCAGCTTTGCTTTGGATTTAAATTTTTTTTTTTTGAGACTGAGTCTCATTCTGTCGCTCAGGCTAGAGTGCCGTGGTGTGATCTTGGCTCACCGCAACCTCTGCCTCTCGGATTCAAGTGATTCCCGTGCCCCAGCCTCCTGAGTAGCTGGGATTACAGGTGCCTGCCACCATGCCTGGCTAATTTTTGTATTTTCAGTAGAGACGAGGTTTTGCCATGTTGGCCAGGCTAGTCTCGAACTCCTGACCTCAGGTGATCCACCTGCCTCGGCCTCCCACAGTGCTGGGATTACAGGTGTGAGCCACTGCGCCCAGCCCTTGGTTATATTTTTAAGCTCCATGAGGGTAGGGGCAGGGTGTGTCATGTTCACAGCTGTCCCCACAATACTGAGACCAGAGCTCAGGAGAATATGGGAGCTGAATCAGGGAATGGACCCAGTATGTGGTAGCCACGAAGCAGAGAGCTGTGGCCAACTTCACTGGTCCTGAGCGCAGGAGGCAGACATAACTTGTCTTGTCTGTTTGGGTGTCCTCTGCACTTTGTGGTCAGGGTTTGGTCCTCAGAGTCTGATTAGGAGAACTTGAATGGAAAAATTTATTCCTGTTTCAGGAAAGGGCAGTAAAAATATTTATTTCCATAATCAAAATGGAAATTTAAGTCAATGACAATGGAAACTATTTCTGGCCATTTGCAGACTAGGGAGGGGAGTGAGAGGGCTGACTCAAACAGGGCAGAAGAATTCAGTCATTGTAAATTTTAGGGGTGAAATAACAGCATAGAAATAAAAACTCCCCAAGGAAGCATAAATCAACCCTTAATCGAACATGAACAACAAACCACATACCACTCACTCAAACCGGGAGCTGCATCCCCGGCCATTAGATTTGTACTTGTCTGTTGGAGTGATGTGCCACCCACAAGGTCTTGACTACTAAGGGACAAGTATTGGGTTTTCTCTCTTCTCCCGAAAGGCTCTTGTTGACAGCAGACAGCTTCTCAGAGCCCCTGGTCACCGACCTGTGCTTCCTTTCCTTTCTCCTGTGCTGTTTTCAAGCAGAAAGCCCAGCTTTGGCAACTGCAGGTCTTTGGATTAGTTTGACACCTGGGGGGTTCCCAGGTGAAATGAGAGCTGCAGGGCAGGGAGCAAAGCCCACTTGGGAGTTACGTGTTGTGTTGGTGAGAAACAAGTTGAGAAAGAAGCAGCTGCTTAGAATAATCTAGTGTATGTGGGGCGGGGAGCATATTGGTGCGGGGAGAGGGGCCGTGTTGGTCATGGGTGACCCCGAGTGATGAGTACCGGGGTTCATTCTCTCAATCTCATGACTTTTGTGAAAGTTTGCAAAGGTCAGAAGCTAGAAAGAAAGATCAAAAGCTAGAAAGAAAAGGAGCAGCTGACCCCAAGATTCCCGCCCCCCTCCCCCAACTTCCCCCACCCCCCCACCCCCGGCATTACCCCTTTGAATCAGGTGTAGGTCTGTTTCCTCATCTGTTCCACACAGATTGAGTCTACAAAGACGCAGGTCCTAAATCCTGCAGTAAAGTGGAGAAGAAAAAATGTGAGACTGATTTTTTTTCAGAGTTTTGACTAAGAGGGTCCGTTTTCCCATGGACTTCTGGACATCCATGCCTGAGAAGCACCTTGGGTTTTCCCTGCTCCCAAGTTTCACTGAGCTCGGGGAATCTCTAGGGAAATGTGGGGGTCCGCTGGGCACTTGGACCCTCCCAAAGATCCAGGTTCCCCATTCCAGTGGAAGCCTTTGCTCTCCTGTCCCTGCAGCCTCCTTGTTTGGTGCCGCCTCCCTGGGACAGGCGCGCCTGCGTCCCTGGCAGGGCCAGGATTGGGCTCCAGAGGGGCTGCATCGGCCCGTGCTGTGCTGCCAAGCTCCATGGAGGGGCAGTTGCCCAGGTCAGTGTCCCGTGGCCTCACCAGGTGGGGACTTGTCTTAGTTGCCAGGATGGGTAGAGAAGGATGGGATGGATGTCATCCCCTCTTTGTGGGTGCCTGCCACTGTGGGTGTCAAGAGAGGCATTTTAGGTGGATCACAGGGTAGCTCTGTGTGGCATAGACACCCACTGATGTGAACGGACATCGAGGTCTTAATTTCTTGCGTGAACTCATTATTTCCCCATCACCCTGATTTGTTCCTGCTGTATGAGGAGCATTCTTCCCACAGGTTCTGAGATGGTTTTCTTTTTGGTGATGGCTAGATTTCCCAGGTTATGCAGCTGTATATTAGGTGACAGTAAAAGGAGGACTAGGTTGTCCCTGTCCTAAAGGATCACACACACAAAAATAAGGCCAGGTGTGGTGGCTCATGCCTGTAATCCCAACACCATGGAAATAGAGATTGGAGGGTCGCTTGAGGCCAGGAGTTTAAGACCAGCCTGGATAACATAGCAAGGCCATGTCTTTACAAGAAATTGAAACAATTTTTTTTCGTCTTTTTGTGGGTGGAGTCTGAGGCCTAGGAGGAGGGGTAGCCGGTAGAGTCTGTGAGCAGCACAACATGGGCCGAGGCAGCCCTCTGGAGCCCACACCCTGGTCCTGCCAGGGATGCAGGAGTGCCTGACCCAAGGAGGGGTACCACATAAGGTGGCTGTGCAGACAGGAGGCAGCTTTTCCTCATCTGACCCGCTGGCTCCCCTGGTCATATACTCCCCGGTCAGTCACAGACATCTCTGACCTCTGATGGGACATTCAGTGACATTTCCCTTATAGCCCTTGGCTTTCCAGTTCCTGAAGGAGCCGGCAGGTAAGAAGGGGAAAAGCTGCCTCTGCTGTCTTCCAAGTGGCTGTGCATGTTGGCCCATGGATACTTACATCTATCTCACCAGCTGACACCTCTCTTCTTCTGCCTGGCTTGGAAGGTGTTTTGTTTTAGTTTGGTTTGTCTTTAATAAAGGAGCAGTGACCATTTCAGAGACGAGTGGCTACAGATCCTCCTCCTGAGCCAGCAGAGGCCAAGTCCATTCCATCCTGGAACTTTCCCTCCTCCTCCACTTTCTTCCAGCCTCCCCTCTTGACCTATAGCTCAGAAGGGCATGTGACATTTGATCTTCATACTAACGCTCAGTTGATCTTCATACTAACCCTATGGGAAGTTACTCGTCTTACCCCTGTTTGATAGATGGGAAAACCCCACCTCGCTGACCCACTGATTGCTCTTAACCAGATTTGCTTCTTTGAGCCACTGGGGCAGGGACCAGGCCACATGCACCTGACTGCTGTACGTTGCCAGCCTGCTTGTGAGCTGGAGGAGAGCAAGGCAGGCATGCAGAAGAGGAGGGTTGAGTTGCCACAGCTCAGAGCCCAGTGCTGCCAAAATCATCACCTGTCATTTGGTACATCAGAAAGTGGTATCTACCTATGTTTATCACAGCACTGTTCCCAGTTGCAAAGATATGGAGCCAACCTAAGTGCCCATCAACTGATGAGTGGATAAAGAAAATGTGGTATATATACACTGTGGAATACTACCCAGCCATAAAAAAGAACACAATAATGTCTTTTGCAGCAACTTAGATAGAGCTGAAGGCCATTATTCTAAGTGAAGTAACTCAGGAATGGAAAACCAAGTATCACATGTTCTCACTTATAAGTGGGAGCTAAGCCATGGGTATGCAAAGACATACAGAGTGGTTTAATGGACATTAGATGCTCAAAAGGAAGGAAAGTGGGAGAGGGTGAAGGATAAAAAACTACATATTGGATGCAGTGTATGCTACTCAGCTGACAGGTGCACTGAAATCTCAGACTTCAGTATGCAATTCATCCATGTAACTGAAAACCACTTATACCCCAAAAGCTATTGAAATACAAAAATTATTAAAAACAGAAAAAGAAAGTGGAGTCTAAAAAAGGGGCCTGTTTGAGTCCTGAACACAGGGCGAGTAGGTGTGGGCTGTCTTCTTGCACCGATTGCCCCCTTGGCCCTGTTACGAGGCCAAGCCTGTGCACCACCGGGTGTGCAGTGGCTGTTCCTCTTTTTTACCCCTTTTGCTGACTGAGTTGGTGTTGTCATCATCTCTTCCCTGACCATTTGACCCATCTCCAACTGACCACCTCCTTCCTCTGTTCCTCTGTCTGTCCATTTACCGGGCACCTACCCAGGGGGATTTTAGGAAAATGTGGATCTGATCAAATTCTTAAAGGGTTCCCGTACCAGTGCCTGCTACACCAAGTATGAGGCTTCAGCATGGCTTATGCACAGTTCAGGATCTAACCTGGCCTCATTTTCCAGCCTCTCCTCTTGCTACTCCTGCACACACATCTTAGACTGCACTCCATGACGTGTTGTGTTTCCTGAACGTTCTTCACTGATTGCCACCTCCTGCCTTTGCATCTGCCGGTCCCTCTGCCAGGAATGCCTACCTGCCTAGTGCAGTGAGGCTCCCTTTTCTCCTTCAAGCTGCAGCTTAAACTGTGCCTTTTTGGCAGAGCGTTTCCCGTCACCCCCATTAGGTTGTTAGCTGCTGCTGCTTTTGTAGCCTTGTTGCTGTATGGTGCAGGTTATAGACCCTTAGCTACAATTCTCATATCCCCCAAATTTTGAAAGCCAATTTTTTTTTTTTTTTTTGTAACTCATTTGGCTACAAAATCTGAACTGTCTTGAGACACTTGGTAGTATTTCTTGATCCCACTTAGTGTGGCTATTTGTGGGTTTTGCTTAAGAAATCCCAGCGGGTTTGACCACAGGTGCTGTTCCAAGTCCTGGGGGAGAGGAGGTGGGTGCTGTACGATATGTGATACATGACTTATTACCTGTCTGCAAGCAGAAACACCTACATCCAAACCTATTTGGCCCCAGGGCTTGGGATAAGAGATCATAGGTCTGTATTTCTTGGTTCAAGTTGGCCTCCTCCTACTAAACTGTAGGGCCTTGGACTATGTCCTAGTCAATATCTTTGTGTTTCCTTAGAGGCCTCATGATTAACTGGCACTGTGAGAGTAAATACCCAGTGAGACTGTCTTGGTGAATGGATAATAGTAGCTAACATTTATGAAGCTCTTACTGTGTGTCAAGCTGTGTTCTAAATGCTTCTTTCCGCTCATTTGGTCTTCACACTAGCCCTATGAGAAGTTACTTGTCTTACCCCTGTTTGATAGGTAAGAAAACCAAGGCAGCTGCTGCTGAAGTAGCTTGCCTGGGGTCACGTGGCTTGGAAGTGGAGAGGGAGATTTGAATTCAGGAAGCCCGATTTTTAACCACAGACTGGTAACGATTGGAAGGACTGTACCTTGTCCCACTACAGTGTTTGTGCCTTCTGGCTGTCACGGTTGGAATAGAACTGCCCATCTGAGAGTGTTTTTGATAGGGTGATAAAATGACTGGACATGAGAGTTAAGAAGGGAAACACTTCCAGTGGTTATTGAGTGTTTTACTGAGTGCCAAATGGAGCTCGGTACTTATAGAAATAGACCAGCCACTAGAAGTAATAGCTGTCTTCATGATCATCTTGTCCAACATCTAAAAAGATGACAATCCACAGGGCTGGGCACGGTGGCTCGCGTGGGTAATCCAGGCAACTTGGGAAGCTGTGGCAGGAGGATCACTTGAACCTAGGAGTTTGAGGTTACAGCAACCTATGATTGTGCCACTGCACTCCAGCCTCGGTGACAGAGGGACACCCCATCTCTAAAAAATGAGAAAAAGAAAAAGTGACAAATCTGAGGCCCAGAGAGTTAACATGACCCATCTGAGGTCACACAGCCAGTGTACATTGCAGGGACTTAGATCCGATACAGTGGGTGCCTTTTCTCTTGCTTCAGCAAGGTACCTGGAATGAGTGCTGAGTCTTGTGGTTTTCGGCCCAGAATTGTGGAAACTCTACCCTTGGTTGGCTAGCTTCTTCCAGCTGACCATGTGATTTGTGAATTGGTGTCAGACAAACTTTTAGAACACAAAAAGTGTTCTATTCAACACATCCCTTCTTTGTGGCATCAAAGGGTAATGTGGTGTGTGGGGGCCCCAATCCTTTGCTCCTACTCTCTGAGCTTCGGGTAGACAAAACAGGATTGATTGTGTCTCTTTCACCAGTTAGTGTGATGACTGCTTTTACAATCTTGTCGCAAAAACCAAGCCACTGTGAGATGCCTCCAAGGTCATTGGTTGATGGTGTTATGCTGGGGGGCCCAAGTTTGTGAGTAAAGCTGGGATATGAGGGACTTGTAGTTCAGGCTCGTCTTTCTGTTCAGGATGAGACATTTGCCCTTGACTGCTTGTGTATGTGGGAGCCCATTGTTAGGCAGGCCTGTAAATCCGGTCTGAGTTTGATACTTCTTTCCCCCTCCGTCTGGACAGGTGAGTTGCATTTCCCAGGAATGGCTCAGATTTTTTGGCTTCACCCCCTAGAATTTAGTTTGCAAAAGGCACTACTGTTGTGGGGAGTGGGAGGGGACACACATTTATCTCTTTTATTAATTTCTTTAACTATCTGTTTATCTCAGCAAGGTTCATGTTCTAATAGCAAAATAACCAGACTCAAAGGTAACTACTTCTTTATGGAAAAATATCCCAAAATGTGCCAGTATTGGCTCCTGTCCATCTGTCTCTTTGTCCTTCTGTCCATCCATCCGTCCATCCATCCATCCATCAATCCATGCATCTACCCATCCATCCATCCATCCATCTATCCATCCTTCATGCAGCCATCCATCCATGCATCCATTTATCCATCCATCTATCCACCTACCCATGCATTCATCCATTTATCCATCCTCCATCCATCCATCCATGTATTCATCTATCCATCCATCCATCCATCCATCCATCTGCCCATCCTTCATGCAGCCATCCATCCATGCATCCATTTATCTATCCATCTATCCACCCAGCCATGTATCCATCCATTCATTCATCCTTCATCCATCCATCCATCCATCCATCCTTCATCCATCCATCTATCCATCCATCTTGTCCTTGAAAGAAAGAATGATACATTCTTTCTTTCCTTGTAGGCTTTCTGATGTAAATGCAGACATAACTTTGTATATATTTCTCCTTTTAAAAAATTAGATCACATTATACATTTAGATTACATTATAAAATTAGACCCCACTACAGAAAACATGTTGTTTTGTAAGTTGCTCCCAGTGCAGTTTTCGCCAGTGTGCACACATCAACAGCAACATTTTCAATGGCAGCAGAATGCTCCATTGTATAGATATAACATAATTTAACTAATCCTCTGTGGTTGGACAGCTGGGTGGCTCAGCTTTGCCTGTATAAACAGACAGTGAACATCCTTGAATAGGCTTTTTTTTTTTTTTTTTTAACCCACTTGTTTGATTACTGCCTGAGGAGACATTCCTCTCTATGGAATAGGTGGGTTAAAGTTTGTGTGCTTGGTTTGGGTTGGGTTTGGCGGAGGGGGACTTTGAATATGTTTTGGTGGTTTATGTGGCTGAATTTTAGTTGTCTTGCTGATTCCTCAGTCATTCGGTTTTGGGGCCCCCTGATAGGAATGTAAATTCATTTTAATATTTGTGAATGATGAAGAAAATAGATCTCTTGGGAGGCTGAGGCAGGAGAATCGCTTAAACCTGGGAGGTGGAGGTTGCAGTGAGCCGAGATTGCCCTCCAGCCTGGACGAGGGGAGTGGAGACCCTAGCTGGTGTGTGCTGAGATGGTATTTGGGCAGTGGTACCCAGTGATGACAGAAGATGCTGGGATTGTGTGTTGCTTCACCTTGCAAGAATGCATTCCAGAGGTTTATTTGAATTTCTCCCTGCAAAACAGCTCTGCATTTTGTAGAAATAGGATTATTAGAGGAGGTTTTCAGCACCTTCAATTACATTTGGAAAACACTGTATTTCTTTTGGCTTGGTTGTAAAAGACAAGTAAATAATTTTTTTTAAAAAAAGGTAAACGGTAATATTTTGCATTCCCAAGAGCATATTCTGTCCTTTAAAGTTGCAGTGTTCAACAGTAAATTATTTGATTCCTTCTAACAATACCCCTGTGTGGGAGGCATGTATAAACTTCCATTAAGGGCAAACAACATGGTAAACCCAAGCTCAGAAATGTGTAATTTCTTACCCATCTGGGTGGGCCAGAAACTCATAGTGGGGTTTTACTAGGATGTAAGTGTGTGTGTGTGTGTGTGTGTGTGTATGTGTGTGTCGGGAGGGTTAGGGGGTGTGTGTCACTGAGGGTATATAGAGGTTTTCTCAAAGACTTATTTACATGAGTTAGTGAAAAAGGGTTTGTCCTTCTTCTCTCCCTCCTTCCCCGGTGTTTGAGTCCCTTGCGAGGAGCTGATGTGCACAATGAATTCGTCTCAGCCAGCAGGCTGTTTAAAGCATAATCAAATCAGAACCCTCGTTTTCCGAGTTACGTAATTTTGCAGAACGGACACAGAGGCTCCTGGGAAAAACTGCCTGTCCTCCTGTTAATTTTAAGGTCCATTTATAAAATTAGAAGCTATGTTGAACAGATGAATCTGAAATGGAACTTGCCTATTAAAGTTTTTTTTTTTTTGGCCAGATAGCCTAATTTAACCTTTCCGTGTCTAAGAGGTTGGTGGCCTTTGCCTATGGTGCCTTCATGGAAAAAGTTCTAAATATAGCTCCTGTTTGTTGTTGAATAATGACTTGCGAGGGCGGATGGTAGAGTTTCCAACTTCTTTCAGTCAGCAAACTGGACAAGAGGGCATCTAGTCCGAAGGAAAGCCGTGTGCCTGAGCGTTTGGCGCTGCTGCTGTTTTTACTGTGGTCCTGGGTTTAGTGGATGTTCAGTACACTGTGCCTATCTCTCTTGATTGTCCTTCTCCTCCGTTTTTACCTCCAAAAGCCTCTAACTTTTCTTTTTTTTTTTTCTGAGAGACAAAGTCTCACTCTGTTGCCCAGGCTGGAGTGCAGTGGTGTGATCTGTGCTCACTGCAACCTCTGCCTCCTGGGCTCAAGCGATTCTCCTGCCTCAGCCTCCCTAGTAGCTGGGATTACAGGTGCATGCCACCACGCCCGGCTAATTTTTGTATTTTTAGTAGAGATGTGGTTTCGCCATGTTGTCCAGGTTGGTCTTGAACTCCTGACCTCAGGTGATCTGTCTGCCTCGGCCTCCCAAAGTGCTGGGATTATAGGCTTGAACCACTGTGTCTGGCCTCCTTTAATTAATTCCTAACTTGTAAAGGGTACCTGCATGATTCAGATCCTACGAAGACTTTTGTCTCTCAGGCGTTCTGCATTCGTAGGCCCTTGGCCAGTATCCTAACAGAGTGTTGAAGTGGGTGGATGGTTTCAAAAAAACACTTGGGTTTCATTCTGTCTGTTTCAAGGAAGCATCCTGCAGTGGTAGAATGAGCACCGCAGCTGGGGTGGCACCCTGGGGTTCAAGTTTCTAGTGCATGTGACCTTGAACAAGACTTCAGTTTCTGTTCTCGGTAAAATGGGGGATTAGATTATATTCTTGGCTTTGCCCAAAGAACTTTTATTCTTTTTTTTTTTTTTTTGAGGCGGAGTCTTGCGCTGTCACCCAGACTGGAGTGCAGTGGCGTCATCTTGGTTCACTGCAACCTCTGCTTTCCAGGTTGCAGTTCAAGCAATTCTCCTGCCTCAGCCTCCCTAGTAGCTGGGATTACAGGCATGCACCACCATATCCAGCTAATTTTTGTATTTTTAGTAGAGATGGGGTTTCACCATGTTGGCCAGGCTGGTCTCGAACTCCTGACCTCAGGTGATCCACCTGCCTCAGCCTCCCAAAGTGCTGGAATTACAAGCGTGAGCCACCACGCCCGGCCATGTTCTTTTATGTCTCAAAACAGTTTAAATTAAATAATGAGGCCAGGCGCGGTGGCTCAAGCCTGTAATCCCAGCACTTTGGGGGGCCGAGACGGGCGGATCACGAGGTCAGGAGTTCGAGACTATCCTGGCTAACACGGTGAAACCCCGTCTCTACTAAAAAATACAGAAAGCTAGCCGGGCGAGGTGGCTGGCGCCTGTAGTCCCAGCTACTCGGGAGGCTGAGGCAGGAGAATGGCGTAAACCCGGGAGGCGGAGCTTGCAGTGAGCTGAGATCCGGCCACTGCAGTCCAGCTGGGCGACAGAGCGAGACTCCGTCTCAAAAAAAAATAATAATAATAATAAAAAAATAAAAAATAAATAAATAAATAATGAAACTTCTTGAAGAACTGGCCCAGGCCACACTGTCCAGTCTTCTATCTTTCCATGAGGTTCCTCGGTGAACTTGGAACCCAATGCAGACCTCTTTTTTGAGGCCTCTGAGCTGGGGAAAGGACAGGGTGAGGAGTGGGAGCTTGGGTTTTCAGTAGCTTCTCTGGAAACTAAGTGGAGGAGAGCAGAGATGTCAAGAAAGGGAATATGTGAGATGAGTCGCACTGTCGCCCTGGTGAGGACCATGGGTGAGCCATGTGAGGGCTGATCATCTGAACAGCTGCTGTTTTCCTTCTGCCCCTCCTGAGCGAGACCTGAAAGCTTTGAAGACTAAGACACATCTATGCAGTATAGAGGTGCATGGAAGCCCCAGAGGATTCCTGAAGCTGCATTTCATGTGACTGGCATGTGACTGGAGGTGCTTGGCATGTAACCCTCCTTTGTATTCACCTTTGTCAGTGTTCTGCATTCCTAGGGTCTGTCTTAGAACAGTGAAGGTCTATCAGCCACCCCAAGGATCTGCCTATTTACAGAGAATTTTTATTTTTTCAATAATCCTCTCTGTTTTGTAACTTTACACTAGTAAAACTGAAAGGTACACACAATATGACCCTAGCTCTTTATAGAGTTGCTACTCTCGAATTGTTTTTAATGTTACAACCTTGATCTTTAAAATCATACTCAAAAGTATCAGTGAGGACATCATTCACCACCTTGTTGTAGTCTCTTCTTACACTAAATGAGAAAATGGTATGGAAGTTTAACAATAGAAAAGTTTGATCCTCTCCCAGGCACTGATGAACTTTTCTCCTTTTGATGAAGAAAAGTTTGTAATTGATCATGTTGCTTTTTTTTTTTTCTTGAGTTGGAGTCTCACTCTGTCACCCAGGCTGGAGTGCAGTGGCATGATCTCGGCTCACTGCAACCTTCACCTCCCGGGTTTAGGCAATTCTGTCTTAGCCCCCCAAGTAGCTGGGATTACAGGCGTTTGCCACCACGCTAATTTTTGTATTTTTAGTAGAGATGGGGTTTCTCCATGTTGGCCAGGCTGGTCTCGAACTCCTGACCTCAAGTGATCCACCCACCTCAGCCTCCCAAAGGGCTGGGGTTACAGGCATGAGCCACTGCGCCCGGCATATGTTGCCATTTTTATTTGGGCTGCCAGGAAGTTTAGAGCCCGGTGTGAGAGTCATAAACTGTTAGTCCAGTTATTATTGTATTTATAATACTCCTTTTCCATGGATATGATTTTCTGTAATTGTAATTTTACTGTTGGTTTTATGCTTCTTGTTGTTAGTCACCTCAGAGCCTTTTTGCAAAGAACTGGGTTAAGAATACTTTAAAAACAAACACACAATGAAAGAGAAAGAGCAAGGATTTCATGCTGTTAGCAAAGCTTTAGAATGTAAGAACTTGCTTCTCTTGAGAGAGAGAAAGAGAGCAAGACTGATTAGCGTGGTGCTTAAGAGTATGGATGCAGGCTGGGTGTTGTGGCTCATGCCTGTAATCCCAGCACTTTGGGAGGCTGAGGCAGGTGGATCACAAGGTCAAGAGATCAAGACCATTCTAGCCAACATGGTGAAACCTCATCTCTACTAAAAAGTACAAAAATTAGCTGGGCGTGATGGCGCATGCCTGTAGTCCCAGCTACTCGGGAGGCTGAGGCAGGAGAATCACTTGAACCTGGGAGGTGGAGGTTGCAGTGAGCCGAGATCGTGCCACTGCACTCCAGCCTGGGGGACAGAGCAAGACTCCATCTCAAAAAAAAAAAAAAAAAAAGTACGGATGCACGAGTCAGACTGCCAAGGCTCCAATCGTGGCTGTCTCACTTTAGTGACTGTGTGACCTGGAAAAGTTATTAAACCTCCTTGTTCCTCAGTTTCCACATCTGTAAATGGAGATGATATCCCCTCCCTCCTCACAGGGTTGCTATGAGAATTAGATGGGTTAATTAATACCAAAGACTCTAGGAAAGGTGTCTAGAACATATAAGCAGCCTGTAGGCTTTATCTGTTACTAGCAAATGACTACTTTTTGGAATTATTTTTTCCTTCCCGGAAAGTTCCCAGTAGCATGTGAGCTCTTCCTCTTGTCTCCCATTCTCCCAGCTCTGACTTTTTTACAGATTATACCAAGCCAACTTTTCCCTGCTGTGATTTGTACCTTTTTTTTTTTTTTGAGACAGAGTCTCAGTCTATCACTTAGGCTGGAGTGCAGTGGCACGATCTCCGCTCACTGCAACCTCTGCCTCCCGGGTTCAAGCCAGCCTGGTCTCAAACTCCTGACCTCAGGTGATCTGCTCGCTTCCGCCTCCCAAAGTGCTGGGATTTATAGGCATAAGCCACGGTGCCTGTTCTGGTTTGTACCTTTTAAAAGTTTTTTTTTTTTTTTTTTTTTTTTTTTTTTTTAAATAAGAGAGGAAAAACACAAAAATAGTTGCCCTCTAGGATCTGCATACTTTATTTTTGAAGATCAAGAAAAAGATGCAGTACTTTCTCCTGTCTCAGTCTACAATGTGGCATGCCTGGTCCAATCCATCTGTGTGGTTTGGCGATGAGGGCTTTACCCCAGTTTGTCATCTTGGAAGATGACTTTGCTTCTCCATGCCTTAGTTTCCCTACAGTACCTTGGTGATCTGTTCCACTCCATTGTTGTCTCCAGGAAAGCAGGGTTTCTATCTCCTCCTGTCCTTCCCCGACTCCCAACCAGGGGCTACTCAGTAGACATTTGCTGAACACACGGATGAGTGGAGATTGCAGCCTCTGCTCGGCTGCCTTGTGCATGTCTTTGGAGTTTGAAATAAGACAACCAAAGTGAGAGTAGGTTTAGAAAAAGTCCCCTCGAATGGAAAGGTTTTTAATTCCTGTCTTTTCCCCACTCTTTGATGCTGTCAAAATGCTGATAAAATCTAAGGGCTGGATGAAATGAAACAGCCCATCAGGGTCCTCTGCCATCTGGGTGGTTGGCGATTAAAAATGGCAAGCCTCACAGCTTCCCTTGGAGAGCTGTCTGAGGTACTGCTGAAGGTGGATGTACAAAGGGGCTTGGCATTAGGGGTTGGCTGAGGACTGGCAGGGCAGCTGGGGAGTGCCTTTGAAAGCAACACTCCCCAAGATCTCATTAAAATGCTTCCTCTGGCCGGGTGTGGTGGCTCACGCCTGTAATCCCAGCCCTTTGGGAGGCCAAGGTGGGAGAATTGCCTGAGGTCAGGAGTTTGAGACCAGCCTGGCCAACATGGTAACACCCTGTCTCTACTACAAATACAAAAATTAGCCGGGCATGGTGGTGGGCGCCTGTGATCCCAGGTACTCAGGAGGCTGAGGCAGGAGAATCACTTGAACCCACGAGGCAGAGGTTGCAGTGAGCCAAGATCGTGCCATTGCACTCCAGCCTGGGTGACAACGTGAGACTCCATCTCAAAAAAATAAATAAATAAATAAATAAAAAATAAAATAAAATAAAATAAAATAAAAACTTCCTTCAGTGGACTGAGATGATGGAGGAAAAGGGTTTGGGAGGAGAGACAGGCTAAGGCTGGTAGGAGACACTGAACTATGAATTTAGCGTCAATTAAAGCAGAAAGACTTGAGCAAGTGACTTTTTTTTTTTTTTTTTTTAAACAGTGCCCTGTAGTTATCATTTGTTCTTGGTAGTTAATTTAAAGTAAGCATAATCTTTGTCTACTAGCTGGCTGCCTTGCCAGAATTGCGTATATTTATTTTCATAACTATTTTTTTGCATTGACCAGGAGTCCATCAGTGCCAGGATATTTCTCTCTGGACATATTTTGCTTTTGTTGGTGTCCCAAACCCCAGCCCCCACCACCCCTGTCTGCCATTTCTTTGAGAAGCCACCAAATATGAATTGTTAGCTTTTCCTCTGAAGTGGATAATATAGTAACTGGTGGATGTTCTTCTAGCAGCTGTGGGGTGTGCTACAATCTTAGACCATACCTGCCTTGCATTCCTCAAGACTGTGACAGAAGTGAGCTGACCCCCACCTGCCTTTACAGGAGCCAGCTCTTAAACAGGCAGGCCAAATCTGGCCCACCACCCATTTTCACAAATAAAGTTTTATTGGAACCCAGCTACACACATTTGTTTATGTCTGGCCTATGGCAGATTTTTTTGTTGCAACAGCAGAGTCAAAGTAGTTGTGACAGAGGTTATAAGGGATGCAAAGCTGAGTGTTGATTACCTGGCCATTTATAGCAAAGGATGCTGACTCCTGGCATACATAATGAGCCTACTGTGTGCCAGGTGCTGTTGTAGGCACTGGGGATGGAGCAGTGAACTTAACAAAGTGCTGAGTTGTGTGTATAGTAGTCAATTAGCGATAAGTGCTGTGACTGAATAAAACAGTAAAAGCATGGAGACTGAAATGGGGTGAAAGGGGGAGTGTTATTTTAGGTAGGATTGTCAGACAAGGCCCTTGTGAGTGCTCTCCAGGCACGGTGCTCCAGGTTGGGAGCACAGTGATGGCAAAGGCCTAGAGGCAGAAGCTTGCATGTGTGAGGACTAGCAGGGAGGTCCAGGTAGACTATTCGGGGCTAGTGAAAGGAGCCGAGGCTGGACAGGCAGGAAGACCAGATCCTGTAAGACTCCCATAAGGACTTGGGTATTTATTCTATATGCAAGGGGAGGCCCTAGTGGGGTTCTGAGCAGAGAGGACTTCAGAGCAGAGTTTGACAACAGAGGACCTCTATGTAAGAGGTGTACCAGTTTCTGCATGGCATAGAGACAGCAGAGGGCACGGGTGATGGTGAAGAGGGCAGGTGGAAGCCGCTGCACTTATTCAAGGGCCAGAGTGGTGGTGAGGACAGTGGTGAGAAGTGTTTAGATTCCAGCTATGTCTTGAAGGTTGAGCTATGGGATCTGCTGAAGATTGTGATGTAGGAAGTTCTGGGAAAGGACAATTAAGAGTAAGGCCAAGGCTTCTGGCCTGAGCAAATAAAAGCCTTTTCCTGTGATGGGAGAAGACTGTGAGGAATAGCTTTGGAGGTGAAAGTCCCAGTTTTCTTCTTCTCTTACTCATTTTCTTTGGGAAAGAGTTGGAGGAATTACTCCATCCTACTTTACTACTTCTTTCTTCGGGGTAATACAGGATTGGAATAGTAGTTAAATCACCTGTGTTACAAATAGTCTTTAAACCAAACCTGCATTACTCAGTCAGGAGATATATGCAGGTAACCTGCCTTTCCTTCATTCTGAGACATATTTCCTGTTCATAATGTTTGTAAAATCTGCATGCATGTAAATAGTGTACACATTTAATATGATGGCATTTCATTCTTGAAAAAGGTGTTATTAATTGATGTTGCATCTTATGGTTGTTATAACATACAGGAATTAAAGAAATATTGTAGGCATTATATATGGAGCTCTTGCATGCCGGGAACTAAAACGTGTGTTATTTATCTACTGCCGTGTAACACATTACCCCAGAATTTAGCAACTTAAAATAGCAAACGTTTATCATCTCACAGTGTTGGAGGGTCAGGAATCTGGAGTGGGCTTATTAGCTGGATGGTTCCACTCAGGGTCTCTCATGTGGTTGAAGTTAAGCAGCTGTCCTGGGCTGTAGTCATGTGAAGGCTTGGCCAAGCAGGAGCATCTCCTTCCAGGATCCCTTGCAGTGTTGTTTGCTGGAGGTCTCGGCCCCTCTCCATGTGGGGCCCTCCAGAGGCTACCTGTGTCTGCATGGCGTTGTAACTGTCTCCTCCAGAGCTTGACCACCACCATTTCTTTCAGCTCTTAAAATTCTCTTCCAGGCTTGGGATTTTAACCCAGGTTTCCAGATGAGGAAACTGAAGCTCAAGGAAGTTGGTTAGCTTCTCCCCAACTTACAGAAGCCAGTATTAGGCTAGGGCCCTGTCCCTGATCAGCCTGACAAGAAAACCCTTGTTTTCTTTTCCACTGCCCCACAGAGTAGCCCATGTTTCTCAAATGCTGCAATCTAGGATTGACCCCAGGAACCCCTTTGGGATCATTACATTTTACGTCCACTGTCTGATGGTGTTGGTGTGGTCCACGAGAATACTCACAGCTTTGAAACCATCTGATTGTCTCTGAGACTCATTTTCTCAGCCTCTAGCCTCTCTCGGCTGGGTGTCTCAGAGGCTGGGTTCCCCTGGGAAGGCTGTTGTCTCCGTGCCGCCGGCTAGCCTGGGGCTCGGGGCAGTGAGAATCCCTGGCGGCTGTCCCTGTCGTGTTTACCACCTTGGCAACAAGTGCTGCTGTTGGCACCACTGCTGAGTCCTTAGCTGGACGGTGACTCGGGCTGGGGGCTCCTACTTCACATCATGAATTGGGCTTTTGCCAATCCAAAACAGTGGCTGCTTTCTTTTCAGAAGGAAAGGTCGTTCGTATTGATTTTTAAATTAGAAAATGCGTGCTCCTTACAGAAGATTCAAAACATATAGAAAAGTGCAAATAAATGAATGTTTTGGTGTATTATCATTTTTGTGTGCATATATATTTAAAAACAGAATTGGAAAATAATCCAGAATTAGAATCACGCTGTGGTGCATGCATGTGTATGTGCTTTTGCATTTACTAGTACTTAGTAATAATTTTCACGTGTACTAGATGGTTGTAAAAACATGATTTTTAATTGGTGTATAACATTCTCTCATCTCAATGTAAAATATAGATACATTTTAAATACATCTTACTGCCAAGGACAAGATTTGTTTGGGTTTTATTTTGTTTTTTATTTATTTTTGAGACAGAGTCTCGCTGTGTCACCCAGGCTGGAATGCAGTGGCATGATCTCGGCTCACTACAACCTCCACCTCCTGGGTTTAGGAAATTCTCTCGCCTCAGCCTCCCGAGTAGCTGGGATTACAGGCATGCGCTGCCACGCCCAGCTAATTTTCTGTATTTTTAGTAGAGATGGGATTTCACCATGTTGGCCAGGCTGGTCCCGAACTCCTGACCTCAAGTGACCCACCCACCTTGGCCCCCCAAAGTGCTGGGATTACAGGCATGAACCACTGCACCTGGCCTATGTGATTTTATTTTTTGAGACAGTCTTGCTCTGTTGCCCAAGGCTGGGGTGCAATGGCGCAATCTAGGCTCACTGCAATCTCTGCCTGAGACCATAATCTCTGTAATCTCTGTCCGTGAGACCATAAATAAAGAATAAGGAGCTTGACATGCCCCACACAGACTTGTTGCATCCCAGTTGCTTGGGGACCCTGAAGGCTGCATAACTCATAGCCGGTCCTCTGCCTGGAGGAGCGGGCTGGTGTTAATTCACTGACCTGGGAAGCTGTGCCTGCCTGTCAGCCTCTCCATCTTGTTGGTGCTGAAAACCTCTCTTCCTCATTTTGGCCCCTGCTACGGCTTTTTATTCAAGGCTGTGGTTTGAATTCTACCACAAAGCAGATAATGTGGCATGAGCCGTTCACGCAGGGACTGCCCTGCCTCCCTGCCTTCACCTATAGGAGCTGCCGAGATGGGGAAGGGCCCCACCCCTGAGTTCCCCTTTGTCTTCCTTGTCTCCTTTGCAAGGAGAGTCCTTTATTTGTTCTTTTAATGCAACTGGCCTCTGAAGAGGCTTTCCAGATCAATTTGGCTTGTCAGGGGTGCCTGGCTTAAGTTTTCAGGCATCTAAAGAAGTGATGGGGGAGAGAGGATCAGACTTTTCTTTCTCTTTGTGGCTTTCAAAAGAAAATCACGCACGTTAAAATAAATGATGCAAATATCTGTATTTTTTGTATCAAAGAGACAAATGGCATAAATGCAGATTATAGGGTATTCCTTAGAACTGTCCATCACACAGGAGCTCCTGAGAAAGGCAAGCGGCCCGCGTGTGAGGCACCAGCCGGTTTCACTGAGCGGAGGCTGAGTGGTGGCTTCGCGTTTGGGCAGCCTCCAGGGGGTCGGCGTATTTAGATCATTGTCTCACAGACTGATTCAGGATTGTCTTAAAAGCCAACTCGGTTTCCAAGTGTTTCATTCTTGCACGCACGCTTAAGAAAGTCAAAGTCATTTCCATTTTCTTCTGTTTGGTCTGACCAGCCTTCAGCCCCTGCCTCCACGTGTGTGATGCTTTCTCTTCCAGTTGAAGAACCGGCAGCATTAGTGTGGGCTGCTCCTCCCTCCCTCGGGCCCCTTCCTGTGGTGCGGACTTGCCCTGCTGTCGTGGATGACGGTCTTTGCGCAGGGGGTTGAGTCCAGTTTGCGCCTGCTCCTAGTGTTTCTAATTTTTCAGCCTTTCGCTTCCCCCCGCCCCACCATGATGCCAGTACGTCCATTTTTTGTTCTTTGGGACATTTTCCCTGCAAGGAAAGATGCTCATGCACGTGTGCAAGGGTTGAACTGTTGCCTTCCCATGCTCGGTCATCCCTAGGGATGCTTCTGTGTCTCCACCCATGAGTCTCCATCACTGGTTGAGGACCTTTGGGTCTCCTGACTCGAAGAAACTTTTCCAGCTTCCCATGGTCTGTGCTCAGGGTGTATTCTGGGCCATAGCCTCCTGGAAAGCCGTTTTCCCAGCTGAGATGGATTTCCCAAGGTCTCTGGCCTCCAGTGTGGTGGTCCCCCAGAAGTTTGTCAGTGACCGGGAATGGAATCGACTGCTATAAAGTCGTGAGCCTGCCCAAGTATTGGAACTCAGCCCACCTGGGCTCAAGTGTGGGTTCCAGCCCTTCCTAGCTTGTTGACCTTGAGTGGTAACGACTAACATTTCTTGACCATTTGCCCTAGGTTGGCTTACCTTAACTCCATGATGTCTCATTTAGTCCTCACGGTAGCCTTCTGAGAAAGATATCATTCTTACCTTAGGCTTCAAAGAGGCTCAGATTCATGGAGCTAGTAAGTGATGGGCCATTATGCAAACCCATGGAGTCGGCCTCCAGACGCACCTCCTCCCAGCCACTACATTGCACTACCTTAACCCTTGTGCTGTAACTTTTGCCAATACAGCCAAAGGTTCATTTCCCAGAGCCTCCACTTCCCCATCTGCAGAATGGAGGTACAGTGTCAACACTGCATGGCTCTTTGGAGGCTAAAATGAGAGGAAAAGTAATGGATCAAGCCCTGGCACTAATAAGTGTTAGTTCCTTTCTTTTGTTGCCCTGGAACAAAGGGTGGGGCATGATAAATAGAGGGACATTGATGTCCTGCCTGGCAACCTTGATTGTAAAGCAGGCAGGACCAGGAAGGGAAAATGTAGAGGATTCCCATCTTTGTGGCTGAGTCATTTTACTGCAGAAGTCTCCCCAGCAATGGCCTGTGGTTCTGGGGGATGGGAGGGTGATGTGACACTGAGAAGTGTTGTCAGGTAGACACTTGAGTCTTGATTGGGGTGGAGATTGGGTACTTGACCTTCTTACTCTGGGATAGACATGGGATTGGGCCAGTGGGACCGAGCAGGTACACTCTCTGCCGATTTCCAGCGTGCCAGACATTCTTACCAGCGCATCTGAGCCCAGCAGCAGGGAAGCCCAGTCCATGGTCACTGTTTCCATCTTGGCTGCTCCTCCTTGGCTTGAAGCCCTGGCAGTTGCACCTGGAGGGAGCCTCAGCAGGAGTACACGTTCGCCTCCGACCTGGGATCTGCATTGCTCCCCGAGTATCCATTCTGTCCTGGGGTGTGCTCAGGTGTGGGTCCATGTGGAGAAATTCAGGTGCTGCCCCGGGGCTGGTGTGAGAGAGCTGCTGCACCTTTCCCTAGCCCTCTTCTTTTAGAACATGGATGATATGAGAGTAGAGAGGAGCTCCCCAGTCAGAACCAGGGCTGGGGTGGGTCAGGGAAGGAGGTCAAGTCAGGACAGAGCTGGGAAGGATGCCGGCGGCTCAGTGTGGCCCCAGCATCACCTAGGAATGTGTTGGAAAGAATCTGCGTCTTATCCAGCTCGCAGTGGTGTGTGTGCAGAAGGAGGTCTGAGAAGAACTGGGGTGTGCCCTTCTACCTACCCACCTGCATTTAAAAGAAAGGTAATCATGTATTTAGAAGATTGAAATGAGTTAAGCATAACTAAAGTGGGGAAAAACCAAACGGTGCCTGAGTGAGAAGTGGTGTTGGGTACATCCTGGGTTGGTCCTCACACCGCCACCTGGCTGGGGACCCTGTGCCACCTGGCTGGGGACCCTGTACCATCTCAGGCCAGGATGTCCTGTGTACGACCAGGTTCCTGTTGTCAGTCTGTCAGCCCCTCTGCCAAGGTGAACTCTTCTCTTTCACTCCCTGGTACATTATGCTGAGAACATTACTTTTTGGGAGAGTGTTTGTAGCAAGTGGTAGCACTAGGTAAATAGCTTTGTTGGCTACTTTTGCTTTTCTGCTTATATTGTACGCCTGAGTGTGTTTTTTCTTTTCTTGCTTTTTTTTTTTTTGGATAATGGCAAAATCACCGCTTGTGGGCACCGCCACAGATAATACAGAAAAGCCATTTGAAAAGAGCTTTGTGTCAGCACAGAGTAGTTGGAATTGAAGACCTCCAGGGATTTGCCTTTATTGCTCATCTTTTCTCTCTCCTCTCCCTCTTTTTCTTTCCCCTTTCTTTTCTTTCTTTCTCCTTTCTTTTCTTTCTTTCTTCCTCCCTGGTCTCTTTCTCTTTTCTTCCTTCTAACTTGCCGTGGAACCAGAGTGAGCTACATATTGCCCTATTTTCGGCTGATTTGCATGTTAGAGCAGAGTAATTGGTGTTTAACCAGAACAAAAGAGGATCTGTTTTCTAAAAGAAAAAGAATTTTTGAAGTAGACCCTATTGCATCTACTGCCTTTGTCTCTCCTCTCATTAGGAATTGAATAGGATGGCCCCGTAATGAGAATGTGGGAGATACTGCTTTGGTTGTGATGCTTTTTGAGCTAATTGGTTTGAAAATTATATTTGATGCGGATCTGAGGGATGTTGGCAAAACACCTCTTTGGTACATGGACATCCTGTCCCTCCATCAGCAGGAGGATGGGTAGTGAGAGGCAGGGTTGGAACGCTGTTTACCTTCCTAGTTGAATGCTCTGAGAGGCCACCCCTGAGATTTTGTCTTTCTCCAAATCTTCATGTTGATCTGTGCCTGGATGAAGAAAGCCGGGGAGCGCTGGAGGACAAAGTTTAGTAGAAAAGTTTATAGCTCGTGATTTGACTTCTAGTCTATTTTAGCGAAGACATGAAGTTGAAGAATGACTTTTCCTCTTGTTCAGAGGAAGGTCTAAATCTGGACTAGAAAATTGAGAGGGTATTAGTTGAAAACTTCCAAACTGTCCATTCTTCATTTTATATGCAGAAATCATTTTGTCAACTCGCAGTTACAGTCTCTTTCTTCTGGAGTTAATTGGCATCTGATGGTGTCATGTCTTTTTGTGAAAATTAAGTGAATTTTTGAAGACTTTCAGTAATGTTTCAGTGACCACAAAACTATCTTAAAAAATTAGAAACTAAAATACTACTACATGAACTTTGTATGATAGAAAGGGAAAATGAGTTATAATCACATCACTCTAAATAACAGCTGTTTTAAATTTTAGAGTATTACTATTAACTCCGTCTTTTGCCATTATAATTCTTACTTACATACACACACGTTTTGAAATGGTCATTGATTACTTTGGGGATTGTGTTTAAGCAAATATTTATTTAATAATACCAGTTAAAGAGTTCTGTGACCTTTATTCCTTTTCTGAGGTCACCCAACTTTGCAAAAGTTCAATATTATCTTGCAAAATCTGATACCAGATTTAAAAAAAAGAAATACAGGTCATGATGACTTCTCTCAGAAAATGTGACTACAATCAATTTTACTGTCTGTACATTTGTTTGTTACTTTATCTTTCTGCACAACCTGTGAGGTAGGGAAGGGTTAAGCCCTCTTGACTGACTTTGCAGATGAGGAAATGGAGCTAAGCTTAGAAAGAGGACTTGAACTGAGATGAGCAGAGTTCTAAGCTAGGAGGTGCAGTCCCCAGCTTTATCTACCAAGTCACTGTCTTTCCTTCTCGCCCTCTTGCTTTTTTTTATTTGGAGGTAATTTAAAACTTACAGGAACGTTTTTAAGGATAAGTTCAAAGAACATCCGTGTGTGCTCCACTCACATATATCCTTTATCAGCATTTTACCCTCTTTGCTCAATCAGTTGCTCTCTTTTTCACTAATGGGGTTTTTTCCTTGAGTCATTAGGGAATAATTGTACGTATCGTGACCCTCCACTCCTAAATACGTCAGTGTTCCTAATGGGGATATTCCCTTACCAACTTCAGTCCAGTCATGAACCTCAGAAATTTAGCATTGATACAGTACTTTTATGTAATCTACCATCGGTATTTCAGTTCTGTCAATTGCCCCAATCTGTCCTTTATAGAATTCTTTTTCCCTCAAGTACAGGATATAATGGAGGATCAGGTATAACATTTAGGTTTTTTTTGATGACTCTTTTGTCTGCTTTAACCTGGAATATTTCCATAGCTTTTATTTGCCTTTTATGACATTGCCATTTATAAAGAATACAATCCTCCCCCACCTTTTCCCAATAGAACATTCTTGTCTAGTATTTCCTCATGACTAGATTCAAGTTATGCTTTGCTGGCCAGAACACGACGTAAGTGTTTTTGTGTCCTTCTCAGGGTATTGCATCTGGAGCACTTGATGTCCATCTGCCTCTCTTTGATCACCTGGTCAAGGTGTTGTTAGAGTTCTCCACTGTATAGTTATTATGTTTTCTTCTGCAACAAAGAAGCAGTCTGTGAGGAGACTTTTAAGATATTTCTCATGGAAGTTTCCTCTGAGAGCTAGCATTCACTGATGATTCTCGCCTGATCTAGTCCTTACAATAATGGTTACAAAATAATTTTCCAACTCCTACATCCCCTCTTTGTTTACCACTTGGTCCTTGGCATCTGCGGTAAGCAAGAGCCCCTCCTTCTTACCCACTAATTTAAAAATATATTTCTTATAGATATGGATTCATGGAGTCCTAGTATTTCAATGGCTTATAATAATTACTGTACATGACAGTTTTGGTGCTCAACTTGGCCCAAACTTGGCCAGTGGGAGGCCCTTCATTTTGATTCCCCCATGATCCTGCCCTGGAGTTTTTTTTTTTTTAAGCATTTCTTTACTTTCTGGCATAACGAGGTGTTCCAAGCTCATCTTGTCTCCCCTGCTCCAGACCTGGATTTACTCACTTCTCCAAGGAGCTGGTTTCTTGTAGTGGGGGTTGGATTTAGAGACCAAGATAGGAGAGTGACTAAAGCATCTTTGCTCATTGTTACTGGAGTGTCTTTGCTTCTAGGCTATTTCCGTGGAGAGATCTAGGAAACATGAGTGCACACATGTACACACAGATATATGGGCATGCCCATACATCATATACATACATATTTTGGAAATCATGAGTTCACACCACACCTCCAGTGGCAGCTCATCTGCACAGGGTTCTTTCTTGCTGCCCCGTTCCCTATCTGTACAGCCCTTCCATGGTCAGAATCCTGGCTCTCAACATCAGCACAGTTACTAGTTTGCTTAATCCTTAATACAAGTAAAATAGAACCAGAGTGTCTTGCCCATTCCACTACAAAAGACTGGTGTACCCGAGGTGGGCGGATCACGAGGTCAGGAGTTTGAGACCAGCCTGACCAACATGGTGAAACCCCGTCCCTACTAAAAATTCAAAAATTAGCCAGGTGTGGTAGCACGCGCCTGTAATCCCAGCTACTCAGGAGGCTGGGGCAGGAGACTCACTTGAACCCAGGATGTGGAGCTTGCAGTGAGCCAAGATTGTGCCACTGCACTCCGGGCGACAGGGTGAGATTCTGTCTCAAAAAAAAAAAGAAAAAAAAAAAGGCCTACTAAAAAGGATTCAAGGCTTGTTTGAATTTCTCTTGAATCTGCCCACTGCCCGCCTCCCAGCTAAAGACCGAGGGTGCATAGTTCAACCATGTGTTCCTCAGTCATTTGGATTCCCTCTTCCCTCCCTCCCACCTGCACTGTGATTATGGTTTGCTGTCAGTTTTAGTGTTTTCTTCCTCTTTCCTTCCCATCCTTGTTAATTTAATTTTATTTAATATGTGGGACATTAATGTGTGTTTAAAAGTCTACTGAGAGAAGCCCTACTGCCATATCTAGATCTCTTCTTCCCCGTTTCCCAACCCCTGAGAGGTGACCAACTTCACTCTTTTCTGGTTTGTCTTGTGTTTCTTTTTGTGAAGATAAACAGATATTTGTATATTTTCTTATTTCCCCTTCTTATATAAAAGGTAATGTAGCATATACTGTTTAAAGCATCTTATTATTTTAAAAAATTAACTAAAGCCCAGCTGGATGTGGTGGCTCTTGCCTGTATTGGGAGGCTGAGGTGGGTGGGTCACCTGAGGTCAGGAGTTTGAGACCATCCTGGCCAACATGGTGAAACCCCGCCTCTACTACAAATACAGAAATTACCCGGGCATTGCAGTGCATGCCTGTAATCCCAGCTACTCAGGAGGCTAAGGCAGGAGAATCGCTTCAACCCAGGTGGTGGAGGTTGTAGTGAGCCAAGATCACACCACCGCACTCCAGCCTGGGCAACAGAGTGGGACTCCGTCTCAAAAAAAAAAAAAAAAAAAAAAAATTAACTAAAGCCTGACTTTATTCCACTTCCCCTAGTTTTTCCTTACTGTCCTTTGTCTGTTCCAGGACCCCATTTACATTTAATAGTCCTGTCTCTGTAGGTTCCTCTTGCCTGTGACAGTCACATCTTATTTTTTGAAATGTATCAATAGGTAGGTAGCAGTTGGAGAAGGAGAAAGAGGAAGGTGAAAGGTGAGAGATGAAAAATGTTAGGTCCCTATCCTGCAAATGTTGTTATTTATCACTTCTCTGATTTTCTCTATATCCTCATGCTACATGTATTATTAATTACTTAATACTTTTCTTTTTGTTGATTTATGACCTTAAGAACATTTGTAAGAAAACTTTACATCATTACTATAAATGAGAAACCACTTGCTCACTTGTATTTCTTGAGAATTGCATAGAAATTGCAGCTTTTGAAATTTAAAAAGTTTAACAGCGAAGTAACCCTTTCTCATCCTTATTTTTAACAGGACTTGAGACATGCAAATAACACATTTTGGGGGGTTTGATTTTTTTCTTAATGAAGATGTAAACCCTTTGAATTCATTGATGTACCCCTTTGATCTGATAAGGTGCAGTAAACTGAGGCAGGGCCTTCCAGGGGTTTGAGAAAGAGCTGAGTCTTATGGGGAAATAAAATAAAAATGTGAATAACTGTAGTCCAAGCTGGGTGAGTTAAATACTTTGGAGAACAATAAATAATCTTTCTTTTTTGTTGTTTAAATCAGTAACAGAACATTTTGCAAAGTGTATTTTTTTTGGACAGGGTCTTGCTCTGTCACCCAGGTGGAATGCAGTGGCACGATCATGGCTCATTGTCGCCTCAACCTCCTGGGCTCTAGCGATCCTCCCACCTCAGCCTCTTGTGTAGCTGGAACTACACGCACATGCCACCAAGCTTGGCTAATTTTTCTATTTTTTGTAGCGATGGGGTTTTGCCATGTTGTCCAGGCTGCTCTCAAACTCCTGAGCTCAAGCAATCCACCTGTCCCGGCTACCCAAAGTGCTGGGATTACAAGTGTGAGCCACTGTGCCCGGCTGAAGTGTCCTATTTTTACAAAACCTAAACAGAATATGTAATCGAACAGAGTAGGGCTAAACATATATATGTTTGTGTGTGTGCACAGTTTAAATTTACTCTGGTTATCTTTAAGATAATGCCTTAAAGATTCAGGGCTGCATCTTAGGCAGATCAAACACATACCAGTTATGCTTATGTCTTCTCATGGAGTTCCAAATAGAAAATTTCCCAGCACTCTACTTTAGTGACTTTTTAATTAAGCAGCTATTAGTTAATACCCCTCCTCACTATTGTTCCTGGAAATGAGTTCTGAAAGCCCTGGCCCTTAGGTTGCCATAGATAATAAGGCTGCAGTATGTTTCAGACTAGCATCGTAGAAAGAAGTGGGAATTATTAGAGCACCCCACAGTGTACCATCTTATCAAGGTTTGACTTATGAGACCTGTATTCCAAAACAGCTCTTTTAAAATGATCTTAGCCGTTATTTTAAAATAGTGAGCATGGCATTATAGCACCACTTTTCAAATTTTAAGTGAAGAAAAGAAACACATCTACCTATCATCCTGCCTGTGGTTCTCATTGCTTTCCAGTCCCGTCCCCGTGTGTTCAAACCCCTTCATGTAGGCATTATCGGAGTACAGATTTACGCACTTCTGTCTTGTGTTTCTCTCTCAGCATCGTGTATATTGAAACCCATGGCACTTATATCGGAGTTGTTCTGTCTTCACGATTGTACATATGATGTTCAGCGAGGTCACTCCCTGGGGTTTCTACCCCCTGGAAGCAAAGAAGTGGAAATTCTGTCCTGGTTTCTCTCTTGATAGAGTAGATTTGTCTCTAGGTTCTCCACAATACCTGCTTCCGTGGTACTGGCTGGAGTCGATGATGTTAGCAATTCCTTCTCAAGTCATCTCAGCGATCCTTCAGTCTTCTTCAGGACGTTGGATTTCCACATATCTGACAGTTTCTTCTTTCTTCTGTTCACTGAACCAACATGCAGAGGCTGTTGCTTTTGCCAGGCCCTAGGCTGACTATGGCAATAGAGCGGTGAGCAAGATGAGTGCATTTGGTCTCTGCCTCTGGGAGCTCACAGGTCATTTGCACAGTTGTGTGCACAGTGCCCTTGTGCTGCGCTGCACATCCAGTCTTTCTCATATGCTCTGGATGCACACATTGCAGTAGAAGGGGAGAGAAGGCGACGTGACTGTAGGAAGACTCTAGAATCTGCTCTGCCTTCTTAAATGCCAAGTTCTTTGCGTGCTTTGGCACCTTCCTAGTGGTACGAGTTGCTTGTGATACATCTCACTTGGACATGCCTATGGTAGTCCAAGGATTATGAGGGTGGTTAGATTAGAGGTTGAGCTGGGAGTCATAGGAGGCAGGCAGGGAGTGATGGATGCCTGGGTTGTCCTTTGGGACAAGAGACCACTGCTCAGTTTCAGTAGTTCCAGTGTTCAGCTCACTTCTGTACCCAGGGAAGATGACTGATGTGGTTTGGGTATGTGTCTTCTCCAGATCTCATGTTGAAATGTGATTTGCAATGTGGAGGTAGGGCCTAGTGGAAGGTGTTGGATCAAGGGGGTGGATCCCTCAGGAATGACTTAGTGTCATCCCCTTAGTCATGAGTGAGTTCTCACTCTATGAGTTCTCATGAGAGCTGGTTGCTTAAAAAGCCTGGCACCTCTTCCCTCTCTTTCTTGTCCCCTTTCTTGCTGTATGATACATTGGCTCTCCTTCC
The DNA here is from genome assembly GCF_007565055.1 of Rhinopithecus roxellana. NCBI lineage: Eukaryota > Metazoa > Chordata > Mammalia > Primates > Cercopithecidae > Rhinopithecus > Rhinopithecus roxellana. The sequence continues at coordinate 27,069,636 of NC_044567.1, read as the reverse complement.
CCCTCCGCCATGATGAGAAGCTTCCCGAAGCCTTCGCTGGAAGCTGAGCAGATGCAGGCACCATGCTTGTATAGCCTGCAGAACCGTGAGCCAAAAATCTTCCTTTCTTTATAAATTACCCAGCCTCAGGTACTTTATAGCAATGCAAAAATGGACTAACCCAATGACCTACAAGGGGAATGGTGACATTCTTAGGTTGGTGTCCCTCTCCTTCCCAACTCACATCCGCTCTCAGGGTGTTCTGATTTCTTAGCTTTCTAGTACTCTCTGAATTAGGAAAGATCTGATATTATTTACACTCGTTCCTGTTAACTCTCCCAGGTGCTACCCAAGCCTTTTATCTCAAATTGTGGACTGAAAAATTTTATCTCTGGTTCAAAGGCTTCAAGTCCTAGCCAGTAGACTAAGGAGATATTTAGGAGCACAGAGAAGCCTTCTTGAAGTTCCTGAAATAAGAGCATTCTTGGGCTGCCCTCCCTCATGGTTCCTGGCTGGCCACTCTTATTCTGCCTTGGGGTTGGAAGCCTGGGATGAGGACTCCAGGCTCTCATCTCGGAGCCCTTCCTTCTCCTATTACTGGGATCCTCCTCTGCTCACCGCCTTCTCCCTTTTGGTGGTCACTGCTGCCCGACTCTTGACCCAGCAGCCCGGGGATTTTCAGTGTGTGTCTGTGTGTTTGTGTGTGTGTGTGTGTGTGTGTGTGTGCGCGCGCGTGTGTGCTTCCACCCCTGAGCTCACTAGAGGGGGCACAGGGGAGCATGAACACTCATGAGAAGCGTGTGTTAAACTCAAAGTTTCTCCATTTGGCACAGTTGAGGAGTAACATTTAAATCTTCTTCTTAATTAACATTTATGAGTGATCCTGACAGTGATTAAAGAAATACAGGAAAGCTCTCAACATGTGTGTATGTCAATTATATGTACTGGGGGAAGAAGAAAGATGAAGAAAAATGAAATACTTGAAATGATCTGCTTTAGAACTGTGTACATTTGTGTCTAAGTACCAGGCCATGAATAATAGTGCTATGAGTACTTAAGGAGATGAACAGATCACCTTTTATCAGTTTTATGACAGGAGTCAAGTTGGTGCACTGCACATGTGTGCTTAGGTTCAGCCTGTCTGCTCACAACCAGGAACCACACAAAGAGAAAAAGAGTTAACATTGGTCATGGTAAGCTTAGTAATCAGATAAACTTCAAATTTTTTTCTCCTTGAAGCTTTTTAAAGCCAATTTCGGGAACATATATACTGAAAAACTCAAAGGAGAGGTAAGGGTTGGGAAGCCGAGAAATAATTTTTTACTCTAAGAATATTCTAGAACCTAGTAGTACCTGAAAAATTTCTCAAATACATCCTCCTTTGCTGTCCTTTTGGAAAGATTAAAGCGTATCTGGTGACTCCAGTAGATGTCATCTGATGGGTTCTTGCTGCCTGGCGCTATGTGAATTATAAATGAACCATATGGAACCACTTTATATTAAGTAACTTACGTGTTCCAGTGATAGTTATTTAGGTTGTAGTTTTCTCAAAATCTGTTGTTAATGACTGGTGTGTTTTCACCTGAGGTTGTTAATGCTCCAAAGCCTATTGTTAACAGTGCCAGAGGTAGGGGGGTGTGTGTGTGTGTGTGTTCATAGAAGGATGTTACTATGGACCATATTTCATGGGCTGATAGCTTTTATTTTTTTGCCTTAGAGTCCAGACACAGTGCCCTGGAATAGCCGTTTTAGGGATTATGTTTATTTATCCTACATGAATGCCAAATTTCAGTTTGTCCAAGGAAGGGATGTGTCTGGAAACACTTGGAGTGCTGGACAGCCTCTCCATGTGATTGGCCTTTAAAGACCGCCCATTGCCTCAAGATAAAGTCTAAGTGCTGTTGCACAGCCTGGAGGGCGGCTGTTGTGTGTTCCTCCCTCCTCCCCAGCACGGTCATTTCTCTCTCTCACACCCCACCACACTGAGCCACTGGCAGTGCCCTGATCACACTGGCTGTTCATGCTTCCCTGCCTTTGCACAGGGGATCCCTGGCCCGGAAAGCGCTCACCTTCATCTTGTCAATTTGGCTTCAGTATCTCCTGGTCTCTGATCACCTCCTGATCCCCTCTCCCTCTTCCTCCAGCCTGCTAGGCTGTGCTCCTCTCTGTCAATACCATGGCACGTTTTAAGACTTGTTCGCCTGCTGTCATTGTATCAGGTAGGGTCTCTGTAGGAAACAGATGCCTCATGGGAGGGGGTACTTGAAAAAATTGAACGAGGGGATTATTTACAGAGGTGTAGACAAGGTTAAAGGTTCAGCAAGGAAGGATGAAACTCCTCAGGGTTATCAGCAATGCTAAGCAGGCTGACCACCCCTAGGCCTGAGGGACAAGAGGAGGAAGCATGTACTGGAATTCAGCTGTTGTCAGGGTTGCCAACTGGACCTGTGGCCAAGGAGGAGTGAGGCCAGCAAGCAGGGGCGTCACTGCCTCAACTTCTCTCTTCCCACCTTCTCTTGATAGTGTCTTCCATTGGCCAAGCCCAGCTGGGGTCCAGGAGACCATCCTAGAGAGGTCAGTCTTGCAAGGCACAAGCAGGGAGGAAAAGAGCAGATGATGGTTCTGGAGGGTCAAGCAGAGAATAACTAGCACACCCATATTCTCCTGTGGGAGTATAGGCTCAGTAAGGGCACCAGCCATGTCATTCCAGTATTTCCCAGGGCCCATCATAGTGGGGTGCTGGGACTAGGGCTTAGTTCCCTTCCCCAGTCCTCATCAACACCTCCCAGCCACCACAAATAAATACACCATCTAAGCCAAAACTGAGTGCTTGTGTAACTTTGAAACAAATCCTCAGCCCCCTGCCCCTTCCCACTTAGAAGGGTGCTGCTCCCAAGCCCTCTTTTATATAAATTTTGGAGCCCCCACCTACCTAGGTCAATGCCTGATTCAAAGTTTGTGTGTATGGCTGGGTGCAGTGGCTCACGCCTGTAATCCCAGCACTTTGGGAGGCCAAGGTGGGTGGATCTTCTGAGGTCGGGAGTTTGAAACCAGCCTGGTCAACATGGTGAAACCTCATCTCTACTAAAAATATAAAAATTAGCTGGGCGTGGTGGTACATGCCTGTAATCCCAGCCAGTCAGGAGGCTGAGGAAGGAGAAGTGCTTGAACCCAGGAGGCAGAGGTTGCAATGAGCTGAGATCACGCCACTGCACTCCAGCCTTGACAACAGAATGAGACTGTGTCACACGTGCACACACAAAACAAACACCAACAAAAAAAATCCCAAAAATCACACACACACAAAGTTTGTGTTCAGTGTATATTTGATGGAATGAATGAATGATTGGATAGATGAGTGAGACAGTGAATGAATGAGAACATACATTGTGTGAAGAAACACTGAGAGGAAGGTATGAGGCAGGTCAGCTTCTCATTCTTTGGTTCCCTTTCATATTCATAAGGTACTGGAGGTACTGGATGTAAGTCCCAGGAAAGTCGGCCTTTCCTATCTCTTTGGTTTGCTGTTGACTTCCAGCACAGTGTCTGCACCTAGTAGGCACTCAACAAGTATATGTCACGTAAATGAATCTGGATGTTAAGTCATGAACCTGGATGGTTTCTTCTCTAATGGTCTACTCTGAGGTTCACCAGTGTGTAAAGTCTTGGGTTACCATCTCTGTTTTGGGACCTAGGATCATTTTGGTATTTTTCCCAAGTAGAGAAATCTGTGGCCGCCCTTCCTATTTATTCTTTTGATTTCTGGAACTTAGATGTCTGAATAGAGGACTCTATGTTTGTTCCTTTTATTTTAGAAAGGAAGTAGGGGAGGAAATAGGACTCTAAGACCTTGGTGGAAAAGAGAAGGGAAGCAGATGAAGAGGAGCTCCCATGTGAAGGAGGGTGGAACCCTGTTTCCTAAATGGGAACAGGTTTGTTCGGACTCACACACTGAGCCGCTCTGTGTTTCTTCTTGCTCTTCCTTGCTCACAAAGGTCTGTGATTTTAGGAGGAGGTATTGAGGGACCCTGGAAGAAAGATAAAGGGTAGGGTCAGGGGAATAAATGCCAGCCAATTCCTGAATAATTGTCACTTTAAAAGGCTGTACCTAGACAGGGTTTGCGGTCTTGAAGGAGCCAGTTTCTTGAGTTCAAGCTTCTTGGTCTCTTCTTGGTCCATGCGGATTTAACTTGGATGGAATGCCTTTGGCTTTGAGTTTGCCTTGGCCAGAAGGGCTCCTCCTAGCCTCCTCCTCTGCTGCTTCAGCCCTGCTGGGCACTAGGAATTTCACAGGGCGGCGGTGTTAAGGATCAGGGTGTGGAGAGCAGGAAATTAGTAATGACTGGACTGGGTGAGGGTGAATCTTGTAATTTTAAAGAAATGTTTAAAAATTAATTGGTTCTTCGCTCTGCAGCTTTAAAAAAGTCAAGATGGAGAATTTCCCACTGTGACGCCTTTTATTTCTGGAAAGTTGAGTCATTTAATGATGATTTGAATATCAACAGCTCACTGGCCCATTTTTCCCCAGATAGCTCCCGAAAATGTGCTCTCCTCCGGAGAAGGACACTTTTCATTCCTTTAGTATTCTGGCAACTCAAGTAGAGCCTGGCCTCCTGTGTATCCCCAGACCATTATTGGAGTTGTGCTGACCAAATGGGAGTGGGTTTTCACTTGGGTCCACTGCTCCTGTTTAAGTCTTCCTTGGACCAACTGTGGTTAGGCGTAGAGCAGCCATGGCTGTGACTTCCACATTGGATGGAGGCTTGATTGATTCGATGTGACTTCTTGGGTTTTCTTGGTGTTGTACTAAGGACTTGTGTGCCAGGGAGGACACATGGCTAAAGGCGGACTTGGTGCACTGATACATGGTTCAGTTAGGAACAGATAGTGGAGGAGCTCCTAAGACATTTACCTAAGATATTCTAAGGGAAATCATAGACTCTTATTTCCTTTGTTATTTAGGGAGTAGTTGGTGGAGATGTAGGTGGTACCAGTGATGCCATTTCTCCTATAGGAACATTTGCTGAGTCAAAGTGTCTATTTCCTCTGGAGGGTCATTGAATTTAAGAACTTCCAGTAGATTGAAGATTTAGTCTGATTATTATTTTTTCCTTGGGTCTCAGAACATTAAGAGCAATTGAAGATTTTGGTCCTGGATGGTGCAGGAGTTGGACTGACCTATTAAGTCTCCTTTTCCCCCACGCATGAGCAGTAAGTCTGTCATCGGGATCAGCAAACTCGTTTTTTTTTCTTTTTTATGTGTGTAAAGGGTCCAGATGGTAAGTATTTTAGGCTTTCGGGGGTCAGGATGCAATATTGAGGATTTTGTGTAGGTATTTAACGTAACAAGAGAGAAAACAAATTTACGGAGGATTTTTACTGATGAAATTCAAAATATAATGACAATTACTGAGTACAGTTTTTTAAAACACATTTGCAATGAGAAGAATGGATATTGTTTTGGGGGAGCATAACATTTTACTGAATTGGAGTTCAAAGTTATTGTTTTCTATTATCAAGTCAGTTATAGATGTTCGTCAGTAAAAACCATTCTTAGTTCGCAGGTAAGAGAAAAACAGATGGCAGACCTGATGTGGATTGCATGCCATAGTTTGCCAACCCCTGGTCAATAGCATAGCTCTGGTGATGTTAGTTTTGGTGTGGAAAGCGTAAGGACGTGGTATGGCCCAGGACCCCATGTTGCTCTTTGAATGGCTGGGAAGGTATTTGAATGCCACAGCACTGGAATTTTGTGTATTTAATAAATAGTGGTAGAGAGGCCAGGCAGTAGAGATACAGAAGTGAGCAGGATGGTCAAGGTCAGTGCCCTGGGAGAGCTTACATTCTAAGAGAGATGATAAGTAAATATAAAATTTGATTCCAGGTGGGGGAGGGGTGTTTCAGGGATGTCTCTCTGGGAGGTGATATTTGCATAGAGATCCGAACTAAGGGAGGGAATGGTCGCCAGAACTTTAGGTGAGGCAGCAGCAGAGGCAACGTCTTGAGACAGGAGCAAGCCTGATGATTGTGAACCTCCAGTAAGTGCAGGTGAGAGCAGAGAGGGTGCGATGAGGAAGGGGAGTGGGCGAGGAGTTTGAGGAGGGAGGCAGGGGCCAGATACAAGGAGCCTGGGAGCTTGTACTAATACAAAGGAGCTTGCGATGGGATATTGTTGGAAGGGTTCGAGCAGCCCGAGAATGAGGCAGTATGATTAACTGTTGGAGAAGATCTCTCTAGCTGCTGGGCAGAGAGTAGACTCTAGAAGGCAAGAGTGGAAGTGGTTTTATGGGGCCACAAAACTGAGTGTTGAAAATAAAGATAGTCTGAAAAATGTGGAGTCTGGGACCAGCATATTTTTAAGTTTGTCTTCTGTGTCATAAGTCAGGATCCTTTTGGTTTCAAATGACTCAACTCAAAGGAGCCCAAGGAGAAAGAAGAATACCTTGGCCCACATAAGTGTAAAGTCCAGGAGTGTTCCTGGTTTTGTCACAGCTGGTTCCAGGGCTCCAATGATGTCACCATGGCTCTTTTTGTCCCTCATCTCTCCTCTCTCCTTTTCTCTGTGGGTTGGTCTCATTCGCTCCTTTTACACGTAAATGTTTTCCATGAGTTGGAGAAATAGCTGTCAGGATCATGGATGCACATAGGAGCTTGGCAGCTCCCATGGAAATAGTACTGCTTTCTTTCAGCATCTGCATATCACTGTCAGGGAAGTTCCCTGATTGGCCTTGCTTAGGTCACAGGTTCAGCCCTTGGACCAGTCTGTGATGGATAGTCCCTTGGAACTGGGTAGGTTCCCTGAAGACAGGGGTGCTGAACAGACAGAACGGTGTATGTCCAGCTTTGGTCTGTCCTCTTTGGTCTCCCTTATTTTTCTCTTCTTTTTCTGCCTCAGGACTTTCTGTTAGGGATGCATGCCAAAACTCAAGTGGAACCGGTGTCTTTACCCTCAAAACACAGGCTCCTAAAGAATTACAATCACATGCTGATTTTCGTGGTTACCAGTGATCATGACCACATGATTCTTTTGCTCTGAGGGCTGGACCAGACCCCTCCCTTGTTCTGGCAATACTATTTTGAGAGGCCATGGGGCAGGCGGGGCCTGGTGGGTTCCAGACTCTGACTCGCCTTTTAATAACTTGCTCTGGGACCCTGGATGTGCCACTTAACCTTTCTGGGACTTAGTTTCCTTATTTTTATGTCACTGAGTTGCTGGGTGCATCAACTAAGATATCCACCAAGTACTTTGGAAGATGTAAAGTGGCATTTAGATGACAACCATTAATTGGTCTCTTTTTTTTTGACACAGAGTCTGACTCTGTTGCCCAGGCTGGGGTGCAATGGCACAATTTCAGCTCCCTGCAACCTCTGCCTCCTGGGTTCAAGCAATTCTCCCTGCCTCAGCCTCCCAAGTAGCTGAGATTACAGGCACCTGCCCCCATGCCCAGCTAATTTTTTCTATTTTTAGTGGAGATGGGTTTTCGTCATGTTGGCCAGGCTGGTCTCGAACTCCTGATCTCAGGTGATCTGCCTGCCTCGGCCTCCCAAAGTGCTGGGATTACAGGCTTGAGCCACCACGCTCGGCCAGTGTTTTAAAATCTTTTCCTTAGGAAAGAGAGTGGCGGGGAAAGAAAGGTGTTCTATTTAATTCTGGACCTTTCTACCCACACATACCAGATCTCCCCTCTTTGCATAACTTCTTTTTTGGCGGGCGTGTTTCTTCATTTTTATCTTCCTGATAACTTTGATGCCCTGGTTGGACTCTTAAGCAGATTATCCTTGGGTGGGGACGTCAGCAGGGAGAACCACCCCAGATTAAGACAAGTTGTGTTTTGTCTGTCAGCCAAAAGCACTCTTAGCAATTCGACATAGACATCATTTTAGATTTACAGAGAAGAAAGGACAACACTGTATTGATAAGATTTCAGCAAGATCCCCCCTCCCCCAAAGAAGAAAACACACAAAACTTGATGCATTGCTCTGAAATGCCTTGGTTCCTAGTTTCCTAATTAGGCCTGTGGTGTAGCAGAGTGCACCATCTCAATACACAGATGGTTTTTATGTAAAAAATTTTTTTTCAAATGTTAATTTCCAGTGACTGATGTTTTAGGCCTAAATCATTTTCCATTGTTTATATTTGATAAGAACTGTATTTGAACTGCTCCTTTATAAGTTGGAGTCTTTTGTAATGGGATTTAACTTACTGGTTTTACAGGTGTATGAAAATGTTAAGCTGTGTATTGTACTTGAGAGTTTGAAAATTCTTAGTTGCAGCTAATTTAAGAAAAAAAAAAATTAAACAGGTGATTAGCAGCTGCTTTCGGTTTTGAATGTCCTCGCTTTGGGGTTTTGTGTTTGCTTATTCGTGTGCAAATTGGCGTGGTTATTTTGGACCAGTTAGCATTGCACCTCCCCGGCCAGCTGCCCAGGGCCCATTCAGTAGACCCTTCCCCTGTTCTCGGGGCTGATTTGTTCTCATCTTGTGTGCTCGAGAGCTTGCTCTCTCCCTAATGATTCAGGCCTTCCTGAGAAAACAAAGCAGCTGTGGCCCCGTTTCTCCTTGAGGACAGCCTTGTTCACTGCCACAAAGACCCTGCTTTCTCCCCAAGCAGAGGAACTGCCTCTCGGGGCAGCCAAGAACCGCAGACCCAGGCGGCTGCAACTCCTACTTCTGAACTTTTGGTCTCCCGAGTGACAGCTTCTGCAAGGTCTTAAGCTCCAGGACCCCCGAGGCTCCCCAGAGTCAGGGTCTACCGCCGTTGGGAAAAAGAACATTAGGAAGTGGGTGGTGTGGTGTAGAAGGGGCTGCTTAGAGCTTCTGGCCTTCAGAGCTGGATCCAGCCACTTGAGCTTCCTTCAGCAGCACACAGACACCTCCCCTCCCTCCTGCTCTGCCCCAGACCTTGTGCTTTCTTGGCACTGCTGGGTCATGCCTACTCAGCCCTGGTCAGTGTGCTTGCCAGGGCGAGGAGAGCTTTGCACAGGCCGCTGCTGCTTACTTATTAACGATGACGCCGGTGGGAGCTGCGCCACCAGCTCCCTATCCAGGCCTTTGTGGCTGCATCCTGTTCACATAAAGGTGAAATCATGACCTGCCTGACTTGATTTTTCAGTTGAGGGGCTTTTGTGTATGTGTCTTTCTTGATCCAGTAAGAGGATTGTGCTTTCATTCACAAAGATTTGATCAGTAAATAGGAAGAGAAAATACTCAAGGGAGAAATGCCTACTGTTCCGATTAATACATTAATCTTTTTTTTTTTTTTTTTTTTGGTGAGCTGAAGGTGCTCTGTTGTTTCTCTTGACTGAGTCTTTGTTTGCCCTTACCTTTGACCTTAGTGACTTGATCATCCAGCCAGGATCTCTGTACAGCCCCATCTCCTTTCTGAGGTCTTGTGGTCACCCACATGCTTTCCTGCTTCTATCTTGAATGATACTCAGTGAACCCCACAGCTTTGGGGGCAGCTGTTTGAAGTACCACACTTGGCAGGCTTGGCTCCCACGGGGAGCTGCAAAGCTTGCAGTTACAGACCTTGGCAACTATTTGCCCCTAAAGAAAAGCATCGTGAAAAATTGAGGGCAGAGAGAAGAAGAGAAAGATCTTTGTGGGTTTTGTGTGTGTGTGTGTGTGTGTGTTTATGGACAGCATTTGTACCTGTAAAACCAGAATGACTCCTTCAGGCATTTTTTCTCCTGGGTGTTTGCAGTCATGGGCTGAAGTTAACTCTTCTGAAGATTGCAGTGATGTTTAAGGTTAAGGACTTGCCAGGTAACACCTTGAATGACTCAAGGCTCTGAGGCCAGGCTGTGTCCATTTGAAGGAAGGAAGCATCTTTTTCTGATTCACGCAAAGGCATTTTATGGACTAATGGTCGTCCTAGAAAGTCATCACTAGTACAAGGATCTTTTGGAAAAGTGAGATTGGAGAGGGTTGAGTATGAAAGTGATATATTGGAAAGGTGAATATGGGATGTGGGATCCTAATCATTAGTGTTTGGAGGGGGCCTTGGAGATTTGTTAGATCAAAGCTTTCATTGTGCAAATGAAATGGCCCAGTGAGGTTAAAAGATGGAAGGTCACACAAATTCCATGAAAACCGTAAGTACAAGGTTTAAGGAAAATAATTTTAGGACAAATAAAAGAAGTGCTGATTTTCATTGTACTTCTAACAGTTTTATAGAAGAGTCTGTACCTAAAGTGTTGTACATGTTGAAATGTAAATAGGGTCAAGAAGATTGTAGGTGAAATTGAAGATGATACGTTGCTAGGGCCCTTTTGAGGCCCTAGCAACGCAGCGTATCATCTTCTGAGGGGTGTTCCTTATACTTTGAGATTGGTTTTATAGAGGGGTGTTCCTGATACTTTGAGGAATGTTCCTCATACTTTGCGATTGGTTTTATAGAGGGCAACTGTGTTCACCCACAAGAGTCTCTTGATGCTATTGTTGGTCAGAACCTGGGTGGGAGAATGGGAACTGTTCAGCAGAGCAGGTGAACAGGTGGTCCTGCCATCCCAGTGGCAGCTGCCTCTTCCTTTCTCCAGCCATTCCTGGAGGAATGACCCTGCATCTTATCCACATGCTCCAGTTCCCCAAATCCCTTAGGTCCCACTGCGTGGGGTGGAGGAGTGGGGCACATCTCTGCTGAGAGCCAGCCCATCAAGCTGTCTGGATCTCATGGTGGCGTATCTTTGTTCCAACTCAATGTGGGCATTTAAGTCTTATTATTGAATTCAGCTACAAGGGAGATAGAATAGGGTGATGGATACTTAAGAGCATGGGTCTTAAAGTCAGAAAGACAAAGGCTCCAAGTCCAGTTACCAATTTCTGTAATTCTGGGGGGCAGACTTACCTACCTGAGCCTCAGTTTCTTCATCCGTAAAATGGATGTCCCAGTACTGCCTCCCTGCCAAGGTTGTGTGAGTGAGTCCTCAATAAAAGCTGGTAGTGGCATTATTAATAGTGCTTGATGGCAAAGTTTATGCCCAGTCATGGGTAGGGGAATTGCATCTGCCATCCAGTGGCTGAGGTCAAGTGATGACACCCCAAACTATAGGGTCCTGGCAGCTACAGCAGGCATTTCTGCTTCCCTTTGGGAAATCCCAATTGTTGAGGCCCTGGCTGAACCCCAGTTGAGCCCTTGGTGACCCCGCTACCATTTCCTTTATGGTCAGCTTACTCTGCTTTCTTTTGCAATGAATATAGTTTTAAATTTCTTTATGAGTATTCTCCTATTTGCTGCCTTAGCCTGTCACCCACTATGCTGAGCTCCCCACTCCTCGTGATGTCACTCAGCGTCTTTGTTTGTGACGTGGGGTACTCTGGGAAACTCTTCACAGGCAACTCAGGGAGCCTGGCCCTCCATCTTATCTCTTAGGAAATCCTCAGGCATCCCAGGGTTTGGCACCAGAGAAGTGCCGTAGACCCTGTTTTCCAGAAAGCTCTGTGCCGTCACGCGTGGTGAGGGAGTGGCTGCCCAGAGCAGGCGAGGAGGCACTGGGGGTTGCACCCATGTTTTGTTATGATGGGGGCTTCAGAAGTCAGATGTCTGCAGCTACTTGGAGCAAGCCTGGGTCTTCCTTAGATTGCAGTTTTAGGATTTAAGGAAGGAGCTGGGCTGCTGCCACATGCTCGTGTTTGTGTGTTTAATTTGTATATTGGTGGATTTTATACCCTGCCTCACTTCACAAAGGGCTTGAGGCCCAAGGATATAATAGGTGAAACTTTTCCTCTTGAACAGTTTTGCCTTTTCCTAACTTCTCCGAGCCTCTAATCTCTAGGAGAGGCTACTCAGCCATCGGTTTAGGGGCTCTCCCCTGCTGAGTAGGGTTTTGGCTTCGTTGGGGCTGTCCAAGGGCTCCAAGTTCCACTTTTAGCTGCACAGCTGACTTCTCTCTTGTCCCCAGATGCTCTCCTGGCCCGTGAGGGCCACAGCATCTCAACTCGTTTAATCTGGTAGCACTGAGGTGGACACTGTTTCTGAATGTTCGTGTGAACCCATGAAGAGAAAATGTTAGAACTAGGCTTTATGCCCATGGAGTGATTCTGCTACAGTTTCTGAGTTCTATTAAATTTTAAAAATATCTTATTGCTTCCACAGAAGAGAAATTTTTAGAATATGGGAAGAGCGAATATAACGTTTTGTTCAATATTAAAAGTTAATTTAAGACAGAACCAGAGGCCAAGACAAGTGTCTTCTCTTTTCTTCATTTGGTGATATAATTGACCCTTTGTACCTCTGTACAGCTTAATATTCATTCAGCAGAGGCTAATTATGGGATGCGTAGGTGCCACACGGTTAAGGTGAAGATGCAGATTTCTATGTGAACTGCTTAATTCTAACGGTTATAACTTGTCCATAAAATTTGCTATGGATTGTAACAAGTGGAATATTAACTCGGAATATGGGGAGATCAGGAGTATCTCCCATCTGCTTCCTTTCTGAAGGGATCCTAGCTGAACTGGAAGGGGTGTATGTTGTGCACAGTTAATACATAGTTGACCCTTGAACAACTCAAGGGTTGGGGCCCCCTTGCGCAGTTGAAAATCTGAGTATAACTTTTGACTACCCCTAAATGTAACTACTTACCCTATCATCGGCTAGCGCCTAATGATAACATCAACAGTTGATTAACACATGCTTTATATATGTATTATGTACTGTATTTTTACGCAAAGTAAGCTAGAGAAAAGAAAATGTTATTAAGAAAATCATGACTGCGCGCAGTTGCTCATGCTTGTAAACCCAGTACTTTGGGAGGCCAAGGCGGGCAGGTGGACTGAGCTCAGAAGTTCGAGACCAGCCTGGATAACATGGTGAAACCCTGTCTCTAAAAAAATAATAATAATAAAAAAATTAGCTGGACATGGTGGCTCATGCCTGTAGTCCCAGCTACTCAGGAGACTGAGGTGGGAGGATGACTTGAACCCAGGATGCAGAGGTTACATTGAGTCAAGATCATGCCACTGCACTCCAGCCTGGGTGACAGAGCAAGACCCTGTCTCAAAAAAAAAAAAAAAGGAAAATCATAAAGAAGAGAAAATATATTTACTATTCTTTAAGTGGAAGTGGATCATCATAAAGGACTTCAGACTTGTCTTCACATTGAGTAGGCTGATGAGGAAGAAGAGGGATGGTTTTGATGTCTCAGGGGTGCAGAGGTGGAAGAAAATCCACATATAAGTGGACCCACATTGTTTACACTTGTGTTGTTCAAGGATTGACTGTACTTTCCGAACCCAAAATTGGAGCACATGCCCTAACATAAGAGCCCTGTCCTCGATCATTTTATATATGTGTATGGTCAGGCTTACAAAGATAGAACAATGAAATTCCATTTTCTTACACATTTCTACAAATTATCTTGGTCAAAATCTAGAAAATATATAAAACTGAGATCTCCTGGAAAAGCCAGAATTTCTCTCTGGGATTGGGATAATTCGCTATTAGGAAGAGGTCTATCTTGTTGGCCTGTGATCTTGACTTTTCCTTCTGGAACTGAGAACTGTGTGAATGGCTCGTGGAACTGCAGGGAACCCAGTAAACAAAACGAGGTTGGCTTTCAATGGCCAGAGAATGAATGTGGAACACCAAATTGCAGTTTGTAGAAACAGAGCTGGGCTCAGACATTTAAATTAACTGTATATTTCTATTTGCACTTCCATTTTGTTCAGTAATAGTGTTGGATATGGGAAATCTTGTCTTTGCTTACATTTGAGGGAACTGCAGGCTTCTTTCCCTAAACGGAGGGTCCTGTGGCTTTCCTGCAATGGAAGCTCACCAGATGATCAGAAAAGGGAGAGGTGGTAAAGTAACTTGTCTCTAGTTACCCTCCCATTGTGGAGATTAATTATCTGACCCAATTCTGTTTGCCCAGTCAGTTTATGGCTTGCTAAGTGGCTGTTGTAATGATCCATCGACTGTTGCAACAGCATTTTCTAACAATTTTATTTTATAGTTCTGAAGTTTTAGTCCATAAATCTTTTGAACTTGAGGCTTTGAGTTGGAGGAGCCATGTGGTTCTGGGGGAAAAAAAGTGCCAGATTTATTCTTTATGTCTGTGAGCTGTGCCTTCCCCCCATTCTTTTCTTTCTTTACATGCCCCCCTCCGATATTTTCAACTTGAAAAAAAAATCCATACTAAAGTGCTTGTCTTCATATAATGCCACTCATAGAATATTTGTATGAAAAAAGAGTCAGGAGATGCGATGTTCAACCCAAGTGCATGAATTATGATTATAAAGTTTCCATTTAAAAATGAAGGCTCGGCCGGGCGCGGTGGCTCAAGCCTGTAATCCCAGCACTTTAGGAGGCTGAGACGGGCGGATCACGAGGTCAGGAGATCAAGACCATCCTGGCTAACACGGTGAAACCCTGTCTCTACTAAAAAAAAAAAAATACAAAAAACTAGCCGGGTGAGGTGGTGGGCGCCTGTAGTCCCAGCTACTCGGGAGGCTGAGGTAGGAGAATGGCGTAAACCCAGGAGGTGGAGCTTGCAGTGAGCTGAGATCCGGCCAGTGCGCTCCAGCCTGGGCGACAGAGCGAGACTCCGTCTCAAAAAAAAAAAAAAAAGAGGAAAAAAAAAATGAAGGCTCTTGGAACCCTTATGTGTTGCTGATGGGAATGTAAAATGATGTAGCCACTGTGCAAAGCACTGTGGCAGTTCCTTAAAAAATTAAACATAGATTTACTGTATGGTGAGCAGTTCTACTTCTGGTAATATACATGAGAGATTTGAAGGCAGGGACTTGAACAGACATGTGTATACCCACATACATTGCAGCATTATTCACAACAGCCAAAAGGTGGAAACAACCCAAATGTCCATTGACACATGAATGGATAAACAAAATGTGATAGACATATAATTAAATAGTATTCAGCCTTAAAAAGGCAGGCAGTTCTGATAGATGCTACAACGTGATGGACCTTTAAGACGTGCTAAGTGAAATCAGCCTGTTACAAAAGGAGATTATGGCTCCTCCTATATGAGGTTCCTAGAGCAGTCAAATCCATACAGCTCCCTACCCCTTGTGACATCACTCAGCACCTTTATTTATTAGTGAGGTCACAAGGGGGTGGGGAGCTTTATGACAAAAAATAAAGAGCTTGTGAGTGGCGATTTTATGTTATGGATATTTTACCACTGTAAAAACATGATAGGCTGGGCATGGTGGCTCACATCTGTAATCCCAGCCCTTTGGGAGGCTGAGGTGGGCAGATCACTTGAGGTCAGGAGTTTGAGACCAGTGTGGCCAACATGCAGAAACCTTGTCTCTACCAAAAGGTACAGAAATTAGCTGGGTGTGGTGGTGCACACCTGTAATCCCAGCTACTCAGGATGCTGAGGATGAAAATTGCTTGAGCCTGGGAGACAGAGGTTGTAGTGAGTCTAATTGGCACCACTGCACTCCAGCCCGGGCGGCAGAGTGAGATTCTGTCTCAAACAGCAGCAGCAGCAACATCAACAAAAAACACAATAAATGTAAGGCTGATGGGAAGTCTTATGTGGGTGGGGTTAATGTCTCTCGTAAGCCAGACAGGTGAGAACTGCCCTCTAGATGTCCTTCGAAAATATAGTACTGCCCAGGCTGGTCTGTCAATATTAGCCAGCTAATGTGGTCCTCGGGTCCCAGGCCACTTCCCGGTGATGGGGCTCCATCCCCGTGCTGACCCGCGTTTTCCTTCTAGGTGGGGATTTCAGGCCTAGAAGTAGCTCCCACCTGAAACCTGTGTTCTTGGTTGCTTTATGTGATAATTATTGTGTTCTATTTTAAGCCACTCCTCTGCGTTTGGTAACCGTCTGGGATTCTGTTTTGTTAGCTCTCTCTGGGAGACACAATAAAAGAACAGAAAGACCTCATGTAGATGGTGAGGGGCTGGAAGGCTCGGCTGGCTGGGTTTGGAGACACGGTCCCTCCTGTGCAGCAGGAGTTTTCATTTCCTATGGGTGAAGGCTGAGAAAAGACAAGGCTTCGAATAAAATAAAATACATATTTTTCCCCCTGCTCTGGAAATGCGCTTGGCTCCAACACAGCAGGTGGCCGAGGAACTCAATCTGTGGAAGGCATCAGTGCTTTCAGTGCAATCAAAGTTAAGTGCAGAAATTTAATTAAACGGCATCAAGGATGGCAGAAACTTTGTAAAGCTGCAATGCATTGTCAAATTCAACAATTATTTCAAGGAACACAATCCACAGATGGTGTCTAATTGATAAATTAAGGTTCTGCTTCTCTAATGGGCTCGTGTTTAAGCCCGTTTCCCACCCATACAATAACCGTCACCTCCAGGACGCCCTCTTTCCCCTCTCCAGCTCGGGCATCGCTGCAAGAAGAAAGCAACGCAACTCCCCTAGATGACATTCTGGAAGCCTCGGGTTGGGCCCTGAATGTTAGTGGGAAAGACCTCCAGCTCCTTTTCCTGTGATCCCAAGCTCCCTTTTGGGATTGAGTCTTGTCCTAAAAACAGAAATAATAGGATTTCTTTGGGCCTGTGTGTCCTTTTCTGCTCTGTTAACCCGGATGTGTTGCTCAGAGATGGCTGGGTTATTTATTTATTCGTTTTTTTTTTTTTTTTCTTTTTCCTTTTTAGCATTGATGGAATTTTGCCCAAAACAAAAGTCTCAATTTATTTATTCTTTAAAAAAATAAAAACCACACTGAACAAAACCTGTTTTTCAGATCTTGCTTCCTGTCTGTTAATAGTAGATACCCAGCTAACTTACTTTTATTTCGTAAGAAAATATTTGCTATCTCCAAACATCCAGTCATGTGCAGAGATGTATCCTGTGTTGAGATTTCATTTGAAAGAAAACCTGAAGATCTTGCGTGTTTACCAGAACTTCATTTTGCAGATGACAAAACTGAGGCACAGTGGTTTTTCATATGCCTTGCTTTGGGACTAGTTCTGTGCAACATTGATGTTTCTAAAGCTGGAGGAGAGGCCGTTGAGCACATCTGGGCTACCTACTTTAAATGGTTATTTCATTCATTCGTTTGTTCTACCAACAAATATGCATTTGGTACCTTAGCTTTTCTAAATGCTAAGGGGAAGTTCAGTGGTGAAGGAAGACACTATTCCTGAATGTGTGGAGCTCACAGGAAAGTGTGGGGAACAGATACTGCATTGATCCTATGAGTAGCTGTATCAGTACAGCTTGGGATGCGTGTTCTGGAGACAGGGTAGAGGGTGACCTGGAAGTGTCTACTGGGAGACATTAGGAGGGTTTCTCTGAGAAATGACTTAGCATCAGGAGGGATGGGAGGAGCCTTCTTGGTAGAGGGGATAGTGGGAACTTATGGCTCAGTGTACCAGAAAACCCAATAGAAGGCTGTGTGGGGAAGGAGATAGTGTGAGAAGGGCTGGCAATGAGCAAACGGAGGATGTTGTCCTGGGAGATGAGCTTCCATGTGTTGTGCACTTACTGGACAGTATTCCTGGTGCTGTTCAGAGCCTTATACAGCCCATCTTGTCTAACCCTTAATTTTATTCCTAGATGTATCTCAGTATCTTCTACAGATTGTGGCACACAGTGGAGTCTCAGTAAATGAATCTTCCCAATGTTGACTATTTTTTTTGAGACAGAGTCTCACTCTGTCACCCAGGCTGGATGCAGTGGGTGTGATATCGACTCACTGCAACCTCTGCCTCCCTGGGATCAAGGGATCCTCCCACCTCAACCTCCCAAATAGCTGGGACCACTGGTATGTACCAAGCCAGGCTATTTTCTTGTATTTTTAGTAGAGACAGGGTCTTACCATGTTGCCCAGGCTAGTCTTGAGCTCCTGAGCTCAAGCAGTCCCACCCGGTTAGGCCTCCCAAAGTGCTGGGATTGCAAGCATGAGCCACCATGCCCAGCATTCGCTATTATTATCCCAACTTTTTCAGTTGGGGAAGTTGAGGTGGACTGAAGGTAAATCTGCTGGCCCCAGGTCGGAGACCACTGGTTGGGTGGGTTTCTGTGCTGGAGAGTATCTGTCTCCCCCAGCCTGGGCCCTTCTCACGCCTCTTCCCTCCCCTGAAGGGATCACATGTTTGAATGACTTGGAGACTTGGAGACACATTCTGTAATTCATAACTCTGACCTCGTGCTGCTCTTAAATTTCCACCACGTGAAGGAAAGAAGAAATGAGAGACAACTCCTAACTTTTTATTTTCACACATATAGTAGTTAGAGGTGGAGAGGGCCAAGTTTACAACAGAACATTTGCAAAAGCAGCAGCCGGGGCGCAGGACCTCACTGGGCACCCTTGGCCTTGTCTTTGCTGCCTACAGGTTGTCCTGGAACAGGAAAGCAAAGGGGAGGAGCAAGGAGGTGGGGACAGCCAAGGGACAGATCATATTTACTTATTTGTTTGTTTATTTCTAACAAGTAACTGTGGGGAATGCCACCGCAGAACCCTTTCTAATTACCTTTTATTTAATTAATTTATTTATTTTTGCGATAGCGTGGGTGGCTTTTGAAATTGCACGTAATTTACGGAGGCGAGGATCCTGTGCCTGGGATACCAGATGATGTGGCTGAATGGCTGTTGGCTGTTTATTTGCTAGTCTGTCGTTACCAACACAGTATTCTTGAGTTCAGAGGCACAACAGTGTTTGATCCCCCTCCTCTCTCCTATCTAAATATATCCAACTAGTCAATCAGACTTGGCAGCCGTCAGGGCTGTGGCTGTCAGATTGAGTTTGCCTTGGCTCCTCTGAACTATTGGCTTGTTTTCCAAGCTCGAAAGTGTATTCAAATAGTGATATCTAAATTAGACTTGCAAACACACACCCAGGTAGGGGCCCTGAAGGGGAAGAGTGAGGCAGCATTTTGGTCTGAAAATTACAGTTCCTTCTCCTCCACTATCTGTTGGAGAGCACAGATGAAGCTACGCTGAGGGGAATGGCTTCACGCTTGGTGAACAAGATGCGTGGGTGTGTTTTTCTGAATTGTGATTACATTTTTTTTTCTTCAAATTTTAAGTTGTATCAGGAGATACAAGTGGAATATTAACTCAGTGGATGGGGGAGGTCTGGAGTGTCTCCCATCTGCTTCCCTTCTGAAGGGATCTCAGCTGAACTGAATGAGGTATATGTCGTGAGCAGTTAATATACAGTTGGTCCTTGTGATACTGTTGTCTTGGCTGAGGACTCAGGAAGAGTCTTGGGCCTTGGAGAGGCCTTAGCTTCCATGGCCTGCCCCATTGGGCCGGAACAGTCCCTTTCCTCAAAGCTGCCTCAGGCTTTTCCTGTAGCTTAGGAACAGCAGACCGAGCCGGAGCTCCTGGGCCCCTCCCTGGAGGCTTGTTAAGGGGGATGTGGAAAGAAAATTAGAGCATCTTAAATCCCTACCTGCAAGGTACGCTTAATGCTCCAGGGAGAAGCATTTTATAACTAAATGTCATGAGTGCTCATCCCCGGAGTTGAAGCTTATCTGCAGGGATGCTTCACTCCAGCAGAGAGGGTTGGAGTTGCCGTTGTGTAGGCCTGTGTGTAGTGGTACCATGCCTCCACCAGGTCATCTCTCTTACGGCTATGTGGCGTTCTGGAGGCCTGGGTAGGAGATGGAGGGTGCCGCAAGTTCTCCAGTGATGGGGAGCCACGGGTGGTTTTGTAGGGTGTCTGAGTCTTAGGTGGTTATCAAAAGCAGTTCACAGACATATGTAAGATAAAGACCCTGTCCTCAAGCAGCTAAATGAATGAACTAGAACAGTGGTACCCAAATTGTGGTTTGGGACCCCTGGGCATTCCTGATAACCTTTCAAAGAGTCTGCGATGAAGTTTCTTGAATAATGATTTTAAGACTTTGTTTTTCTCATTCTCATCCTTTTGTGAATATACAGTGGAATTTTTCGTAGGCTACATGACCTCTGTTAACATCATAGTTTTGAAGGCTAATGGAATATGTGTATCTCTGTGTTTAAAAATGTCTCAGTTTTGGCCAGGCACCGTAGCTCATGCCTGTAATCCCAGCACTTTGGGAGGCTGAGGCGGGCGGATTGCTTGAGGTCAGGAGTTTGAGAGCAGCCCGGCCAAAATGGCAAAACCCTGTCTCTACTAAAA
The DNA here is from genome assembly GCF_007565055.1 of Rhinopithecus roxellana. Classification (NCBI taxonomy): domain Eukaryota; kingdom Metazoa; phylum Chordata; class Mammalia; order Primates; family Cercopithecidae; genus Rhinopithecus; species Rhinopithecus roxellana. Next base: position 27,049,615 of record NC_044567.1, on the reverse strand, counting down.
ATACAAAAATTAGCTGGTCATGGTGGTGGGCGCCTGTAATCCCAGCTACTCGAGAGACTGAGGGAGGAGAACCTTTGAACCCAGGAGGCAGAGGTTGTAGTGAGCAGAGATCTCACCACTGTACTCCAGCCTGGGCGACACAGCGAGACTGTGACTCCAAAAAAAAAAAAAAAAAAAAAAAAAACACAAACCAAAGCCTCAATCTTAATTTCCAATATGTTGACAGATATAACACACATAAATCTCTGGTGGTCCTCACTTTTTAAGAGGGTAAAGGTGTCATGACACCAAAAATTTTCAGAACCACAGAATTAGAATATAGGCAGATGAGTGGCAAGTTGAAGTTATATGCTAGGTACTAAGTTAGGCAGAGCGCTAGGGGTAGATAACAGGTGCTTATGAGTGTTGTGAGTGAGCTGGAGAGGAGATTGTCAGGGAAGGCTTTCAAGACAAGTGGCTTTCTTATCTGGGTTTTGAAGGATGCACAGAAGTTTACCAGAGAGACAAGGAAGGAAAAAGTATTCTAGAAGGAAGGAACAGCATGCATAAAATACCAGTGTGTCAGCTTTTCCTCCCCAGTCTGTGGGTGGCGGGGGCAGAAATAGGGTCATCCTGGCCTCACCATGGAATTTTTTTCTACTGGGAATTTCCAAAATAGGCTGCGTCTCAGAGTCATTTGGTGAGGTTTATGGAAATACTGGTGAAGCTAGTTCCCAGGTGTGCTTTGCTCCACTGATGGTTGGTAGCACTGTTTACCTCTGGTGGTGGGAATGACAGGGTGCTCTTTGTACCATTTTTGGTTCTTTTGTTGGGAGTGACATCACAGTTGTCCTGCAGCAAGCCAGGGTTATGCCACCCTGTCAGCTATGTCAGAACGGCAGCAGGTGTCACTGGACACACGCCATTCCTTCTTTACACCATCGATCACCCTACAGTGGGGAAAGGGGCGAGAACACAGCATAATGAGAGGGGCAGCCAGTTGTAGTTCAGGGGACCTTGGATTCTAAGCAACATGATGTTGGGAAGGGTCTTGAGTCTCTGAGCCTATTCGTCCTCCTAGGAATAAAGCAGGTTGGGCAGACCTTATTTAATAGGAATGCCTAAATCTGCCAGGGAAAGGGACCCTCCTGTTGATGAATAATTCATTCTGGTTTTGTTCCTAGAAAGTATTCCATGGGGCACACACTTTCTCAGCTGCTCTTGGTTTTGCAAAGGAAGATACTGACATGTTCAGATTAAGAATTTATAAAGCTTCTGAACCACTAAGGAAGGGAAAAGAGTGGCCCAGGGCCCACCTGTGTGCCAGGTGCTGATCTGAGGGTTTTTGTGAGTCATCTCATTTAATGGTCACACTGTTCCTGAGTAAAAGCTGTCATCCCATTTTACAGATGAAGAAACAGAGGTACAGAGAGGTTACCTTAAGTTGCCCAAGGTCACACAGAATCCTGGTGTTCAGGCCTCATGCCTTCTGTTCTTAACTCCATATCCTGTGTCCCTGGGAAAGGAAGGGAGCCATAGTTTGGAGTGGTTTCCAGGAGCAAAGAGCCAGAGTAACCTCCGCTCTTCATTTCTTAACAAGAATAGAAGACAGAATAAAGGGCACAGGAATAAAAGATTGTTAACCAGACTGGCAAATCAATGGACTAATTAAAAATCAAACACCTTAAAACACTGTCGCTGGGTTAATTGTAAACCAACATTGAAACGTTAAAACTTGTCTAGCCCATGAGTTTGAATGATTAACTGAGTGAGTTAATTTCAAGCCATTGGTTTGGGTAGCCGTGAAAGCTGAGGTTAGCCGTGAAAGCTGAGGTTAGTGGAAGGGGAGTCTGTGTGTTCTTTCCTGCCCAGGCCTGCCTTGGTGCCTAAGGTCTTGTGATTGTTGCTGCTGTTGCGTTTTTAATCAAAGTATCTTAAACATTTAGGCACAACCTCACAAATGCAGCTAGATTGTGGAAAAGGACAGTGTGAATCAGCAAAGAGTAGGATTACATGTATCTTTCCAAATAGAAGAAATGCCATTCTGTTTTGCAATATCACAGAGTCCCGGTAGCAAGAAAGGGTCCTTTGGAAAGGCCTTTTGCCTTCCAGTGTTTGACCCAAGGCTGCTGTCCATTTGAGGCATCTGTTGCTCTCTCATGTTCTTTTCTGCCCAGAGACCAGGTCCGGGGGTGTTATCGGGAGTTAGTCCTAAGACTGGAATGAGACTCCTAGGATATTCAGTGATGGCCAGTTGACCACAAGATGTTTCTGTGAGGTTTTATGTTGAGATCCTGCTACATCTGCTTTGATGACTAGATAACATTCCTCAGCACCAGGTGATGGATTTAACCTCTGTGAACTGTGTTTCTAACCTGACTGGGCCCAGGGATCATGCTGGAAAAGTTACAGACCCTTTATCCAGAGAGTTGCACTACAACACAGCCACACACAGCTTTGTACTGAGAGGGTCAGGATGCACAGATCCCTGGTGCTCAGACATGAATGGCCTCATTAGAGTGAAGAAACCCTGTGTTGAAGTCACCAAACAGCTGGACTTTAAATGATAATGTTAATATTTCACTGTGACTTATATAGCATTTTATTTTTTCCAGAGTTCCTTATAAGACAATCTGATTTGATCCACAGGAGAATCCTGTAAGGTCAATTATATAGTCGCTATTTTATATATGACGCATGCAGTAGGCTCAGTATCTTCCCTGAGTGTTGCTGTTTTCTTGTTAATTTGCTAAATGGGCTTTTAAAAAGGAGATAAATGTAAATTTCAGCCCCGTAAAATAGACACATCTCAAATGCTCGTGACTCAAATTAATTAATTAAAAAACAGCATAAAACACCACTCCAGCCACAAAACACGGCAAGGATGTAATGTTTATTCCATTCAGCCAGTTGATGGGGTAAAATTACGAGATTGGTCTGTGATAAAAGCGTTTTTAACTCCAACTTGGACATTTACAGAAAGGAGAGACTTGGGCAGTTTGTTTATTTAGAACATTGATTACTGCTTCTGCCATGTTCCTCCAATCACAAACACTTGGGAAAATTTTGGAAAACTGCAAGAACTAAGTAAAAATCCCCTCAACCCCACTGTTTACCATTCAGAGATAACTGCTATGAACATTTCGGTACATTTTTTTCTATCCTTTTTCATGGCAAAAAAAAGGCAACAAATTATATAGAGACACAGGTACACACACACACAAATCATTGGCTAACCTGCCTTTATAATTTTATCATATTTTCCTCATTCACTGTTTTTATGGCGTGGTTTTTATTGTCAGTGTGGTATTGTGACTTATGATTATGCTGTATTTGACCAAAGCCTGTTATTGAATAGGTAGCTGGTTAGTGATTTATTATTATTATTTTAAGTAACATTGTGGAATATCCTTGTACATAACCCCTTAGCAACACCTCTGATCACTTCCTTAATATGTATACCTAGAAGTGGAATTTTGGGGTTAAAGGCTATGGATATTTTGAAGGAGATTTTACATATAAATATATATTTAAAAATATATAAAAGAATATATATATGCGATATAATCTCCTTTACAATATCAAAAAATTTATAATATGTATACTTATATATAATCTCTTAAAAAATTTTTTTATCTTACATTGGCACCCCCCCATAAGGAGAATGGTACTATTTTCTAACCTCACCAAAAGTTTGAGAGATTAACTTAATTTTTAAAAAATTACTGTTTTTGTAAAAATGATGTGTTTATGGTAAACATTTTTGGTTGTGCTGAAGGGGAAGGCTTAATTATTAAAAGATTGGGGTTTCTTGGATCAACATGGACTAAATTTCTTATTTGAAATAGCCCTCTTCAGTGTAGTTTGGCAAAGCTCTCTCTTTTGGGTTTATTTGTTTACTTACCTGCTTATCTTCAACACACTGACCTACCCACCTGTGTATCTTATTTGGTTAACATTTATCCAAGTTTGAAGATGGAAATAGTTTTCCTCTGAATCAGAACTTTCAGTGTAACTGTTCCAAGAAACCACCACCACAGATGTGAGAAGAGGGGAGAGAATGAGGAAGATTCCTGCTGTCTTTTTACTGCTTGGGTTTACAAATGTGGCAAATTTGGAAAATGTCAAAAAGTAGGAAAAATAAAATGAAACCTGAGATCCCACCACATAGAAATATTCATGGTCAACATACTGATATATTTTCTTTTTTTGGAGGAAAAAAGTTACAGATGAACAGAAATTTGAAAATCAGCTGTGCCTATTTTCTGTTTCTTTTATTATACAATTTATTATCAATGAATACTTTCTGCTGTAAAAAATATAAATGATACAGAAACCAACAGTAGTGTTCCCCTTTCTAGAAGAAACTGTAAAAGGGTATACTGTTCATTGCCCCTATTCACGCACTCCTACCACTGCAAACCTGTTTCTTCAAAGGAGACGTCCAGCTCCAGTTGAAAATGAAGTTTTCTCACCTGGCAATGTGGTGTTTCTGAATGTGATTTGAAATCCACCACCCCAATGAGAATGAGGACAGTTTTTTTTTTTTTTTTTTTCCTACTGAGAGGCATCGATTGTATTGATTAATTGATTGCAAAAATAAATTCAGAATTATGAAAGTAAAGGGCATCCGGATTTAAAATTACCAAATATGGCCGGGTGCAGTGGCTCATGCCTATAATCCCAGCACTTTGTGAAACCAAGGCGAGCAGATCACCTTAGGTCAGGAGTTCAAGATCAGCCCAGCCAACATAGTGGTAGAGACATATCTATCTCTACCAAAAAATAGAAAAATTAGCTGGGCATGGTGGTGTGTGTCTGTAGTCCCAGTCACTTGGGAGGCTGATGCACGCTTGAACCCAGGAGATGGAGGTTGCAGTGAGGAGCTGAGATTGTGCCACTGCACTCCAGCCTGGGTGACACGAAACTCTGTCTAAAAAAAAAAAAATCACCAAATATTAGGTGTGTTAAAATCCTGGGAGATAAAATTTCACCCTCTCATTTTACAGGTAAGAAAACTGAGGCCCAACAAACATTAGTAATTGCCTCACCCCAGGTCAATCAGCCAGTTAGGAACAAAACATTTCAGGGTCTAGTTTGTGTCCTTTTTTCTTTTTAAATGAAGATATTGATCTATTTTTAAAAACAAGAACAAAGGCCATGTGTTAGTCTAGTTTCAGTTGCGGAGAGCTGAATCCACTCCCATCTGGTTTAAGCAGAAAGGAATTTGTTTTGAGGGCATTAAAATGCTTCCAGAAATCATCAGGAGATATACAGAAACCTCTAGGTTGTGCTTTTGGGAACAGCCCTCAGAGCCATGCAGCAGATCTGGGCCTTCAAATAGCTGCTGTCTCTTCTGTCATCTGGAAGTCCTCACCAAATTTGGAGGATGAAGCTACAGCTGCCAGGTTCAGAACCACGGCCACACTGTCCCCATCTGAAGGCCTCCATGGCTGCCACTGTCCTGCTGTGATCTCTAGCAAAATAGGTTCTCCATGACTAGTCAGTAGAGACACAGGATATTGCTGCAGAATTACTAAACACCACCCTGGCCATGTTGCCAGGGGACGTAGTTAAAGTACAGAATATACTACTTTCCCCTTTATACCTAGCTGCAAGGGAACCTAGAATATGAATCCTTAATTTTCCTGATCCTGCATAACAGAAAGGTTTATGGGGAGGAGGTTGGACTGGATGATGGGGACCAATTTACCATGTCTACTCAGTAAACAGATCAAATGATAAGAAACAGACTTGAGTTCTGTGTTATGGCCATGTAAGGTAGACTGGCAGAGAAGCAAAAACAAAAACAAAAAAGCAGCCAGACAACTATTGTCTGGAATTTAAGACAGACAAAGACAGAAGCTATATGCAGAAACATAGTGTCAATAGGGTGGCAGCACTACATTGTGTTTTTTTAGGACACATCATTTGAAGTCATGTTGCATTTTTGCAACCCTAGGCATAAGTGGTATGTGGTAGTTTGTACTTAATGTGACTGAAATTCAATTCAAATCCATTTCCAACTTGAGTATTGAAGTTTCCCTATCTAGCCCTTGAACTTGTATCCTGAAATTTGTCCCTAAAACTTTAACTTCCTCAGTATATTTTTTCCTATCCTTTTCCTGGTTTTATTTACCTCATACTATTGAGGAACCTACAATTTCCCTCAAAATCCAAAATTTAAAAAGATGCTTGGCAGAAGCAGTGGCTCACGCCTGTAAGCCCAGCACTTTGGGAGGCTGAGGCAGGTGGATCACCTGAGGTCAGGAGTTCGAGACCAGCTTGGCCAACATACTGAAATCCTATCTCTACTAATGATACAAAAAATTAGCCGGGCATGGGGGCGAGCACCTGTAATCCCAGCTATTCCGGAGGCTGAGGCAGGAGAATCTCTTGAACCCAGGAGGCAGAGGTTGCAGTAAGCTGAGATTATGCCACTGCACTCCAGCCTGGGCGGCACAGTGAGACTTCATCTCAAAAATAAATAAATAAATAAATAAATACTTATCTTTGATTTAGCCAGGAAACCACTTAGCATTTATTCCATGTACAGTTGACATTTGGGATGTGCTTTAGGCAAGATGGCAGCCAGAGCACTAGTCTTGCCTGCTATGGGAATAATCATCTTGGTTTCCATCTCTTCAGCATCTCTAGTGAGACTTCAGGACACCCCTGAACATTCCCCATACAGATCAAACATCATTATTTGCTCTTCCTGGTCATTGCCAGCTTGTTGGTGTGGCAGCTGAGTGCCTAGTGTTCACACAGCTCTGAGTTTAGATTTGCCTGGGTTAATGTAGCATCTTTACTAAATGGTGAGGCTTATCCACAAACATCCAGCATGACTAAACTGAAAATCAGACTTATGGGAGAAGAAGGAAGAGAGCACTAGATAGTGGGTCAGAAATGGAGCAGACATGGCACAAAGTGTAGTGATCAGCAAATTTAAGCCTCGGACAAGCGGTGGTCAGCAGCTTCCCAGGCCTCTAGCTAGTCAAGTAGGTCAGCCGCACTTCCCATGTGGCTGTTTGTAAAACATTCTCCTTTGTGGTGTAGAGCCAGGAGCCGAGGAGAGGAAACTCAAGAGGCAAAGATGCAGTTCTATCTTCAGAGGCATTTACTTTCCTATTCAGGTGGGTGAAGCCTTGCGCGGAAACAATTTCTGAGCAAGTAGAAATGGTGATGGAATACGGAGGATTGTATGCCAGGTAGCATGGAAGCCGTGGGCTCACGGGGTGGGGAGTGGAGCTGTGAAGCCAGCCAGAGCTTCTTGGAATAGTTGAGGAGGAGGAAGAGAAGATGACGATGTAACATTATCACATTCTCCTACTTAAGAATTCAATAACGACTTCAGGCAGTGGATTTAAGACCTGCCCAGCAAGAATGGAGGCACAGAGGCCACTCTGAGTGAATGTATTTGGAAGACTTTGACATACAACTGCTTCGGGGAATGGGGAGTGGTGTTGAGTGTGAATAGGAGATAAATTTAGAGATGAAGGATGACGAGACTCCCTCGCCCCCATCCTTCTCCTTTCATGCATCTGGCCCTTACAGCTAGATGCCTGTTCCTGTAGCCAAGGCACCCCAGGCCGCATTAGCTGATGCTCACTCTGACCGCCCAGGAACAGCAGGCTGAGTCAGCTTGTCCCGCCTTTGAACTTGTGTGCAGCTGCTTGCTTTAATTAGATGATATGTGGGTTTCCTTATCTTCCTGAGAGAAGATTTCTTGCTTTAGGTGATCAGCTATTGACGCCAACATGAGATTAGAGTTCCTTCTCTCCAGTTTCCCCTCAGGCCCTGTTACAAGATGTCTGAGATAGGAAAATCACATGTTTGAACAAGCGATGGGTGAGTTGCTTGGCAGGTCATCAAGACTGATACCTTCAGTGCCCTTTCAGGTTGACAAAGCACATTCATGTAGAATCTGATTTGATCCCTGGAGAAAAGGAATACAGTCCTTTGGAAATATTGTCCCATTTCATAGATGAGGAAACTAAGGCTCAAAGGGATGAAATCTTTCTCAGGGCCAAGTAGCCAGCAGGCAGCGGGTCTGGGAACCCCATCCAGGTCTGGATCCAATTTATTGCCCTCTCCTTCAGTGCAAGCTGGTGTCCACTTGGACTTGGTTTTCGTTGCTCAAATCCCTTCTCTCCTAGGCAGGGAGTCCCTGAAAGGCACACAGTCAAATGGGCCAAGCACGGCAGGTGACTTCTCCTGACCCCGTGTTCTGGAGTTGGAGAAACTTCTGCTAGATTGACTGGAGATCTGGGTTTTCGGTTGTGATTTTTCCGTTCTCCTAAAGTTAGACAGCAGAAATAAAAGTTCTGAGGCCCACCATTGTCTTCCTCACCCCTTTGAAGAGTTTTCTGCTTATGAGCAGCTGATTGGCTCAACCTTAGCCTTTCAGAAATAGCATCTTCCTCTTTTGGGAAAATGTGGCATCTCAGTTGCTTTTTGGAATCGAGAATTTCTGCCCTTTGCCTTTGGGCAACGTTTGCTGCCAAGACCTGTGTGTCAATAAGATCCCACCTTCCCCTGGGTTCCTCCCACCCCCGACCCAGGAAAGGGGAAGAACATGGTCATTCTGGGTGTCACGTTGACCCACAAGTGCCTTTTTTTCTTCCCCCCCGAGATGGAGTCTTGCTCTGTCGCCCAGGCTGGAGTGCAGTGGCGCGATCTCTGCTCACTGCAAGCTCTGCCTCCCGGGTTCACGCCATTCTCCTGCCTCTGCCTCCCAAGTAGCTGGAACTACAGGCGCCTGTCACCACGCACAGCTAATTTTTTGTATTTTTAGTAGAGATGGAGTTTCACCGTGTTAACCAGGATGGTCTCGATCTCCTGACCTCGTGATCCACCCGCCTTAGCCTCCCAAAGTGCTGGGACCACAGGCTTGAGGCCACCACACCCAACCCTCAAGTGCCTTTTTTAAGGTACTTGGGGTAGTCAGTTCAGAAGGAAGGAATGAGCCAAGCCTGACTTCCCTCAGGTACGAGTCTGCTAATCTTTAACTCCGACTTTAATCAGGGCATCCCCTTCTTTCCTTAGATAACCTTCTGCCCTGTTACATCACCTCATGTGTTGTGTCATTGTGGCTGGCTCCACAGTTGGAATTCTGTGTCAGAGAAAGGACAGGGAATCTGGGGCCGTGCCCGGGTGAGCAGGGATTCTCCACAGTTCAGTCCAGCAAGTGTTTTTGGAAGGGAGGCCTCCTGTGCTCAGAGCTTCATGCCCCTTCACCTTGGCAGTGACCTGCCCTATGGAAGTCATCATCTTTATGACAAGGACTTCAAATATATTTGACTATAAATATATTTCCCTGGATTCTGCAAATGGCAGAATTTGGAAAGACATGCATTCATTTGTTCCCCGTTGCTCTTCATTACTAAAAAAAAAAAAAAAAAAAAAAAAAAAAAAATGCTAATTTGTTTTGATGAGTAGTAGACAAGAAGGAGGATAGAACTAGATAGGACCTCTCATCTACTTATTCCATCCCTCTTCAGAAGTGAAGGCATTATGGGCATTCCTTTTTTTTTTTTTTTTGAGACAGAGTTTTGCTCTGTCATGTCCCAGGCTGGAGTGCAATGGCACGTGCAATCTTGGCTCACTGTAGCCTCCGCCTCCCGGATTCAAACAATTCTCCTGCCTCAGCCTCCTGAGTAGCTGGGATTATAGGCATGTACCTCCATGCCCGGCTAAATTTTGTATTTTTAGTAGAGGCGGAGTTTCACCATGTTGGCCAGGCTGGTCTCGAACTTCTGATCTTGTGATCTGCCCGCCTTGGCCTCCCAAAGTGCTGGGATTACAGATGTTAGCCACTGTGCCCAGCCAATTTTTGTATTTTTAGTAGAGACAGGGTTTCTCCATATTAGCCAGGCTGGTCTCGAACTCCTGGCCTCAAGTGACCCGCCTGCCTCAGCCTCCTAAAGTGCTAGGATTACAGGAATGAGCCACCATGCCTAGCCCATTTCTTGTTTATTTTCTTAATTTCTTATTTTGCCCACGTTTAGGGGTGTTGGCATACCAGGCTTTGAGTGTGGTCCACTGGAGAGAAGGTTCCAGCGTGAATCAGCCACCCATGAGGAAGGCCTTGCCCCAAATTGAATCCCCCTGTATGACTCTACACCAGATGTGGAATGACTGGGGCAGTAAATGAGTGGAAGCTGCATTCTTCTCACAGCGACATGGGCCCAAAATGCTACCTGTGGCTGAGTTTATGTTATATGTGGGCCGTCAGCCTGTGCCTGGGGTCTGCAGTCCTCTGATGGGGTTCAGTCACCTACCTGGGTCCATCTCCTTTTTGCTGTTTTGCATGTGTTCTGCAGACCCATCGGAAGTTGTTATTTCACTGCCCCTCCCCTCATCAAACTCACCCACCCCCGGACCCTTCAGGAACAAAACCCTGACATCCTCCCTCAGGCATTTGTTTTGATTTCGTGAGGCCCTGCTCTCAGCTCACCCCACTTCTCTTGGCTGCCGAATCTCCGTGTTTTGAGAAAAACCGAAAAAAAAAAAAAAAAAGCACCACCTGTCTGTACTACTCGATCTGCTTTCCGCAAACCCTTCTCTGAGTCAGGGTTGAGTTTTCCCTCCCACCCACCCTGGGCTGGGGGAGATGTGGTCTCTCACTGGTACTTTATGGAAGGGTGTCTTTATTCAATTTGACTGTTGCTATTATGTGGCGAAGCCTTCAATAAAAGTCGTGATTTATGAGACGTGTGTGGCCGCGGTTGTTTTTTCGTTTTCTTCTTCTTCTTCTTTTTTTTTCTGCTTTGTCATCTATCGGGGAGAGAAAAGCCAGGCCTGATACTTTCTTGGCATATCCTGTGTTCAGTTAAGAATGTCAGCTGTCGGCCATCAGGAAGTTACTTTTCGGATTGGCTTCTCCTCCCTTTTACCTCTCACCACAGTCCCCTCTTGAAACAGGCAGAGGCCCCCACTGTCCTGCAGGCTGGTGATAAGGGGCCTGCTGGACACTGTGGGGAGAGAAGTGGGGCCCCTGGAGTGGCCCCTCGCCCTCTTAACCCTCCTCAGTGGCTACGCGTTCAGCACCTGGTCAGCTCTTGATTGTTTAATAGGAAGAGGCAGGCAGGGCTCTTCCAGGGGTTTCTAGAGTTTTCTTTGTTCTCGAATACGGTGACTCCCCACCCCTCCCAACTTCTCTTTGTTTTTTGGTCTGGCCACTTTAGAAATCCTTTCTTTTCTTTCTTTTTTTTTCCTTTTCCTTTTTCTTTTCTGCAAAGTATGTGCATGTTAGATAAAGGCTCTTGAATAGAAAGCCTAGCATATTGGGTATCGGCTGCTGAAAATAGGCTAATTGGAGATAGAAGCAAGTTGTCACAGAGGTGCCCGTGCTAGGGGGTGGGAGGAGGATGAACCCCAGCCAATGCCAGGATGACTTTTTCCACCTCTCCCCTCTTCCTGCTCTTATTATTAGCTATTTGCTGAAACGCACCCTCGTCTTTGTGGAGCCAACTACAATAGCATTAACCACGTTGTGCCCTGCATCTTAAGCACCTGGTTAAGGCCCCGTTCCACGTCTGGAATCGGTCCATGCTGAGCCCCCACAGCGGGGGTGCATAAATCAAGTCTTTAACCCACAGCGGGCAGCCTGGGCGGGACTGTGGAAGGCAGGCCTGCTGAACTTGAACAGAGCGTGTGCCCCTGGGTTTCTAAGCGGCGGCTTCTGAGGCAGAGCCACCCAGACTTTCATTTTGGTTAGGAGCGGTGCTTGTCAGCAAGTTAGAAACTTGGAAGGCCCTCATCGTTCTGGCTTCCTAACAGGAAGAGTGAAGCGGGGACAAGCTGGGGGGTCTATAAGCGCCCACTGGGATTTATTCAAATTGAGGTCTTGACACATTCCTTGGTGAAATGTGCTGGCCTAAAGGGTTAGTCCTTCAGCCCCCCACCCCTAAACAACCAAGTGGATGTGGGTTTGCCTTCTAGATACTAACAGTCTAGGAGGGCGGGGGGATTCTGTTTTTGTGAGCACCTGAGTGCTCTGAATTTGGACATCTGTTACTCCTCCAGCACCAAAGCCAATGTAGTTGGCTCGTCCTATACCTGACACCACCAGGTGGTCCCTTCTCTCGCTTCTGTGTGTGCTGATGTCCCTTTTACCCATGAAGATCTTGGCATCGAGTTATCCTTCTGGCTTTCTCTCTGGTGGTCGTCTGTGCTCCCCCATCCAGTTTCTCAGGGGGTCCACAGCAGTCCTGGCCTAGAATTCTGGCTCCCCCCGACCCCCATCTTACACATACCCCCAGCTCCCACACCAGTGGCTCTTCCTTGACCTGACCTCCCTTTCTTTTGCCTGGAAAACCCCACCCATTTACTTTTCAATTTTTATTTTGAAATTGGGTCTCACCTGTTGCCCAGGCTGGAGGGCAGTGGCATTATCATGGCTCACTGCAGCCTCAACCTCCTGAACTCAAACGATCCTCCCACCTCAGCCTCCCAAGTAGCTGGGACTACAGGTGTACCACCACACCTGGCTGATTTTTGAATTTTTTTTAGAGGTGGGGTTTCACCATGTTGCCCAGGCTGGTCTTGAACTCCTGGATTCAAGTGATCTGCCTATCTCGGCCTCACAGAGTGCTGGGATTACAGGCATGAGCTACCATGCCTGGCCAAACCCACCCATTTTTAAATGGGCCATCTCAAATATCTCCCCTTCCTTGAAGCCTCTTCTGCTTTCTTCCCTCCCCAAGGCAATGACCCTTCCTCCTCCCAGCCCTATGACCTCTGCTGGTTCTTTTAGGACCTGTTACCTTATTGTTCCCCCAGTCCTTCTTGTTCCTGTCCTGTATGCCCCAGTAGCAAGTTACATATTGAGGGCAAGACTGTCGGTGTCACTGCTGTCCCATAGAACTTTCTGTGATAAAGGAAATGCTCATCCTAATGCACGTGGGCACGGGGCACTTGAAATGTGGCTAGGGTGACCATGAACTGAATTGCTAATGGCACTTCATTTTAATTAATTTACAATTTAACTTCAGTAGCCATGTGTGGCTGGTGCTATTCTGTGTGCATCTTGCTTATCTTTGTATTTTCAGAGGCCCTGGCACTGTGCTCTGCTCACAAGAAAAGACTCGAGAAATCACTTTAGGTATAGAGTCATGTGAGCTTGGGCATTCTTTGCCTATTTTCCACACAATTTGATTTTTAAGTTAAATTCAATAGACTATATACTTGAGCACCACCAGTGCTTTGGGGGATGCAAAGATGAAAAGACATGGTCTCTGCCTTCAAGGAACTTAAACCTAATGGGTAAATACTTAGTGATAATAGGAAGCAGAGTGAAATGAAATGCCACTGTTCAGGAATAGTTTACATCCTGTACAGGTGTAGGGAAAAGAATAGTGTATGTGACTGAGGGGTGTTGGTGAGATGCTTTAGGATGGTCATTCATTCATCCAGCAAATATTTATTGCATGTCACTGAATGGCCCAGGTACTGGGAATACATCTGTGGACAAAACAGACAAAATTCCTGACCAGAAAGCTTACTTTCTGGTAGGAGGGGGACAGATGAGAAGTAAAACAAGCAAATTATAGAATGTGCTAGAAGATGAGAGGCCGGGAGAAGGTCTAGGGAGTGCTGAGGTGTGGGTGGAATTGAAGTTTTCAATAGGGTAGTCAAGGAAAGCCTAGTGGAGACAGTGACATTTGAGCACAGACATTTGGACCAAGGCTTGAGGGTCTGAGAATCATGATAGGAGGTAAAGACAGGTGGGAGGATATTCCTGGGTGAGGGAACCGTTTGAATGAAGGTCTGGGGTGTGGAAGTGTGATCAATGGTCAGAGACATGTGGCTGGAGCATAGAGGGTAGACAGAACAGGAAGATGAAGCTTCAATGTTAGTTGGGAAACTGGTAACAAAGGGCTAGAAAACCCTGCAGGCAGTTTTTGATGTCTCTGCAGATATCCTGCCTCCCTGATGAAAATACTACGCCCTCCACCATGAGGACAGTGGTCCCAGTTATTACTTCTATTCTTCCCATAGGGATTCATTCCAAGTAGCTGCTCAGAAATTGTTTTTATTAAAGGACAGTTAAAGCTAAGCCAAATTTCTTATGATGAGATTTTGAGAAAGCAAAAGTCTCGTAAGATCAGGTCTCTCCTTTGGGTAATTGTACCATTGGATCTTATTCTATTTCTAGGCGTCTCTTTGTGTAGACTGAGTACTCTCCTGTGTCCCAGGTGGCTCAGTCCCTGTGTTTGAACATGTTCATTTGCCCTGGATTCACTTTGGGACACAGAGAAGGTTTGGGGAAGAAAGGGCCTGTGAACAGCAGGAACAGGGTGGAGGACCAAGCAGGTTTATAAAACAGGATCTGTGGCCAGAGAGAGGAATGCTTCCATTTCCCAGCAAGGACAGAGACCCAGAGACTTAATGGCTGGACAGGAAATGAGTTGTCCTGAGCCACAGATGCCACTTGGAGAACAACTATACAAGATTATCATAGTTTTAGATGTGCCCTGAGTTTTAAGAATTCAGATTTTGCCTAGGAAGAGGAAGAGGGCCTTTGGCAAGGGCAAGAAAGGCCTCTTAAAAATACATAGCCCATCAGCTTGTTTTAAGGTGGCTGTCTGGAACTACTGACATTTACAATGATAATAGATATAAAAACCATTTCTAGGCTGGGTGCAGTGGCTCATGCCTCTAATCCCAGCATTTTCGGAGGCCGAGGTGGGCGGATCACCTGAGGTCAGGAGTTCGAGACCAGCCTGGCCAATGTGGTGAAACCCTGTCTCTACTAAAAATACAAAAAAGAATTAGCGAGGCATGGCAGTGCGTGCCTGTCATCCCAGCTACTTGGGAGGCTGAGGCAGGAGAATCGCCTGAACCCAGGAGGCGGAGGTTGCAGTGAGCCAAGATGGCGTCACTGCACTCCAGCTTAGGCAACAGAGCAAGACTCCGTCTAAAAAAATAAAATAATAAAATAGAAATAATTTCTACCCAGAAAAAACTGACATTTTAGACTCCTACCTTCCTAAAGGCAGAATTGACCATGACAAGCATATGGTGGTGTGCCTTGGGGGTGGTTATCATATTTATGGATAAATCTTTCATGCCAGCCGCCATCAGCAGTGAGGTTTACCCCCAATGAATACTTACAACTAACCAGAGACTGCCAAGTCACTCCACGGCTTGGTGCACCCGTGGGCCTGTCTGGGAGAGTTGCTCACGTGGCAGCTCAGAGTTTGCTGATAGCTGCACGTAGACTGCTGGCCCAGCAAGCACCCAGATCCATCATGGGAAGTGTGTGGCTGAGATCTGGATCCAGTGAAACTGAAAACTGACTCTTCATCCTACTAAACATCTTTGTGATATTGAACACCGTTGACCCTTCCTTTCTATTTGAAATGGTCTAACTTCTGTGTTATACTTATTGTTGCTGTGGAACAAATTACCTTCAAATTTAGCAGCTTTGGGTAACCATTTTATTATGCTCTTGGAGTCTCAGGTCAGAAATTTGGATGGGACATAGCAGGGACAGCTGGTTTCTTTTTCACCCTGTGTAGGACCTCAGGTGGGAAGACTTGAAATCAAGGGGAGACAGGATAGCAAGGGGCTGGAATTATCTGAAGTCTTGTTCACTCATATGTCTGGCTCCTGAACTGGGATGATTCAAAGAATGGAGCTCCTACATGTGGTCTGTCTATGTGGTTGGGCTTCCTTACAATATGGCGGCTTCAGAGGAGTGAGACTTCTTGCTTGGTCGCTCAGGGTTCCGAGTGTAAGTATTCAGTGAACAAGCTGGAAGCTGCAGCAACTTTTTATGACTCAGCATTGAAATTCATGTTCATCCCTTCTGCTGTCCTCTGTTGGTTGAAGTAGTCAGAAGCTCCCTCAGACTCAAGGGGAGGGACAGAGACCAAGGAATGATGTGCCACAATTGGCAAAGCAGTTTTTCTTGCTCCTCCCCTAGTTCAGTGGGTGGTGCTTTGGGTTTCCAAAAGATGCTGGCTTACTCCTGAAACTGTTCTTGTCCTTGCTTTTACTCTACCCCATCATCACATCCACTCCCATGATTTCAGTAGTCACTAGACGTCGGTGAATTTAGTCTGATCTTTCTCTTGAGTTCCAGAGCAGATACACAGATTGTCCTATAGACACTGAAAATTTAACATACTCCAAGTGAACACATTTATCTGTCCTCTGCAAGCCTGCTGCTTCTGCATCCCCTATCTCAATTGGTGACATCACCATCAGCCACCCAGTAAACTCAAGACCCCTCCCTCTCCCTCCTTTCTGCCTTTGGCCATTTACCCAATCCTGATAATTTTGTCTCCTACACTCTTTTTAAATCTTTTCCCTCTTTGTTATGCAAATGATTCTTGCTTTAGTTCAGGGTCCCTTCATCTTGAACTATTATGATAAGCTCCTAACTGTCCTTATAGGCTCTATTTTCAACCTCTCAGATCCATCCTCTACAGAATAACCTATCTAAAACCCAAAGCTGGTCATGTTATTCCCCAGCTTAAAATGGTTACCCTTTGTCTACAGGCTGAAGTCCAATCTTCTTTGTTGTGGTCTGCAAGACTCCTTGTGATATAACCCTTTTTCATGTCTCCATCCTCATCTCCCCTCAGACCCTCGTTTTCACTTGATTTCTAGCAATCCAAAAGTTTAGTGCCTGAAACAAACAATGATATTCTATGCTGCTGTGATTCTGTCTGCCCTTCTCTCTTGTCTTCCTGAAAAGCTCCTGCTCAGTCGAGACCAGCCTGGCCAACATGGTGAAACCCCATCTCTACTAAAAATACAAAAAATCAGTGAGGCCTGGTGGCACACGCCTGTAATCCCAGCTACTCGGGAGGCTGAGGCAGGACAATCACTTGAACCCAGGAGTTGGAGGTTGCAGTGAGCTGAGATAGTGTCATTGCACCCCACCCTGGGCAACAAGAGCAGAACTTTGTCTCAAAAAACAAAAAACAAACAAACAGAAAACTCCTGCTGCTCATCATTTCAAACCCTAGCCAAGCATCTCCTCTTTCAAACCTGCCCTGACTCTGCTGACAGAGTTCATCATATTTCCCTGACTGGCCTGACTTCTGTGTTATAGTTATTGTTGCTGTGAAACAAATTACCCTCAAATTTAGCCGCTTCGGGTAACCATTTTATTATGCCTGTCTCTTTTGCACACCCATGCCGTGGTATGTGTTAGGCCTCTGGGAGATCGTCAAGGCACAGAACGAAATCATGCAGTTTGGGATCCCAGTACCTGTTAGGTGCTCATTAATGGTTGATGTCGATTGGAATCAATCAGGGGTAGGTAGTACAGGCAATGGAAATTGTCTTAGAATCTATGAATGCCGGTGGTTTCTGGCCCTTCCCTATTTTACTTGCCCTTTTGACTGATTTCTTGTTAAGACTCACCAATGGTCTTTTTTATATGTAAAGATGCCCCTACCGAATCACCAGCTGTGTGTGTCCAAGTAGCCTGGAAGGGTTTGTCTGACTTCATCTAACTTCATCTTTTGATGTTCTAACTTCATCTTCTAACATCATCTTCTGATTGTGGCACTTTCTGCTTGGGTCCTCAGTGGCTGCTGAACAGAACTTTGGCCAGCTGTTCTTCGTAGGAACAAAGGCTTTTATCTTCTTAGTGCTTGTGCCCAGCTTAGCAGCAAGGAGTGTTTGGGATTACCTGAGGGGAAAGAGAGAAAATAAGTAGGGTGTCCAGGAACCTAGAATATCCACAGAGTAATTCAGAGCAGGGAACATTCATCCTGCATTTGTCCAACCCATATTTATTGAATGCCTACCATGTGCTAGGCATTCTTTTAGGCACTAGGAATGCAGGGGTGCACCAAACAGATGCAAGTCCTTAACTTCCATTCTAGAGGGTATATTGACCACGACCCTTCTGAAGCTTCCATTCTGGAGGGTGCATTGACCGTGGTCCTCCCTTCTGAAGCTTTCATGCTGGAGGGGACATTGACCACAGCCCTCCCTTCTGAAACTTCTGTTCTGGAGGGGACACTGACCACGACCCTCCCTTCTGAAGCTTCTATTCTGGAGGGGACATTGACCATGGCCCTCCCTTCTGAAGCTTCCATTCTGGAGGGGATATTGACCACGGCCCTCCCTTCTGAAGCTTCCATTCTGGAGGGGATATTGACCACGGCCCTCCCTTCTGAAGCTTCCATTCTGGAGGGGACATTGACCGTGGCCCTCCCTTCTGAAGCTTCCATGCTGGAGGGTGCATTGACCACAGCCCTCCCTTCTGAAGCTTCCATGCTGGAGGGTGCATTGACCACAGCCCTCCCTTATGAAGCACACTTTCTGAGGGGCATCCTGATGGCAGCTGATTTGACTATGAGTCCCTAGCCCAGTACCTTGTATGTAGCAGACACTCAACAAATGTTTGTGGAGGGAATGATTAAGTGTTGTTGGACAAATGAAGTTTAACAGTACAGATTTTTCTTCCTAGAGGGAAGGGAACCAGATTTTGTTAAATGCTTGCCAGGTGCAGGGCAATTTCCCCTTAGAAGACCCTGGGCTTCCAGGCAGAAGTGCCCTTCAGAGAGAGCCACATGGCATTTGCTGGGCCATGTGTCTGATTTGACAGCTCTCCAGGGTGGACTACAAAATGAGCCCTCCATGTTCTGGCCGACAGCTACAGGTCCCCAGTTGCCTCTTTGCCTCAATAAACAGCCAGCCCAGACCAGTTAGCTGGGTTGGGCGCATTGGGGAATATATCTTTTCCTTTTTTCTTTTTCATTGTTTGGTTGGCCTAGTGCAAGCGTTTTAAATAGAACAGACATCATGGCTATGCAACATCTGTAACACTACACATTTAGTAAAGTTCCTGGCGGACTGAGTTCTGTTTGATTGGTGATATTTTTGCTGCGACTGTTGTTTCCTTTTCTCTTCTGTTTATCCCTCTGGAAAATAAGTTTTCTTTTATGTGAGGATTTATAGAAATATGTTCCTGGCATGTGGAGAGCACGGATGGATTAGGATGTTGGTGCAGCAGAGAAATATCACCTCCGAGGCATGGCCAGCTTTATCTCATAGAGAGTGATCTTCCTAATGTGCAACAGTCTGTTACTCTTTACAGGAGCTACCTAGGTTAAGGCAGATAGAGACACTGCCTTGTGTTGAGATAGCATATCATTTTGCTGGAGCATCTCTAACCATTGGAAGTTGATGGGCTGGAGATGGATCGATTCAGGGTGGTGTCTGAGAAATCAAGGGTAGTAGAATTCATAATAATTAGTATTTAATTTACAGAGTGTGTGTCATGACTTTTCCAAGTGCTTTTCCTTCTGTTGTTTAGCCTGTAAAGCAGGCAGGGAAGGTTTGATCCCCATTCACAGATGAACAGACAGAGGTGAAGTCACTAGTGGGGAAGGGAAGGTGGTGGGGAGGGGGAAGAGGGACTTAATTGTGTGCCTGTCATTCCAGTCCATTCCAAATAAGCATGTTTCATGTGTTTTCTCTTTTACTCCCATTTTGTAGAAGAAGGAACAAGTTTAGAGAAGCTTAGTCACTTGTAGTGATCACTTAGTAAAATGCATGACAGGATCAGGTTGCCTGAGTTTGTCCTCTTTCCACTCTTTCAGCCTGCTCAGGGCACTGGGATTGGAACCTGGCTTTCCCATTCCCAAATCTTCAAATATGCTGCTCTTTTCAGCCTCTATGGCCGTCTTGGGCTTAGAAAAATCATCTTCCATCTTTAGAGGGTGAGATATTAAATAAAAGGCAGAGAGACTTGCTCACGATGATTTTGGCCTCTCTCTTTTACTACAAGCCCTCTTTGGGTTTCCCTCTTTTCCCTCAAAGGAAGTTACTTGTGGAGGATGGAAGGGGCCAGATCAGCATATCTGTGCTGAGGGGAATTTGACTTTTTTTCTTGATAGGTATAATTTATGACTTAACAGATGGCTGAGTGTGTTTCCAAAGACCACTGTGCCCAGGGTGCAATGTGCTTATCGCTTCCCCACCTGCCCCCACTTGCTCTCCTGCTCCTGGGGTGTTTCTGGAACAGTAGAATAGCTGGGCAAGAAGGGACCTGCTGGTGGGGGAGCTAATCCCAGCCTGCATGTGGGTTGCTTAGGACTGCTGTCCAGGTGTCTTGCTCCGGTTCATGCCTTTTTCTCCACTTCCTTGCCAACATCTAAGTGTTAAGATCACCCAGGCTCCTCACCCGGTGGCCCTGCTCTTCTTTTTTCTTTTTTGGAGATGTCTTGCTTTGTCACCCAGGCTGGAGTGCAATGGCGCCAACTTGGCTCACTGCAACCTCTGCCTCCCGGGTTCAAGCGATTCTCATGCCTCAGCCTCCCGAGTAGCTGGGATTACAGATGTGCACCACCATGCCTGGCTAATTTTTGTATTTTTAGTAGAGATGGGATTTCGCCGTGTTGGCCAGGCTGGTCTCAAACTCCTGATCTCAAGTGATCCACCTGCCTCGGCTTCCCAGAGTGCTGAGATTACAGGTGTGAGCTACCGTGCCTGGCCCCTGCTCTTCTTCTTTTTTTTTTTTTTTTTTTTTTTGATATGGAGTCTCACTCTGTCACCCAGGCTGGAGTGCAGTGGCGCGATCTCAGCTCACTGCAGCCTCCACCTCCCAGATTCAAGCAATTCTTCTGCCTCAGCCTCCCAAGTAGCTGGGACCATAGGCGTGCGCTACCACACCCGGCTGATTTTTGTATTTTTAGTAGAGACAGGGTTTCACCATATTGGCCAGGCTGGTCTCAAACTCCTGACCTTATGATCCACCCACCTCAGCCTCCCAAAGTGCTGGGATTACAGGTGTGAACCACCGTGCCCAGCCCCCCTGCTCTTCTTTTCAAAAGCTGGATTGAAAAGTCACTCTCCTGTTTAAACCCCATAGAGATTCAGCCTTCCCATTGGGCCTGGCCTATCCTCCTTGTATCCCACAATGTCTTGTGCTGCAGTCTTTTGGGACCACTAACAGTCCTTCTGCCAGACAGGCTCCATAGGCCCTTCTCCCCTTTCTTCCTGGCTCTCCCTTGCTAACCTTTAAGCTGCAGGTCATGCCCAGCCCTGTGCTCTTACAGCTCTACCGTGCTAGAAATAACACGGACTCTTACTTGAATGTAAGCATCTTTGGAGCAGAGATGAGGTCTCATGCAGTGCTTGGCACATAGTGGGTCCTCACAACAGGTTTGATGAGAGAGTGGATTAATGAACACAGCTTGCCACTGGAGACACTCTGTTGCCATTTCTTTTCTTACCCTCTTAGTCTTTCTCAGGACTCGGCAAACCTTTTTTCAACACCTACTATGTGCCAGGTGCAGTAAAATAATTTGATGCTTACAGCAGCTCTGTGACATATAGGTATTGCCCCCACTTGATGCATAGTTTGCCTAAAATTACCCAGCTAGGACTCAAGCCCAGCAGTTTCTCGTTCAAATCCCAGGCTCCTTCTCCTCTTCTGTGGCTCTTCACCCCTCATGCTCAGGGAGGGTTTTAATGAAAAAGAATCTGAAGGCTGGACATGGTGGTTCAATCCTGTAATCCCAGCCCTTTGGGAGGCTGAGGCAGGAGGATCACTTGAAGCCAGGAGCTGGAGACCAGCCTGGGTAACATAGCCAGACCCTGTCTTTACAGAAAAAAAAAAAAAAAAAAACCAGATGTGGTGGTGTGTGCTTGTAGTCTCTTCTACTAAGGAGGCTGAGATGGGAGGATTACTGGAGCTCAGGAGTTAAGGCTGCAGTGAGCTATAATCATGCCACTGGCCTCTGGCCTGGGCGACAGAGCGAGACCCTGTCCCAAAAAAGTTGGCTTTTGTTGAGGCCTCCATCCTTGCCATTTTTCCCGTTAGATGGCAGAAGCAGCTTCTTACAGAGCTCTGGCTGCATATTAGAATGTTCTGCGGCGTGTTTAAAAATACTGATGCCCAGGCCTCGCCTTGAACCAATGAGATCCCTGAGGGTGGGGCCCAGGTATCAGTAAGTTTTAACAACCCCCACCCCTGCACCAAGGCCATGCGAATGTGCAGCCAGAATTGAAAACCTCTGCACTACAGGAGTGTCAGTGTGTGGATTAGGTAAAACTTGCTCATCAGAAACTGATTGCCATGTACATCTGAAATATGGTAATGAAGGTAATCAAGGCTAAGGGTTGAGGCTGCCATTTGTTCTTTTCATGAAATCAACTGGAGGGTTTGGGGGATGGGGTTAACTTGGCTTTAGAACCTGCCTACCAGCAAAGTTTTTGTGCATTCTCTCCTAAGAAGAGCAGGTCAGACTGTTGCTGATGAGAACAGGCCTTGTACTGGCAGGTGACTCCCAGTTTACTGGAGGGATGGGCTCTGGAAATCCTCTCTTGGTCTGGCTTCCCTCTGAAGCTTGGTTTTCCTTAAGTTGTTGTGTATCGGAGGGTCTGTAGTCTTGGCCCTTCCTACTAACATGGTTTCTCAGCCTGTCTGTGATATTTCCCAAATGTCATGGTGAAGGACTCAGAGGTTCCCCAAGATGATAGATCAGCGGGTGGCTGTTTACTTCTGTTTACAGGGAACTTTGAGATGCTCAACTTTTGTGTAGAAACCATTTTCCCTGGTTGCTATTGAGATAAACAGAAATGTTTTGGGAAAAGAGCAATTTGGGAGCTCTGAGCTTATCACCAAGGTTGTGTGTTCCTAAATCCTGCAGCCTGGACTTGGCATGGCTTCTTTTACCCTGAGCACAGCTGGTGTGAAGAGCCTCAGGCATTTCTCAGCCTGGAAATAGGCGCTGAGGAGATTCCAGCCAGGAGGAGAAGCTGGGAGAAAGGTTTGCGCTGGAGGAGACAGAACCTTTGTGTGGATGGTGTTCTCAGGGTTACAATTTCACATTTGTTGTTTCAGCTTGTGTTATTTCAGCCAGGGTCCTAGGCCTGTTCTATAGAATGGAGAAAGTGAGGCTCAGAACTGTTAAGAGACTTGACCCAACCTCATCTGAGAAACCATGGTCAGTTATTTAGCATGTCTCAGTATACACAGATGTGCTTGAAAATGCAAACTTCCTGTTATTGTTGTATTTGTATCATTTCTGTAGGCAGAATGACCTTGGGCCCGTGCTTTAGTCATGGGGCCCTGAGACCATCATGCCATCATTTCTAGGGCCCTGCCCCTCACCGTGAGTCATCTATGCATCTTCAGAAGAATTCCACCCTGGGTGGGCGACTCGGGCTCCCGCTGCTAGAGTGACAGGCACAGATGGAAAAGACTGAGTTCATACCAGCCCCGCCATCCCGTCTGGCTCTTTCTTTCCCACCTCTTTCTGAGGTTTATTAAGAATCTGCTTTGACTGCCTTTCCCATGCTGGGGCTTTAGAGGGGCATCTTTTGTTATGCAGAAATGCTCGACTTCCTCGCAGATTCAACAACAGTGAAGGTTTCTTACTTAATTTTGCTTAATACCACTGTTGTAAAAGATCATGGGTTTTAATTGCATCAGTGTATTGGTAATCATTCAAACACTTGAGAAAGTCTTTGGGGTCTTCCCTATAGTGGGTCTGAATCGCCCTGTGGTGAGCACTGGGGGGCACGGGTTCCCAGAGGGATGGAATGATGGAGAAACCACCTGCGGACGCAGAGCAGCCTGGATGCCTGGGATCCGAATGACAGCTTGCCAGCCACCTCTCTCCGCAGCAGTTGATGCAGGGATCATGATCCTTAATTTCCTGTGCTTTCCAAGGCAGCCCTCATCTCTCTACCTTTGTCTGTTACCTCCCCCAGTCCCCAAAAGGGCTCAGTGCTACTGTTTAGGATATTACTCTCTGATACTAATCTGTGGACAGGTCACCCCTGTGGCTGTGGCTTTTTCCCTAGGGTAAGAGGAAGTAGTATTTTTTAAATTAGCCTGGGAGGGAGCCAGGTAGAGAGCTCTGAGATGAGGGTGGGGAACCTTAGCTCCCGGCTGAAGCATCCTGATCATTTCATTACAAGATCACATTCTCCTGTAGGTGAGTTTCTGTTGTTCTAATCAGAGGTAACGTTGTGCCCTATGTTGTATAATTGTGTGGAAATTATATTCCAGCCCCATATAGACAAGGACTATTTTTTTCCTTCCAATTTTAAGGCTATTTAGAGGGAATGCCAAATTGTGCTTGAACCCTGGTGCTCTCTGGCTAATAGCTATATATAGGGAGGGAGAGCTCAGAGAAACATTTGGGGTTATATCTGTAATTAGTTTCCTCTGAAGTTAAATTAATTTTAGCAATCAGCAACGTAAAATATTGTTATACCTTTTTCTGGTGGTCAACTGTGGGTGACCTGAGGCCTGTGGAATTAGATGAGGGATGAAGCAGTGGGAATGGTGGGAGGCACACTTTCTTGGACACATGGGTTTATTTTAAGTCATTTTTGCATTCAGACTCTTGGCTTAGGGATCTCTCTGGCCTGTCATTTTTTTTTGACAGCTTTATTTAGATATAATTCAAATACTATATAATTCATTCATTTAAAATGGTGCAATTCAATGGATTTTAGTATATTTACAGATATGTGCACCCATCACCACAGTCAATTTTAGAGTGTTTTTATTTCCTCAAAAAGAAACCACATACCCTTTAGCCAACATTCCCTTCCTCTCCCCCAGCTCTGTGCAACCACTAATTTACCTGTCTCTACAGATTTCCCTATTATGGACTTTCATAAGGATGGAATCAAATACAGGTTGAAGATCCCTAATCTGAAAATCTAAAATCCAGAATGCTTAAAAATCTGAAACGTTTTGAGTGCTGTCATGGTGCTCACGGGAAATGCTCATTGGAGCATTTCAGATTTTGGATTTTTGAATTAGAGATGCTGAACTATTGAGTATAATGCAAATATTCCAAAATCCAAAAACATTTGAAATCTGAAACACTTCTGGTTCCAAGCATTTCAGATAAGGGATACCCAGCCTGTGATATGTGGTGTTCTGTGTCTTGCTGCTTTCACTTGGCATAATGCTTTCGAGGTTCATCCGTGCTGCAGCATGTGTCAGTACCTCCTTCCTTTTTACAGTTGAATAATATTCTATTTATGGATGTACCACATTTTGTTTATCCATTTGTCTGTTGATGGATATTTGGGTTGTTCCATTTTTTGGCTATTACTGCCATGAACACTTGTATAAATTTTTTGGGTGGACATAGGTTTTAATTTATCTTGGGCATATACTAAGGAGCAGAATTGCTGGATCATATGATAATGCTATATTCATTTATTTGTTTATTTTTTATTTTTGAAATGTAGTTTCACTCTTTTCACCCAGGCTGGAGTGCAATGGTGCGATCTTGGCTCGCTGTAACCTCCACCTCCCGGGTTCAAGTGATTCTCCTGCCTCAGCCTCCTGAGTAGCTGGGATTACAGACATGCACCACCATGCCCAGCTAATGTTTGTAGTTTTAGTAGAGATGGGGTTTTGCCATGTTGGCCAGGCTGTTCTCAAACTCCTGACCTCAGGTGATCCACCTGCCTTGGCCTCCCAAAGTGCTGGGATTACAGGTGGGAGCCACCATGCCCAGCCTGGTAATGAATGCTATGTTTAATCATTTGTGGAGCTGCCAGACTGTTCTCAAAGTAGCTGTACCATTTTAAATTTTCATCAGGAAGATCTGGCTTGTCATTTTTGCATCTTTGCTGCAAAATTAGAAAAGGTGAAGATATACCTGCTCCTCATAGTGCCCTCAATCCTCCCCTTTTTCCAATTGTATTTTTCTTATGGGAAGAAAGAAGATGACACAGTAGCAAATGAAGGCGTTAGAGCAGTGGATAGGAAGGGCAAGATTTGGATTCTCCATTTGTCACTCCATAGTCCTGTTTGATTTTGGATGCTTAACATTTCTGAGCCTTGGTTTCCTTATCTGTGGAAGAGTGGCTGGGACCTGTCGTAAGATTGACATGACTAAGTCAGGCACCTCATGGGAAAGGCATAGCTCAGGCCTGGCCCACAGATGATCTATAGTGAGGGCAGAGTATTCTAGCCATGGAAGCAGACACCAGGAAAAGGGCTTTTCACATAGGGGAAAAGCATATCTCAATAGCTCAGATTTTATTAGGCAGGAGCCTGCCCTTGTATAAACCCTGGCCTTAGTTTCATCGTGTGTTTTATCAGAGGAACTTGAATCCTCATGTCACTTTTGGGTTGCTTCTCCTTACAGGTGGCTTTGTCCTTCCCATTCCTCACTTCAAGACAGGTGTCATTTGACCATTTAAGGCAGAGATGTACTCCCCGTGGCCTCTGCTGGTGACTTGCCTTGCTTGGGTGGGTGTGATGCCCTCCTCCTCCTTAATTGATAGAGTTTGCATGTGGACTCTGGCTCTGCTGTCACCAAAAAAAGGTGAGGTCAAGGCACTGGTGTCCTTGGGCTTATCCCAGATAGATCTCTGTATTAGTTTTGTGGGACAGCTGTAACAAATTACCACACACTGATTGGTTTAAGAACTAGAAGTAGGCCAGGCGCAGTGGCTTATGCCTGTAATCCCAGCACTTTGGGAGGTCAAGGTGGGAGGATCACGAGGTCAGGAGATCGAGACCATCCTGGCTAACACGCTGAAACCCCGTCTCTGCTAAAAATACAAAAAATTAGGCGGGCGAGGTGGCGGGCGCCTGTAGTCCCAGCTGCTTGGGAGGCTGAGGCAGGAGAATGGCGTGAACCCAGGAGGCGGAGCTTGCAGTGAGCCGAGCTCGCGCCACCGCACTCCAGCCTGGGCCTGGGCGACAGAGGAAGAGTCCGTCTCAAAAAGAAAAAAAAAAAGAAGAAGAAGAAATAGAAATATAGTCTATTATAGTTCAGAAGTCCAGAAGTCTGAAATCAAGGTGTCAGCAGGACTGGTTCCCTCTGGGGGCTCTGTGGGAAAAACTGTCCCATACCTCTCTCCTGGCTTCCACTGGTGGCCAGCAATTCTTGGTTTGCAGACCCATCGCGCGAGGCTCTGCCTTCATCTGCACATGGCCACCTTCTTTCTGTGTCTGTTTGTCCTCTTCTTGGAAGGACACCCGTTATTGGATTTAGGGCTTACCGTACGTCCAGGATGACTTTGTCTCAAGATTCTTAACTGATTACATCTGTAAAGACCCTGTTTCCAAATAAGGTCACTTTCTGAAATTCTGGATGGACATGAATTTTGGAGGGACTCTATTTGATCCACCCCAGTCTCTTTTCCACATGTGATCCTTGAAACACTTGGAGAAGATGCCCCAATACCTGACCTGTGTTCTGATTTTGCAAGCTAAGTCAGTTTGCCACTGGATTCAGATGTGATGGTGATAGTAGTTATGGTAGTGATGAAGGTGGCAGGAGGGTGGCCCTGAGGATGATGGTGGTGGAGTTGGTGGTGGCAAGAATGGTAGTATTGGCAGTTGTGAGGGTGAGGGAGGATGGGAAAAATATGGGGAGAAGTAGGGATTTTAGAGGGCAGGTCCCTTAAATGAAACACCTTGGGGAATGGAGCCTTGGAGTTTAGGAGTTCTGTGATCTCAGGCAGCCCTGCTTGAGGGTCTGCCATGCAAAGATTGGACTTACTTCTCAAATGCAGACTGATAGGAGAAGACTGCCATATTGGCAGATACATAGGATTTCATCCTGGGTTCTGAATGTTGTGAGCACTTTCGTTCTTCAATGTCCCTGGACAGGATGGGGTAACAGACAGAGCGCTTGTCTGAGCCTGGGAAAGCTGTCCTCCTAACTAGCTGCCTTGCCTTAACTAGCACACGAGTCATCTCACTGAGACGACTTTTCCATCTGCACAGTGGGGAGGATGAACTAGAAGGTTTACAGCATCCTACCCACTGCTAGCATTTTAACACCTTTCCTGGGCTTTCTCCACCTTGGGGTTCCCACAGATGAGGCATCATCTGCAGACAAGCTTGTGTTCTTGGGGAGTGAAGATGGCTTACATTGTTTCATCATGGGAAATTTGAACTCTTTTAAGGAACATGATAATAGCCAGAGCTAATTTAATTTCTGTGGGCCTCTCTCATACTCATTTAAGGCTCTCCAGAGCCATTTCCTGCCTTTTCATGTATTTGTTCGGATTAAGAAATATTTGTGTTTTTTTGGTGTTTGTTTTGTTTTTGTTTTCCTTGTGTGATAACGAATATCTTTAGGCCAGTGCTGTTGGAATTAAGTTTTCCCTTTAATCTCATTTTTAAAAGTAGTTTCTCTTTTCTAACCTCCCCTTACCCCACTCTGCCTTCAACACACACACAAAACACACAGCACACATACCACACACACACACACACACACGCACACACACCCCATTTGCTTTATCCTATTTTATAAAAATACAAACAGTGGCCCCGTTCCTAGTGACCATTTCTGATAGAAACACATTTTTTAAAAGGGAATTTTTTAAACATAAAAAGCCAGCTCTCTGTTTAGAGGCAGGGAGGTGGAGTGCTCTTTGCAGCTCTGGTTAGTACTGGCTTTGGCCAGTTCTTACGTGTAAACAGCAATTTTCCGAACTGGAATGGGTGCTGGGGTTTTCTTTATGGAGCCAAGGGGTATGTGGAGAGCAGCGGTGTTTAGTTAAATTACAGGTCTAGATGCAGAACTTTCCAGCAATGATTTGTGAGAGCCTGAACAGTCCCCACTGCCCTTTGTGCACACGGGCAAGAGCGCGCACACGCACACGTGCACACCTCCTGCTTCCCAGAGTGACACCTTAAACCATAAAAGGAGGGGTGCCTGCTGGGAGAGGGGCTGTCCCCACATGGTGCAAGGCTGTCGGGTAGGTATCTGGTGTCTCTAATGGTAGGAAGCACTCACATACCCAAATGTTATCTGCAACCTCTCCACTAGAAACTCTAAGCAAAGGAAATTTAAGATCAGTTTCCTAATGGATTTTGGACTGAGCTCCCTGAAACAGATGGGTGGCTCTCCATCTCAGTTCACTGTGGAGCTGAGTGGGGCCATCTGAGCATTTTGGGATGCAGTGGCTGCTTCCTTGTACCCTGTATGGGTACTCTACTGGTGTTAAGGCTGCAGGCTAGGAAGCAGCTACCTGAAGGGCCGATCATAGGAGGAAAACAGGTGGCTCTGTCTTCAGTGAGTAAAGAGGATTTTTTTTTTTTTTTTAAATAACCCAAAAGGAATATAGAGCCCAGGGTCCTAGGAACCTTGTCCAGCTCACTGTATCCAGGGTTAAAGCTACAGGGATACTGATTGGTTCCTTAGGCAAATAGAGGCCAAGACTCAAGGAGTGGGACTGGAGTTGATCCAAACACACACCCATGCATGTGCATGTACATGTGCGTGCACCCTCACGTGTCCATAGAAACCTTGCATAGTATTGATGGGAATTGGAGGACCTCCATTTAGCCCCACTGAGAGTCAGGACACAACATCCCAGCCCCAGCCCCTTCCTGCCCTCCTCAGTAGCCATGGAGATGGCAAGGAGACCGAGAGAAGAATGTGTGAGTCTAGGGTCCTCTGCCTCCCATGTCCCTCACCAGAATGTAAATTGTGGAGCAGGCCACAGTCCATTTGGCAGTCATGCTGGCAGGATTCTCAAAGTAAATCACTTCCATTTCCCCTAGCACGCCCCTGGCGGGAGAGGTCACTGCGCACAGCCCTGTCGCCCCTGCAGCTGTGCTCCCTTCTCCTAAAGCCGAGACACTGGTGAGCAGCTAACCAAGGGTTGCCCATGTTTCCACTGGCCTTTTCACTTTTGGAAGGTTTTGATTAAAACACTTTCTTTCAGTGTTTGCTGAGGAGGAGGATGTTTTAGTAACTTCGATGTTTTGGTGCATTGTCTGGGACCTGGAATTTCTCATCCTTCTTTTTTAAAAAAAAGTATTTTAAAGGCTTTTTGGGGACTGTGTAGATTTATAGCTGGATGGCTGCCTCCATGTTTAGGGCTCTGCCTAGGCAGGTTTATGGCTATAAGGCAACGGTGGAGGGTGTATGAAGAGATATTTTCGTTTCACCAGTTACTGGGGAATGAACAATCTGTTGACTTCTGTTATTTGGAATGAAGACATGTTGTTTGTTGAATTCTCTGGGTCCACATGAACGTTTGGAATATAGACAGGACTGCTGTATACCCGCCTGACTCTCAACAGTGTGTAAATGAGACCGTGGGGTTCAGGTTATAGTATGGCTCTCTAGAGTTTCTTCAAGTTGAGAACTCTACTAGGACATGTTGGTAGATCACATTAGTGTTTCTTTACAGATATTTAATTACTTGGCTGGGGTAAGGGAAAAAAAGGAATGAAAAATCTACAATTAAACTATTGGGAATCTTTGCCCATCTAAAAGCATGTAGAGATGCAGGAAAGTGTTTTTGAAATTATAGTGGAAGACAATAGGGCAGTAAGAGATGCCCTTTCAAAGGCACATTTTTGTGTAATGTGTCTTTTCGCTGCGTGTTCAGTTCTGAGCTTGACAGATGAATCTAGTAACTGACTTTGGATTCCGTTACAGTGGCCATTTATTTAGCGACTACACAGTGCCCTGCTAGACACTTGGGCGTATGTTACTTAATTTACTCCTAACGGGAACCTTGTATGGTGGGCTAATCATTATATCTTCATTTTATAGTGGATTACATTCCACATTCTATTAGAATGTAAGCTCCAGCACCTTGCACTTAATGTATCTGTTGAATGAATACATTAGGAAAGTTAGCTTAGTAAAATTTGGTGATTCATGAGTGTAGGGAGAGATTTAAATCTGGAAAGGGCTTGATGGAATTTTGCCATTCAAGTGACCTTGATTTACCAGGGAGACTTAAGGAATGGGTGAGAAAGGAGATGGACAATAATGAGTGAGCATAAGAGGCCTACCAGGTCATGAGAGGTACTTGGAGCTCAGTGCTGTGCACAGTTGTAGGATCTTCATAGAGTTTTTCACATGCACTATCTCATCTAATCCCCCATTCATCTGAAAAGAGGTGAAAAAACAGTCAATCCCAGCTTTAAACACATGAGCAAGCCACTGCTTCGTTCTAATAGGTAGGAGGAAGTAGGGAGTACGTGGTATACTGAGTTATTAGAACAACGTCCTCTATGGAAGGTCTATGACAAGGATATTTAAGTTTGGAGTCAACCAGCAGGCTGTGGTGGCCTGTGTCTTCTGTGGGAGCTACTAAGCTAAAGCAAGAGCTCCCTGAAGTCTGCCAGCCTCTCTGCATCATGGCTATGATGCTCATGGATTCATTGGAATTGGGTATTAGGTGGGACCTTGGAGCCCTGGCCCAGCATCTCATGCTGCAGAAAACTCATACATAGGAGGAAGCGAGTCCTGCCCAGGGTCACACCCAGAGTTAGACCCAGGAGCTGAATTTCCAGTACCCTACAGCACAGTCTGCCAGTAACCACTGTGCCCCCTGGTGTCACTCACCTCAGGCTCCTGTTGAGGTGGGTTGGTTCACTCATTCACTCAGCAGATGTGCCGGGAGCCTCCGTGATGACTGATCCAGGCAGCCATGGCTCCTGTGCTTCAGCATCCTACATCACATTGAGTTGCAGTAGACACAGATGACATTGTGTGTTGATTATATGCCAACAAACTGGTCAGACCCTCACCCATTAAATTCTACAATTTTGTATTGTGACCATAAAACTAAAATGGCACATAGTCTAAACTCAGTTTAGAACTGAGTTTTATTTTCTTGATTTTGAACGAAATCAAGAAATTTGTTTTCTTGATTTTGGCTCCTACGTGTAAGATTTTGTCTTCCCACTCTGAACAGTTAATGTCATTCTCCTTTTATTTTTTTTTATTGTGACAGTAAAACTAAAATGGCACATAGCCTAAACTCAATCTTTAGAAAGAAATTTATTTTCTTGATTTTTGGTTCCTATATGTAAGATTTTGGTTCCCACTCTGAGCAGTTAATGTCATTGAGCTTCCTACTCCTTTGGCTTTGAAGCTGGTGGGATTCGGAAATGTGGCCACATTTTTTTCACGCGTGCATCCACAAAACACTCAGTGTTGGCTTCTATGTGCCTGATGCTGTGCCTGGCCTGGTGGAGGATTTGTAGAGGAGTCAAGAGCTTATTGTCTGGAGGAGGAAGTAACTTCACACAAGGTGGAGAGCAGTGAGTGCTAAGACAGGGATATAGAGGCACTGTTAGGGGATTTCAGAAAAGGGTGGACTAGCTCCTGGCTGGAATGATAAATAACTATTTTGAGTTTTGGAGAAATGTGCTGGATCCTGGAGGAAGGTGACAATTTGCCGTAGTTAGGTTTAGGAGTGGAGAGGCACCCCTAAGGAGAAGGACCTGCAGGAACAAAGGTGTAGGGATCTGGGGATTAGCTGGGCTTGACTGGGTGCAGGGTGAATCAAGGTGAATCACAGGAAATCAAGAGGAGGAATCCTGGACAGAGCTTGCAGGATGGTCCTCAGGTTGCGAGGTCAGCGTCTGTGTTGCTTGCAGACGTATACCAGCACCTAACTCAAACAGCTCAGCGTAGACAGTCTGCGCATAGTTTTGAACCATGTGCATTTCTTGTTGACAGGTGTTGTGGATAGTTTCTGGGCAGCAGTTTTTATGCACTTAGGTCTGTTTTATTCACATCTCTTAGCTTTAAAATAGCTTCACATGTGATTTTTCTGTTTTTGCTAGTCCATCAGAATGAAGTTGTGTGTTGTGGCCAATGAGGTTCTGAAGTCTCTGTGTCTGTATGAAACTGAGACTTTTAGTTTGCCATCTGAATGCCTGAGATATGCAGAGTGACTGTCTCTAGCATCCTTAGACATCTAAACGCCCGTGTCGTGCAGCTTGAATATATCTAAAATTGCCTTCCTAGAGAAATGTGAAAAGCGGTTTCTTTCAGCAGCCTCTTGAGCACTGCTTTAGATAACCTGGTTCACCCATGCCTTTCTCTTGTCATTTCTTGCAGATGGTCACAAGAACAAAGAAAATATTTGTAGGCGGGTTATCTGCGAACACAGTAGTGGAAGATGTAAAGCAATATTTCGAGCAGTTTGGCAAGGTAAGCGCTGGATGGGGTTGGATGGCACATGCCAGAAGTAGTCTCGTCAGTCCTAAGAAGAGGCTGCCGTGGCCCGCCCCTGCTACAGCTGTGTCCTCAAGAACCTTGTCCTTGAACCTGGCCATCATGATTTAAGTGAAATTCAGCAGAAGCTGAGATGGAAGAGTCTGGCTTGCATTTGGTGTGATGTCCCACGTGCTGGCAGGAGCAGACAGAGTGGCCTTTTAGAGCAGTTTTGCTGGCGTTTGCTGCCACGTGGGGCCTGGGCCGGGAGCTGGTGGTGACGGTGCCTGGGGAGGGATGTGGGGCTGTGACTTGCAGGCCAGGAGCTCCCACAGAAGCTGCTAGAGGCCTGCAGGTTGGTGCTGGGCTTCTCCCTTCTGTGCCTGTTTGGAAAATGCATTGAGAGCTGAGACTCCCTGGGGCCCTTTGCAGCTGAACCCTCCCCTGTCAAATGCCCAAGGAGACTCAGAACAGATGCGAGGCCGGTACCTGTCAGCATTCTCTAACTTGAATGTCTGTGGAGACAGCAGTAAAATTATCCCCTGGGTTCTGCTTCTGGAACAGACTGGGACCAACCCAAGAGCCCCCCAGGAGCCAGGAAACGGAGTGTGAGAAGGTGTGTGTATGATAGAGAGAGTCAGACAGACAGATAGGACAGGTCACCATGGCTGATGTGTTTAATTTGGCCTCTTTCTAGTGGGTGAAGGGAGATGGTGCCTTGAGAGTGGGTTCTTGCTGAGGATGACACATTCCTTAGATGGCCCTGTTGCCTTAGTGGGGCTGACCCTTGTTGGCTTTTGTGTATACCACCCTCCTCTGGCTCCTGTGGAAATGGCAGGTTCAAGGAGGCTGCGTCCTGCGTCTTTGAGTAATTGTGGACATTGCGTGGGAGCCCAGGTCTGGAATAGTCCCCTCCTGCACAGGTCTGGGTCTTCCCTGCCGAAGGGCTGACGTGGGAGAGAGCTGCTGAGGCGTCCTGAGAAGACACAGTGCCCATGCCAAGCTCCGTCACTTGTTCCTCCCACGATGGCTGTCGTGTTTGCCATGGGTACAAAGGCACAGCTGCCCACTGGCCAGGCTGAAGGTTCTGTGCTGTTGGTTTGCCCAGGGTGATGGGCAGCTATGACCCTGTCCCCAGGTGTGACCTTTGTGAACTACTGTCTGGGATGAGGGCCATGACCTTTATTCAGCCTCAAAATGGAGATGTTCTTGTCTCTGGTATTAATTTCTGCCTGGATAGGAGACCATGCAACAAAGAGAAAGCCAGCCTCCTCCAGCCCAGCCTTGCATTCTGAGTGGCTCTGAGCTGCCCTTCCAGGTTGGTTTTGAAAAGGCCTCCCCCATGGCCCTTTCTGGTATTGTCCGCTGGGGATGGATTCATTCTGGCTGGGTCTAAAGAATAGCCAAGTGTGCTGATGACTGTGTACGTTACAGCACTTCTCTCTCCCAGACTGATTTAAAGCAGTTAGGGGGATTTGTCCAGCCCCCAGCCCCACCCTGCCTAGGGAGAGGGATTGGAAGTAATTAAACGAGACAGGTCCGGCTTGCATAATGGAAAGCTCTGGAGGATGAGCCCTGTTTGGTATCTTTCTGCTTTTAAAACAAGTCCAGGGGTAGTGTTTGCAAACTTGAAGTGGGATTTCTTTTTCGAGCCATAACCTGCCTTGGAATCTCGTGGGCCTATTTGTGTCAGGAAAGTCGGTGCTGCCCAGATGGGCTTTTAGAGTATTCCAAACAGGCTTCTACTTGCCAACACGTAGCACATCTCTGCACGTCCCCAAGCCTTGGTTTCTTTCTCTCTCTCTCTTTCTTCCTTTCTCTATTTCTGCTTCTCTCTCTGTTGTTTTTCATTAACACTTGTCATTGTGACCCAGTATGCCTGCAGTAAGATACACTGCAAGCTTTGGCCATGCCCACAGTGGCCACCGTTGCTGCCCTTAGAACAGTTGTCCTTTTGTCTGAGAAGCAGTCACAAACCATCTTCCCTGGCATGGCACTCGCCGGGTCTGAAGCTGCCCAGTTAATTTTGCAGTAATGTTTGTGGACTCTGGCGGGATGTGCAGACTTATCAAGTGTTTTATTAAAAGACTAAGGAGGCTTTTGAATGTGTCAAAGTCATAATGCTCTTCAATGCTCATATTTTAGTAGCTTTTTTTTCATACATAGGCTCTGTGCATTATTTGTGTCTGTCTTCAGAATAGCTTATTTCTCATTTGGCTGGTGGCTGGTGTTACTGTATGTGTCCCCTTGGGCAGGACTCACCACCTCTCAGGATTCTGGCGTAACTTATTTGAATCCAGAATGATCAAAGTCAGGGAGACTCTGCTGCTGGGCCTTGGGAGCAGTACAGTGAGTAAATCCAGTGGTTGTGAAAGGAGGTAACAAGTAAATTGACAGACTGCCTCTCCCCTTCGGTACTTTATATTCTCGTTGCAGGAAACAGAATGAATGTGCACACACACACACACACACTTGCATGAAGTATATTCACACACATGTGCACACCCCTGTGGACACACATTTCTAACTGTGTGAAATTGTTTTGGACTATCTTTAACCGACTGCAATTTAATGAGATGTAATTTTATTATTTATAGTGAGTGCAAAGTGTGGGATACTAGGCCAGGCCATTTATTCACATTATCTCATTTAATTTTTCTCTGGGGGGCTGGTAGTGTTATTCCCCAGGTTGCAGACTGTTAAGTGGGGTCTTGGTGGGATTGTCTCTTGGACTCAGGGTCACAGCCCTCCAGGAGGTAGAGCTGGGTGTGGACTCCCCCTCCAGGCTTGTCTGATATCAGCATCTGAACTCTCCACCCTGTTCCCACTGCTGATCAGTCCCCAAGATGGACTGAGGGTAAGCAGGAGGCAAAGGACAGGAAGATATTGTGCCCTTCCGTGTGCCCCGGAGTGCTTGGGACCTGGACATTCATCACCTCTTTTTACCTGTGCAACAGATATTGGTATCATCCAGTCCATTTGGTGAAGGTAGATAGTCAGGGCCAGGGAGGCTGAGTGTCCGCAGAGGTCACCCAGGTAAGACAGTGTAAGAGCCAGAATTTACACCCTACTTCCTTTTCCTCCAAGTCTAGAACTTTCCTTTCACAGCCTCCATGCAAGGTGTACCACTCTCTTTTTAGGTCTCCTTGCCGTCATTCCTCTCCTCCCCATCCCACCGTGCCCGAGGTGGCAGCTGCTTCAACTGTTTATTTCAGGTGGCAATCAAGATGGGTAAGACTGTTATCAAGGGGCTGAGCTAAGGGAGTTTAAATATGTCATTACTGTAAGTGGAGTGGGTACAGAATGACACACCGGGAGCTTTAAATAACTTAAATTGGAGGCTTGTAAACTCTTTTGTGTTTTTCTTCCACCTTCCTCCCAGAAAATTCACCCCCTCTTCCCCCAGGTTAGAGACATCGTTACTTGTTTATATTTAAGATGAGGTCACGAAGCATGGCCACTGGCGTAAGGACTCTGCCAACTGAGGCATGGCCACTGGCGTAAGGACTCTGCCAACTGAAGTTAACAGCTAACACGTTGGCAGAATCCACACGTCACCATGAGCTACCCAGGGGTGAGGATGGCCACTCCCACCCCCAGGTAGATGTTCCGGTGCTGTCTGACCTTGGAGAAGGGTAAGGCAGCAGATACTCCAGGGCTTCATGCTGGGCCTGACAGTGGACTGACTTCCCCGGGACAGCTTGACAGGTTGTTCCTTTGCTGGCCTCAGTTTCTCTTCTCAGGAAAGGGGTTGGAAAACATAAAAAGGGCCAGATAGTAAATATTTGCAGCTTTGCAATCCGTGTAGTCCTTGTTGCAGCTACTCACTTCTGCTCTTGTAGGATGAAAGCAGCCATCGCCAGCAGGTAAACAGATGCATGTAGCTGTGTGCCAATAAAACTTTATTTACAAAAACAGGTGATGAACCAGATTTGGTCTGTGGACCATAGTTTGCCGACCCCTGGACTGAATGATTCCTAAGGTTAGTTTTAAGCTTGAAAAGTCAGTAATGTAGTAAAGTATTCAAACATTAATAGGATGGATAGATTATAATCTAAGGTATCTATAGGCTATAACCAAAATAATACATTGTCAGTAGTAATAAGCATGGTATATAATCAGCAGTCTAAACCATGTTAGAGTTTATTTTGGGACTTCATGACGCAGGGACTGTGAAGGGATTCTTTATTTGGAAAAAGCCACTATTTATAAACTGGAACTTCATCCTATGAGTAAGAGCCAGAAAAACTGTTATAGTATTTCCATCTCCGTATTTCACCGGCTCGATGTAAT
Organism: Rhinopithecus roxellana; assembly: GCF_007565055.1. Classification (NCBI taxonomy): domain Eukaryota; kingdom Metazoa; phylum Chordata; class Mammalia; order Primates; family Cercopithecidae; genus Rhinopithecus; species Rhinopithecus roxellana. The sequence goes on along the minus strand of NC_044567.1, from coordinate 27,012,446 downwards.
TAATGAAACTCGGAATTTTTGAGGTCCAGGTTTTACTATGAAGATCCTTTTACTGTGTGCTGTTTCTGAATTGGAGTTACTGGTGCTAAGCTTTCTAATGCATTTTACAATGTGCTTCTCAAGGATGTCAAGTGAGATGGTTGGCAAATCTATTATGTAGGTGATGAGGCTGATGTTGAGAAAGGTGAGGAAGTTCTCCAAGATCACACAGCCCATGCTGAGGAAAGCCTGGATAGTCACTTGTTTGTGTACAACCTACCCCTCACCCCTTTTTCCTGTTTATAAGCCCCACCTCCCACTTTACCACCAAGCAGCCTCTTTCTCAGAAGGAGCAGATTTTGTTCATTTGTCAAAAACGGTGATGTACAGTAATTTGTTTTACTGCCCTGGGTTTCTTAGTGGACGTTATCTGTGTTCCTGATTTCATACACACAGGAATGATGTATATAGGCCATTCCAAAAAATGGCAGGTAAATGATGTTCCAGATATGCCGGTGCAGACCCTGACGACGAGGCGGCCTGTTCTGCACTGTTCTCCCGGCAGAGCTACCCGGAAGAGCCCAGCCTGGTAATTAAAACGCACTGGATCAAAGACACTCCACATACACGGGCTTCCTCCTTCTCCCCTTCAGGCCCCTCCTTCAAGTACCGGTTGCTTAAATTCTCACTTATAGGATTTCGGAGATCAAAAAGAGGCCTTTAAACTTAATGAATTCTCGGCTTCGTCCCGGATGGAGCGGTTCCGCACCTTTCAGCTGTTCCCGGCAATGATAGAGCAGCTCAGTGCCGAGCTCGCTAGGTAATTCTCACTTTCTAGAACTCCTGTGAAAGCAAAGCAGCCCGCATTTGGAGGCTTCCAATTATACTTCACATGGTGAACTGTGTAATTAGTTTGGAAGACTTATGCTTAGTCATTGGTTTATCCTAATCGGCTTTGGCTTTCCCCAACAACAAAGTGAGCTTATTTTGCTAAGCTGAAACGACTCTGCACCCTTTGTTCCTGCCTTTTATTGTGCCATTCCTTTCATTCTGTGTTACTGCCAAAGTTCTGTTTCATTAGGCCTACAAGTCATTTCCAATTCAGTGGGCTGCTACAATCCGGCCTTTATCACGGGCTGCTCTGGTTCCCATGTCCCTTCTGGGCCAGTGCCCGAGTTTGTGGTTTGACATGAGGGCTTTAACCCCTTCCTGTGCCAGCCCCTCACTGTGGTGGCCGGGAGGAAAAGGCCTTCCAGGAAGCGGCGTGGAAAGTTAACGGCTCTTGAGGTCTCGTCAAAGTGGGAGATCCCTGTGGAAACCAGGTTAAAGGATCCTTGGAGCCCTTTGCGTCGGACTGGGGCTGTGTGGGGGCCCATAAAAGTTAACTTGAGCTCCGGGGAGTGGTGCGTGAAAGCTTTTTGGGGGAAGAAAAAAGAAAACAGGAGTGAATTGGTTTTTTAATGTAATGAGACCTTCCCGTTTATCCAGCCAGTGTGGGCGATTGTTGGAGAGTGCGGACCGAGAAGTGCTGAGTGCCTGTGACTTCCCAGCTCTAGGGTTTTCTGTGCAGGTGCGAAGCTGCATTCATGGCCCCCACTCAGATGCCCCTTTTGATACTGTGTGTGTGAGGAGAGTCATACCTGGTATGTGTGAGGAGAGTCATACCTGGTATGTGTGAGGAGAGTCATACCTGGTATGTGTGAGGAGAGTCATACCTGGTATGTGTGAGGAGAGTCATACCTGGAATAAAAATCTCATAAAGCCCTTTGAAATTTAAAAGGCATGAGATCTGTGAGAAGATAAATAAGCCTGAGAGTGGACTGTGATCCTCAGGTGGTGTTTTCTTGCTTTAAATGTGTGTCATAGATAAACAGAGCTCTGTGCCGTGTGGTTCTCTCAGAGGAGGCCTGGAAAACAAAAGTCTTACGTGTCCTTTGTGGACATCTGAGCTCCCATGAGGCTTCGTCCTCTGAAGTGGTTTGTGCAGGTGGGTTGCCCGGGGAGTGGTCAGCCTCCTGGGCCTCACCCCGTCCTCTGCTCCACCTTTCTCTGGAGAGCCTGGGTGTTGCTCTTCAGACCTTCTTCAGCGACAATTGTAGGCTGGACCAGGAAGGACCATGTGCTCTCTCTTCCCTGGCTGAAGGCTACTTTTGTGTTTAAATTTTCTTCCTCTAATGGCCCAGAACAAAGCCAACACTGTCCCCATGTTTTATTAATTTTCTGCCTGGTTTGTGTCAGCTTCTCCCTCTAGAAGTGTGTCATTAGGGGAGGGGACTTTATTTGCCCCTTGACCCCTGGCCAGGCTGCTCAGTGGGAAACAGCACAGTGAGTAGACAGGAGAATCCTGCTTCATCTGCCTCCTCCACCTTCTAGGCCAGGTGGCAGAGGCAAACAAGCCTTACCCATGAGTAATATGATCCCGGGGGTTTGCAGGTAGACCCTCCTGCTGAACAGCTTTGTGTTTTCCTGGTAAACTTTTCCTCCGTAGACTGATTTCAGCTGAAGCCAGTGGAGGTTATCGAGTTCTAAAGATTGAGCACCCTAACGTCACTTCCCTTAAATTTTCGTATTTTTGCTTCAAAAAGGAGATCCTGAAATAGATAGTGGGTTTCTAGGAAAACTTCCCATTTCCCTCTTAGTATATAAAATATAGCCAGCTGTTGTTAGGCAAAGGTATCAGACATTATTATTGCTCTGTTAACAGTGTTTTAAAATATACAAATAGAAGAATAGGATGCCTTCTGGGTAGCAAGCTGGGAAAACTTTGAGATTATGCTTATCAAATGCCACGTGCATTTGCATAGTAGGTAGAGGAACAAGGCTCAATAGAAGAACAGGGCTCAAACTTCAGCTTTGCTGTTTGACCGCATTTCCGGGTATGATTTAGCTGTATTTACTTTTTCTGCTGGGGCAAGGAGAGGAGACCCAGCGGTCGGGGAGCCCTTGGGCACAAAGGAGTTAATGAGCCCTGTGTGGGTAGGGGTGGGGGTGGGTATGAAGTCCTTCCACCAGCTCACCTTCCCAGAGTCCTCCTGGGCCCTCTGAAGACGTCACTTACAATGGAGTTGTTAGCATGAGAAAATAAAGCCTTTTTCTCCTTAGATGTAGTTCAGTGGGAACTGAAAGTGTACCAGAAATCATGGTTCAAGCTTGTGCCAGTGGGTGCAAGGGGTGGTTCTTATGGAAGAGAAAGCACAGTTCATTTAGACTTGGCATTGAAATCGAACTCTGTTGTTCGGTGGAGTGAACATTGATATGGAGATTCCCTCCTGCCCCCCACCATCAGTAGGATACCCCCTTATACAGGTCCTGTATGCTTTTCTTTTTCTTCCATTTTCCTTCTTTATTTTCTTCTTTTGTCCTCTTAGAAATAGTCTCTCTGTAGACCGGCCAGATTTGTCGAGTTACCACCCTCTAAATTTTTACAGCCCCGTATATTCAGACTTGGTATTTGTGAATTAGCTAAAAGTGGGCTGCCAATCTGTACTTTATTTACATTCGAAGCCGTATTAGTGAGAGCCCCAGAAAAAAATGTTAATATGCAGGAAGAGGCGGAAGGGTTGAGTTTCTGACTGTTGCTAACCTCACCACTGCCTTTAAAACCAATCATGAGGCACACGGATGATATTTAATAGCTTTTAGCTGATTATTTTTCTTCTCCTCCTCTTTCTTTTCTATCCAAGTTGACCTGGGTGTACTTGAGCGGAAATGAAGTCATCCAAATGCCGAATTAGAATAATCACAGGCCTCTAAGAATGAAATGGAAGCAGAGATTAAATGGCGGAGGAAAAGCTGGCATTAATAAGGACCAGGAAAACTTTGCATAAAATAAATAGGAGATGGAATAGATTGAATTTGTTTATGCTGCTTCCATTTCTTCCTCCACTTTGTGTTGTTTTCCTAAGTTGAGTTACTGGCAAAGTGGGATTTGATTTGCTGCAAGGCCACATACCTTCTGCAGCCTAGGTGATGGGCCTTTCTTCTTTGTGGGACGTTTGTGTGACCATTGATGTTTCCAGGAAGGAAGAATCTGATGGAGGGGCTGTTACTATGAAGGGTTGATGATTACTTGGTGCAAGTAGTGAGTGGGAGACAGATGAAAGAGAGTCGGGGACGGGCGCGGTGGCTCACGCCTGTAATCCCAGCACTTTGGGAGGCCGAGGCGGGCAAATCACGAGGTCGGGAGTTTGAGACCAGCCCGACCAACATGATGAAACCCCGTCTCTACTAAAAATGCAAAAAATTAGCTGAGCATGGTAGTGGGCGCCTGTCATCCCAACTACTCGGGAGGCTGAGGCAGAAGAGCTGAGGCAGAAGAATCTCTCGAACCCAGGAGGCAGACGTTGCAGTGAGCCGAGATCGTGCCACTGCACTCCAGCCCGGGTGACAGTGTGAGACTCTGTCTCAAAAAAAAAAAAAGGAAAAAAAAAAAAAAGGAAAAAGAACGGGGAGCATGGGAGCCACAGCACAAGCCAACTCGGTATTATGATGATTCCTCCTTGTAGAGAGAAGACCGGGGCAGGATGCAGGTAGGGTGACTGGTTGTCTGGGTTTGCCTGTGACTAAGGGGGTTTCTGGGAACTTGGGCCTTGCAAACTAGAATGAAGTGGTGGTCACCTTCAAGCGGAGTTTGGAGAAGTCAAGACACTTGGCCTGACACTCTAAAAGGATCAACACCTTCCTTGCCCACCTCCAAGGAGATTTAAATACTCCTTCCTGTGTGCTCCAGAACACTAACTTCATACCTGTTTACATTCGGCCTTCTTGATTTAATCCAGCTACTGGGACAACAGCCAGCATCAGGCCTTGTGTGAGCACAGGCCGGCCAGTGTTAGATGAGCAAGTGGCCGCTGAAGGCAGGTCGGACAGACCCACCGTCTGTCTGTCAGTGCACCCCTCTGGGCTTCTATTTGGGGATTATTTCTGTGTCTCTTGAAAAAAAATTCTGCCCCAATGTAGTGAAAAGTGAGCTTCTTGTAGTAAAAGAGCAAAATAAGGATTTAATTAAATAGAAAAAAAAAAAAAAAAAAAGAAAGAAAACCCAACAGAGTAGTTTGTTTACAGGAAGTCGTTTTTAGGTGGTCTGTTATAGAAGATGTAATTTGTGAAAGTAGATTAGTTGTAAATTAGAGATTTTGGGTTGTTGAGGTCGCTAACCATCTTTTATAATTGGCGGCAGAGGTACATATTTTCAGATTTGCTTATAGAGTGTTAGTATTGAAAAAACAATTTAAGGTGTTTTTCACTTAAGCAAAAGTAAGTGAGAGTATACAATGATCAGAGACGGGCTTCCTGATCTTATTCTCAGCTTTGTTATGGAATGACAAGGGTGTGGAAAGCAACAGGGAGATGAAATACTGGAGCAGTTTGCAGGGGAGCTTGCAGATTCTCTGAAGGGAAACAGTGGTTTTTTTTGTTTTGTTTTGTTTTTTAATTTTACTTATTTATTTAGAGACAGGGTCTACTATGGTTGCCCAGCCTGGAGTGCAGCGGCGCAATTTTGGCTCACTGTAGCCTCAGCCTCTGGGGCTCAGGTGATTCCCCAACTTCAGCCTCCCAAGTAGCTAGGACTACCGGCACGCACCACCATGCCTGGCTAATTTTTTTGTATTTTTAGTAGAGACAGGGTTTCACCATGTTGCCGAGGCTGGTCTCGAACTTCTGGACTCAAGTGATCCTCCTGCCTCAGCCTCCCAAAGTGTTGGGATTACAAGCGTGAGCCATCACACTCGGCTGATTTTTATTCTTTAATAAGAGCACCCCATTTCTTTTATCAACAGACTTGTTTTCTTAACAAAAAGGGAGGACGTATTGATGTCAGTGCTTTCCATTCCAGTTAAGTTGGCATTTGTGTTCAGATTTAGGGACTCCTGTTTGCTTGAACCGTTCATGTATCTTTGACCTTGTAATTGTCCCAACAGCCCTGTGAGGTAGGATAATTATCCTTATTTTAAAGTTAGGTAAGGAAGACTAGGAGAGCATAAATTACATGTAAAACCCCTCAGCCAGACAGCAGTGGGGCCCAGGGTTCAAATCTAGACTTTCTGGGTAAGTATTCTGGGTTTGTTGTTAAGCTGTTTATCCTGAGGTGTCTCCTTTGGGGTGGCCCTGACCAGTTGTTTGTAGTGCCGTAGAATTACTATGGTATGGCCGGGCGCGATGGCTCACACCTGTAATCCCAGCACTTTGGGAGGCTGAGGTGGGTGGATCGTGAGGTTAGGAGTTCGAGACCAGCCTGGCCAACATGGTGAAACCCTGTCTGTAACTAAAAATACAAAAATTAGCAGGGCGTGCTGGCGGGCGCCTGTAATCCCAGTTACTCAGAAGACTGAGGCAGGAGAATTGCTTGAACCTGGGAGGCGGAGGTTGCAGTGGGCCAAGATTGCACCACTGCGCACCAGCCTGGGCGACAGAGCAAGACTCTGTCGGTGGTGGGGCAGCGAGGGGAAGAATTACTATGGTACATCTTTGAGGCAGGTCACTCTGACTTTATGGTTGGTTGGTTGTTTTTTTTTGTTGTTGTTGTTGGAGTCTTGCTCTGTCACCCAGGCTAGAGTACAGTGGCACGACCTCGGCTCGCTGCAGCCTCCACTTCCCGGGTTCAAGCAATTCTCCTGCCTCAGCCTCCCATGTAGCTGGGAATACAGGCATGCACCACCATGCCTGAATAATTTTTGTGTTTTTAGTAGAGACCGGATTTTGCCATGTTAGCCAGGCTGGTCTCAAACTCCTGGCCTCACGTGATCTGCTCACCTCCGCCTCCCAAAGTGCTGGGATGGTGCCTGGCCAATTTGTCTCAAAGATTTTATTTTATTTTATTTTATTTTATTTTTTTTTTTTTTTTTTTTTTTTTTTTTGAGACGGAGTCTTGCTCTGTCGCCCAGGCTGGAGTGCAGTGGCCGGTTCTCAGCTCACTGCAAGCTCCGCCTCCCGGGTTTATGCCATTCTCCTGCCTCAGCCTCCGAGTAGCTGGGACTACAGGCGCCCGCCACCTCGCCCGGCTAGTTTTTTTGTATTTTTTAGTAGAGACGGGGTTTCACCGTGTTAGCCAGGATGGTCTCGATCTCCTGACCTCGTGATCCGCCCATCTCGGCCTCCCAAAGTGCTGGGATTACAGGCTTGAGCCACCGCGCCCGGCCCTGTCTCAAAGATTTTATATTAGAACAAATATTATGGTACAGAATGCAACATTTGCATAATTGTTTTTTGAAACATTGTGATACTTCCAGACACTTCAGGATAGCTTCTGGCTGCATAAGTTCCTGTTCATTCTGGGCTGTCCCTTAATGTACTTGGCCTTTAGGAGGAGTACATGGGTAGAAAGTTGAGAATCTCTTTGTTTACTGCTTAGCATAGGGGCTGGCAAACTTTTTCTGCAAAAGGCCAGATAATAACTATTTTTAGTTTTGTGGCCCAGATGGTCTCCTAGAACCATTCAGTTCTGCCATGCTATCACAATGACAGCCAAAGACAATATGAAAATGAATGGTCGTGGCTATATTCCAGTAAAACTTTATTTACAAAAATCAGGAGGCTGCCGGTTTTGGCCCTCAGGCTGTATGGTTTTCATACCCCTCTGGCTGAGCATATTGCCTGCTAATAAGAGCGTAGGTTGTTTACACTCAGTCTGTCTGGTATTAGACCCAGCTTATCTGTTTACTAGCTTGGTAACCTTAGGCAGGTCATTTAACTTCTTCCCATCTCACTTTCTTTATCTGTAAAATGGGGATAATGATGGTCCTTAACCCATAGGGTTGTCATGAGGATTAAATGAGCTAATACACATATAGTTGTTAGCATCCTGCTAAGAAATAAAGTGAGCACTTAACCTTAGAAACTTGAGCTGGTGTTGTTATTTTAGATGTTGAAGACTCAGGTCCTCTGAGACTCTGGAGTTTCCACTCTAGTCCTGTCTAGCCGTAGGCTTGCTAGTGCAACAGCCTTTATACACACACACGCACACACTCTCTCTCTCTCTCTCGTCATCTTTTCCATCTGTCTTGTGGGGGAGCTTACCGCTCAATTCTTCTACCCACCCTGGCGATGATGCAAACTGAAAAGCCTTTCCTGCATCTTCTCAGCATAAAGACGACGATTCAGTTTTGTGTAATTTTTGATGGGATGTACCTCGAGTTCCATCTAGCTACCCCGCTGCTTCCAGTTTGTGGAACTCACTTGCCGGTTGCCCTGGCTTTGATGAAAGAGTTGAACCGATGTGGGCCCAAAGAGAATTCTTCTGGGTGGATCCTCTGGTGAACTCTTTACATTTCTTTCTCGAATAATTAAACTTTTTTTGGTAATGGATACTGCCTGGAAACTGTCCCAGTATCATTTGGCTGATGTTTGTTAAAATATATTTATATATATTGATCCACTAATCTGTTTATTGCATTTATTTTGCCTCCTGGGAGAGCTTTTCAGATCCTCATTTAAGTTTTTCTTTCCTTTTCCTTTACATATGATTCTAATAAGCTTGGTTTTCTGGCTTCTTTCAAATTTATAGCAAATATTAAGGGGCAGAAAGATGTTAATAAACTCAGTGTAAAGCAAGAGGGAGAAAACCTATAAAAACAAAGAGGCTTCGATCTTGAAAAGCTCCGCATTGTAGGCCTGTTTAGTGCAGGGAAACAGTCATCCTTCCTCATTAGGCCCAGAAGGCGTTACATCTACAGCCTCACGCATCATTCATTTGTTCATTGATTCATTCAGCAGACCTTGATTACCTTGAATAGCAGGCACTGAGCTAGGAGCCAGGAGCACCTTGGTGAGTGGAACAGACAAGATCCTTGGTTACTTGTAGCTTAACAAGCATGGGGTGTGGGTGGCGGAGGACCAGCCAAAAGCAAGCAAGGAAATAATAAAAATAATTACAGATTGTGTCATCAAGGAAAGAAACCAGGAGCTGAGATAATCCATAATGGGAATACGGAAGAGGGAATCTTGGCTTATCAAGGAGTCAGATATGTGTAGCCTCTTTGCCTTGACCTGACTGTAAATTCCACCAAGTAGGGCTGGGTCTGTTTACTCACCCTGTAGCACCAGGACTGGCCTATGGCCTGAGCAGTAGTTGGTGCTCAGTAAACAGTGGTGGAATGAATGGATCCTCTGTATCGGAGGGCAGGGAAGTTCCAGTCATTGGAGAAGGAGTTTCAAGGGGTAAAATTAGGATTTTTTTTTTTTTTTTTTTGGAGACAGAGTTTCACTCTTGTTGCCCAAGCTGGAGTGCAGTGGCGCAATCTTGGCTCACTGCAGCCTCTGCCTCCCAGCTTCAAGCAACTCTCCTGCCTCATCCTCCCAAGTAGCTGGGATTACAGGCGCCTGCCACCATGCTTGGCTAATTTTTTGTATTTTTAGTGGAGATGGTGTTTAGCCGTGTTGGCCAGGCCATTCTCAAACTCCCGGCCTTAAAAGGAGGCGAGGATCTGCCTGCCTTGGCCTCCCAAAATGGTAGGATTACAGGCGGGAGCCACTGTGCCCAGCAAGGATTTTTTCTTTTTAAAATGGGGCATTAAGAGAGTATATTCCATTATTTGGAGTATTTCCTTATGTGAAACCCATTATTTCCCTGCATCCCAGGATCCCTTAGCTATTTCCAACCCACAGCAAAAGCTTAATAGAACTAAGGGAATATCTGGGCAGGGTGAGCTGGTCAGCAGTGCCCTTTTCAGAGATGGTAGATTCTCAGGCAGGTTTTGGCATAGAGGGTAGACACAGAGGAGGGAAGGATGTCAGGAGGGTAAAAATTGGGATATGCATCTCTGTTTCATCTTCTCTCCTTCTCTTCTTTTTGTCTTTGGTCTAAGAAAAGCAGTAGACCTGCTGATTGGGAGGTACCAGGGGAGGTCAGTGACTTTGAAAAGCTGGTGAGAGCATTGACTCATCTAGGCTCATAGGTGTTATGGATCCTCTGGGCACCAGGGACGGGGGTACTTGGACGGGCATCGGGCGGTGTCTGTCCCAGACTTGCCATCTTGTGATCAGCCAGGCTGGGGAATGAAAATGGGTCCAACATCATTAAGGCACAGCACAGTCCTCCCTGATGTTGAGAAATCTGGCTGTGGACGCGGAGAATGTGTTTTTGGGTACATTTTTGACTCTTGAATGAACCGAAGATGCTGTTGGCATTTACTGCCAGACTCCTGGGAGTTATGTGGGGTTATGGGGGGATTATGTGGGGTGAAGTTGAACAATTCTCAACTTTGGAATTGGGCAGACCTGAGTTTGAATCCAGATCATTTGCTATTAGCATTGTGACCTGGGCTATTGATTCTACTGTCTCCCGAGCCTAGTTTCTCATCTGTTAAGTGGGCATACAGTTTCATTTACAATGGGGCTGTAAGAATGAAAAGATACACATTTGCCTAGGGTCTGGCACATGGGTATTTAATGATAGTCTCCCCTGCCTGCATTCCCTTTCTGCTGCCCCATTCCCCTCAACATCCCGTGTTTCTGAACCCCCAAGTTGCTGACTTCCACCAGGTTCACTCCCTCTGATAAACTCCCTCCCTTAATCTGCATAGAGCCCTCTCTGTATGCCAAATGGACGGTTTGGGGGCCAATTTCCTAGTTACTCCCAGTCTCTGCCCCCATCCCTCCACAACTATCCCTCTGACAAATCCGGAACCATGGAAGTCCTCATTCTGAGCTCCTCCTAGATTTAACCCAGCTGGAGTTAGTGTTGGGGGAGGCTAAGTGGAGGATTTGGCTTTTTTTCCTCTTATGCTAATGAAGTGAATATGGCAAGGAGTCACAATATTTTCTTTCCAGGCAAAGAAATGTTGTAGTAGGAGAAACAGCATGCAGGGGAAGCAAATGTGATCTCACTGGATTCTCTCAAGGGAGGAATAGGACAAATTGTCAGCTTCTGTTGAGAAGATAATACTCTCACTATGATAAATGCCAAGTTTCTATTGAAAACCACCATCTTAATGGTGGCGTCCCCAAGCACTCAGTGCTTGCCTGGCAGCCGAGACCAGAGAAGCAGAGGAAGGCAGATATTTGTAGGGGGTTGTTTGTTTGCAATGAGAAATCAGTTCAAAGCAAAAGAGACGGTGCATTAAAAATGTTCTTTTAAGGCAGCTTTAAAAAGCTAACTGGAGTGCTCCAGTGTGGCCTGATCTTAAAACACACCTATGGGGAGACTTCTACCCTCAATAAATATTTCTTGCATATGACTTGAATTAAAGGAGGCACATGGGGCTGGAAGCCGCCTGAAATAATTTTCCCTCCCATAGGAAGCAGCCGCTGTAATTCACTTGCAAGTTATTGCAAAAGGCCTTTTCTGATAGAAATTGCTGCCTTCTCATGGACTGGGATTTTTCTAGTACTGTCTGTAACATCCCTTCTTGACAGGGGTGTGTCCACCCATATTTTACGGTGCACCACTCCCTCAAAGAACGTCTCAGTTTGTTGTCCTTTTGTGGGTGCTTATGCTGGTTTCTCTTAGACACCTGAGTGTGGTGGATCTGCCTCACAGCCTACACTCAGGGAGACCTTCAGGTTAGTTGGGGGAGTTCCTGGGGTGGTGGGGGGAGCTGGACAATACATTCAGGAGCTCTAAGAATGCTTGTGATCATGGAAACAGCTGGAGGGAGAGGAAGAAGGTCTCTATGAGCTGCTGTTGAAAGGCCCTAAGGTGGTTGTGCTTGTCCAACCATCCTTGCATTCAGGAACCCAATCTAGGTATTAAGCACCATACTGGGGCCACAGAGATGGGTGAAGAGGGGTGCCCACCCATGTGGGGCATGTGTTCAAGGAGCAGAGATGGTGGTAAGCAGAATTGCAGTGTGGTGTAGCAAATGGAGAGCCTGCCAGCATCACTGCGAGGTGGGGACAGTGGTTGCTGCTGTGGAGCTCCTCTCCCAGGCCTCCCATCCTTTCCCTCAGCCGACTCGCCTGTTCCCTGTGGTTGCCCTTGAAGGCGGGTCATGTCTTCACGTGCTTCAACGCCAGCCTGAGCATTGACCTGGAAAGGTGCTTGACAGACATTTATTCTGGGCTCCATAAAGGACCAGTGTTGCCATGGTAGGTGGAGGAGAGGAGGAAGCCCAGAGTATGACTTGCCCCACATACTGCTGGATATCACAGTCCTGCCCCTGCCCATTTTGGAAAGAACCAAATGGAGAGGCCTTGAAAATGGTGAGATTGACTTTGTCATCAGCTGCAGAGCAAGGAGGGAGGCAGTTTACATCTGGATGCCTGCAATCACCTTGCCCAGAGATGCTGACTGCTGAGGATGCTCCCCGGGGCTTTACAGATGCTCCCTTTCTTGCCATGTTCAGTCTCCTCCCTGAGATCTTACCCCTCAACCCCCAAGAAGCCACAAGGCAGGTCTGCTTGTTTGACCCATGAGTGGAACAGTAGATGTGATCTTTTCTATGTTAAAGAACCTCAGGGAACATTAGTCAGGGTGTCTCAGTTATAATTCAGTCTCATTATTGCTTCCTGGATGTGATTAACCCGGGATCTGCTCATGAAGGGATTTGGCAACCCAAGGAAATGGACAGAGATGATGGATCAGGTGCACCTAGGACAGAATGACAGCTGAAGTCAGTGGTTTTCTGCTAAACCCATAACTTAACCACTGGTTGAAAGTCTGTATCAAGTGTCCCAAATCAAATGTATTGATTCTAGATGCCTTTTTGTAAAGAGGCAATAAAAAGAAATACCATTTATTTTCACAATTGTTGCATCCTCCCAGTGTCTAGGAATTACAGAGTCATTGTTATTATTTCCTCCTCTCATTTGTAGCTCCAGGTTCATAGAGAGCAGGAGTTGACAAACTTTGCCTGTAAAGGGTCAGATACCAAATATTTTAGACTCTGTGGGCCATACGGTCTCTGTCCCTGCTACTCACTTCTGCTGTTGTAGCACAAAAGCAGCCGTAGACAATATGTAAATGAATGAGTGTGGCTGTGTTCCAATTCCACTTTTATTTACAAAAACAGGCAGCAGGCCTGTGGGCCGTAAGTTGCTATCCCTTGCTATAGATAGTCCCAGTCCTCAACTTGACGTCTCAAAGAAAGCAGCGATTTCATAGAACTGAGGACATTTTCAGGTTCGGTAATAAACTTTAGGGGCATGGCTATGCTCATTTGAAATAGTCATTCTTTTAATGTAGACACACGTCAGAAAGGTTCATTGTGTTGTCTGATGCCATCCCTCCAAGACATTTGGAAAAATCTTTTAGAATAAATAGCTGCAAATAATAAGGACTAAGGAGAGGTAAGAGCAGGCATAAGCCCCTGCCAGTCACATAAGGTCTGTTACAGTGAATAGGGAAGGAATGTTCATTTTGGGGTCTTGCTTTTTTTTTGGGCTATGGGATGCTGTTGCTCAAGGACAGGTGCTCTGTGTGGCCGTGGTAGCCACAAGCTAGAGGATCATAGCCACAAACATGTGTGTGAAGGCTTGCTCGTCATAGAACACTTGTCTGGCCACATTCCTGAAAGTGGAAGGCCAGAGTGGGAACTTTTACGCAGCTTCATGCAACGAGTCCTTGACTCTGCTCACTCACATCTATGAGCTGAGAATTTGGTTGTAATCATTTTTCTAAAAGAGGAAGAAATGGATCCACATGGATTAATCTGCACCCTTTAGGTCTGTAAAAACCCAGTGACATTGACATGTCAATGAAAATGGTGGAAATTAACACTTGGAAATTTTTATATAAAACCTTTATTGAAAATTCAGCTAAACATTTACACACTAAAAAGAGCTATATATTTATAACTGAAAAACTCAATTTGATGCAAGCTACTTGTTTCTCCATTGTGGTCACGTGGGCTGAGGTTCTTAGCATGAAATGTAATTTACACAAATTAGTCTAAGGCAGGTAGAGTGTGAAATTAAATTGATGCCTTGATTTCTGTATTCTCTAGTAAGTGTTTCTCTGAAAATTCATCATTTCTGTCCTAGGAACTTTGAAGTATGGAGTTTTTTTTTTTTTTTTTTTTTTTTTTTTTTTTAAATAGAGCAGAGAAGTTCTTACTGGTTAAAGACATGAAACAACCTTAATTACAGGCTAAAAAGGCATGTTTCATTTTGTTTTGTGGCTAAATATTAGAGTGACTCCAAATTGTTCTTCCAGTAGAAGTAGAAAACTTGGGCTTTAACGTAACTATTACATTCTTCTTTTTTTTTCGAGATGAAGTCTTGCTCTGTCACCCAGGCTGGAGTACAGTGGCTCAGTCTTGGCTCACTGCAACCTCCGCCTCCCAGGTTCAAGCGATTCTCCTGCCTCAGCCTCCCGAGTAGCTGGGATTACAGATGCTCGTCAGCACGCCTGGGTACTTTTTTTTTTTTTTGCATTTTTTGTAGAGAAGGGGGTTTCACCATGTTGGCCAGGTTGATCTCAAACTTCTGACCTCAGGTGATCCACCCGGATCAGCCGCCCAAAGCGCAGGGATTACAGGCATGAGCCAGTGCGCCAGCCAGGTATTATATTTCTCAACTAGCTGCACCAAGCCATCTAATTTCTTTGGCTGTGATGAGAACAGTTTAGGGCTGTTAGCTGTGTAGACCTAGAAGGGGCTTTGCAGACCCTTTTACAGATGAGAAAACTGTGACTCAAGAATAACGTTCTGACCTTGGTGTCTTTGGTCAGGATACCGTGGGTCCTGGCTGGGCCTGCTTCTGCCCCTGAGTCCCCACTGCTGCCTCTCTTTGAGGACAGTTGTTGGTGTTGGTGTCAGACTGTGTCAGTAATCGTAGTAAGAATGAATCAAGTATGGGGTATCCTGGTTCAAATTTGATAATCTGAAGAGGAAGGAGAATCACTACTTGTCCAGAAATAATGGAAGGCCAAGATGATCTGACGACTTTGTCAGGAGATCACCAATGCTCCGGGACTGAACCCATATGCTTGGTCCTGGGATAGCTCTGTTGACCGCCCTCTGCTGAAAAGGAGTCAGGCTCCGGGGTCCAGGACGCAGGTGGTTGCATTTTATCAGCATCTTTCTCATAGGCCCACCCCCCAGCAAGGTAGACGTGGGTCAGCCCTGCCAACATTGGAGTGAATCATTTCTGTCAAATAACTAGCGGCTGACTTTCGGGGCGCTCTGAAAAATGAATTATGGGCTCTCATGATTTTTATTTGTCCATGGTGGCATGGGTGGTATTTATCTCTCTTGTCCTTGCTCTCCCCCGCTTTTGGAGCCTTTGTCTCCATCTGAGTCAGCATGACATGGTTTGAAAATTGCCTGTTTGGCTTTTAATGATGATTAATGTCCATAGCCATGTTTCAAATTTAGGATCTCTTGAAGAGTCTCCGAGACCGTTACCAAGAGCAACCTGCCGAGGGAGTCGGTGCGGAGCTCCTTACTTCCCCAGCCTGGATTAGATTCCTCCCAAACTTCTCCATCTTTCCACCAGCACCCCGTGGGCCCTTCTTGGGTCTTTGGCACCAGGAACTGAGCTGGCCTGCCCATCTGGCAAGCCCCGCCCACCCTCTTGGGTTAGTGCCGGTCCCATGGGATATCTGGAAGGGTCACTTTTTCTTGCTCCTTCCTCCCCACCCCCAAATCAGAGAGGCCAATGAGGAGCTTAATTTCCTCAACAGCAGGTGCCTGTCATCTATCTGAAGATAGTTGCCAACATCTGGTACAATTGCCTCCGCAAACGCAGTAACAAGGCGGCCTGCAGTTCAGGCGCAGAGCGAGCATCGCCGCTTTAATGATAACAAGCTGTTGGCCTCCCCTCTGAGATGAATCCATCTCACAGATGTTTGTCTAGTTTTGGCAATCGTATTGCACTATAGCTTTGGTGATTATGCTCGACTGGAGACTATTACAATAAAAGAAGTTTGAACTTGTTCCATTTTTATACCCCACCCCCTTCTCCCCTGTTCTGAGGTATAATTTATATCAATGGCTGTAATATTGGTTCCCTTACTGAGGCCTCTTTACTTTTTATGATGTCGGTGGAGCTGCAGCTGATAGCCTGGCTTCCTCCACAGGTTAATGTGTTTTAGCTCCATCAGCGTTTTTAATGTCCACACTTAATGGCCCCGTGACAGTCCCCTCACCCTCTGTGGAAGCGCATGTTGACACTGAGAGGTCGTGTGATTACTTTGACGGAGTATCTCCAGCTGCAGATAGTTACAGCTTGTGTGTGTATGTAGGGCGTGAACATGGGGCGTGTGGGAGGCCTGATGCGTACACAGGACAGAAGATCGGAAGGAGAGGTTTTTCCTGAAGGTGGCAACAGTGAGAGACAAAGCCTGGAATGTAGAACCTTCTAGACTACTGGTGGACTTCCTTTCTGCCTCTCTCCCTCCTCTCCATTCATTCTCCTCTTCCTCCTCCTCCTCCTCCTCCTCAGGCACAATATACTTTTACTGAGACAAAATAAATAGTCCTGGTACAGTGGCTCAGGCCTGTAATCCCAGCACTTTGGAAGGCTGAGGTGGGGAGGATCGCTTGAGGCCAGAAGTTTGAGACCAGTGTGGGTAACATAGTGAGACCTCATCTGTACAAAAAATGTGCCTGTAGTCCTAGCTACTTGGGAGGCAAAAGCAGGAGGGTCGCTTGAGCCCAGGAGTTCGAGGCTGCAGTGAGTTATGATGGCACCACTGCACTCCAGCCTGGGCAACAGAGTGAGGCTTTATCTCAAAACCACAAAAATAACAACAAAGCAAAATAAATAGAAATCACACCTTGGTGAAAGGGCATTTGGAGGCCAGTCAGGTAATTTATGCTGCAGTGTTTGACATTTTGGGCTTTAATATTACACAATGGTTTAATATTTAATACTATCAAATGTTACACAGCTTTACAATTATAGTTCTACATGTGAAAATTGAAAGGAACTGTCAATCCATTCAAATCATATTTAGTGATAGTAAATACCAGGTATTTTTAATAAAAACTCTCATTAATTGCATCTCCACTGTGTACTAGTACTACGCGAGCTGCTTTTATTAACAGATAAATGTGGCCAGGCACGGTGGCTCACGCCTGTAATCCCAACACTTTGGGAGACTGGGGTGGGCAGATCACCAGCGAGTTCGAGACCAGCCTGGCCAATATGGTGAAACCCCATCTCTACTAAAAATACAAAAAGTAGCTAGGCGTGGTGGCAGGTGCCTGTAGTCTCAGCTACTTGAGAGGCTGAGGCAGAAGAATTGCTTGAACCCAGGAGGCGGACGTTGCAGTGAGCCAAGATTGCACCACTGCACTCCAGCCTGGGCGACAGAGCAAGACTCAATCTCAAAAAATAAATAAAATAAAATAAATGGGTAATTCTTACAGTCTCCCTGTAAGGTAGGTATTCTTGTGTCCCTTGTCACAGGTGAGAGAAATGAGGGTCCAGGACAGGAAGGTACATGCCCAGTGACACAAAGCTGCCAAGGGACAGAGAGAGCGCTCAATCCAGGGCTAGCAAACTCCAGACCCATGCTCATTCTCCAGCCATCATTGTCACCGCTAACCCTGCTCATGGCCTGCTTTGATGTCATGGAAAAATCTGCCCATCTGAGATGTGGCGCATTATATAAATCAGTACAACATAAATCACCATCACCACTTGACATTTAAGCCCTTTTTTTTTCATTTTAATTTGGATATTACTTTGTCAAAGATTAGGCAACGTAATTTTGGCAAGGTGTTATTTTTGGCAGTGCACTTACGAATGGGTGAGTCAGCCTGGCTGTGGATGCATCATTGGTGGCAGGGCACCATGGGTTTCTTTCTTTGTCCAGAAATAGACACTGGTCTCTGGGCTGGTGACACTTCAGGAGGCCCCAGATGACTGTACTGGGTGCGTGTATAGTAGCCTTCTGTGAGGAACCAAAGGAGCCACCTCATCTTGGCCTCTAGACAGGACTCTGTTGTTTAATGAGTCCTTCAGATATGTGGGTTCGAGTCCCATAGGGAGAGAAAAAACTTTTCCCAAAATGTTAAAATAGAGTGATCTTTTGTGATGCATATCAAAATAAAAACCATGGGATGGCTTATGAAAGTTAATGGTTCCCAGAAATGGCTAAAAATGTGCAGCTTGCAACCTGGCAGTTTATTAAAGACATGAAAACATTATCTTTGCCATTCAGGTTAGATTTAAGTATATGCTTTTAACCTGGGCCACACACAGTAATAGAAGAAGCCCAACAGAAGTGTAAAGACTTGTTAATTTCCTTTGTGATCTTGGGTCTCGTCTTACTTCTCTGGGCCTTGGCTATCTTTTCTGTAAATTTCAGCTTTGTAGACATTGGATGAGATTTCAGATCTCTTCCAGCCCTGTAGTTGCATTCTATTCTGTTGGCCAGCACCTACTCTTGCCTTTCCACAGTTGAAGTGTCGCATGGATCACCATCGCTGTCCTTCTTCTGTTCTGAACTAGATCCCAAGTTGCCTAAAGTCAGGTTAAGTCCAGTGTAATTTACCATTTGGTAAAGTATGCCTGTTGATTTGGCATCTTTCCTTCTTGACTTCCCTCCCTCAGCACAGATCTCTCATGCCAGTAGTCAAATATAACATTTTTCATACCCACCCAGCGTTTTGCACTCTCACCTGCCTGCCCCTCCTCACCAAATGAGTTCTTTCTTTGCGAAGCTGGAGCCAAACCACCAAAATGCCACAAAGAGATGTGGCGCAGCTTTTTCCAGTTTTTCTCTTGCAGTAGTTACAATATTATTAAAAATTCATTAAATTTTAATGTACCCTATAAAATATGTGCTCTTGTGAAAGCAAGCACAGATAATTATTTCTGATGAATAAACCAAGAGGACAAGTATGTATGAAGTTCATGCTGCAGCATTCAATTTTTATTATATACATCTCCTGCAGGGGCAATCACTGTGATGTTCCAGCTGGTTGTGTGGAGGGCTGGTTCTTCTCGGAGATCCTTTGGGGCAGCATGAACCCTGAACTCTCTGGGTGTTCTCAGAGCTTGTTATTACCTGGAAAGAGAGAGCCCTGTGTAGGAGCTGTCTTCTGTTAAGCTCTTCAAATGAAAGAACGAAGGACTAAATGAGTCAAGAAGAGAAAAATGCAGTCTTTCTCATACTCCAAGGTAGCCTTGTGGGATGAGGAGCAAAAAATCAGACATACATTTGAAGTTCTTCTGCCTAGTAGCTCTGTTCCCTTGAGCCAGTCTCTTAGCTTCTCTGAGTATTTGTTTCCTAAATGGGAGATGAGTGTTCTGTCTGCCTTGGGGCTTACAGAGGCACAGAAGAACCTGTGCCTGGCTCAGAGTGGGAATTCTGACTTGCAGGCTCCCTATTTCAGTCCCTGTCTTCTTCTTCTGGAGATCCTTTGAAAGTTTTCTCATAGGTCCAGAAGTTGGAAGACAGAGCTGTTGCCTGGCTTCCTGGAGTCTGTGTGGTGTGAGGCTTGGGAGCCATTACACATGACTGTCTAGTGTCACAGCTGCTGGCTCTGGACGTCTCTTGATGCTTCAAGGGTGGCTTCCATATTATTTTCCAGAGGCTGCATGCACCTGCCAGGTGGATGGAAGTGCTTCCCATGGGGGTTGCTGGGCCTCTGTCTGCCTTCTTGGGGTACCTGTGGCCTCTGCACCTGATGACTCCAGGGCAGGGGTCTGATGACTCCAGGGCAGCCAGTGTCATCTCTTTGCTTGCAGATGAGGTGGCTTAGAACCAACAGGGAGGAGCTTGGCCCAGCAGACCCTCCTGGGATTTGTTGGAGGCTGTGCTTGGGAGTTGGACACCTGATCTGCTTTGCAATTTTATGAGGTCCAACTTCTGATCCTCTGTGAGGCCTCATTTCCTTCCTGGGGCAGGGTTAGTCATCCAGCTCTGCAGGCTGTGGGGCAGGACTCAGGAAGCACTTGGAATGGCCTGGAAATCATGGGCTATACAAGCCTTTCTTGCCAGGGTAGCGGAGTGCACTACTCTCACATTTAATCCTGCCCGGTATCCTGAAGAGGGGAGGGCCAGGGTTGTAGGTGAGTTGCATGGAGGTATTCTGGAATATTCCACAACTAGAGTTGGGACTCAGCTGCTGGGATCAGTGGTGAAGAAAGTCCCACATTTTGCACAGAATTGAGTGATCTGTAAATGAAGGAAGTTTAGTTTTAACAGCATTATGATTTTGTTTAAAAATGAAAAGGCATACTAGAAAAAATTAAATACATAAGTAAACAGAGAACTAACAAATCCTTTCATCTCATCACTATGAGATAACTCACAGTAACATTTTGGTGCAGCCTTCCAGAGGTCTGTCTGCACATATATAAACATATGGTTGTGTACACTTTTATATAAATGGGATCATATGTGGTGTTTGCCAGACGGCTTTTTCTGTTCAACAGTATGTCAGAGGCATTTTTCCATGTGATTGTATCCTACATGGTCATATTTGTTGCCTTCATTGTTTCTGTGATATCGATGCACTGTGATTGACTTACGCAAACCCTTAGTTAGGATCATTTAGGTTGTTTGCAGTATCATTATGATCATTGTTTGGTATTATAGCCAGTTCTGGCAGGACCGCCCTTGTGCATGCATTTCTCTCCTGCTCCTGCAATACTTTTGACCTAGCAATTCCACTTCTAGGAATTTACAATAAGGAGATAATAATACGTTTTACAATTTGCTATTTATTGCCAAACTGCCCCACAGGGAGGTTGTACTAATTTACATTTCTGCCAGTTAAGGCATACTCATTCTCATTAAGGCATAAGAGTGAGCTTGAGCTTTTGGTCTTAGGATTTTTGTGCCCAAGTCTTCCTAAAATTTACATACCTCTGAAATTTGTCATATGAAACTTTTTCTTTTTAATATTGAAGAGTGAGGAATCTGTTATACCTTGACTTTTAAATGCTTGTTACACTGCCTCTCTGTTCTCTGATAATCCGTGAAGTCTTGAATGGTTTTGACTGAGTGAGATACAAGCAGGAGAGTTTCAGGATAGACTGGGGGTTGTGTTTCTGTTTCAGATTGTCATCTTGAAACAAAAATGGTGGCAAATAAAATGTTTTCAAGTGGATGTTTTTAGTCGTGATCTTTAATGGGTTTTTGATTATTGTTCCTACCTGCATACCGGTTTTGTCCTAGAAAGGATATAGCTGAAGACAAATCGTGACTTTTTTCCTTCATCTAATACATTTGGCAATTACATCTTGCCTTATGAAAGCATTGCCATTGTTATTTAAATTTTGTATTGCTCTTTTAAGATAATGTTCAGCTTGTTACCTGTTTATCTTTTCCCTCCTGCTGCTCTTGTGTGCATCCTCATGGCATGTGGGACAGTGCCCTACACTCAGTAGTCACCCAGTACCCATTTTGGGATTTTTCTCCAATTATAAAGTTTTAGCATTAGGAATTCTCTGAGAGTCAACTTTTCCCCCATTATAGACATATTTTTGATCTTTTATACATTTTAATTTATTTTTTTCATTCAGCTGTAAGTGGTTGTTGAATGCTTTTGATGTACCAGGTACTGAGGTAATTGTGCCATGACAGTGTCCACATCCTCCTGCTGGTGATGAATGGGTGTCCATACAGCCTTGGAAGTGCCCGTGCACTTCCAAGGCCTGGGACACAGGCCTTTTTCCTCTCCTATTGTTACCTTTTACATCTGCATTTGGTAAAAACCTTTTCCAGAGAAAAGCTTGGAGTTCACAGAACCTTTATTTCAATAGAGGTCTGCACTGTTCAGCTTTAGAGTGAAGGTTTTCATGAAGCATGGCCTGACAGAGAAGTGTTTGAGGAAGAGATTAAATGGAGGCAAACTCTTTCCATCTCTTGGGGAAATGGGAGATGTGGGTGTCCCTTGGATCCAGGGCTTCTGAATTTTAAAATCACTTCTTCACCAGGCCGAAGCTGGCGGTCCCCCCACAAAAGGTGCTGTTGAATTGCTTTGAAGGTTTCTGATTGAGAGAAGCTCAGGATTTCTCCTAATTGGGACTGGCGTGAGTAAAGGCAGAGGCCAGGCGCAGTGGCTCACGCCTGTAATCCCAGCACTTTGGGAGGCCAAGGTGGGTGGGTCACCTGAGGTCCGGAGTTCAAGACCAGCCTGGCCAACATAGTGAAACCCGTCTCTAATAAAAATACAAAAATTAGCTGGGTGTGGTGATACATGCCTTTATAGCTACTTGGGAGGCTGAGGCAGGAGAATTACATGAACCTGGGAGGCAGAGGTTGCAGTGAGCGGAGATCGCACCGCTGCGCTCCAGCCTAGATGACAGAGCAAGACTCTGTCTCAAAAAAAAAAAAAAAAAAAAAAAAAAGAGAGAAAAAAAAAAGTAAAGGCAGGAATGTGTACAGGGACCTCACAGGATGTGGGGAAACCAGCCTGGTTGCAGTTGAGGGTATGAGTAGGACCCTACTTCTCTCCCGTTGATGAATGAAATGTATAAAACCACCTTCCTCATTATTTGGTTCTAAGGCTGAAATGAGGCCACATATGTTGTGCCAGACATACTTTACATATGGGGGTTAATAAATGTTGCCATGTAATTAATTATTAATATTTGAATTACAAAGTTATTTAATCCAACCTCTCCATCCAATCCATATGGGAATCTCATCTGCAATATTTCTGACAAATTTGATTTGTTAGGAATCTCTTTTAATCTTTCATATTTGATCGGCTTTTAATGGTTTAAGGAAGAACATTTTAGGAGTAAAAATCTGCTTCCCTGCTTAAAAAGCACATAGTTCCTTATTTTGGCTTTGTGAGCTCTGCAGTGGGACAACTCTTCCCTTTCCCACATATTTTGAATAATTCTTTAATATATGTTGACATAGATATTACTAAATATTTTATGGATTAGCTATGTAGAACCTATAAAAGATACATATTATACCAGTGCTTTGATATACATGTTAGTGGTTCTCAAATTTGGCTGTATATTAGGATGATCTAAAGAGCTTTTTAGAAATACAAATTCGTGGACCCATCTTTGGAGATTCGATGGTAGGACTGTGGTAAAATCTGAACATCTTTATTTGTTTTTATGAGACAGGATCTTACTCTGTCACCCAGACTGGTGTGCAGTGGCATGATCATGGCTCACTGAAGCCCCCATCTCTGGGCCCAAGTGACCCTCCCACCTCAGCCTCCCTAAGTGTTGGGATTACAGGCATGAGCCACCCCACCTGGCCTTTATTTTATTTTATTTTATTTTATTTTATTTCATTTATTTTTTAAAAGAGATGTGGACTTGCTCTGTCGCCCAGGCTGGACTCAGGCTGGAGTGTAGTGGCCTGATCATGGCTCACTACAGCCTCAAATACCTGGGCCCAAGTGATCCCCCCACCTCAGCCTCCTAAGAACCCAGGCTTATAGTTGTGCACCACTATTTCTGGCTGAGCATCTTTTTAAAAAATGTCCTAAGATACAGCTACAATTGTGAAACATTCATTACCTGTTTTCATATTTAGAATGAAGGTAATCCTTCTAGAGGCACACAAAGTTAGCTGAGTAGCAAAAAGCTGTGTCTCATACCAAGGTCTTCTAATTTCAAATATCATGTTTTGTCTACTTTACCATGAAGCTGAATTGTGTGAGCACAATTATGAGGTCTCCCTCGCCTCCCGCCCTTGCCATATTGTCTGTTTTCCAAGGTAAACACGCCCAGTTCTTTCAGTTCTTTTTACTCTGTGATTTGAGTGCCCTCTGCTCTCCTAGTAATAATATATTTACCACCCACCATGTATTTATGATCAGTATACATTTGTGATGCATTCTATGGGCCAGGTACAGGGCTAGGCATTGGGACTCCAGAGTGTCTGGAGGAAAAGATCCCCGAGCCTTAAATGTAGTGCATTTGGCATAGTCCTTATCCTTAGTGCCCTCAAGACCTTTCCCAACATATCTGGCTCTTCATAACATGGAGAGTGAGTGATCCTTCCTGGATCTGCGTGTCCTCAGTCTAAGCCCTATAGATCTCCCTTCATGTGGGTAGGGCCTTCTAGATGGCATCTGGGCTATGATGACTTAACCCTGCATTTCATGCTGATCCCACACAGCCACCAAATAGCACCATTGCTCTAAGGTGCCTGGGGGAGAAAAGGTTGGCCCCAGTTTGGGAAACTTTGGGTTTTTGTATGTGTCTAAAAGATTATCTTCAGTAGTTTTGCTCTCCCAGTGAGAAAAGGAGAGGCTGATCATGTGCTGCCAGCCACTGGGCAAAGGGCAATGTTTGTCATGACCATCCGGTGACTCCTGCTGCCGGTGACTCCTGCTGCCGCTGTCCTTCCTGCCTGAATGTTTTTGGAGCTTCCATCCACTCATCCAGCATCCAGGGAGGCTGCGATGAAGTGAGGACCATCTGTTAGGGACCAGATAGCAAGGACATTTGCAGCACGTTGAAGGTTGGCCCGGATGACCAGCAAGGGCTTTTCCTGCCCTGCGTGCCTGGACTCCCACCTCCCCACCCCTGATTAGGCTTCCTGGTTGGGGGGAGTCATAGCTCGTGGAGCTCTAGTCTGTAACAAACAAACCATAGAAATGACAAACCCTCAGGTCTTTCATATTGATTAGATAATTTAAAAAAAAACAATTAAAATAGCTAAGCAAAAGGGAGAATTTCTGGTCTCATCCTGGAGAACCAGCATTTTGCTGTGTGTCCTCCAGCGCATTCGCTCTGCAGTGGTCACACTGGTGAGGAACGTGGACACTGGGGGCAGGCAGGCCTGGCTGCCATTCTTGCCCCCACCATTTCCCAAGTGTGTGACCTTGGGCAAGTTCATCTGTAAAATGGTGATACAGTAGAAAGTATTTTATAGGATTGGGAGTCTTAAGGGAGACAGATGCATGGAAGGGTCCTTAGCAGAGGACCTCACACACAGTGAATGCTCAATCCAACGTTTATTTGAATCATATGTGCCTTATTATTTATAAGGATGGGACTCCCTCCAATGTCTTGAGGTTGTCAGCATATGACCGTGAATGCTACTACACAGCGCCCATTCATTGGAAATTCTGGAGCCACCAAAGAAAACTCACCTCAAAGTGAAGTGATGCTCTTTTGATGGTAAACACCATCATTTTGCTGCACAGTAATTAGGCATGAATGGCAAACAGTTCACATCAGTGACTGTAATTAATTAGTATAAACATTTTTTTTTTCAGCCAAATCTAAGTCCGCCTTCTTTCTCTTCTCGTGTGGTTGTCTGGTGTTGGTGATGAGTGTCCACACTGCCCCTGGGGCAAGTTCCTTGAGGGGAGGAATGGCAGTTTCTTCTTTGTACCCCCCACCCCACTCCCGGTCTGACACATGGGGGCTCAGGAAGTGCTGGTGCTGCAGCCCAGCTGTTCCTTCATTCCCTCAAAAGTCCTCGTTAATACGCATGTCTCTAAGGTAGTGGCCTTATTTTCATTGGATTTATTTTTCTTGTTCTTGCTCTTTACCTCTCAATTTTCCCATATAAGAGGCTCCAGGGCTGCACTCAACAGATTCTGTCTGTCTGTCTTCTTTTCAAGGCTGAAGATCTCTGAGCACCCACTTTTCCCTGGCCCATGTGCTGGCGGCCCTGAGTTTCTAGACTTAGCTTGCCCTCTGACCCAAGCATGGCGGCCCAAGTTGGCAGAGGTGGTAGGAGGAGGCAAGGCCGTGGTGGTGGTTGGGTGGAGGAATCAGAGCATAGGGGGTCCTCTAGCCATGAAGATGAAGGAATTTTCACTGTTTATAGAATCTGCATTGGCTGTCCTGCCCACCTCTTCCTCCTGAATTTGGCACTGGTTATGATTTTAGGAGCATGGAGACGACTCCTCCAAGAATTAGAAACAAACAGACTCCATTTGCTATCTCTTTAGCTGTAAAGCCTTTAACTGAGGACCAGGTGTTTTATTCCACAATTGGGTGAAATGCCCTCAGTTGCTGAAACCCATTCCATGTCAGATGGTATCTCCTGCCCATTCATTGTGACCCTCCTGTCTTGAAGAATCGATCCCCCCAGGCCCAGTTTTTCCGTAACTGGCACAGACTCACAGGTGGGAGCCCAGGCAGGCTGCACTCTAGGCATCGGCCCTCTCTTCTTCCCTGATGCTCAGAGCCAGGCTCCTCCTGAGCACAGAAATCAGAGCCCCGTGGTTCAGAATGGCCACCACGTAGGGTCCCAAGGCCAGCTGTGTTGTAGCATAGTCAGTGCGGCATGTCTTTTATATAACCTGCATGTGGGTTACTGGAGGCCAGAGGCACCTGTGGTCTTGGAATGAGGATCTCTCTGACGTGAGAAGACAGATGTCAAAACAACTCCCTGCCACCCCTGGAGCTGTTTGTCCAAGCTCAGCCATGGCATCTTCCTGTCTGGCAGATTGCATTCTTCCCCTTACCTATTTGCCTTCTGGAAGACTTGATTGTGGTGGCAAGAAGGTAGGCCCCACCAGGGTGGGCCTTGTTCCAGCTTTGCAGCAAACAAGCTCTGATTTGTTGGGGAGGCTGGGAAGGACCCCACTTCACTCTCTGCCCCCAGTCGCGTCCACCTGCACTTGGGCAAGTCAGTCAGTTGGTTCTGTAGACAGAACAGCCCCTTGCAGCACAGACTCCGCCGGGCACTTGGCGGTGGTGTGGAATATGAAGAGAAGGCTTCCCAGTCTGTAGGTACAACTCACTCTGTCCCTTTGCAGCATAAATGTGTTCCCACTAATCTGTGCCTCTCTCCCCTCAACACGTTCAGTCTTTAATTGTAACTATTAATCACGCCGAGTTGTGTCGCACTTCATAACCCTTCCATTAAATATTAAGCTTGAAAAAAATTGAGCTTTCTTAATTGAATTATTGAATTACCAGGCACTTAATGTGGCTCTGGTGGATGAGAATCATGGAATTTCGGCTTCGGAAGGGATCTTAGTTTCCTCGTCTGTGGCATAGCGGTTGTGTGAGGGCCCGAGGAGCCAGGAGACTTGCTCAGGGTCGGTGGCCCAGAAGAGACTGGAGCTGGCGTCCCTCTTTCCATGCCTTGCCCCACTGCCTCCTTATGGAGGAGGCTGTATTCCTGGGCTCATAGTCATTCTTGGGTTTCTGCAGTGTGTGTTTCTCTAGTGGTTCCCAACATTGGGGTTGGGTTTTTAGGTGGATGCAGTCACATGCGGACATTTGAAGGGCTGCCCTCTTTGGAATCAGGCAGTCTGTCCTTGGGATGAGATGCTCGCTGGCCCTTTGGCTTCTTCCTCAGAGATGTTTATGCTCATGGCCTTAGCCGCTCTCCCTCTTCCTCCTGGTTTCTGCCGGCAGCCCAGCCCTCTCCCTGCCTGACTCCCCCACTCCCTTTCTGCTGGGCATTTCCATTTAAATGTTCCAGGCTCATCTCACCTTCACCCTCCTCACACTGACCTCACTGACTCCAGTGTGTTCTCCTGCCCTGAGTCCCTGTGTGGGAGAAGAATGGCATTTCTGACAGCTCTTCCTGAGGCTCTTCCTGACTCACTCGTTAAGACTGATGCTTATCTGCTAAGCAATTCCTGTGTTCACTCCTTCTGTCTTCTGTCTGCTGTTCCCATCGCAAGCGAGACTGAACCCCTTCTGCTTCCTGATGTGATTCCTTGTCACAGTCCCTCCTGCCCCAACCTGTGTTGCCCTTTGCTACCAGATGTGTCTTCCTGAAATCCTGTTTTCAGTGGACGATCCTCCGTTCCCAGCTTGCAGTGGCTCCCTACTTCCCGCCACAGTGAATCTACAGTCCTCTCAACTCAGTTCACGTCCATGGGCCCTTCCAGAGTGACAGGCACCATGATCAGTGCTGCCACCTCCCTTTAGGGAAAGGATTTGAGACCTGTGATGGAACAACTAGGAAAGGGAGGCTCAGACACTGCAGGCGGCTTCTCTAAGGTGACACGCCGAGTTGTTGGGTGTACTGGGTTGAATGGCGTTTTCTCCCGAATTCGCTTTCACCTGGAACCTCAGAATGTAACCTTATTGGTAAACAGGGTCTTTGCAGATATAATTAGGTGACACGAGGTCATGCTGTTGGGAGGAGGGTGCTAATGTAGTTACTGGTGTCCTTATAAGAAGATCTGAAGTCGAATCCAGGACACACATGGGGAGAAGACCCCGGGAACATGGAGACAGGGATCAGAGTGATGTATCCACAAGCCATGGGACACCGAGGATTGCTGGGAGCCCCCAGAAGGCAAGAGCAGGGCATGGACAGACTCTCCCCAGAGCTTTAGAAGGAACCAGCCGTGTGACACCTTGATTTCAGGCTTCCAGCCTCTAGAACTGTGAGACGTAAATTCCTGGTGGTTTAAGCCACCTGGTTGCAGGACTTTGTTACAGCAGCCCTAGGAAACCAAGACAATAGGGAAGCCGTGTTTTGAAGCCACAAATTCTGAGTGCAGGGCTGTTCTCACTGTACACAGCTGCCACCCCTGCCTGGCCTCCCAGACTTCCCTAACGCGGACCCTCGCTTTGTTCATTGGTGATTGCCCACTGTCTTCGGAGTTGATCAGTCCCGGAGATGCGCCCCTTCCTCAAGCGCCGCTCGTGCGGATCGTGGTTGTACTGTTGCGTGTTCCTGTGGTCCCCTCCTTGTCCGTTCCTAACCAGTGTTTTTTGTATGATATGAATATTTTAAATTTAAATTTAATTTTTGGTGGGGAAGTACAATGTGATGTTTAAATTTTTTAAAATGTTATTTTTAATTGATGAATAGTAATGGTTTATATTTGTGGGGTACAATGTGATGTTTGTTTCGGTACATGTATACATTGTGGAGTGATTAAAGCAGGTGAATTAATACATCCATCACTTCACATACTTATCATTTCTTTGTAGTAAGAACATTTTAACGATTTATTTTTTTTTGGAGACGGAGTCTTGCTGTGTTGCCCAGGCTGGAGTGCAATGGTGTGATCGTGAACTCCTGAGCTCAGGCAATCCGTCCACCTGGGCCTCCCAAAGTGCTAGGGTTGCAGGCGTGAGCCACCGTTCCAGGCACATTTTAATGATTTTGAAATATACATTACCTTATGATTAACTATAGCCACCATGCTGTTCTGTAGATCACTGGAACTTACTCCTCCTGTCTAACTGAAACGTTGTCCAGCATCTCCCTTTGACCAGCAAACCCTTTGACCAACATCTCCCTCCTTCCCCATGCACCCCCATCCTCTGGTAACCCCCATTCTATTAATACTCTCTGTTTCTATGAGTTAGACTTTTAAAGATTCCACATATAAGTGAGATCATACAGTATTTGTCTTTCTGTACCTGCCTTATTTCACTTAGCATAATGTCCTCTAGGTTCATCCATGTTGTTTCAAAGGATATAATTTCACTTTTTAAGGCTGAGTAGTATGTGTGTGTATGTGTGTGTGTGTGTATGCCAGTTTTTTTTTATCCATTTACCCATTGATGGGCGCTTAAGTTGTTTCCATGTCATGGTTATTGTGAACAGTGCTGCAGTAAACATAAGGCCAGCCAGTTTTGACTGAGTGTCTTCAACATGTCAGGTGCTATGTTAGGCACTGGGGGATATAAGATGGACAAGACTCTCACTTTCATGAAACATACATTTCAGTGGAGGGTTGAGGGGAAAACACTCAGATGGCAAGCAAATAACAAACATAGCAGAGAGTTCTCTTTGCTATGAAGAAAATTTCCACTAATGTAGGAGAGACTGCTTGGGGCTTCTTTCTTTTTTATTATTTTATTATTATTATTATTATTTTTTGTTGATCTTCCCTTGGGTTGCAACTTGGGGCTGCTTTTGATGGGGGTGATAAGGCAAGCTCTCTCAGAAGCTGGTTTTGAAGCTAAGCCCTGAATGAGGGAAGAGGCCAGCTGTGTGCAGATATA
Source organism: Rhinopithecus roxellana (assembly GCF_007565055.1). NCBI lineage: Eukaryota > Metazoa > Chordata > Mammalia > Primates > Cercopithecidae > Rhinopithecus > Rhinopithecus roxellana. Next base: position 26,982,764 of record NC_044567.1, on the reverse strand, counting down.
GGAGACAGTCATTCCCGCAGAGGGAGCAGGCAGTGCAAAGGCCCTGTGATGGGACAGAATTTGGTAGTTCAAGACTCAGAAGGAAGACAGGTGTGATGGCACCTGGTGTGTGGGGGAAGAGGCAGATGGGCCACCCAGAGCCTTGTGAACCAGGGGAAGAAGTCTGAATTGTGTTCCAAGTGCCATGGAAAGCCTTTGGAAGGTTTTAAGCAGACAGGTGACAAGATCAGTGTTTTTAAAGGTCTCTCCGATTGTTCTGTAGAGTCTGGATAGTGGGGAGCTAGGAGCACCAAAGGTGATCTGGCTTTAATGCCCAGTTCAGTTCTTCTGCCGTACACCTCTAATCCACTGTCTTCCTCCCCTGAGCTACTCGTGCACTTAAAGTCAATACAGCATGCTCACCACTTAATTAGAAAATCGTTTCTGCACATTAAAGAGACCTCCCCAGCCAGGGAGGGCCTCAGGGCTGTGCCGTCTCACGTAAGTCTCCTTTGGAATGCCCCTCGGTTCTTGGGGATGGATTCATTGCCCTTTCAATGGGATTGAGTGATGGATTCATGTTTTATGTGAAATTGTCGGAGGGGTAGGGGGTAAGTCCATCCCTCCTAGAAAAAGTTTTACCCATCCAGGAACTGCCACACTCTTATGGCTATAGGAGGCTTGGGGGATTTGCTCTACTATACACGTGGGAAACTGAAGCTCTGAGAGGTTGTGGGGCCTTGAATAAGGGTCAGAGCTCAGGTCTGCTGGACCACGAAACCCACAACTTCCATGCTGGAGGTGGAGGGTGAGCTCTTGGAATGAATGCATGCCTGAAAAATCCATAACTGAGTGCTGAAGCAATTAAAATCACGAAGGTTCCTAATGGCTGTGGAAGCGGGTGTCACTATATGGTGTAGTGGTTCAGAGCTTGGGAATGAGATGAACCTGGGGTTGAATCCAGGCATGGCCTTGGGCAAGTGACTTGACCTCACTGAGTCTCTCAATATATTGCTCTGTAAGATGGGAAGAATAATAAAGTAACTACCTCACATGGGGGCAGTGAGGGTTAAATGAGAAAATTCACAAAAGGGGCTTAGTAGAGTTTGTGGCACAGAATATGCACCCAGTAAATATCTTCTATTGAAAATAGACTGGAACTGGGAACAGATTACGCAAGGAGGAATGCCTGTTCACAAATGTGTGGAAAAACCAGTTGTACTTGTGTTCTGGCTACTGGGTTCCCCAAAAAGTATGGACTAAAGAAAACTGATGCTCGGCTGGGTGGATGTGGGGAGAGAGATCCAGCGTGGGCCTTGCTCTGCTAAGATGAGTGTTAGAAGGCATGGGAAATGGAAGTTGAGAGGTTCAAGAACCTGACGCAGAGGAGCCACTGGGTCTGGGCAGCCCATGCTCACCGAGAAGGCAGGGGGATGAGAGCAGGCAGAATTGGAGAGTTGAGTGGAAGTGAAAGATGCCGCTTGCTTTGGGCATTCCAATGAAACCACTCCCCTGAATATGACAGCGGTTAATCATAATATCATAAAAGTTTTAGAATTGGAGGGACTGAGGAGAGCATCTGGTTCTGCCCAAGGTCAGACAGGGTTATTTTGTAAGCAGAGATGAGTACTGACAGTACTCGGGTTTTAGAGAAAACATTGCCCCCACCCTTCCTGTCCCTTCTCCTGGGTTGACTCCAGCAACTCACCTCTCCCCAGCTGAGAAGTACTTGACATTGGATTCAAGGACATCAGAGACACTTACAGCCCGGAGCCTGGTGTGTGCATTGTTGATGAATCCCCAAGGTTGAGCCGAGGCTTGGATGGTAGGTCAAGTGTCTGTTGAATATCAGCAGAAATATTTTCCATCTTCCTGACGAGGAGGGAATTTCAGAAAGAACATTTTGGTGTCTCATTTCTTGGGATTGCCTTTATCAATCGTGATGCATATTTCTGGGCAGTAACCTTACTTTTGGATTTATTTTATTCCCCATCCTAACTCATTTATTCATCTATTTTTGTTGCATTGTAGCTATTTTTGTGAGACACCTCCAATCCCTTTGGAACAGAATGAAGTAGAAATAAAGAAATGAAGTCTCTTGGCTTTTGCTCCCAGATCATTGGAAAGACGACTCAATGAGCCAGAGCTCTTTGATGCCAATAATGAACTTGGGTCAGGTCAGAACTCAAATTCCAATTGCAGGAGGGACTTGACACAGTGGGACTGTCATTCCTGGGGATGATGGTTGGCAATAGAATGATTGGGGGTTGAATTATGGGGACATTCCTGGAGGGACTGGGGAGAGGAGGGAAAGAATGTTTTCCACGGGTTGCCAGGTAGAATTCCAATGTTCACTGCAATGAACTTTTCTTCACACGTTTGTCCTTGGCCCTCTTTTCTTCCTTATGGGACAGGGATGCATTTTTGGTGGCTCGTTAACAAGACAAAAATAAGAAGAGGGATGAGAAAAGGTAAACAGAGAACGCTACAAGTTCATGTATTCTATGCCCTGCATTCTGTGTGGACCAAACAATTCCCAAAGAAGTCTAACCTCAAATAAGTTAGTATCCTGCTTCTAGTAGCCTGTAATAAAGTGCATCTTTTTTCTACTTACTTATTCAATAAATATTAAGTGCTTAATACCATGGAGAAGAAGGCGACAATGGTCTCATCTTCATGGGACCTAATGTGGTGTGACACACCAACATTAGAGATGCACGCAGAAAGACATGCACATGCACCCGTGTAATTATAAAGTGCCACAGGTGCTGTGAAAAGAAAGCACAGTGTGTCCTATGAGAGAGAAGGGGACCTTATTTGGGTTGGGTGGTTATGGAGGGCCCCCTCTGAGCATGTTTGGCCTTCCTGTCTTTGCAGCAGCCTCCACCTCCCTGCTCCTGAGAGACAGTGCACCAGTAGAGGTGGGGTGGGGCAGGTGGTTTAGCCTGAGCTGGGGTGCCTGACTGGGGACGTGCCCAGAGGGGTAGTTTGTGGGGAAGGCAGGATGGGGTCCCCACAGCAAGCTTTCCTCTCCCTGGCTGGGCCACCTGTCGCAAACAGTCAGGCCCCGGGGAATAGCTTCCCCCCAGGGGGAGTTCAGTAACGGGTACCATTTCTCAGAAGGGACTGGCCGCAGAGATAAGACCACAGTGACAAGGGGGCCATAAATTGTTACCTGTGCCCTTCGGTTACCCCTTCTTCCTCCATCCCCTCCTTCCTGAGCCAGTGGGGTTAGATTTAGCAACAGGGCTTCTGTTCGTGAGATGGAGCAGAAAGCAGACTTTCTGGAGGCTGGGCATGATCACTGAGATGCAGAGCACTGATAGGGAAAATCAATTTAATTTCTGTTGCTCCGTGACAAGGAGGGGTGGCGAGCAGGAAGGTCAGGCCTGTTTTGAAAGCCACAGTTCAGTTAAGAAAATAAAACACTCCCTGTAAGGAATTTTTTTTAAAATACAGTATTTTAGGAGGGGAAAAATGGAAGTGGGTCAAGATGAGGGGTTTAGTCGGAGGAGCAGAGCAGACCCGTGGCAATCCCAGTCTGACCGGAGCCTGGGGCCTGAGGGCTGCAGCTCTCCCATAGGAATTTTTTTATTGTTTTTGTTTTTGAGACCAACTTTGTTTCATTCTTGTTGCCCAGGCTGGAGTGCAATGGTGCAGGTTGCTCACTGCAACCCCCGCCTCCCGGGTTCAAGCGATTGTCCTGCCTCAGTCTCCCAAGTAGTTAGGATTACAGGCACCTGCCACCACGCCCGGCTATTTGTTTTGTATTTTTAGTGGAAATGGGGTTTCACCATGTTGGCCAGGCTGGTCTCGAACTCCTGACCTCGGGTGATCCGCGCAGGCATAAGCCACCCCGCCCGGCCTAGGAATTTTGTTGTGTGTCTGTTGAGTTGAGTTGCTCGGGACTTGTAGCAGGGGACACTTTCATTAGGTGTCTGTTTCCCGAGGCATGATTAAGGCACAGTTCTCCTTCCCTCTGGCTGATGCTGGGGAAGCCTTGGCTTCTGGCAGTTTTTGACTGCTCAGATCAAGCCTCTGTGATTCATGGGATTTTACAGGTTGGAGGCTGAGAGGTATTTGTAGGTCTGGATGAGGATTTGCACTCAACCTGGTTGTGGCATGTCCTTGTCAAACTATGGCCTCACTTGACTGAGAGGACAAGGAGGACTCTGCAGAAAGCACTTCCTTGGCTGATGGTAGAGATTAGATATTTGCAGGGAGAGAGTTGGGTTAACCCAAGCCTTCATCAGCATCCCACAGGGACCTCCCTTGAGGTGACTTTCATTCATCAGATGGAGGGTGGCATTGCAGGTCCTGTGCCAGGCACTGGGGAGATGCGCTTTGTCTTTTTTTTTTTTTTTTTTGATGGAGCCTCTCACTCTGTCGCTCAGGCTAGAGTGCAGTGGCGCGATCTCGGCTCACTGGAACCTCTGCCTCCCGGTTTCATGTGATTCTCCTGCCTCAGCCTCCCGAGTAGCTGGGATTACAGGCGTGCGCCACCATGTCCAGCTAATTTGTACGGAAGGAGCTCACAGCATAGGAGAAAGCTCAGACTTTGGACTATTTCCTAAGAATCTGATAAGTGAATATGTTTCCAGGATTCTTACCTTCTTAGCGATGGACCGAAGTCTTGGGATAGTGTGTGAGGGCCAGAGGGGGAAATTGAAACAATGAAGAGAAATTGGAGGTAATTTAGAACCTCATTGTAAACTTGTGTCTGTGATACTCGGGGTGGGATAAGAGGGGGGATCTGTTCTGCTAAGATTCAATACCAGTGGTTATCTGTTTGATTATAGCTTAGGGTAAGGGTAAGTGATCTATCTTCACTGTTTGGTCTCCCCAGAGTTAGGTGTTTATTTCAAACCACCAGTCACTTGTGGTGTTTTGACTTAGAAGCCACGCAAGGCAGTTTGAACTGTGCTTGAAAGGGTGGGGAGCCAGGCCTCATTCTGAATTGCAAGCTGAAGAGGTAGCGATGGGTGCCCCATGCTCTAATAGAGGTCTGAGAAGTGAACTGGGTGGCCAGCTGGGTCTGACTGCCGAGAGCTTGCTGGGGGACGGGAAGCGTGCCCCTCATTCCCTTTGAAATAGCTTTGTGTTTGTCATTCTTGTGACTTGGATACCCCTTTGGACCCCGTATCTGTGGGCTTAGCATCAGTCAGATGCTGTTTGTCAGACAGTCTTACCTGGGGTTTGTTATCCGTGTGTGTGTGTGTGTGTGTGTGTGTGTGTGTGTGTGAGTGTGTGTGTGTGTCTGTGCACTCCTAAGGTTAGGTAGCATGGCTGGGTCAGACTGGATTCCTTGTTGAGCATCTAGCTAAAAGAGGTTAAGAGGAGGCTCCTATACTGCTGAAGGCCAGAGGACTTTGCTGAATCGCTGGTCATCTGAAAAACGAGCTGGGCTATTTATAATTTGGCAGGCTGCCATGGGACTTGAATGAATGGCAGTCTGTGCAGGCTCACACACTCTGTGTACTGGGTCTGAGCGTGGGTTTGTTCATTTATGTGCCCCTGTGCATGGGTGTGGACGTGATTTCCTGGCGTGCAGGGTAAGGACTGAGGAGGTGGGGAAGCGGGCTTTACCTTGGTCCTGTGGTCCCCCAAGAGGCCACAGCTACCCTTATTTATGCCTGGGATGTTGGTGTTTTTGGTATTTTAAGCCACAGAAACACAGGTTTCTGAGACCTGGACGATCTCTTTTTACTCCTGAGGAAACAAGGCCAGAGGAGTTCCCGGGGGCTCAGAGGAGGCCTCGGGTCAGGGGCCATCCCAGGTGGGAGCTGTGGCTCTGGCCAGCTTGCTCCTGTCAACACTGCCCCCTGCCGCTTTCCCGGGGTTGCAGGGAGCTGGTCGTGCTGGAGACGGATGTTTTCAGGCAGCGCTTTGTAGGAGGCAGTGACGCTGGTAACCCACTAATGTGAGGATGAAATCTTTGTATTCTGTTTCCATTGACGGGGACGGGTTTGCGGAACCACCCACACCCTTGCCTGGGCCTGGTGACTCATGAGGACAAGATGGCTGACCAAGGAGAGGGAGGGGTTCCACTCCCTCCAAGGCCCAGGGCTGACTCTTTTTCATGCATTTGGTGCTAAATTGCTGCCCTGAGGCTCTTGAGTAGCTTATATGAACTCTGGTCACCCCCACCCCTTGCCTCTCCTAAATCCTTTGGGAGGTGTCCCCCATGCCCTGCACACTGCCTGCTCTGTCACCTCACCACTCTGCAACCAGCTGGGCTGGCTGGTTTTCACTGCTGGGAGGTAGACTTTTTTTCAAGAAGTATGAAAGTATCATTGGCATATAGACAGACCTCTGCACTCGGCTGGAACTGGGTTTTGAATCTCAGCTTCAGGACTCAATAATGTTGTAAATCTCTGAATTTCTTGGAGACTTTGTTTTAGGAAGAGAGGACCCTATACGACAAAGTCCCTCTGTAAGGTCCAGCGCAGAGGCCATCTCTCATCAGGGTCGCATTCTTCTCCCTCTTCTCTCAGCCTGATTCTGTTCTTTCTTCCTACCTTTTTGTTGTTATTTAAGCTTATGCATGTAATTTCAGCCTCATAAGGGACATTATGTAGATTAATTGCCATATGGGAAGTACTTAAGCATGTTGCCTGGCACACAGTAGGTGTGTAGCAATAGAAGTCATTGTTTTTATAGTTGTCTATTTTAGCAAAGATGATACCTGCAGGGGTTTCTTTTATTATTATTTCACTATTTATTTCATAATTGTAGCTTCATGGGGAGGACAGAAGGGTGAAGGGATCCCAGGGAGGCATTTCTCCCTTCACCCCGGAGACCTCCCTTGCTAGCTCTACATTTAAACTGGCCTCTGCGTGAGTTCATGGTCCTGTACATCAACACAGCTATTTTATTTATTTATTTATTTTTTTTTTTTTGAGGCAGAGTCTTGCTCTGTCTCCAGGCTGGAGTGCAGTGGCGTGGTCTCTACTCACTGTGTCCTCCACTTCCCGGGTTCAAGCTATTCTCCTGCCTCAGCCTCCCAAGTAGCTGGGACTACAGGCGCATGCCACCACACCCAACTAATTTTTGTATTTTTAGTTGAGACAGGGTTTCACCATGTTGGCCAGGATGGTCTCGATCTCTTGACCTCGTGATCTACCTGCCTCAGCCTCCCGAAGTGCTGGGATTACAGGCGTACGCTACTGCACCCAGCCAACAGAGCTGATTTTTATAAACCTTCTAGAAACATTTGCCTTGTTGGTTTTCAAGCATAAATAACCTCACTTTCATAAAGGGGAGTTGCTGTAAGATTCAGAACTTGGAGAGGTTTTTGTTTGGGTGTTTAGTTTTCTTAAACAGCACGAGGTTTGTTGGATTCTATAGGGTTTTGTACAGCCTGACCAGCAGTTAGCCATCTCCCCTCCCCTTCTCCCAGAAGAAATGGGTGTTTTGTTCTCCACTGGCCTCTCCTCACGTGTTTCTTCTTCTGGGAAAAAACCCACAACCCCAGGTTCTGTTGCCCAAGATGAGACTGGATGAAAATCAAGAGGGGATGCTGACAAGACCCTGGAATGCCCAGAGAACAGAGTGGTGGGAGCGAGGAAGGCGGCGCTGGCCTGGGGCCATCTTACTCTTCCTTTCTTCCTGACAGGTGTGTAGAATGGCGTCTCCTGCTGGCACACTGGGGGCCTGGGATATCTCTCGCAGACAGTGCTGGAAATTTAATGCTCCTTGAAACAGGAGAGCCTGAGAATGCTTACAGAAATCACCCTTATTAAAGTTTGAAGGGGTGAAGAAAAGCGCTAATGGGGGAGACCCTATGCTTACAAACCCACCTTGAAGGGGTTAGGGGTTACTTCCCACCTGCCAGCACCTTCCCTCCTCTGAGGGAACAGGGAAGCTGACGGCTGGGGGCTTCGGGGCTCTGGGGACAGCTACCTTTTGCAGCCTGTCTGCCTGGCCTACATCTGTGCCTGTCTACAGCTTAGGGCCCACCTAGGACAGCAAAATCCAGCCAAGCCAGCTGGCTGGGGCTGAGTGGGGCCTTTTGGCTTCAGGTGACTTTGTGGCTTCGGCCTTGGGTAAGAGGAGGGGACATGTGTCGAGCCCTCTGGAAGGTCTGGACTCCTGCTTTTCCTTGGCTCTTCTCATTCTCCAACCACCCCCAAGGTTCAGCAGAGTCTTGGGCGCGTCTCCTCCATTTGCACCGCGTGTTTGTGGCAGCAGCTGTTGGTGCTGACTAATAGGACTTCCTGGCAGCTGTGTCGGGCACACGTGGCACCAGCAGGAACTGCGTCTCCTCGGCTGCCCAATCTGTACCCCAGCCACTGAAGAAAGGCCTGGAAAAGGGGGTGAGAGAGGCTACTTGAATGGGAAAGCCCTAGAACTTGGTGACTCGCAAATCCGTAGAACACAGTTGGAAGAGCCAACTCCATTCTGCAGAGGGGAGCACTCGGTACCTAGGAGGGGTCTCTCAGGTCAAAGAACAAGTTAGGGGCTGAGCCGACACGTAAAATCCCATCTCCTCCGTGCCCCCTGAATGTGGCTACTCTGCTCGTGTGAGGCAGTCTTGTCAGGGGGTCAGCCTGGACTGTGTCACTCACTAGCTGTGTCCTTGGGCAAAGCTTTTCACCTCTCTGTACCTCAGTTCCTCCAGAGGCAAAGGGGATCATCATTGTCCCTACCTTAGAGACTTGTGAGGATAGGGCGAGCACCCAGGGCAACGTGGCTGGGACAGTAAACCTCAGCAGATGCCACTTTGCTTTCTTCCTTACCAAAAACTGGGCGGATGCCTCTCTCCCCATGAGTCCAGTGGTGTCTGTGTCAGATGCCCTAACGGGTTCTCAGGAATTGCAGCTGACATCTGATCATCTCTGGTTTGGGGTGGATGGGGAAGAGCCGGGGAAGAAGACAAGAAACAGGAGAAGCTAAGTGCTTGCTGACTTCTGCCCCATTCCCCTCACCCCAAACCCTTTTTTAGAAAGGACTCGAGAGGCCTTTTGGGGCCAGGATTACCAAGGCCTGAGTGACCCTGCAGAATTCCTGCACATGGCGAGGCATCCTGTGTCTGATAATCACAGCCGCTGCTCACACAGCATCTACAGTGCACCATCAGCAGCCTTAGGAGGCAGATTCTGTCATCTGCTCTAGTTTACAGGCAAGAACACAGCACGGGCCAGGCACAGTAGCTCACGCCTGTAATCCCAGCACTTTGGGAGGCTGAGGCAGGTGGATCACAAGGTCAGGAGTTCGAGAACAGCCTGACCAACATAGTGAAACCCCCTTCTGTACTAAGAATACAAAAATTAGCTGGGCGTGGTGGTGGGCGCCTGTAATCCCAGCTACTTGGGAGGCTGAGGCAGGAGAATTGCTTGAACCAGGGAGGCAGAGGTTGCAGTGAGCTGAGAGTGTGCCACTGCACTCCAGCCTGGGCGAGAGAGTAAGACTCCGTCTCAAAAGAAAAAAAAAATTAAAATACAGCACTGAGAAGATGCCCAGAGCCCTTCACTGTGGGCCCATGAGGTGATACAGATCTTTCCACTAGGCCATCCTGTTTTGTTGCTGGGGAACTTTGTCCCTGGAAGGGCAGAAATGATTATTCTGGTTGCCAGGGCCCAGTGGCCCAGGTAGGAGAAGCGACCTTTCAGGGCACATCCAGGGGAAAGCCCGTGGTTGGCAGGGGGTAGGGGGGTGTCCGCTCTGTGACTATAATTAAGCCTGTCTGCCTGCTCTTCCTTTTCAATCACCAGCTTTCAGGGGTTTAGATAACATGGCTTTGTGCTGAGGACCCTTTCAGGATGCAAACAGGAGGACCTGTCTCAGCTCCTGGCATTCACGGGGCATAGTTACCCTTTCCTCCTCACAATGCTGAATTTTTAAAAAGTGGAACGTTAGCATAGGAAGAGTAGCTGATATCCGGGCGTTTTTCATAGAAATTCCATGATGGATGTTTTCCCCAGGATGCACTGCCAGTGTCCCAAAGAGGGACTTATCAGTTAAACCTGCCTGGCTCCAGAGGAGTCGCCGCAGACTTCCTGGTAAATACCCCCGAGCCAGGAATGCGTTTGTGAAATTTTTAGGAGATGATCCCAGAAAAGCTTCCTTCGGTCACCAAGCCACGTGTTTGTGTCTGGAGATGAAGTGTGTGAAGGAAGATGTTTGCTCCTGAAATGAGACATTTTGTGCAATACACACAAGCCTTTTATGTGACATTGAAGTCAGATGCTGAGCTGTCAGATGCTGGGGTTTGAAGTTGAAAGTTGACTTTACCTCCTGTAGTGACAAAGTTCTGTGTCAGCCTGAATTTCAATTTCCTGGGACTTTTGTCTATCTATAGCTCAACGTGGTATCCTCAGCACCTTTGGGGTTTTTTGTTGTGTCGTCTGTTTTTTTTGGTGGTTAGGGGAGGGATGGGTTAGTGACAGGGCGGTGGGGGGCGGGGTGCATTTAATCATTTATTCTTTTTAGTAGGTTTAATTGTATAAAGATTATAATGCATACAAACATCTGTAATTAGGGGAGTTGGTTCTATTAGAAAGTGTTTTAGTGAAGAAAATTATAGTGTTTATAAGCTGTTTAAGGAGGAGGCAGCATATATTAACATGCAACTAGTTTTTGTGAATTCATACCGAGTACTTACCAGTGCTCCCTGGAGGTGTCTCCCCGAATTCTGAGGTGTGCCCCATTCTATGTGCTTCTTGGGCTTCCTTCAGCAGAACCAGGCCATTTTTCAGAATATGAATGCTATTCTAGGGGCTCAGGAGAGCAAACTTTGTTCTATGATGGAATGAGTTTCATTGATTCATGAGACAAATGTTTAGGAGTGCCCCGTCTCTGCCAGGCACTGTTTTGGGTATTGGGGATACAGAGGTGAGTAAGATGGCAAGCTCTTTGCTCTCATGAAGTTTGTAATCTAATGGGGAGTCAGACTGGAAATGAGAAGACAAATACGTGAACACACTCCTTACTGATACCGATCGGTGCAGAGGAAAGGGAAGAAAGTGTTAGGCTGCAGAGGGACTGGGGAATGGGGTGGGTGTGTGTGTGAGGGTGTTGATTTAGGCATAGCCTTCAGAGAGGCATCTCTGTGGCACATGACAATCCATGGACAGGGAGAATGCACAGCCCATGCAGTCTCCAAGGCAAGAAGGAGCTTTGTGACTTCAGGGAACAGAAAGCAGGAGGGGAGCTGGCGACAGTGAGCAAGTGAGGGGAGATGAGGTTGGTGACGTGGCAGGACCAGATCATGGGGCTCTGCCAGGGGGCGATCAGAAGGAAAGATTCGCAGTGCCCTAAGAAGCTCAAAGTGAAGGACCTACTGCAGGCAAAACAGTGGGATGTTCTGTCCCTGCACAGATGGCCCCCTTTGGGGCTTTCCGCCACTTGGTCTCAATGTTGAAGATGCCAGGCACATAGAATAGGGCCTTTCCCTGTTTAGGCACCAGCAGAAGTGCTCGACTGTCGATACCTTGAGGGACACCAGTTGGAGAAAAGGTCAAGAATCCGTTCAACTCCAGGAATGTTCTTACAGTGCCACTAAGCTGTCAAAGAGATGCACTCACATGCTGTAGGAACATCATTGACTCTGAATGGCTCCATCTGGGAATAAAAAGCGGGGCTCTGAAGGATGAGTCGGAGTTGGATAGAACAGATGAAAATGGGAAGAACTTTGCAGCAGAAGGAACCCACACGGACAAAAGGCACAGTGTGTTAGAGGAACACCAAATCATCTGGTGTGGCAAGAAATTAACCTTTTGGGAAGAAGAACTGGGGTCAGGTTGGGGCACGCCTTGAAGCTTTGGACTTTATTGTATAGCTGCACTCACATATGCTTTGATGCAAGGTTGCTACATAAAAGTTGGCTCCAAAAATCCATGTGCTGCAAAGAGATTGACCGTCACCCTTGACAACAAAGCTGAAGCATCTCAACTGCCACAGTACAAGTTTAGAAAATTGTTTAAAGTATTTATTTACTTATTTAGAGATAGGGTCTCACTGTATCACCCAGGCTGGAATGCAGTGGCGCGATCATAGCTCACTGCAGCCTCAACTCCTGGGCTCAAGTGATCCTCCCACCTCAGCCTCCCAAGTAGCTAGGGCTATGGGTGTGTGCTGCCATGCTCTGCTAGTTTTTTTTTGTTTTGTTTTGTCATTTATTTATATTTTGTAGATATGGTATCTCCCTATGTTGCCTGGGCTGGTCTTGAACTCTTGGTCTCAAGAAATCTTCCTGCCTCAGCCTCCCGAGTAACTGGGTTTACAGGAGCAAGCCACTGTGCCCAGCTTAAGTTTTAAATTTTAAATCACCCTTCTCTGGAAGGGCGGCCCCCAGATAGCAGGAACCAGTTGTGGAGGACCTGTTCCATGTGTTATCTGAGTCCTGATCCTCCTGTCACATGAGTACGGCCCAGCTGACACAGCTGTGCAGTCAAGCCCAGGGTTGGGATGATAAATATGTGTAGTGGCATCGGCATGTGGGGGAGGGGGTCTCAGGTTTTATACCCAATCTCCCAGAAGCCCCTTTCCCCTCTTCGACAACTGGAAGTCCAGAGGATCCGTCCCCTGAGGACTGCATGACCCAGTGCCTGCATTCTATGCCATTGTCACTCTGGAACCACCTGCTTGACTTCTGGAATGACACATTTGGTCATCACTGTCTTCCTCTTATCTTTCCCCAGCCCCCACTGACACTGACAATTTACTTCTGTCTTTGGCTCTATCAACCATGACAGGGGTGGAGAAGGAGTGGGGATAGAGATAAGACCAGGATAATTCTTGGTATCTGTGGAAGCCTCAGATACCAAGAAGCCCTTCATCTGAAATATCACTGACGTGTCTCTCCTAGTTGGTTTGGAGCAAGTTGTGAGCACTGAGGACTATCAGTTTAGGATTGAGCCAAAGGAGTGGAAATACATTTACAAGTTACTGAACGGGAGGCAGGCAGGCATGTGTGTGCTGCTTCCACAGTGGGCAGTTGCAGGCTCTGGTGGCATCCTCCTTCTAGCCTTGCTGAAAGACGATTTGCTCAGATGAAATAAAGACATCTCTAATTGTTTGTGGTGTGGGAAAGCAATCCCATAAGCATTAATTTGCCCAAGCCCAGAGTGTGTGAGAAAGTGCCTGCCTGACATGTTTTTCTTTTCCATTAACACTTCTGTGATAAACAGCTTAGATGCTCGAAGAAAAATTAATGAAACTATTGTAACAATCATGTACATGTAGGTAATTTATTAAGGACAATTAAAAAGCTTTAAAAATCATCCATGAGGCAAAATGAACAGGAAGACGGTGTGTGGCGGGTTTTGGCAGGGAGCCTGCCCGTGGGTGTATGGAACAGGTTTCTCTTCCCATGGCCCTCACCCCCATCAGAGCCACACAGCAGCGGGAAGCATGGATTTCTGCTGTCCAGACTGTTAGTAACAAACATTCCATGCTGGTTCCCTGTTTGGTGAAGCCAGGGAGATGTGTGAATGTCAGGGGAGGACTCCCAGGTCTGGCTGTTCTGCTCTACCTTCCTTGGGACCCAGGTATGCTGGTTCCTGGGCCTCCCCTCCAGGAGCAGGAGCATGTTGGGTAACAACTGGGTTATTGGACTTTTATTGTTTGTGTTGGCTCTAGGAGCCTCGAAACCAGGTGAGGCGCAGCAAGGAAAGCCTAGAGAGGTTAAGGTGGCACTGTCATGATGTCACCAGCCACTTACTAGCTTGGACCTTTGCCTCTCTATGTAACCAGCCTGAGCCTCAGCTTCCTCATCTGCAAAATGGGGATAATCGTTAGGAACAAGTGGAGGATTGGAGCAAGGATCACACAAGGTCATGCATGCCGAGGGCCTAGCATGATGCCTGGCAGATGTAGTAAATGCTCAAATGTTTAATATTCTTCATTATCATGAAGGGCATCATTATTGTGTTGTTGGCTGAAAGCCAAGCTAGGGTTGACACCCACATATCAAACTCCAAGGCCAATGCACTTTTCATGACGTGCCAGTACCTACCTACTTACCCTTGCATCCTCCCTCCACCGCCATTGTTTTTACAGGAATGCCAATACTGTGTCCTGTGTCAGCGCCAGGATGCACTCACTCAGCCTGCTTGAGGCTTGAGTGAGGCCCCTCTTTAGAAGGATGGAGCTGCCTAGCTTCCTCCTAGTCTCATCTCTATCCCCCCTCCTTCTCCACCCCTGTCATGGTTCGTAGCCCCAAAGTGACAGATCTTCCACACTCTGGAATTTTCTTCACACGTGTGGAGGACTGGGATTGCTAGAATTTGTTTCTTTTTATTGGTTGGTGACCTAAGAAATCTTTGACCTTGTGGACCAGTGGTTTCTCAAACGTAGATATATTTAATAAAGTCAGGCTCTGTTAGCGGATGGTATTGGCCACTCTCTGGGTGTTTATCTTTATTTTATTGTCTTTCCCCAAGGCTTGATCGTAGACACGTAGGTTATATGTCCATTATACACATATGCATCTATTTTCAAGAAGTAAATTTTAGTTCACTTATCGACTAGAAAGGAAAATAAAGTGTTTTAGCGTAGACACGTCAGAGCCAACAGATATTTTTCCCTTTCCATGCTGTAAATGAGCAATGAAAAATTACTTTTGCTATTAAAAGCTGTAGCACTGGCCAGGCATGGTGGCTCACGCCTGTAATCCTAGCACTTTGGGAGGCCCAGGTGGGCAGATCACAAAGTCAGGAGATCAAGACCATTCTGGCCAACATGGTGAAACCCCGTCTCTACTAAAAGCACAAAAATTAGCTGGGCGTGGTGGTGGGAAGTGCCTGTAATCCCAGCTACTCAGGAGGCTGAGGCAGGAGAATCACTTGAACCAGGAAGTCGGAGGTTGCAGTGAGATAGTACCATTGCACTCCAGCCTGGCGACTGAGTGAGACTGCCTCAAAAAAAAAAAAAAAAAAAAAAAAAAAAAAAGCTGTAGCACCTGTAAAAAATAGTAAATTATAGGACACCATCAAAGTTTATAGGCACTAGAATTTGACCTTCAGCAAATTCAACATTGGAGGGGAATAGGGTTTTCTTTCCTTTCTTTAAAATGAAAAATGAGAGGGAGAAAAAAGATTTATTTCCTTTAGCAACTGGCTATGGTATTCCCCAGCAGAAAGAAGAGAGAGAGAGAGAGAGAGAGAGAGAGAGAGAAAGAAAGAAAAAAAAACCTTTGTTAAATTACATAAAGTAGTATAAGAAGTCACTTTCCTTAGAAAAAAAATTAAACCTCATAGAAAAGGCGAAAGTTGGCTGGGTATTGTGGCTTATGCCTGCCCAGCACTTTGGGAGGCCACGACAGGCAGATCACTTGAGGCCAGGAGTTTGAGACCAGCCTGGCTAACATGGCGAAACCCCATAAAAATACGAAAATTAGCCAGGAATGGTGGCGCATGCCTGTTATCCCAATTACTCTGGAGGCTGAGGCAGGGGAATTCACTTGAACCCGGGAGGTAGAGGCTGCAGTGAGCCAAGATCACACCACTGCACTTCAGCCTGGGTGACAGAGCAAGACTGCATCTCAGAAAAAAAAAAAAAAAAGTGAGTAAAGTCCCTTTGTACAATTCTGCCCCTGCCCCCGCCACCACCCTTGGTCTTATTTGCATATTTATAACAGAGCTTTTTCTGTGCATTTATATACTCTGTACATTTATACTCTTCTGTATACTCAGAGAAAATAATATTGTATTGTTTTCTCAGACTGTCCACCCTCCCAAAACTTTTCACCTTTTCCTTGATCCTTTCCTGAGCCTTAGCTGGAGGAAGAGGGGAGAGAAGAGTTGATGGACAGGTTTTTTTTAACGTGGGGTTGGATGGTCCAGCGGGTGTGGTGGCGTTTGCACCTTCTTCTCTTAGTTCTCCTTGGGCTTTGTGAAGCTTCCTCGATTGCTCATAATCTGGGTTAAGATTGAGAAGATGGATAGTTGGAGGGTACAGGTAAGTATCCAGAGGAGCTAAGGATTGGGGGGTTGATTGAGTACCAGATACTGTGACCGACTTGAGCTTCCTGTGCCTTTAGCCGGACCCCGACACCTCTCTGAACTAGGAATGTAGGATGAACTCTCTGCGAGACGTCTGTGCCCATTGCGGGGTTTTGAGCATGTGAATGTGTGAGGATGTGGGTATGTGCATGCATGTGGGTGCACATTTCAGGAGGATTTCTCGGAGAAGCCACCCCCTCCTTTGTCCTGAAATGCACAATAGAGATCCTTCGCTAAATAAGTCAGCAGATGTAAGTGATGGTGTTGGAGGAAGGCACCTTCAAAGAACCGGTTGTTTCGGAAGCAACATGCTGAGATCAGCCCATCGTGGGCTCCCAGCTGTCCTGTGACATTTCTGCAGCTTCAGGTGCCAGCCTGGGCGTGGCATCTTTGGACAGTGAGACTCTCCAACCTTTTTTCTGAGAAGTCTTGTGGCTGTTGCTGGATCTTCACAGAAAATGGGGTCCTTAATCTCATTCTCACCTGCTTCTACTTCTGCTCTGAGGCCAGCTGAGAAAATTGCTCCGGTGCTTTGCTGCTGTCTGAGGTTTAAGGTGGGAAGTTGGAGCTGCAGATTTTGAGAAAGCCACACTGCGATTCAGGAATAGCAGTGAGACCAGCAGAGCTGCCCTGACCAGCCTTCCTCCTCACATCCTTGTGAAGCTCTAGTCTTTAAAATTCTTCACAACTGCTGTCCAGTAGAGGCAGTTTGGTCCTTTCAGAAAGAGGGAAGGGACAGGGCAGTCTGTCACCCTCGTCAGCTGGCTAGCCGGTTCCAAAATGAAGCCTTGGGGAAGAGGAGGATCAGGGCATGAGGAAGTTGTGCAGACAAGAAGCCCTGACCCCTCCAAGCTTTGCTGACCATTCTCAAAGGGGATGTCCTCTTCTCTTTCTTTAGTGAGGAGTAGCTCTCCCATGTCCTCAAATCCACCTTTCCCAAGGTGGGCACCTGTGACTACGCCCTCATCCCTCAGGCTCCAGTGAGAAGACATGGTAATGGTTGACCTGTTTGGCCGGCTTCCCTAGACAGGAAATGGAGGTTCACCCAGCTGATGTCTGGGAGGTGGGTTCTGGCCTTCTTTCCTGTGACTCTCTGGGCAATGCATCTTGCAGCCCTCTCCTCTTCTCCACCAGCACAGCAGGGAGCCTCCTCCAGAAGGGGAGCAGTTGACTGCAATCAGCCAGAATTGACCGCAGGAACCCCTGTCCATCCTCACAGAGGGCAAGCAACTTCCCCAGGCCACCTTGTCTGCAAGCATACCAGTGGCAGAGCCAGGACTAGAAGTCAGGCCTTTTGCCTGCTGGTTGGTATGTCCCATGCCAGGCCAGAGGCCCGTTAGCGGGTCCTGGACTTGTGAGGGGCAGCCAAATTGTTGCAGCAGTCTTAGCAATCCATCTGCTTGCTTCCACTCTGTACATTAGGATCATTAAATGTGGACTGTGTTTTCTGGACTTACAAATAAAAGTGGGAGGGAAGACCTTGTACTTGAAAAGATTACTCTCTAAGATGGTTCAAATTTGAAGAGAGAAGGCCTGAATTCTCTCATTTTTGCAGTTATTATAATAATAAATACTTTTCTTTAATACCTAGAACAGGCCAGGAGCTGAGCAAAGTGTGTTTTGTACTTCATCTCACGTGATCCTCTTACCAGCTCATTGGTTCTGTCATCACCCTTGTCTTACAGGTGAGGTCCTAGAGAGGTTCAGGTTCTACCTTCAGTGTCACAGCTGAGAGGTGGGGAACTGGGATTTGGATGTGGGTTCTAAGCTCAGATTGGGGAAGGATTCTGCATGGCAGATAGGGAACAGAACTGCCAGGCCAGTGCTGGCTGAGGGCTTGTTTCTGGTTGAGGGACTTTTTTTTTTTTTTTTTTTAAGACGGAGTCTTGCTTTGTCGCCCAGATGAGTACAGTGGTACAATCTTGGCTCACTGCAACCTCCACCTCCCGGGTTCAAGCAATTCTGCCTCAGCCTCCTGATTAGCTGAGATTATGGGTGTGCGCAACCACACCTGGCTAATTTTTGTATTTTTAGTGGAGATGGGGTTTCATTAGGTTGGTCAGACTGGTCTTGAACTCCTGACCTCAAGCAATCTGCCCAACTTAGCCTCCCAAAGTGCTAGGACTACAGGCGTGAGCCACCAAGCCTGGCCTGAGGGGCTTCTTGCTTTTGCTTGTGGTCACTTCCCTGCAATGCTGCTGTCTTGATTTTCGGAGCATCTTGTGACAGTGACTGAGGCTTGCTCTCCCTTCTTTTGCTGCCCAGGTGATGAGCACCACAGGCCTTATAAACGGATGATTCAGGGTTGAGCCATATCCCTAGAACTTCCTATGTGGTGAGAAGTCAACAGTATCATGGGACACTTGGTTTTGTGTCTCATTTTGGCGTAGTAGAGGGAAAAAGCAAGAAGTTTAATGCCAACATCAGAATAGCCGCTCAAGCAGACGCAAGCGTTTGCCTGTGTACAGCATATACCCTGTGCCGGGCATGCTTTTCTCTTACCTCATTTAACCCATCTCTGCCTAGTGTTCCGTTATCAGGACGCTAAGCTTGTGGGAGTTATTTAAATCCCACTGCTCAAGGTCATCACCAAGGTCTGATTTTTCACACAAAAAATTTGCAACCTGTGGCATAAATGGGTTAATTCTCAACACCATCCTTGGGATGGGTACTGTTATCATTCCCACTCTACAGGTGAGGGATTGGGCTACAGTAATTTGTTTGAGATCAAAAAGCCGGGAATTGG
The DNA here is from genome assembly GCF_007565055.1 of Rhinopithecus roxellana. Lineage (NCBI taxonomy): Eukaryota > Metazoa > Chordata > Mammalia > Primates > Cercopithecidae > Rhinopithecus > Rhinopithecus roxellana. The sequence continues at coordinate 26,964,095 of NC_044567.1, read as the reverse complement.
CAGAGCCAGGTTCCAAACTGCCTGATCCCAGAGCTCATGCCTTTATCTTTCTCATCAAAAACCACTAGTTGGATGAGTACCTCTCTGGGAAGAGAGGGCTGCGTGACCCTGTGTGCTATTACCCACCCGTTGACAGCCAAGGCTGATACCTGGCTGGGAGCCCTCATTCACAGGGCAGAAGGCTCAGTGAAATAAACAGCCACCCAAGGGCTGAGTGGAGAGGACTGGCTTGCTCCAGGAGCTCTGTGCAGATCTTGAGCACGTTGGCTTAGTATGTTATTGAAATGATGGAGCTCGGGGCAGAGTGATGATTAATTAATATGTGCCTTTGGCAGCCCCCAAAACTACCAGAAACTGTGAATAGTGAGAGGCCCACCATCCGGTATCGCCATGATGGTGCTGGTGTCCAGTGACCGTGTACTTCCATTTACTGTTCTCAAGGGCAGTCGTGAGTGGTTCCAGCCCTCCTCATCTTCCCTGTAGCTGCTGAAGGCATGTGTTTTCTTTCTTTTCCTTTTCCTTTCCTTCCTTTCTTTCTTTCTTTTTCTCTCTCTCTCTCTTTCTTTTTCTCTTTTTTTTTTTTTTTTTTTTGAGACAGAGTCTTGCTCTGTCGTCCAGGCTGGAGTGCAGTGGCACGATCTCGGCTCACTGCAACCTCTGACTCCTTGGTTCAAGCGATTCTCCTGCCTCAGCCTCCTGAGTAGCTGGGATTACAGGCACCTGCAACCACGCCTGGCAAATTTTTGTGTTTTTAGTAGAGACAGAGTTTCACCATGTTGGCCAGCATGGTCTCAATCTCCTGACCTGGTGATCTGCCGGCCTTGGCCTCCCAGAGTGCTGGAATTATAGGCGTGAGCCACGGCGTGTGTTTTCGAGATCTCCTTTGACCTGGGTCTGTGGCTTTGGACCTTTGCCATGGACTAGAGTTCTTCATAGGCAAGTAGCCCATGTGGTGCTTGAGGTCTTCACTAAGATTAAAGCCAGTAGAGGTAACAGTGCAGCCCCTCTGGCTAGGGAAGAGGGGTACCGCTAGGATCGTTCCATCTGGGGCTTCGACTCACCTCTGCATGCCAGCCCTGTCTGCTGCTGCTCCTGTCGCAGGCGTGGAAGACCTGACTGAAACCCTATTCCTGCCATGACCTTGAGGCTGTTCAGTAACGTCTGAGAGCCTGATTTTCCCACCCACCTTAGGAAGTTCTTACAGCGCGCCTAGCTCTCATTCAGGTGCGTGGGAGATGCTCAGAGACTTCGAGTTCCCTCCTCACGCCTCTTCATGTGGCTCTGGGGCTTGTATTAGAGCTTCCCTTTCTTTTAGAGTACAGCCAGCTGTCTATTGCAGCTTGTATATGAAACGGTCTCTCTCTGTGGTAACTTTGCACAAAAGATGGTTTTGTGGTCAGCCTCTGAATAATGCAGCGAAGCCCCTGCCCCCCCAACTCACACATAGGGAGCTGTGGTCACAGTCGGGCCACTTGGCAGCTATCACAAGACTTGAAATGGGGGGCTTGAAGCCATTGCTTGTGAATTAGTATGTTTTTCTCTCTTTTGCCTTTGTGAAAACCAACTTCCTGTGCAGCCGCTTGTGTTTTAAAACCCTGAAAAAGGGGGGCCAGCTCTCAGCCCTTGTCCACCGCTGGTTCCTAGGACCGTTATGAATTAAAGATTACAGCCGTTAAAAAGAGATCGTCTTTAAACAAGCGCAGTTCTCTCTCCTCATGCCCCCTGAGTGGAGAAGTTTTTGTGTATAGCGAGTCCAAAACAAACAGAGATGTTCTTGAGAGATGTGGGGAGCAGGGGCTGAGACAGCAGGAGAGCGAGGGCAGCAGAGGGACAGTGGGGGAGAGCTGGGGACTGCAGTTTTGAGTTGTTGACCTCCTGTCTACATGCTCAGAGAAACAGGGCCGCGTGGAGTGCCCAGCGGAACCTGCTCATGCTGATTTGCTGCGTCACCTTGGGAAAACGTTGGCTTTGCTCCTCTGCGGCATGCATACAGGCACAGGCACACACACGTTCCCATCCCAGCTGGTGCCCGCGTGTGGGTGTTAGGCACAAACTCTTTGGACAAAGCTCTGGAGATGAACTGGGAAAGAAGTGTGGTAGAAACATCACCGGGAAGCTTTCTATTATGGGCCTTATCACTGCGTGTGAAGATGGACCAGATGCCCCACAGAGACAGCCCTCTTGAAACTCTCACCTAAAGAAGATGCTACCAAGATGAGGGACCTCCGGGCAGCAGAACAAGAACATTGAACAACCACTATGGTTTAACAGGAGCAAGAAATGATCTTTCTGAACTTACCTCTGTGGATGCAAAGATGTTGAAGAGCAGTTCCTGCCATTGGCAGGGAACTCAGGGTGCAGAGGGGAAGACAGACAAGAAGGGATGAGTCCAGGGTACTTGTATGTCTGTACCTCCTCTTAGCCTAACATCTCCATGAGGGAGCGAAGAACACCACAGCTTTGGCTGGGCACAGTGGCTCACGCCTGTAATCCCAGCATTTTGGGAGGCCAAGGCGAGTGGATCACGAGGTCAGGAGTTCAAGACCAGCCTGGTCAAGATGGTGAAACCCCTTCTCTGCTAAAAAAAAACAAAAATTAGTGGGGCGTGGTGGCAGGCGCCTGTAATCCCAGCTACTCAGGAGGCTGAGGCAGAGAATTGCTTGAACCTGGGAGGCAGAGGTTGCAGTGAGCTGAGATCGCACCACTGCACTCCAGCCTGGGCAACAGAGTGACACTCTGTCTCCAAAAAAAAAAAAAAAAGAGAGAAAGAAAAGGAACACCACAGTTGACTTGCACTGTGTTGGAGATGGCTGTGCAGACTTTGTCAAGGGCTCTAGCAAGGGTTGTGCTCAGGGCACAACTGGGGCTAAATTCCAAGGCCTGCTGCCTTTGGGTCTGTAAATCTTCATTGCAGATGTTGATGTAGTTTCCAGGACTGCATCATCTTAGAGTTTATTTTAGGCAGATGATTGCGTTCTAGGTCATTCTCAACCATTTAAGTATCCTTGGCAGGAGAACTTATCTGAATGGGCCAAGGCTCTTTGAGTTGGGAGCAAGGCATATTTTCCCACCCAATCTCCATGCACCCGGGTCCTGTGGTTTCATTGGCACTTCATTTGGAAAGTTGTTGGCTTTTGGGAGGAGAAAGGAAGGAGAAGTTTGGCAGCATCCTGTTCCAAGGCCTAGAGTTTTAATGTGTGGTCAGACTGTTTATTGATTAATTGGTTTTCAAGAGGGAAACGTGTTCTTTCAGGACATAGGGTCTCTAGGATGAAAATAACTTTAAAAGAAGGGGTGGAGATGTTAGAGAATACTCTAATAACTCTTATCACTTCACAACTAGGAAATCTGAACCCCTAAAGGGGGAAGAGATTTTAGAAAGTTTCACCAAATTCACCATTTCTCTGGACAGAATTGGACTCTAGATGGAGGACTGGACATTTTCCCCTAGAGCCATGTTTCCCCAGGGCATTGAGAGGTGTTAGGAGACACAAGGGCTCGGTGGCCTTACATGTAGCAACTCCCAAATTAAACATTCCCTAAATGCAGGACTTCTCAGAGCATTTACTCTGCTAACAAGTGGTCTGATTTTCTAAGAGCTGGTTAAGGTAGGTAATGATTCCTTATCTGGCCCATGAACTTATTTTAAGGAGACTAAATTATCTTTAGTCTTTAAATTATTTTAAAATTATTTTTCTCCTAGAAGACCGTATGTCTTGAAAAATATGTTTCTCTGTTAGAAACCAATTAATAAATATTGAGAAGTTAGGCCAGGCACGATCACTCATGACTATAATCCCAGCAGCTGGGGAGCCTGAGGTGGGAGGATCACTTGAGTCCAGGAGTTTGAGACCAGCCTGGGCAACATAGCAAAACCCTGTCTCTACAAATAAAATAAAATAAATTAACTAGGCATGGTTCCGTATGCCAGTAGTCTTAGCTACTCAAGAGGCTGAGGCGGGAGGATCACTTGAGTCCAGGAGTTCAAGAATGCAGTGAGTTATGATTGCACTCCTGCACTCTAGCCTAGGAGACAAAGTGAGACTTCGTCTTTAAAAGAAGAAATAAAATAAAATAAAACTAAGAAGTCAGATGAATTCTGACTCGATAAAATGAAGTCAGAGAGAGATATTTTTATCAACTGGGCATATACATATATAAAAATAGATATCAGATACCATATTGCATATATATAAATACATATCTTAATAAGCTATATATACATTTTATTTTTTTTTTAACGGAGGCTCGCTGTCGCCCAGGCTGGAGTGCAGTGGCATGATCTCGGCTCACTGCAAGCTCCGCCTGTGGGTTCATGCCATTCTCCTGCCTCAGCTTCCTAAGTAGCTGGGACTACAGGTGCCCGCCACCATGCCTGGCTAATTTTTTGTATTTTTAGTAGAGACAGGGTTTCACCATGTTAGCCAGGATGGTCTCGGTCTCCTGACCTCGTGATCCGCCCACCTCGGCCTCCCAAAGTGCTGGGATTACAGGCGTGAGCCACTGCGCCCGGCCACATATTTTTAATATATGTGTGTGTGTATATATTTTAATCTCTCAGTGGCCATCAGAGATTTAGGTCAACCAGTGTTACCATGCTTTAGTCAGAAGGAAAGAACTCTGGGTCACTGTGCAATTTCTGGTTGGCTTTTGGAAGCTGACAGCCTCATTGCTGGTATCTTCTTCAAGAGCACAGCATCTCTGACTGGGAACTGCTGGCTACATGGATGGAGAGCCCCTCTCCAGCTCTAATGCTCTCTATGTTCCATGCCTCTGGGTTATCAGCAAGAAGCCCAGCTGCTCGGCCCATAACTCAGATCAGTTAGCATATAAACTCCAGAAAATAATTGGCCTCTTAATTGCTACTGATACGGTGTCTTGAACCAGGCTTGGTGTGGGATGGTGCCCCTGTGCAGGCCGTGGGAGGATAATTTGAGAATTCCCTTGCCTGTCCCTGCTCTGTGGTTGCCGGGCACCTGGCGAGAGCGTTGGGTTGTTTGCTTTGGGTAACTATGGCAGCTCCTTTTAATTGCCACCAAATAACTTCAGCTCAGCCTCAGCAGTGGTTGTTTTGCTGTGTCGCTCGGAAGAATGCCTACCTCTTTGTAAGAGCTGGATGGATGGGAGCTTAGCAGAGGCAGGCCAATGCTTTTTAATGTTTTTCTTCCCATTTAATGAGTGTTGAGTAAAACTTGAGTTTAGGGTGTTTATGTGGCACAAAAGGTAAACCATTTGTGGTGTTTTGGAACTTGGGCTAAGTGTTTCTCACACGCATCCTCATGACATGGTAATGACTGCCTTCGTGTTAAACTTGGGTCACCGTCAACTTTCTTCTGAAGTGCTCCCTGCTTTATTTTGGGGGCAGGGGTGGGAAAGGAAGAGGTGAGAGAAGGTGAGGCAGAACATGGGATGCTGCACGGGGGCATTGTCCTCAGTCGAACTTTCTAGAAAAAGGCATCACGCAGCCTGGAGACAGGAAGGGAGAGATTTGAATCATCTGCTATGGCTTTTTCTCCTCTGACATCAGAATGGTAGGAGGCCCTGAACTTTTGACCTCTGGCTCCAGGTCCATAAGTGTCCCAAGGTTCCCAGGAAAAGGATAACTTGTTAAATGGGAACCCTGATGTTTGATTAGAGCGGCTTTTAGTCACCACTGTCATGTTTTTGTTTATTCAGGCACCAGTTGGATCTGACCAGTGGTAGGTCCTGGAGACAGGAGGCACAGCCTTTACTCATGGCCTCATGATAAGGTAGAGTCATGCGGAACATTTAATGAAAGTATGGCTTGGCCGGGTATGGTGACTCACGCCTCCAATCCTAGCACTTTAGGAGGGTGAGGCAGGTGGATTGTTTGAACCCAGGAATTCAAGACCAGGCTGGGCAACACAGCAAGACTTCATCTCTACAAAAAATTAAAAAATTAGCTGGGCACCGTGGCTCATGCCTGTAATCTCAGCACTTTGGGAGGCTGAGGCAGGCAGATCACCTGAGGTCAGGAGTTAGAGACCAGCCTGACCAACATGGTGGAACACCGTCTCTACTAAAAATATAAAAATTAGCTGGGTGCGATGGCAGGCGCCTGTAATCTCAGCTACTTGGGATGCTGACGCAGGAGAACTGCCTGAATCCAGGAGGTGGAGGTTGCAGTGAGCCAAGATCACGCCACTGCACTCCATCTTGGGCAACAGAGTGAGACTCTGTCTAAAAACAAACAAACAAACAAAAAATTAACAAATCAGTTGGGCATGGTGACACATACCTGTAGTCTCAGCTACTTGGGAAGCCGAGGCAGGAGGATCACTTGAGCCTGGGAGGATGAGGCTGCAGTGAGCTGTGCTTGCATTACTGCACTCCAGCCCAGGTGACAGAGCCAAACCCTGTCTTGGGAAGGAAAGAAGGGAGGAAAGTAGGGAGGGAAAGAGGAAAAGAAAAGAAAAAAGGAAAGGAAAGGAAAAAGAGAGAAAGAGAAGAAAAAAAGATTTGATGTGTGCCAAGATGAAAGCAGGTAGAAGGCAGAGGAATCGTGAAATGCTGAATGGGTTCAGCTGGGAAGAGTACTAACGGGACATGAGGCACCCAGACTACAGCAGTTTGCAATGCCAGAAGGAACAAAGGGAGGCGAGGAACCATGGCAGTAGGGTGAGTGTGGGCGGGGGCAGGTCTCAGTGGTGCTAGGAAACTTGTATTTTATCCATAGGCAGGGGAGCTGTGGCTTCTATAGGCTTCAAGAGGAGGTCACCGTTGAGCTAAGAAAGGAGAGGAGTTTTCTAGGCAGAAAGCATGGTTGACTGAAATGGCAGAGTGTGTTCTGGGGAGGGTGGCAGGCTCTGGGTAGTGCATTTGTCCCAGCCAAAGGAGAGACGTGAGGCGGGAGCTGTGTGTCTTCCATACCACGCTCACTCACCATGGTCAATGCTCAGAATCCCTTCTTGCAGAGGCTGCACCCGTCCTTGTGGGTGCTTTGGTGGAAAGTTAAATTTGATTGTCCTATGGGCCTGTGGCAGGGGCCACAGTTTCCCCTTGTCCCAGTGCCCCGTTTCCTCTGAAGAGTGGGCATTGGTAACACACTTCATGACACTCGAGCATGTGTCCATGGGGCCTGCCGGCCGCTCCCTGCCCTTGACCTAGCCACAGAGTGGACTGCACAGATCACACGGGAGCAGTGTTGTCACCCATTCTTCTCTGGGCTCCACACACAGACAGCATTTGGCCAGCTCCCCGAGGGCCACACAGTCATCCCAGGCAGCTGTTCAGTGGTAATTAGTCAACCCAAGTCTTGCAGGTTCAATGACTCATTGTCTTAAATTTTAATAAGTACAGAAAAACAGAGTGCTGATTTATTAAAAATTAATCCTCCTAAGAGGTAGCCTTAGCAGAGGGGTTTGGAATGAAGGAAAACAGAGGGAATATGCAGGGAAGCAGGAACTTTCTCCTTCTGGGGCCTAGGCTGCTGCCGGGAACAGTAGGGCAGAGCCCCAACTCTTGAATTTTTTTTTTTTTTTTTTGAAACAAAGTCCTTTGCCCTGTCACCCAGGCTGGACTGCAGTGGAGCGATCTCAGCTGACAGCAACCTCCGCCTCCCGGGTTCAAGCGATTCTCCTGCCTCGGCCTTCCAAGTAGCTGGGATTACAGGCGTGAGCCACCACACTGGCTAATTTTTGTATTTTTAATAGAGGCAGGGTTTAACCATGTTGGCCAGACTGGTCTTGAACTCCTGACCTCAAGTGCTCTGCTTGCCTCGGCCTCCCAAAGCACTGGGATAACGGACGTGGGCTAGAACCCTTGGGTTTTAAGAAGGACATGGCAGCTCTGCACAAACTTTCTTCTCTTATTCTTCCCTTTCCATTACCCTGTTTCCTTCCTCTTGTCCTTCTCTCTGTCTGTATTAGTTTCCTAGGGCTGCCATAACAAAGTACCACAAACTGGGTGCCTCAGCTACAGAAGTGCCTCGTCCCACAGTTTGGGAGGCCAGAAGTCCAAGATAAAGGTGCGGGCAGGGTTGGTTCCTGCTGAGGGCTCTGAGGGACAGTCTGTCCCAGGCCTCTCCCCTTGCTTCTGGTGGCTTGCGGGCAGTCTTTGGCATTACTTGGCTTGTAGACACATTACTCCAATCTCTGCCCTCATCTTTACATGACCTTCTCCCTGTGCGCATGCCTGGGCCTAAATGTCCCCTTTTTGTAAGAACACCAGTCATACTGGATTAGGGTTCTCTCCGACTTTCTCTTGCTCTGTGTCTCTCTGGTGCCACATCCCCTGCCTGGCCCTTCATGGTTCACCTTACTATGTAGGTCCCATCTGTCCATCAGAGACGGACGGATGCCTCCCTGGCTGCCAGACCCTGCCAGGACTCCTTTCTTTGCCTCTCCATAGGTGGGTGTTGTGACCATGTGAGCCCTGACATCTCACCTTGCAGCTTCTAGATTCCCCTGCCCTTCTCTGACAAAACTTTTCTTCTGGAACATTGACGAACTCCCCTGTGTAGGCTGCAGTTCCCACCGAGGGTATGTGAGTGTGGACAAGAAAAAGGGTATCTATGTGAGTCTGCATACTTGGAGAATTTCCTTCTATTGATCAAAATATTCCAGCATAGAGCAGTACGTTCTCCTGAATAAGCCTTATCACTTAAAGCATTTCCTCCTCAAAGACAATCTATTTAGGCAAAGTGCAGAGACAGCTGAGTTGAAATTCATCAAGAGGGGAATGTTGGCCCCCAAAGCATTATGGGCTATTAAGTCTGTAATGTTGCAGAGGCCTCTGGGTAGCCAGAGTTCCTTCCTTCCTTGTGAACTGCAAGGGCTGCTGTGCCGGCACCTTCGTGTTACACTCTCTGTCATACACACAAGCACTCAGACAGTCTCCTGGTGTTGCCCTCTTCCTTGGGCACCTGTGTCCATAACAGAGGATGGTGATAGCCAGGAGACTCCCGCTTGGATGTCAGTGGAGGCCATGGGGCCCCTTCTACCACAGGTCTCAGGATTAAGAAGCAGCAGTTTTCATAGCAACGAGTGCCCCTTTCCCTGCTTACAGCTTGGAGGACCCCAGGCCTGGGCTCTGGGAGGGATATAGACAGATACCTGGGTCCCTGTGCCCTCTCCCTTCTGCTGGGACGCTGGCCTGCTCAGTTCACCAAGGGTGGCTTGTTTTCCGTCTGGAGTGTCAAGCCTGCATTGAGAGGGAAGGCATGGGGCTGGACCCTCCAGCATTGTGTATGTAGGAGCGGGGGTGGTGGGCAGGGTGAGTAGGACCTTGTCTGACTAGGACCAATAGTTTTGAAATGACTTGAAAAAAATTTGATCTTGGGGAATTTCCAGCATGAGTAAAATCTAGAGACTTCTCAGAGTTTTAAGAAAGCCACCCCCTATCAAGCCAGTCACCATTTCTGTCGCTACAGCCTCCCTCCCCATGGCCTCACTGAGACTACCTCCTGTCCAGACCCTAGTCACCCACCCCCTAAGGCTTTGCCCCGCCCTCCCAGCTGGCTGGATCTCCTCCCCAACAGCCCTGGACTGCCTCTGCCTCCTCATGAGCACTGCCTTCACATGGGGGTGCCTCGATCAGAATCTCCAGGGTGTTCTCTTACCTGGCCTTCCAGACCCTTCCCTGTCCCGTCCAATCACAACCTCAGCTTCATCCATTTAGCAGTGTGAACCCACTGCTCCAGCCCCCTGCCCTGCCCCTGGCCCTGGACAGCACACCTGCTGTGCCCAGTCCAGAGCACTCCCCCCATCTCTAACTAGTTTAGATCTGCCCTCCAACACCAGTTCTGTGCATTCATTCTCTATATTATCCAACCAGCATCACCCTCTTCTTTGTCATTTGTTCGACACTTTCTAGATCCTTAGACTGGAACACTTCAGACTGGAGAGTTTACCTGAATTTTGTCACCCCTAAAGTGTCTCTACCTTGTCTACTTTCATGTTTAGTTTGGTTCAGTTTAATGAATGTGTGTGTGTGTGTGTGTGTGTGTGTGTGTGTGTGTGTGTTTTCAAGAATATTTTCGGGACTCGCAATGGTTCTGTCTCCTTGGTTGATATTTTGGGAGATGAGGTGGGGAGTTGAGGAAGGAAGGAAGGAAAGAAGTGACCGGAGGGTAGAAAAAGAGTTGGCCAGGGTGGTGGCTCACGCTTGTAATTCCAGCACTTTGGGAGGCTGAGGCAGATGGATCACTTGAGCCCAGGAGTTTGGGACCAGCCTGAGCAACATGGCAAAACCCTATCTCTATAGAAAAAAAAAAACAAAAATTAGTCAGGCATGGTGGCACGTGCCTATAATCCTAGCTACTCAGGAGGCTGAGGCAGGAGGATCACTTGAGCCTGGGAGGTCAAGGCTGCAGTGAGCCATGATCGTGCCACTGCACTCCAGCCTGGGCAACAGAGCAAGACCCTATTTCAAAAAACAAAAAGGAAAAACAGAGGTGTCTTAGAAGCAGAAGTGGACTAGAGGAACAGGCCACCTTTCTGGAAGGGGTTGGACAGATCTCAAGTAGGGGGTCAGTTGGGGGAGAACATGGTTAGATCCATTTCTCTGAGGATGGCTGCAAGCAAGAAGACTGCTGCCTCATTTATGGGGTGTGGGTGTGGGCCAGCCTCTTCAGCTGGAAGGAGGAAATGGGGAGAGGCAGGGCATCCTCCCACGCTGCTGCCCCGTGGGACACTCTTTGGAGGCCTGGGAGTTCCTGGTAGGCCACTCTGTTCCTGTCCCTTCCTCTTTTCTCTGAGATTGGTCCAGCATGCAGCCTGCAGAGCCTCTGGCTTCAGCTTGGCCAGAAGACGTCTGATCTTGCCAAAAAGTCCTTGGTTCTGAGTTGAAAACGGTCCCTCTCCATCGTCAGATATGACAGAGCCCTGTGAGCAGTGCCCACCTGGCATGAGATACTGTCGTGAAAGCCTGCACTAGCCTCCCTGTTAAGTGGTGCGGCTTCCTTGCTTCCTGCTGACAGCACTCATCTTATACCTGCCCTGGGAAATGCCCTCGTTTTGGGCCACATGAATGTTTCTCAAAGGCAGAAAAAAAATTTTTTTTGATGGAACCATCAAGAATAGTTTAAGCATGTGATATTATTATCCTTTTCATTACTGTCATGTTTCTATTTAACATGATTAGATAACTGGTTCCGAAAACCTAAATTACAGCACAGGCCGGGTGCTGGCTCAGGCTTATAATCCCAGTACTTCGGGACGTCAAGGCAGGTGGATCAGTTGAGTCTAGGAGTTCGAGATCAGCCTGGGCAACATGGCAAAATCCCATCTCTACTTAAAGAAAAAAAAAAACAAAAAACACAGAGGAGGCATTTTGTTGAGATGAGAGTCAGCTCACATCACATTGCAGACACCTCTTTCAAAGGCAAAGGTCTTCCTGGGCCCCTTTCCCTAATCAGGGAAAATGAGGTAGATCCCTGCCTGGAATTTTTCAGAAGCTGCTTTGTGTTTTTTTTTGTTTGTTTGTTTTTTCGCCATGAAATAAGTTGCCCTTGGTGTCAAACTGTTGATCTTGGGGGTTCTGGAGTGGAGTGAAGCATGAGAAAGGGGAGAAAGGAGCCCGTTGTATGCCAGGCATTATACTAATAGTTCTGTGTCCTTAATTCGGGCCTTACCGAAAGCCCACGGGAGGGTGGGTATTGGCCTTCCCTTTTCAGAGGCCTAGTCTCTGTGGCTGGTAATGTTCTGTGCTCTTAGCCTGAGTGGCCATGCTCTCCTGAATTCCACCCTTCTCTCCACCCACCTTGGCGGGATTGGAACAGCCCAGAAACCCAAACTCTACTTAGCAGCACATCAGTTTTTTACAGGCCCGAGAACGCTGAAGAACATGAAGCTTTATTGCGATGCTTTTAGAGAACGTTAGCTCAGCTCTGAGCTCCGTAGAAGGGTTTCCAAAGTCTATTAGGCGGTAAATGCTTTCATGGCTTTGGAATCATAAGGTTGATTTGAAAAATTGGCACCTAATGGCTTACAACTGGAATAAATTTCCTGAAATTGGACCTCAGAGGGAGACTCGGGTGCACACGAGGCGGCCTCTCCCCAGCTTGGTGCACACCACGCTCTGTGAAGGGTGTTTTCACCGCAGTCTTCAAGAACCAGAGTCCCCCGTAATTAGGGGAGAGGCCCTGTCACGCTTCATTTCTTGATTTGGACCCAACATTTAGTGGCAGTGACTGTGGGGAGGCTTCTGACTGGAATTTCTCCCCACTGGCCTTTCAAAGGCCAGGGCCTGAGAATTTCTGAAAAATTAATGGGGTCTCTGTGGGTTCTTTACACTTGCTGGTAACCTGGCCTCTCCCAGGCCCGCTGTGGCTCCCTGGCATAATAGCTGCTCAGCAGCTGGTCTTTTGTATGCAAATATGACCTAAAGCTGTACGGGAGGCGGCAGTCCATTGTTGCCCAAGACTGTGCAATTTCAAACAGACACGGGCTTTTAAAATATTCCAGACAGATATTGAAAATGTCAGCAGCGGGTTTCTCCCACTTCTTGCCCAGCTCTTTTTTCCTCTCTTCCGCCCCCTGCCACCCACCCCACCATAAAATATAATCAAAAAGCTGGTAAATAATTTAAAGAATTGCCTCAAAGGATTTGCAGACTAGAAAGAGACTCCCTTCTCTGGTTTAAGTTGAGAGAAACTATTTTCATTTTTTTTCCCCAAGATATTTAAAATATTCAGGAGTGTCCCACAGGGTCTTGAACTTGTAAGTGTCTGCATTTTTCTCACTATACTCTCATCCCCTCTTTTCTTTATTGATTTTTTTTAAGGTTGCTGTCGGCAACATTTAGGTCCAACTTTCAAATGAAAATCATATTTCAGATACTGGTCTTAAGTCAGACCAACTTAAGGTCTATTTCATTCATCTGAGTTCTGTGCCCCCTGCTCTTTAGTTTAATGAGAGAGTGGAGGGAATCTTGGCTGCTGTGATTTTTCATCCTATTAACTCCTTTCAAAGGGATCCTTATCTTGTGAGCAGAAGGGAGTGATGTCTTATATGTGGAGTCACTGTGTTTCTTCTTAGAGAAACTTAATTATCCCTCCCTGCTCACCTTGAGAAGGTCTCTGGGTAGCCAGAAGCTTAGACTAAGATGAGGGTGCACGGATTGGGAAAAAATAAACATACCTCTTATTGACCAAGTCTCTGTCCCTGAAGACAGGCATTGCCCCTCCTGGAAGAACTGTCAGGTGGGTATGCATTTCTGCACCCCGCAGTCCTAAGGCCAGGAATCTGGCTGGCCATGTGGAGATGATTGTACCTGGGATATGGTGCATTCTTGAAAAGCATTGGATGGATGGAAAAAAGGAAGAAGCATGAATGGATGAATAAAGGGAAAAGAGGAAGGACAGATGCACGGATAGAAAGATAGATGACAGCTGGATATACAGATAGACGAATGAAAGGAATGGCAGATGGATGGATAGGTGGACAGATGATAGATGGATACATGGACGGACAGGTAGAAGGGCAGATGAAGGATGGATGGGCAGATGGATGGATGAAAGGAAGAACTGATGAAAGATGGCTAGATGGGTGGATGGATGGATAGATGGGTAGATGGAAGGAAGGAAAGAGGGATGGCAGGCACCTGGTTTCCCCTTTAGTATTTGTATTCGTTCCCTCGTGCTGTACCCAACCAGAGGGCATTCCCTGGGCCTGCCCCTAGAAGGTGGAGAGGGTGATCCAGGACCCCTAGGACACTGGTCCCAGGGAATCCTGACTGTCTTCTGTGAACACTTACAAATGCCTCTATTGACTGACCCTCCAGGAAGGCCATTGTCGTAGCACCCTTTCTCTTTAAAAGCATAGTGTTGCACTTATACGACCCACCCCGCACCCCTTCCAGCATTCCTCCTCTCTCTGTGAGGGACCTGCACACTGACACTCTCTGGACCATTTTTAGGGATCTGGTAGTTCCCTGCCAAAGAGCCAGGTGTGTCCTCTCTGGGTCCAGCCAACAAAGGTCACCTCCTTGGCAGTGTGGTCTGTCAGCTAAAGTCGTTGCCTCAAACCTGGCAACGTCAAGCGTGGTGGATAAGAGCTCAGGCTCAGGCTCTAGAGGCAGATGGGGCTGCGTTTGAATCCCTGGTGCCACCATTTACTGTCTGTTATGTAACCTCTTAAGGCCTTAGTTTCTGCATCTGTAAAATGGAGGAAAGAGTCTCTACCTAAGTAAGGGTGTTGTGAGAATGCAGCGAGACAATGCACACAGAGTCCTTAGAAACAAGCAGTGGCGGCCGGGCGCGGTGGCTCAAGCCTGTAATCCCAGCACTTTGGGAGGCCGAGGTGGACGGATCATGAGGTCAGGAGATCGAGACCATCCTGGCTAACACAGTGAAACCCCGTCTCTACCAAAAATACAAAAAAAAAAAAAAAATTATCCAGGCATGGTGGCAGGCGCCTGTAGTCCCAGCTACTCGGGAGGCTGAGGCAGGAGAATGGCGTGAACCCAGGAGGCGGAGGTTGCAGTGAGCCGAGATCGCGCCACTGCACTCCAGCCTGGGTGACAGAGTGAGACTCTGTCTCAGAAAAAAAAAAGAAACAAGCAGTGGCTGGAACATTACACTCGAATGCAATACATGTGGAGTTTATTATTGTTACTACTGAAGGTAGTGGGACTGACATCTCTTGAGGAAGAGATAGGAAGAATCCTGGCTTCTGAGATGACGTTCGGGCACACAGCACACGTCTTGCTGAGGTCTTGAGCTGTCATTAATGCCGGGGGACGCAGTCGGTGTGGTAGAGTGGCTGTTTAGAACATGGGTCTCTTGGGCCTCATCCGGGCATCCTGTGTGCTCTGTTGTAAAGAGCAGCTGAAGACGGCGACCGCTGGGGAGATGCTGTAAGGGTCCTGAGAGGAATCATTAGCTGACCTCTCTCTCCTTGAGACAGAAACTTTTCCCTTCTCCTTTTGTTCTTGTAACTGACCTTCTGACAGTTTCTCCTGCCTTGAAAGCAGAGGCCCTGAGTCTCCTCCAGCTGTCAGTATGCGTGTTCCCCTGGGCATAAACTCCAACACAGGCTGCCTGAGACCAGCTCTCACCTTCGTTTCTGCCCTGGAGAAAGGCTGCTTTCAAGTTGGTAAAAGCCTCAGGAGACCATGGCTGGCTCTAAGAGCCTCTTTGTGCTCTGAAATCCAGAATAGCCCTGGCCTTGTCGGCTCAGAGGAGCCTTCCAGAAAAACAGAAGTCCTCGACTTCTGCCTCATCTCCTAGCTCCTGTTCTTTTCTATTTTAAAGCCCTTAAGAAGGGAGGTGTGAAGTCCATGGTCTGTAAGCATAAAGGATTTTTAAACTAAACAAGAAAACCAATTATTTTTCTAACTGCTTTAGTCCTTCAAATCTTTCACTGTAATGGAGATTTAGAACCCATCACAGTTGGGCTATTATTTCTGTGTAAACAGTGTCATGCCCTATTGCACCAAGCAAACAGTCAATTTTTTCCATTACACTTAGACACAGATGATGAGGGTGCCGAGTCGATGGTCTCCCGAGCAGGTTTTAGTTGATGGGGAGCGCGTGACTGTGGTAGGAGGTGAGGAAAGGGTTAAGGCTTACAGGGGATTTTGGTTCTTACCCAGGGGTCACCTCTTTGGCTTCAAAGCTCTGTTAATCTTCAGGCCCTGCCTTGTGAACCTCCTCTATCCGGAGCAGGGAGATTCGGGGAGAGAGAAGGGTTGGTGGGAGACTAGGACTAAGGTGAGAAGGGCAGGAGCTGAAAGTTTCTTTCAACTGGTGGGAGAGGGCACATCTCCAGTGTCCCCATCTCCAGAGTCTCACTTCTTCCACATGATTCTGCTTTTGAAGCTTCTGAAGTGCACATCTGATTTTGCATTCCACTGCTTGTAGGCCTGGGATAAAATCCAGACAGCTGTATGGCCCGTGGGCCCTTGTCCTGTGGTGCCCACCTGGACTTCTCTGCTTTTCCAGCACTAACCCTCTTGTGAACCCCTGATGATGCCATGTTGCATCATGTTCTTTGCCCAGAATATTCTTCCCACCTCTCCCCTTTCTCTGGCTTAATGCCTTTTCATCCTCCAGGACCCAGCTTAGGTGCTGCCTCCCGCAGGAAGCCCTTCCCCTGCCCCAAGGCTGGCTGCAGGCCTGTCAGGTGCTGCCCTGCAATTCCCTCTTCTAGCACACACTCCTCTGTATTGTAACCCCTGATCTATCTTCTCCAGTAAAGTGTAAGCTCCTTGAGGGCAGCCTCTCTATCCTCACCAACTTAGTACTCCCTATGCCTTGCACAGCTTTGACTGACATATAGTACCTTCACATTGAAATTTTTATTTTTTTGAGACGGAGTCTTACTCTGTCACCCAGGCTGGAGTACGATGGTGTGATCTCAGCTCACTGCAACCTCCACCTCCTGGGTTCAAGTGATTCTCCTGCCTCAGCTTCCCAAGTAGCTGGGACTACAGGCGTGTACCACCACGCCTGGATAATTTTTGTATTTTTAGTAGAAATGGGGTTTCACTATGTTGGCCAAGCTTGTCTCGAACTCCTGACCTCAGATGATCTGCCCTCCTCGGCCTCCCAAAGTGCTGGGATTACAGGCATGAGCCACCTTGCCTGGCCCACACTGAATATAAAATGAATAGATGAGTCCCCCAAAGGCTTCCCCCAGACCTAGCTGGCAGAGTAGGGTAAAAGAATAGTTGACTGTGTGCACTGGGGCAGCATCAGCCTTGCTGTCCACAGCAGGGATGGAGACAGCAGTGCTTCTGGCAGCCAGCAGCTCCTGCGGGTAGAGGGTGGTAAAGCAGTAAAGTGAAGAAGGCGGACCCTGAAGCCAGACTGCCTGGGTTCAAATCCCGGCCCCACCACTGTCACTTGGGTGAGTCACTTAAACTCTCTGTGCCTCAGTTCCCTTATCTGCAAAATAAGGTTAATAACAGTAGCTACGTCATAGGGCCCTTATGGAGGTTAAGTGACTTGCCAGTAAAGCGAGCAGTGCCTGGTCTGGAGTGACTACCCTAGGAGGGATGGCTATTGGCATTCTCTTTATGATGCCTCTGCTCTCTTAGCTCTGCCCAAGCTTGCTTCTGGCCTATCTGAAGACCTTGCTTAGAGCAGAGGTTGGGGACCCCACGTGGCATGTAACCCTGGGGGTGGTGGCTGCTCACTTCACACCCTACCCCCATTCTCTTTCTTGTTTATGCCCCCTGCTTGGCCTCTGAGGCGCTTGAGTTTGTGCCTTCTGTATTGACCTTTAGCTCTGTCCAGGGCTTCTTGAATCAAGCTGGCTCTGCTAACAGACTCAGCCATCAACCTGTGACATTTATGGAGCACATTTTTTTTTTTTTTTTTTTTTTTGAGCTGGAGTCTTGGTCTGTCGCCCAGGCTGGATTGCACTGGTACAATCTCGGCTCACTGTAACCTCCGCCCCCCAGGTTCAAGTGATTCTCCTGCCTCAGCCTCCTGAGTAGCTGGGATTACAGGCACCTGCCACCATGCCCGCCTAGTTTTTGTATTTTTAGTAGAGGCAGGGTTGGCCAGGCTGGTCTTGAACTTTATGGAGCACTTTCTGTGTACAAGCATCGTACTCACAGGTGACCTGTTGGTCATAAATGCCTTAAAGAGTACCTTTGAGCTGCTCCCTAATCCCGTGAGGTAGGCCAGGCTGGTATTACTCTTGTTTTCTCCGGATGAAGAAGTTGAGCCAGAGAGTAGCTGAAGGCATGCAGCTGCAGGAGACCGTGCAGCTGTAAGCCCCCGCCCCACCCCCGTGCCGCCCCCAGCCTGGGGCCCTGCTGTTGAACATTTTTGTTTTCCTCCTCCAGACAAGTACCCTCTCAGCCCTTGACTCTGCAGTAGACTTCAAGGTCCTCTCCTGCCCCAGAGCACCAGCTTTCTGGAAACCATCAGCATCTGGAGGAGAGGAGACGAGAGGGGAGGGGAGAGGAGGGGAAAGGAGGAGAAGAGAGGGGAAATGTCTTCAGCTACAAAATGCCTGGCCCCTTTCTCATTCAGAGGCTTTCTGCCTGAGGAGCTTGTCCTCTAGATTTTGAGGAGGAGCAGAGGGGCTAAGGACCGCAGAGCTGAGATGCAGCTTCTCTTGCTGGGGGTGGGCGTGCCCTCGCTGACACAGGGGCGTGGGTGAGAGACTCAGCAGGGTGTTGGAGTAGCTGCCAGTTCCTGCCTGTGAGTGGACCTTGCTTTAAGTAAGGTTGAGAGCCGAAATGATGGATTCCTATGAAAGACAAATTAGGAGGGGATTATCATCTCACAAAAGAAGTCTTCTAATATAAACTCACGAACACTTAGAGTGAGAGATGGTTCATGTACTGCCTGGCAGGCGCACCTATGCTCAGTCCAGGGACCCACCTCCTTGTGGTGGGGGCAGGACGAGCTCAGGGGCTGTGGCCCCGCCTGCTTTCCCTAAGGGCAGTTCTGGGGAGGAGCCCTGCAGGTCAGATCCCGTTAGTGAAGGAGTAGAGATTGAGAGGTTCCAGAAGACAAAAAGCCTAGCCATGGTAGGCAGGGGGAGGGGCAATGCCTTCTGACCCCTAATTGAAGGTGATGGGAAGGGAGGGGGCCAGTGTCCTAGAGACTGGGGACTTCCTTTGGGGCCGGCCCCATCTGGTCTTGAATCCTAGCTCTGCTGCCAACTGGCCTCATGACCTCTAGCAAGCCCCTTAATGTTTCTGAGCTTTATTTTGCTCGTATGTAATATGGGAATGGTACTAGTGGTAATAATAATAACTGTTGTTATTGAGTTGTTGTGAGGTTGACAGGAGGCCATGGGTGTGAAACACTCAGCGTGGATCCTGGTACGTCGTAAACACTATGTGGTGGTGGCTGTTGTTTGTCCCGTCACACGGAACTGCCTTCTACCCTGCAGCAAGTTCTGCTTTCCTGAACCTTTTCCCTACTCACAGGGCACACTATCCATCATTGAATTTTCCCATCAAGCCACTTTTCTTTTCTTTTTTTTTTTTCTTAGACGGAGTCTCGCTCTTGTCGCCCAGGCTGGAGTGCAGTGGTGCCATCTCGGCTCACTGCAACCTCTGCCCCCCGGGTTCAAGCGATTCTCCTGCTTCAGCCTCCTGAGTAGCTGGGATTACAGGCGCATGCCACCACGTCCAGCTAATTTTTGTATTTTTAGTAGAGACAGGGTTTCACCATGTTGGCCAGGCTGGTCTTGAACTTCTGACCTCAGGCGATTCGCCCGCCTCGGCCTCCCAAAGTGGGATTACAGGCGTGAGCCACGGCGCCCGGCCTTCCACTTTTCTTTAAATGTCCTTTGAAGCTAACGGGTGGATCGCCTTCCCTCCCAGAAGCTCAGGGCTGCCTGCTTGGGGATTTGCCCATGTATTTTGTCTGTAATGCATAATATATATGCGTGTGTGAGTATGTGCACATAGGTCCCCCCACACGGATGTATATATAACTCATTCCCCAAAGGGAGATTTATTTCAAGGCACAAATGCTTCTGGTTAGCTTCTGTGTGGATCTGATCCAGCCCAGAGCCTTTGCCATGAGTAGAATTCATTGACGGCAAAAGGAAATGAAAACAAACATTCCCTGACACGGGGCATTTCCGTTGGGGGGCCTCTGGGAATTCTCCTCCTCTATTAAAATATCTACCAAATTGGACAGAGGAACTTGGCAGCCACAGCCTGAGCTCCTTAATTGTTTCTGTGGGGAGGGTATGGGCAGAAGCTATGTACTGGTCTCTCTTCTGGAACCTTCCTCTCACCACTGAAGTGCAGGAGGAAGGGGCCCTTTGAGAACAGAGGGTGTTCTGGGTGCCCCTGGAATCCAGCTACTACCCACCTTGTCTGGACAGGTGCCCAGTGATGGTGAGGGGAGAATGCCTGTTCCCTGGCCCTCTGCAAGTTGCTCATTGTAAAGTTTGCAGGGGAAGGTGGCCAGTGGCTGGGAACTCACATTCCTTAGATGGTCTGCAGCCTTCCGCTTAGCCCCAGCAGACTGAATATGAATGTGGTTTTGATCACAACCAGCTGATGGGAGCTGACCCAGACTTCTTATGATTTTGCTGTTTTTTTGGTTTTGTTTTTCCTTCTCCCTCCTCTTCTTTATGGGGAAGATGTTTCTTGAATGAATTTGCTTCAGGGGACAGAGTTCAGGACGGAGGCAGATGAGGGGATATAGGAACTCTCACGCGAAGTTGGGGGTGTTTGCTGACCTGCAGCATCCAGGGCTTTTTCCTCCCTCTCTCCCTTTAGAAATGGGCCACCAGTACTGTTTCCTGGGGCCTCTAGATGTGCACTGGTATTCACAGCAGTTGGGTCTAGACGTGCTCATTTATTCAGCATCTCATTTAATCCTTCTGCAAGGTAGTTATAACAATTTCCATTGTACCCATCTGGAAGCTGAGTCCCTGTGAAGTTGAACATCCCCCACAAAATGACAGAGCTCGTAAGTGGCAGAGCTGTTCAACTCAGGCAGACCAGGCTCCAAGC
This sequence comes from Rhinopithecus roxellana, assembly GCF_007565055.1. Lineage (NCBI taxonomy): Eukaryota > Metazoa > Chordata > Mammalia > Primates > Cercopithecidae > Rhinopithecus > Rhinopithecus roxellana. The sequence goes on along the minus strand of NC_044567.1, from coordinate 26,943,692 downwards.
CAGGGCTCCTCCACCTCAGCACTACTGACGTTGGGAGCCAGATGATTCTTTGTCGTGGGCACCATCCTGTGCATTGTAGGAAGTTTCACAGCGTCTCTGGCCTTTACCCACTACATGCCAGTAGCAGCCCCCCCACCCCCAGTCATGGCAATCAAAAATGTCTTGAGACATTGCCAAGGTCCCCTGGGAAGCAAAATTGCCCCTGGTTGAGAATCACTACCTGAAACCTAAGTCCTTTCTTCTGCCCAGTGCCTGCCCCATGCTGTTACTCTATGTGGGAATATGACTTTGTGTAGTTTTTTGTTTTGTTTTGGAGACAGTCTCGCTCTGTCTCCCAGGCTGAAGTGCAGTGGTGCGATCTCAGCTCACTGCAACCTCCGCCTCCTGAGTTCAAGCGATTCTCCTGCCCCAGCATCCCGAGTAGCTGGGATTACAGGCATGCACCACCACACCTGGTTAATTTTCTTGTATTTTTAGTAGAGATGGGGTTTCACCATGTTGATCAGGCTGATCTCCAAATGCCTGACCTCAAGTGAGCTGCCCGCCTCGGCCTCCCAAAGTGCTGGGATTACAGGCATGAGCCGCCGTGCCTGGCCTCTGTCTACTTTTGAATACTAAAGTGATCAGTGGACATCTGAGGTGCTTGATCCAGTGTTGCCAACACATATTCAACAAATACGCAGTAACTGTGTATTGAGCATCTGTGGTGTGCAAGGCACTGTAAGGTGCGGGGACTAAGAGTGAAACCCCAGGCAGGAGCTTATTGCTGTGCTCAGGATCTGAAGGATTTACCAAAACTACTAAGGTGGGCTCCCTGTTCTCGCAGAAGTCCCAGTTGAGTGGGACACTCACAGTCTTGCTGAGTAACAGATGCTTACTTTTGGTTCTTGGATGGCAGATGGTGGGAACGTGGGTGAGTGTCCGGGTGTGCCCCAAGGACACATGTGTGCACACAAGAGAGGAAAGAATAAAGCCCAAGTGGCATCTGTGGGACTTCTGGTCATTCCTTATCAGGACCTGATAGGTAGTGTACTGTACTGTCACCAAAAATAAACCTCCCCCTTTCTTCATCTGAGGGCCCGCATGCATTTCGCATTTCTGAAAACCTGAAGACTTTTTTTTTTTTCAAATCTCTTATTGTTTTTGAAAATTTACCTTTATAACAAACATATGAAGAAAGACTTCCAGGCCTTTGCTCTTATAGTTTCAATTAATTGGTACCAAAAGTATCGCTAGTGCCACCCATAACCCCATATCTCAGGATGTCAGAACCCTGGAGAGACTAGGATTCCTTGGGAGTCCTTTCTGAGGAGCCCCAGATAGGAGCTAGTGAGAAAAGAATGTTGTCTGTGTGTGTGTGTGTGGATACACTGTGTGTGTATGTGTGGATACATGCTTGTGTATACACACACACACACACACACGAAAAGAACATCAGTTGTTCCTTTTCTCCTTTAAAAACTCTAAGAAGCATTTGAAACTCCTGTCTGCCAATCTCCCGTCCTCCCCCAGAAATCCTTGGTTAAGTCTTTAGACTCAACAACAACAACAAAGAACAAAGCCACAGACAATCTCCCCCTCCCGACAATGTCAGCTGTGAACTGAAGATCTGAATAGCCTTTAAAATTGTTTTATTGTTGTCAGCGCTGCAGAATGGTGTGTAATCTTTGTGTTCTGGAGAATCTTTAATTGGCACAAAAGGGCAGTTTAGCCGGCATCTTGTAGGAGGTTTGTCATGCAAACGGTTAGTGCCTGCCACTCACAACATATAGGGCTATCCAAGCTGATTTACATCAGCGGCTCCCTCTAGTTAATAGCCTTGTGTATTTCCTGGGGGTCTCTGAGCAGAAGTCAAGGAAAGCTGAGGCTTCCCTCCCCTCCTCTGCATCCACACTGCATTGCAACCCATTAGGAACCTCCTGGCACCTTCCCCTGAGCCTGGGTGGAGGTTGGGGGCGAGCAGAATGGGTCCCTCACGTAGGTGGGAGCCTTCAACTATCCAACTGTTTTGTCTAGAGTGGCCTACTGGGGTGCAAATCCCAAACAAGAAGCTGTTCTTGCTACCTGTATTAGTTGGGTAGTGCTAGCTGCTGGTATAACTGAACCCCAAAATTTCAGTGCTTAATACAATAGAAGTCTGTTTCTTGCCCACTTAACAGTTCAGTACAGAGGTTCCTGGTTGCCTTTTCTTCTGTGCAGTGATTCGAGGATACCGGTTGTTTGAAGGATCCAGGTTCCTTCCATCTTACAGCTTTGCCATCCCTTAGGACCTCAGCGTGGCTGAGGGTTGGGCACCAAACTAAGCACTTTGGATATATTACCTCATTTAACACTTACAACAGCTCTTAGAAGATGACAGTGTTTTCATTTGACAGGTGAGGACATTGAGATTCACAGAGGCTCCGTCATTTGTTGAGGATCACATGGGAATGTCATGGGTTTTCCAGAGCCAAGTAAGGAAATATCTGGTTCTCCTCCCAATACCCATGCCCCAACCCATCTAGACCTGTCTGTTCTCACTCTCTTCCCCATTTAAAGCTTGCAAAACAAGGTTCTTCTTTTTCCAAGCCCTCACCCCCATGTGACCAGCTGTCTCACACTTAGTAAGTCTTTGAGACGGGGACTTTCTCACAGTGGGGGCAGAAAAATTCCACCACATTGAGCCTGGTCTTAACTGTGGAAAGGCAGGGTAAGGTCAGAAGATGAATTCTAGACCATTCACTTGTGTTGTGTATGCGTGTGCGTGTGCGTGTGTGTGCGTGTGCGTGTGTGTGTTGGAGGGTGAGGAAGCAGGGAGCTGTTTATCTGAACTCTGGAGAGGTAAACACAGCAGGTGGGCCCCACAGAAGGAATCTCTTGACAAGCTGGCACAACTGCCTGTTAATGGATTCAGCATCTGGCAGTTTCACCAGAAGCTGACTGCCAGTGAGCCTGGCAGCTCGAAACCCTTGACACTGCTGATCACAAATCGGTTTCCTTTTGACACCCTGTGCTGCTCCGGAAATGGTCTTGATCAAACAACAGAGTTGTAGTTAACCAAAACTCATCTCCTAGAATTCTCCTCCTTCCTCACCTCCCGCAAGCAAAGTGATGTTGATGTCAGCAGGGGAAAATTAGAATGGGCCCTCACCCCCTAGCCCTGCAAAGACTGTACACATTTGTACAAAGCCTACTGAGTGCTCTGAAAGTGACTTTTGCTTATGCACTGATGCAAAATGCACCCATGGGGACTAGACTAAGCCAGGGAGGGCCCCAACAGAAGGCTGTGTGCTGGGTGCTGGGGGTAGAGAGGTTGGCAAAAGGAACCGCTTCTGAAGGCTTGAGGGCTCTGGGAGAAAGCTTTCTCTTCTTAGATGTTGGGGATTTGACATCCTTGTCCCTCCTGGGTGATTCCTGGCAGAAAGGTTAGGAACAAGTGGCAGTCCTGAGTGGAAGGCCTTTGAAGCAAGAGACTATCAAAGCCTTGGTTCAGTCCACGTAACCAGCCCCTTCTACACCTCCAGGAGTGGAGAGAGAGCCACAGCTATTCTCTCTTCTCCCCCCTGCTAGGATGCTGGCTGCAGCCCAGAGGGTAGATTAAGCATGTAGAGAGCACAGAGCCTCTGCCCGGCCTGCTCCTGCGAAGACTCGCCCCCCCAGAGAAGCTCTCGGGTCATCTCCTCACGTGCTCTGTAGTCTCTTAGCAGACGGTATGCCACACTGGGAACACTGATGGCGGGCCCACTGGCTGCAGGCCAAAAGCCAGTAGACAGTTCATCCAGGGGCCCCCCCTCTTCAGCTCTGACGGAGCTTGGCCTCTGCTGACGAGAAGAAGCCATTTGGCAGAATCTGCAAGTCAGAATGGATGGCGCCTAGTGGGCCCCAGTTTCAAGAATCCTGGGTGCCCTGCTGGCTCTGATGTACATCTTTAAAGATACTTTTCCAGTGCAGAAGCACCAGAGAAGCCTTTATTTGTTACTTAATTCTTGTGTTTTGTTTCAAATTACAGAATTTGAAGCGTTTAGGATGCACTGCCAGATATTTTAGTTTCTTTTCTCAAGAAAGGAAAGTTCACAGGCCCCTGAAGCACACATTGTACTACTGTCTCCCCGACAAAACCAAATGGGATAGACAGATTACCACTGACGTCTCCCTGTTACATCCAAGGCCAGCACTGATGTCATTGGGTTTCTGAATTCTCATGTTGAGCCAGAGATATGACGAAGGCCACTGTGAGGTCTCAGACTGCCCTGGTAGAAGCACACAGTGGTTCTCAGAGTCGGAAGGAATTCAGGGATCCTGTTCTAGATTTTAGTGCAAAGCAGCCTTGGTTTTGGCCATGGGCAAGAGGCCAAGCCATTCATTCATTGCTTTTGTTCCCCTTGCTGAAATACTGATTTCTTCTCTCTAGGAAACAAGCAAGACTGAACTGTTTAACCTTTGAGAGAATCGCTACTTTGTCTCTTTGCTACTGCATTTGTTCATTCATTCATTCATTTAAATAGTCAGTGAGTGTGTGCTGTGTGCTAATGCCTTCCTGTGCACTGGGGTGGAAAACAGAACTCCAGCTTTCATGGAGCTTAATTCTGGCAAAGAGCTGCCAGCCAAACTAGTGGAAGACTGTGTGTGCCCCAGGGGGATAACAGATAAGGAACAGGACTAGAGGGAAGGGGTGGGAGTGCTTTGGCAGGGGGGCACCTTCGGGCCAATAGAGCCCTACAAAATGATGGAGAGCCTTGGGCTGCAGGGCGGGGAGGGGGGGTTGTTGGGAGGACTGACAGCAATCGGGATGAAGGACACTCTGAGACCAGCCCCACTGTTTCAAGCCATGTTTGGGGAATGGGGCTTTGAGTGTTGGGGTTGAGGGAGAGGCAGCCCCTTTTGCCTTGTATATTGGGGCGTGGAGGATTTGGAGATGGGAAAGGTTAGTTTGACCTGTAGCTTAGGTTCCTCCATATGTCATCATATTCCTGGACAATAAAGCCTGGCCTTTGGGTCTTCACTGTCTTCTCCGGACTCGGTGTTCCCGATTGCATCTTTCTCAGAATGGGTTGTCTTCCCAACCCTGCTCTGGGTAAAACATCCCAGATACTCCATTTTTATATTTAAGGTTTAATCATAAACGATAATTATATTGAAAATTATGAGCAATTCAACATTTCTTTCAATGAAGAGCAGGAAGGACACATCAAAAGGATCAGGATTAGAAATTCTGGTTCTCAAGTAAAGCAAAGCAGCAGTGACAGACTCAGTCACATCTGCACTAATTGGAGCCACTGAACTTTGTATTTTTGTTTGTTCTTCATGGTGGGCTGTCAGCTGGACAGCAAGGTTCTCATGGCCACATCTGAGCTGCCATCCCGAGACCTACTGTGGGCTAGACAGGGACTTTCCCACATGATCCATTTGATCTTCATTGATAGGTATGAGAAGTGGGAATTTAATTTTTACACGTGGGGAGACTGCAGCTTGTGGAGATTGAGTAATATATTCAACGTTCTGCCAGCATTCAAACCCAGGTCAGAATAACTGAAATGCGTTATCCTTCTACTTCACATTACCAACTCACGAAGGTCCATTTTTTTTTTTTTTTTTTTTTTTTGAGTCTGAGTCTTGCTCTGTCGCCCAAGCTGGAGTGCAGTTGCGCAGTCTCAACTCACTCTACCTCCCCAGGTTCAAACGATTCTCCTGCCTCAGCCTCCTGAGTAGCTAGGATTGCAGGTGCCCACCACCATGCTCGTTTTAATTTTTGTATTAACATTTTTGTAGAGATGGGGTTTCACCACATTGGCCAGGCTGCTCTCGAATGCCTGACCCCAAGTTATCCACCCTCCTCGGCCTCCCAAAGTGCTGGGGTTACACACGTGAGCCACCACACCTGGCCACGAAGGCTCTTTTGTCAGGAGAAAAAGCTGTTTCAAATATCAGCCCAGCAAAGTTAAAATACGAAGAATTAATGTTGGCATGTTAGATATCAATGTAACCCTTAAAAACAAAAACAAAACCCCCCAAAAGCTATAACTTTCTTAATATTTCTTAGGCCAATAAACAGGATTTATGTTGGCATTAACTGAAGTTCAGGCTCCAACCAGCAGCAGGAGAGTTTTGAAGCTGGAGAAGAGATTTCTTGTCACCTTCATCAGAATATCTGCCTTACCCTAAGCCCTTGAGTAATACATTCAGAATTTCGAGATTGGATCATGTGAGCAGGACTTAACAGGCCTACCTCTGCCTGAGCTTGGCTGGGTTTCAGACCTCAGCCGCAGAGACGAGGCACTATAAATAGACGAGGGAAAAAGATTTAGCACAAAAATCCTGTGTTCTCAGAATTGCCACCTTCTACGTTTTGGGCCAAGCTGTGCTAGCGTTGAAGCCATGATGTTTGCCTAGGTAACTTCGTATGAGTTAGTTGTCATGCCAGCCCACACTCCAGTCACAGAACCATGGTTCCTTGATATTAGGTGAGCATTGACAAGAAGGTGACTTTAGCCTTGCCCCTAAATATGAGGAATACAGTCAGAGAACTTCTTCCTTAGTGGCATACAGTGAAAGGAGTGGGTTTGTATTGCCAGTGACCATTAGGATGTGAAGACTGGAGATGAAGGATTTCAGTGACTCATAGTACAGGATGGTATACACAAGGCACTGGAGAAAGACCCATTTCCTCTGGGTTCATGGTAATTACGAATGCCTTTAGTAATGTCCCCAGGCTGTTAACCATTCTAGGTGCAAGGAAATCTGGGTTTTCAATGACAAGGTATTAAAGCTTGCATTTCCCTGTTGTTAGTAGTTGCTGCTTCTTAGCTTGATTTCCTTGAAGAGACTGAAGAGTAGCAGCCGGCAAGTAATGTCTTTCAAAAGGATATATCCATTCTGCTGAAAAGCATGGAACCAAAATAATCTGTAACCTATTCCACCCAAATAAATAAGTCAGCAAATAAGTCTGCTTTCATTGTATTGTCTTCTCCATAAATATCCTTTAAATTGAGGCTGAGTGACAAGATGTGCTTCTACCACTAAAATGGTATCACTGATGATATTGAAAGAGCCTTTAAAATACCACAATTGTCATTGAAACTATACTTTGCTTTTTTTTCCCCCTTCTCCTTTGCTAGTAACTAGGTCTCTTTGGGAATTTTTAAAGTGACAATTGGTAGATTGTAGTCGATGATATTTCTTCCACATAATACTTCTGAATGCCACTCAACTCCTCCTTGACTGGCTCCAAATATCCCAAAGAAGAAAAATGTTTCATTTGAAAATGTAAAGCTTATTGGAGGTCATTTGCTCCCTAACTTTTACCCCTTTGCAGAAGGGGCAAGGAAAAGGCAACAGTGGAAAGACTCAGCCTCAAAGGAACATAACTGCTGTCAGAATCAATCCATAGCTATCGGCTTGAGTACAGGGTGGTATATGCTTATTAGATTCTCAAATGTTATTCAGCTTGATTGCAGCTGTTATACAAAGGAGTTAAGACACGGGTAGGAAAGATAATAGAACTATAAATTGCAAGACAGCTTCTTATGAAATCAGTAAATTATTCATTTAACAGTTCACTCCTTGTTGATTTCATGTTGCTATGGCACCTCAAGATGGAGGTGAGTGGGTCCGCTGGCCCAACCAGGGGCCTTACACAGATGCACAAATCCTGGTGGAAGGCAGATAATGCATTACGTACAACCTTCGGCCACATGATAAATTGCCTGTTTATCTGGCAAATTCCAAGGAGATCTGCTGGAAAGAACTGAAAGAGATATCTCACAGTGGCTAACATTTCTTGGAAGAGACCCAACCGTCTCAGGGTTTGAGTCAGAATCTGTTTAAGAAGGCATTAAGAATGCATTGTCTTGGAGTGGCTTGCCTGTCTCCCGAGATTGTTGGAAACACCGTCGGCTCACAGTTGCTTTGGTGTTCACGCTACAGTAAATGCCTGACTTCATTTATTATTTTGATGGGCAAAGAAAACTGCCTGCCGAAAGCCATGCACCTTCCTAAGCTCTTCCCAGACTTACTTTTGTAGTCCTTCTCTACCCATGTACGATTTGATTTCTTGCTGCTTGTTAAATTATTGTACTTACAAAATATATTGCCATGGCCAAGTCTGTCATTCATGTACATGGTGTGGAAGGGAGTTTGGATGCCAGAGGAGTTAGGAGGGTCCCAGGTCTAGTGGAGAATAAGTATAAAAGGGTGGGTTTGGAACTGAGAGCTGGTTTTACAAATGGAGAAATGGAGGTACTTTCCCAAGGTCTCTCATACTGGGTGGCAGGGATGGAATCTGAACCCAGGTAGTTTGGCTGCAGAGCCCTTGTTTAACCCCACCTCAGGCTGTTGGCCGACAGGCTGTTCTCTCTGACTCTCCTTCCTCCCTGCGACTGTTGTTGGCCTCCCTTAGCAGTTGCTTCTCTTTCCCTGCTCCTCAGGCGGATGCCCTTAGGGCTTCATCCCCTGCATCTTCTCCCTCCACCTCCACCCCTAGCATCACCTTTAGATGAGTCGATCCATGTCTGTACCTCCACCCTTGGCTCCTTCTGGGGAAATGCCAAGCTTGGAAGGCCAGTGATTTCCTGGACATTTCACCTGGAATGTTCTGTAGATTCCTCAAATATTTCTTCCCCCTCAGAACTCAGTACTATCAGCCTCAGTAGCTTCCTTTCTTCTGATTATTTCAGATTCTAAATCTGTTTTTCATTAGACTGGCTTAGTAGTTACCACAGCCTTCTTTGTACACTTCTCCTCTACCCAGTTTATCCAGTAAACTGCGACTAGAGAAGTGTGCCTTAAAAACAACCGTGTTCATGTCATTCCTCTGCTTCCCTGTGGCCTCCGAAGAAAGCTGAGGCTTCTCAGAAAGCACTGTCTTTATTGCTGAGTGCTTGGACCCTCTGTGGAGCATGCCCTGTGTCCTTTCCCTAGAGAGTTCCAGCTTCTCCAGCCCTACGGGGCTACTCATGGCCCTGGCTTCTTCCATCCTCTCTCAGACCACCCATGGTTGTTCTTGTCACTCTCTTGTCAGCAATGCCACCATTTCCACCCCATCAGAACTCTTACCTGTGCTTGAAGACCCAATTCCAATGCCACCTGCTCCATGCAGCCTTCCCTGCTTCTCTCCCGGGGAAACATGGTCTCACCTTTCTGTAAACTCCCCTGGGTTTTATCTGTGCCACTCCTGCACAGGCAAGTTCCTCTGCCCACTGGAGGCTGAGCGTTTGAGCAGATTCATGTCTTCTCTGTTTCTGAATTTCCCAGGGTGCCTCGTATAGGGCCCGTCCCTTAGTGCCAGCTCACTGCAGAGCTGAATGTTTCCAGTTCAAATGTGTGTTCCCAGAGTGGATTTTGTTTCCCATTTAAGAACAGCCTTCCTGTCCAGCCTCACACAGGTTGACCTGGACTAGTCTAGTCTTAGGAAGGGTGGTCTAGGTGTGAAGCCACAGGCCACACTGTTGCTTTCAGCACACATTTCACAGCAAGGGACAGGGACGTTGCCCTCAGTTATCTCTGTTGAGTTACTTTCATGTCTACTACGTTGAGAGTTTTAAATCCTTTTATTTCTAAAGATTGCCTGGTTAACATTTGAAGCTTTCTCGGGTCTGTGTTGGTCTGTCGTCTAATTTTCTCATTTGCCTGTGTATCTGGAGAAAACAGATTCATTTGCACAGATAGAAACAAAAGATTGTGCAGATGGGAGCTATGCATGGAAGGGAGAGAATACTGATCTCCTTAATGCATCTTCCTTGCAAGACATGGAGCTGCTCGGGAAGGAAGGGCCCGTGATTCAGACAGTTGGGGAAACGTGCATTCAACAGGCTCTCTTCCTGCAGACCTTCGCAAAGCCTTTGATATGTAGTGATGAGCTTCCTGAATCTCCATCTGCATGCTGAGTTCCTCAGATGAGGTTAATTTGACCACAGGAGTGTGGTTCCATGGGACCAGTATTCCTTGGAATGTGCTTTGAGAAAAGTTGCCATAAAGACTGTGAGAGTCAAAGGGATAAAGGAAGCAGGAGTTCAGGCTGAGGATGAGCCAGTGACCCCCTGCTCTGGCCATGGAGGGGAGGGCATTACTAGGTGAAGGACAGGAACAAATCTGCACCTGTGTTCTGAGCCCACTCCACTCTTGCAGGCCAAGACTGCCCACACCACACCAACACAACAGATGCAGCTTCTCTGCCTCTCCAGGGAAAGCCTTTGGGGTGTTGCAGGGAGGGGGTCTGTTTCTCCAACCAGGCTCATTCCCTCAGTCACCTCCCAAGGATGCAGTGTCAGAATAACAGCTTCTGAAATGAGTTTGCTCCACTCATGCAAATTGCTCTCTGACTTTGAACACCCATGTGAGTGGAAGCGGTGTTTTGGCTGCCTGGTTGGTGAAGGAGGAACATCACAGGGTTATTTTTACCCCTAGCAAATGCAGACAATACCCTTTCTCTAATCAACAGGTTCACAAGCGTTTGTCTGAGAACCAGAAATAAATTTACAAGGGGCTCTCTCCTAGCCTTGTGGAATTAGAGCAGAGATATTGCTTTCTTTTCACTTGAGTTAATCCAAATGAGCTGAGTCTCCTTTCTATAGGGAAGGGCAAAACAAAACAAAAACCTAACCCAGCAAAAACAAGGCTTTCTTACTGCTAAACTGGGGCTCCGAAAATAGTTTGGGTCATTGGAATCATGAAATAAATGGTGTTTATATAACCTCTCTCTTGCAGAGAACTTGAAAGTGATTTCCTTATGTTTTATGCAAATATTATATGGGGTTTGTATTACCCACTTTGTCAAACTCATCTTCCTTGTATGTGTGTTTGGAAAGCTTATTCATCGGTGATCAGGCTTTTTGTTTTTCTTCCGGATAGGTTGCCTTTTAGACAATAAATTCTGAAGTCTGTTGTTAATTCCGAGCTGGGAGGATATAAGTGGTGGTCCATCCTGAGTGTGGGAAGGAGAATCAGTTTGCACGAGCTCTTTTATCTCCACTTCCTAGACTTTTTAGTGTCGTTTCGGATATTTTAGTGTATTGCCAGACTTACCGAGAACTTAGTTTGTCCAAAGCTCCACAAGGGCTGCAGAGATGAACCAAGTTGTCCATGTCTTTGCTGGCAGGGATCACAGAGTCTTGTGGGTGAGAGAGTGACAGATACCATAATACAAGGCAAGTAAGTACTGGGTGCATGCAAAGTGCTTTGGGATTGTAAAAGAGAAAGAGAAAAAACCCAGCCAAGTAGGCAGGGGAAGAGCTGTCATTTGAGCTTCACTTGAAGGCTAGGTTACATTTCAGCAGGCAGAGGCAGGCAATATGGCCGTGAGCAAGCGAAGTACAGAAGTGGGAAGTGCAGGGGACTTCAGATCACAGGGTAAGGGAGGAGGCTCACTGAGAGAGAAGACCAGTACTATGCTCTGTGGGGCCAGCTCATGAGACCGCAAAGATAGTAGCAGCTTTGATGCCAGGCTGGGAATTCTGCCTGCGCAGTTGAGAGCCAGCCATGTGTTCCACACAGGTGAGTGGCCGGGTCAGATCCTGTTCCTGTGTGCTCCATCCTAGTGGTACCTGGGAGTTGTCATCTCCATGCCTCTCTTTTTTCTGTCCCCACATCTCCAGTTATCAATCTTTCTATTCCACCCTAAAAATACCGCTTGCCTCTCTCCCTAGTTGTATGTGGCCCCTGTTTCCTCATCACTCATCCCTCAAGTGACAAAACTCTTCTCTTAACCTTCAGTCTTGGCCTCCTCTGGTCTGCCCTTTCCATGCTGCCAGAGGGGTGGTTTTAAGTTGTGCTGGCCATGTTGTTCCCCTGCTCAATACCTGGCAGCAGCCCTGTCATCTCCCCAGGAAAGCCTGAGCTCCTTGGTGAGGCTGATGAGGCCCTCCCAGGTGCAGGTGCGCTCTCCATGCCTCTGCCTTCTCACACACTCGGCTTTAACCACACCAGACTGGATGCCCTTCCTCTCTCTCGTCTCTTTAAAAGGACTGTGTCTTCTGCTTGAAACTCTCCCTTTGTGAACTCCCATAGCCATCCCTCAGCCAACAGACATCTGCACACATGCCAGCTCCCTCCCTCCCCGACCCAGTCTGTTGGGTTGCGCCTCCCTCCTTCTATTCTCATAGTACTTGATGCCCCCTCTGTGCACACAGCCCGGTGCTTTATGGTTACTTTTTGCCTGCCTGTCCATCATGTCACTAGAAGGTGAGCTCCTCCCAGTGCCTAGCTCTGTGCCAGGCTCATGATAGGACCCCAGGAAATGTGTGTGGGAGGGATTAGAAGGAGAGAGCTGTAAGGAGGAAACCCATTTGGAGCCCAGGGCAGCAGCCCAAGCCACCTTCATTTGTCCCGACGATCATGCTGGTCCCAGAGTTGGCCTCATTCCTCCAGAAGGCAGTACTAAGATTACTGGAGAAAACAACCAGGGGGAAGCTCATTGGTATATAACCATACCAGCTCCCTTCTCCTCGTCCCAGGAGGAAATGATATTTCCATACATCCTAAACATCCGCCTTCTTTCAGCATCTGCGGAAGCTTGCTTGAATAATGAAAGATAATCAGCAATGGTTGAAATTTCCTATCCTTGGGCAGGTCTTTTTTTCCTACTATATTACGTATTTAAATACGTAGACATATTTAACCCCACCTACCTTTTGGGCCAAGTGTTTATGGACTAGGAGACTTGTTCTTCCCCTTAGTTTTGGGGGTACAGTGGTGAGTACCTCTCACTTTTCAGAGCCAGAAACGCAGCTTAAAAATGTGTTCAGATCCTGGCCAGGTGCAGTGGCTCACACCTGTAGTCCCAGCATTTTGGGAGGCCAAGGTGGGCGTATCACCTGCGGTCAGGAGTTCGAGACCAGCCTGGCTAATATGGTGAAACCCCGTTTCTACAAAAATTACAAAAAATTAGCTGGACATGGTGGCGTGCACCTGTAATCTCAGCTGCTTGGAAGGCTGAGGCAGGAGAATCGCTTGAACCCAGGAGGCAGAGGTTGCAGTGAGCCAAGATTGCTCCATTGCACTCCAGCTTGGGCAACAAGAGCGAAACTCCATATAAAAAAAATGTGTTCAGATCCTGCAAAATGACAGCATATTAGAGCTGGTGGTGTGCAGACGTGGTAAGAGGGAAGATCAGATGTGCCGGCAGAGAGCTCCAAAGTACCCTTCCCATGAGTGCCTCTCGGTTGGAGAGGAAACGCACTGCCAGGAGCCAGGCAGTGTCCCAAGGCCTTCACTCTCAGCCCATGCCGAGAGATGCAGCCCCCTCATGCTAATTTATGTGTCATCAGAGTCATTAAGGGTCATTAAGAGACTTGGGTTCTGGTCGCAGCTCTGTTGCCAACTGGCTGAGTAGACTTCCGCAAGCCACGTGGTTTCTGGGACCCAGGTAGCCCTCATCTGCCAAAGAAGGGAGTTGGGTGAAATCTCCAAGAGTCTCTCCTGCTTCCCAGTTCCATGAGTTTATGAAAGATGCAGGGATGTGGTGTTGGTAGTGGGGTCTGATGGAACTTCTCGAGGGAGAACATGCCCCTAAAGAGGCATGTAGCAGCTGGGGAGGGATGGAAGGGGAGTGAGGGCTGGAGACTTTGGGGGTCCAGGAGCAGGTGCTCCCAGCTGCTTGTGGCAAGAGAGGAAGGGAGGGAGACACTGAAGAGAAGAGCAGGTCTGCGAGCAAGGAAGAAGCAGCCAAATGGCCCTGGGGTTCTGACCATGAGCTTTGGAATTCCAGAGTGGCCAGGAGGCTCCTGGCACAGCCAGTCCCTCAGTGGATAGAGCCTGGCAGGGCCAGCTGGTACAGCCCAGCAGCTTTCCCAGAACCTCTGTGGGTTGCATGTCTGGGAGGACTCAACCAGCACTGGCTCCTCTTCTTCTGTCCTCAGAACCATCTCCATCTTAACTCCTCCCTGGCACATGCAGCTCCTTCTCAATTATTTATCAGTAGCAGCATCCATATTAGCCCACTGTGTGCCAGGCACAGTGCCGGACACTGGTGACCCAGACACTGGCAACCCAGCTGTCATGTGCTATGCATTCTGGCCACCCCCACCACCTGCCGCCCTTCTAATGCGTGTTTACCTTCAGGTTCTCGGAGAAGGGGAGGTCATAAACCAGCTGGAGTGAGGACCCTAAAGGCTTTTACCACTGCCCTGTGACCCCTCCACTGCGCAGATGATAAAGACTTTGCTAAGAAACAGGACTTGGGGAGACAGAAGAAAAGCAACGAAGTGGGTTATTTCTAAGTCCAAGTATCTCTGGGTGTTGTACCTCTGTGGACACTGCAAACTAATGTTTTTGATATTTGAAGGAAGAGGAATTAGGGTGAGCAGGAGGGTGAAGAGAGGGTGGTTGAAAAGTCCAGATGTTGGGCTCTATGAATGACTTATGTTTGCTTTAAATTCTCATAGGAGACTCAAAACTAAGAATGTACCTAATGGTAGCAGGCAGTGGACAAAAGATCACAGACCGTGGCTCTCTCTCAGGGCAAGCTCCCTGATCCTGAATTCCCTCATCTATAAAATGGGTATCATCAAGCCTATCTGGAAGGGTTGCGCTAGAGATGCAGGTGAAATCGTGGATGTATGATGCCTGCCACCCAGTAGATACTAATTCTCCTTTCTCTTGCTTATTTAGCAACAGGCTTCCTTTTAGGCCCCATAGAGACCTCTCCTTTGTTCTCTTAAGTCTAATGTGTTTAGATTTATTGTTGACACCTGATGGAATTTGCCAAGTGTCTTGAGGTGGCTACAGTGCCAAAAGGCTTGTCCTTGGCAGGTACCATGTTTCAGTTTCTCAAATCTCCTCTGGCAAGAGTTCTGCAAACATCCTCTAATCAGAGTTTGGGGGCTACTTAAATGATTAGTCCCACTGAAGGTAGACCTCTGCTTTGAAAGTGGCCCTCTGTTGTCCAGGAAGGGCTTGTGCATACAAGAAGTTATGTAAAGCATGGATGGGACAGCAGTTGGGTTGGGTTCACTTGTGTGTCCTAGCTCCCAAAGGAATTATCCTTGCCAAAGGAGAAATATTTGGAATAAAATACCATGGCTCATGTTTCAAGATATCACAGGCCCAGAAGCGACCATGATCTTCGTGAGATGCCCTGATGTTTTGTTTCTGTGGGGGCACATCATAAAAGAACTTGGGTTAAACATTTTGGCCTGCTCCTCATTTCCCAGCTCCAATCTTCCAGATTTTTTGAGTAGCTGACATGCCTTCTGGGGGGAATTTTGCATTCTCCACTTCCTCTACCTCTCTTTCTTCCTCTCTGTTTTTTTCTTTTTTAGCCAGGGGCAGCAGCTTAGTACTTGGAACCTGCCACTTAGAATGGCTCAGACTCCTTGGAGCCAAGGGGCATGCTGGCAGTTTCTGCCAAGCACCTGGCCAGCGTTCCGGGGTGGGCAGGACGGATGGGAGGTGTCACACTGCCCCTCGTGGGCCATTGCCTCACAGCTTGCAGCTGTCCTGGCACTGGGATAAAAGGGCTTATCCTTGAGACCTCAGGAGTGTTTCTGCCAAGCACTCGCATTGGTCAGTTTATTCGGATTCTCCCATGGTGGGGAGTTACCTGCTTCTTCCTATGTCTGTTTTCTATTACAAGACCTGGCTAGAGGCCTCTCTGAGAGTGCAGTCAGGCACAGAGCCCGGCAGAAGCGTTGGAGTAGACAGGTCATGGAGTGAATGAGCGAAGGAACTCTGAGATTCTGGGGTGTTAACTCTTGGAATACCCAGATCCTACATAGCTGCAATTCAGCAGAACATTGACCCTGGCAGCTAGAATACTTTTCAGAGTAGCTGATGTCCTGGAAAGCAGCCCAGGAGGACACTTGGGGCAGAGGCAGCCAGCCTGGAGTTCAACATTTGTGGCTGATAACAGACCTTGGATAAATAGAGTATAGACATGTTACATCTCCTGATGCAGAGTTCCTGCAGCCAGGGGGTCTTGCCCTTTGGGGGTCCTCTTTGGGAGGGCCTGGGGTCAGATGGGGGTGAACTTGGGCCCGAGTCCATCAGAGAAAATGTGGAGAGTTGGGGCAGAGACCAATGGCTGCCAATCCTCACTTCCAGTTCCTGCCAATCCTCACTTCCAATTCAGGAATCATTGTGCCTTCCTTCAGGAGGATGGCCAACGCCATAATGATGATGATGATGATTTTTTCAAAGCCTTCATGACTGTTCTAATGACAGGCATACGAAGCCACAGTTTGCCTCCTTCCTGCTCTTCATTCAAGAGCAGCTTTCTAGCCTGGCAGCTTTGCCTCAGTTTTCCTCCCTGGATGATGAATCCACAAGTCTGGCCAGAAGGAAGATGAACATTACTCTGAAAGTCATCATTTTGTACTTTTAAAACTTATTTTCTTTCTCTGAGTTCTGTATTAGTGTTGTAATTTGCTCCTGATACCACCTAAATCGTTTGTGATTAAAGCTTTTCTATCTTTTTTTGTTTAAAAAAAAAAAAAAAAAAAAAAACAGATTTGCTGCCTGGAGTTCACGTATTAACAAAGATGAAAAAGATAGTGTCTGATTTATAATGTACTGAATTGCTTAAGTCTTTCATTTGTAATTCTCGACAGTATTCCTCTAGTAAAGTGAGGCATCGTTCTGTTGTCGGGGTCTCAGTAATCCCCATGAAAAACGGGGGAAGGATTTGTGAGACATTCTACATGAGTACTGAAGGTGATGGACAAGTAAAAATCAAGACGACGTAAATTACTCAGTATCTTTCTTCCCCACAATTATTTTCACCGTGACATTACTATATTGGTAAGTCCTCTGGGTCCCTTTAAGGTCAAGAAATCAGGAGATAAAAACCTTGTAGCATTTGACCTGATCAATACTGAGGGTTCTCAAATAGATATCTAAGTCTTTGGCAGCTGATGCTGGATGGGCAAGGGAAAAACATAGTTTTTGATAGGTATTGAAGAAATTTCAGCAGCTGCTGATTACATGGGGCCTCTTTCCCATGTGTCTGATGTGCGGTGTGCCAGTCTGGGGAGGAGTGAGGGAACTCCATTTGGGTTCTCAGTTTTTGTTGTTGTTGTTGGTGGTGGTTTTTGAGATGGAGTTTTGCTGTTGTTGCCCAGACTGGAGTGCAATGGCACGATCTCAACCTCTGCCTCCCGGGTTCAAGCGATTCTCCTGCCTCAGCCTCCCAAGTAGCTGGGATTACAAGCACCCGCCACCACACCCAGTTAATTTTTGTATTTTTAGTAGAGACGGTGTTTCACCATGTTGGCCAGGCTGGTCTCAAACTCCTGACCTCAGGTGATCCACCTGACTTTGCCTCCCAAAGTGTTGGGATTATAGGCGTGAAGCACCACATCCAGCCTGGGTTCTCAGTCTTTTGTGGAATATCTTTGTTCTTCCTCCATTTTCCATCGGTTTTCCACTTTGGGGAGATGAGAATTCATTAAAACAGTGTGAGCCAGCATAGGATGGAGTAGGGAAATGAAGCCCACTGTAAACTCTGTGGGTGCTGAGAAACCTCAGGCTACTAGGTCAAAGGAGGAAATCCAAGGTGACTCTCCAGACACTGCTCAACTGTGCCACCAGAATTCTGAGTTCTGGCCAGCGGGCTCTAAAGGTCAGGTGAGCACCTTGGAGACCTGAGGAGCAACCATCTTTGCTTCATATTCTACCTGTGGTTGCTTTTCAGCAGTTTTGGGAATGGGAGCGTCAGGGCCTTTTATGTCCTTTGCATTGTCTGAAGAAAGGTAAAAGGAGCGATTGCTGTTACATCAGGGATTTCTGATCTGTCTCATGATAAAATCTGGTTGCACAGTTGATCTTCAGCAAAAGAGGAAGTGATTAATGAAATTGCTCTCCTCACCTGCCACCTCCCCATCCTTTTATTCTTTGGTTTTTAAGTGTGGTGAAAATATCAATAAAGAGGCTGGCCATTCTGGTCCCAGTCAATGAACACTTGCCATGGGATAGTCCTTGCCCGGTGGAGATCCAGCCCATACGGGCACCGTTGCATTGCCTGTGGGTCATAATGTTTTAAGGAAATTCTGTTCAGTTGCCCTCTGAGTCCCTCCAACTAGTTGAAGGCATTCCAGATCGCAGGGGAGGCCGGAAACAGTCTTGAGCTGCGGGTTGATCTTGTCTCCTAGTCACGAGAAGGAGTGTTAAGAGATCGGATCATCTCATCTGCCTGTGGTCATTATTACTAAAACCTTCTTCAGCTGCCCAAACCGCAGTAGGAGGTACGCCCTGCTCTTCCTCCTCTTGGGGCCATTTTCATGTGGGCGTGAAAATGATTGACAGGCTGTGAAGTATCTGTCCCAGCATCACCTAACACTGTGAGGTAGGCAGAGCAGGTAAAGTTTTAATTCCCATTATACAGATGAAAAAACTGGCCCTCTGCAGAAGTTAAGTGGTTTACATGAGCCTGGGAGCTGGCACTGCAGGACAAGTCTACCTGCTACAGACGAAGTGCTCTTGGCCCCTCGGGGTTCTGCCTCTGGTCACTCTCTACATAGCAGAAGCTCCACTGGCTCTTTTGTCTTCACAACCACTGGGTGCGATAAGGCAGTGAGGGTTATAATGATACCCCTTTTCACAGATAAGGAAACAAGGCTCAGAGAGGTTAAACAACAGAGTCCTAATTCCTCTTGTTGCACAATTCATTTTGTTATATTTCATTCCCACCCTTTGCCGTAAGGGAGACACATTAAAATATAGTATCCTGATTTTTAAAGAGAAGGTAACGTTAAGGCCAGGAGGTTTGTGATTTGCCCAAGTTCACTGTGTGCTTCTGGACTCCCATGCCCAGCAGCCTCCGTGATGCAGAAGTGTCCTACAAGAGCCTAGTGTTTTGATTCTTTTTTTGGTGCCAGGAGACAGACTATGGACCTGGAGTGGGTTTGGGGGCTGGAGAAGTAGAGGAGGTGGAGTTTCTAGAAGAGGGGTATATTATGGTGGTAATAAGACCAATAACTACATAAGGACCTGCGTTGGGTCTTAGCAGTGAAAATTGCATCTTTAGCCTTATAGGGAATGTTTTCCTCCATAAAATAACCTGCTTTGAGCACCTCTGTTGTGCTGGGCACCATTCCAGTTGCTTTTGCATCTGCTCTTTAATTTAATCCTCTCAGCAATGCTAGGAAGTAGGTATCTGCCTCTTTTTTCCTCAGTTGAGGAACTGAGGCTCAGTGAGTTGAAGAAACTTGTCCCGGACCACACACCTGGTCCATGACCATGCCACGTGGTCATTCAGCAAACACTGAACACATGCTGCATGCCAGGTGCCATGCCGGGCACCAGGGATAAATCAGTGAACAGAACAGAAACAAATCCCGGTCATGACAGAACTCAACTCAAGTGGAGAGAGACATAGGATAAACAGCAAATACACCAAAAAAGAAAATTACATAGCACAATTAGAAAATGGTAGGAGCAACTTAAATAAAAACAACAGTGAGACACAGTGTAAAGGAGATTAGGAAGTACCTGGAGTGGGTTGTAATTTTACATCAGCTGGCCAGGCTGGGCCGCAGGGAGAGGGCTTGGAGGAGGTGAGGGAGTGAGCCCTACAAGATGTCTGACCTGATGCTGTCTCCTCAGAAAGAAAGGGAGGCCCAGCAAGTGGGAATGACTTTGCAAGGTTACCCACTGAGTTAATGTCCAAACCGGGTCAAGAACCCAGGGATCCTCACAGCCGCCTTAGAAAGCTTCACATGGGCCGGGCATGGTGGTTCACGCCCATAATCCCAGCACTTTGGGAGGCCGGGGCAGGCAGATAACCTGAGGTCAGGAGTTCGAGACCAGCCTGACCAACATGGCGAAACCCTGTCTCTACAGGTTTGTAAAAACCCTGTCTTTACAAAATTTTGTATTTTGTAAAAATACAAAAATTACCTGGGCGTGGTGGCCAAGCCTGTAATCCCAGCTACTCAGGAGGTTGAGGCAGGAGAATCACTTGAACCCAGCAGGCGGGGGTTGTAGTGAGCCGAGATTGCACCACTGCACTCCAGCCTGGGTGACAGAGCGAGACTCCGTCTCAAAAAAAAAAAAAAAAGAAAGCTTTACTTGGCTTCTCTCTATCCCCTGACTATCTCTGACCTGGCTCTCTTGATAAGTCAGTCTCCATGTCCAAGTCTCCATGTCTGCCTTCCAGCCTCTTCCGCAGCCTTCAACCCTTGTGGCATTGATTGCTGGTGGTCCCACCCTAGCCCCCAAACCTTCTCTGTCCTCAAAAGTCCCACATGTCTTCTCTCTTCAGATAAACATACCTCTCTTCACCCCGGCATCCCAGTGCCCTAAGTGAGGAATTAATGCTTTTTTATTTGAAGAGATCGGCTGCTGTCATTTTTGATATCTTCTGTTTTTGTATGCGGGAACGCAGAGCACAATTAGAATACAGTTATATATCCTCATAGTTATTAAAGCTTGGATTAACATGACATAAAGTTTTGTCTAGGGAGTCTTTTGCTATGGCTCAGGGAGCATTTTTTGTGACAGTAATAGGCTACAGTTAATATACTTGAATGATACTAGAATCTGTGTTATAAGGCAGAACAAAAGGGGTTTATCTGAAGCTGAATTACAAAGGTGGAATTATCACTGCGAATGATCCACAGAGATCTGGGGCTTAATTATTGTCGCTTGTGTCATTTCGGCATAATACGGGTAGTTACCGGAGCAGAGCAGAAGTGCGGGAGGGCCAGCCTGTCAATCACCCGGTGGATGCCAGGACTCCCACCCCTTACGCTTAGCACCACACTGGCCGTGTGCCCTACAGAGCCACGGGAATGGATCCCTTTGGCCATCTGTGGCTGCGTGGTACTTTCAGGTTTTTTAATGTTTTAATGACCTGTCCTACCTCCAGCCCAATCTCCCTCTCCCCATTTAGGTCATTTGCCCTCTTGGCCCCATCGAACCTTCCAGGAGGCTGATGAACGGTCTCATACACCGATGGCATTTTGTCAGCCCAGTGAGGCCACCACCACCTTTCAGAGCCTAATTGTTTTGACAAGCGGAGGAGGCAAGCTAATGTGCTGTGTCAGCCATTTGGTCACATTTGGTCAAAGCCAGGTGTCTGGCTGCAAATAGGCGCACTCAGGTAAACCACATCCCCCTGTGCTCCGGGAGGGCAGAGCGCACAGGAGGCGGGAGTGCTGCGCGCAGCCCTTCCCCATCCCTGGCTCCAGCACGCTCATTCTCCTTCCTCCTCCCAGTCAAGTCTGAGGGTGAAGGATGGGAACAAGACAGTTCAGCACCTGAACAGGGCAGGGCATCCAAAGGCTTTTAGAAATGCTGTTAGATTTATAGGGACCATCATCCTCTTCTTACTATTTTTATCATTTTTCATGATCCACCTGCCAGGTGTACAATTACAACTTGTTTTGTTGGTGGCTAAATTCAGCTGTCCGCCTCACCTTACTGTTAACCAAGAGAGGTATGGCCATTTTAAATGGCCAAAGTGTTTCTATTGGACCCTTTAACTTTTTTCTTTTCTTTTTTTTTCTTTTGAGATGGAGTTTCGCTCTTGTTGCCCAGGCTGGAGTGCAATGGTGCAATCTCAGCTCACTGCAACCTCTGCCTCCCAAAATCAAGCGATTCTCCTGCCTCGCCTCCTGAGTAGCTGGGATTAAAGGTGCCTGCCACTATGCCCAGCTAATTTTTGTGTTTTTAATAGAGTCAGGGTTTCACCACGTTGGCCAGGCTAGTCTCAACCCCTAACCTCAGGTGATCCACCTGCCTCGGCCTCCCAAAGTGCTCGGATTACAGGCATGAGCCACCACACCCAGCCTATTGGACCCTTTTAAATGTGGCTTTTTCTGCCAAACTTGTTTTCTGAGAGGTCATTGCGCTGGTGCTTTTTGAAAAGCTACTCTGAGTGACCCCGTGTGTAAAGCAAGGAAAGGGAACAGGTCTTTGGCAGGCGGCTGTGTGTGGCGGGAAGTGAACCGGGAAGGTGCTGGGGGTAGTCTCCTCCCACCCTCCAGCAGTGCCAGGGAGCTGCACTTGTTTGGGAACAGAGAGGTTCAGGAACGTGGGGTCTTCGTCAGGGTTATGTGGCTGGAAAATCAAAAAGACAACTACGTCTTTCTACGTCTGAAGGCCATGTTTTTCAGCTAGACCTGTACTTTTTTTTAAAGTATGGTCTTCTAAATACCTCATCAGAGATGACTCTGGACCCTTATCCAAAATGAAGATTCCTGGGCCCCACCCCAGAACGACTGAAACAGCTTGCTGAAGGAGCAAGCAGCTTGGGCTGGGCATTTAACAAGTCACCAGGTGTGACGGATGCACACGCAGGTAGTTGGGGGCCACTGCACCGTCCGGACAAGCTGATGACAGCTCCAGCCCTGGTGTTCCCATGGAGGCCTAGGGATTCGTTTGAACACCACATGTTCCCAAATACTCTTCATACCAAGAGAGCTGGTCCTTGGTACATTATACACTACTGGGCTGGGGTAACAGAAGGTGGGAGCAATGACCTCAAATTAAATTAGATCCAAAGGGAACATGTGGGATTTTCTTCATATCTCCCATTTAATAAATGAGAGAACTGAGCCTGCAAGTGAGAGAACTCCATGCTGAAGGACATACGTTCAACACAGCAGATCTGGGCCTAGTAGCTGTTACCCCAGCTACCCTTAAAAAGTAAATATCCATCACCAATTGCCTTCTTATTGCTGCGATGATTTAAAAGAAGAGTTGGTTTTAATTAGAATAAACGTGGTATTTTTCTTGCCGCAACAAGGCCTTCAAATGGGAAAAAAAATCTCAATACCCCAATTATGCCAAAGCATTCCCAGCCCTATCCAGGAGTAATTAAAAAATACAGCTGACGCTTGTTCTCTTGCTTGTTTTTAAATGAATAGCTAAGTATCTGTCAAGATGATGAGGGCCTAGGCTGCTGACGGCTTTACCATCTCAATTTGCTCCCAGGAACTACAGAGATGAGAACACGAAAGTTGTTGTTTTGAACTGTGAGGCACCTGGCTACCCCAGGCACGCGCATTTTGTGGTTGGTGGAGATCATCTCCCCAATCCCAGTACCAAAATGTGGGGTGGAAGGCCAGGCTTCATGTCCACATTCTTATGCTTGGAACACATCGCTTCTTTCCCCGTGGGCAGCTGAAGTGGCTGTGCAGGGAACTCAGCTTCTCTGCAGTACCCAGCATGTTTTGAGGATCGTTGGGTAGAATTAGCTTGGCTTTGTTGGGGGGAAATCCCCTAGTTGCAATTCACTTTTTAGTTAGTTCATGGAACCTTTATTTCTAAAAGATGCCACCAAGTGAATTGAGAAGTCATTTTACATATTGACACCATCCATTTGGTGACAATTGGCTTTTTTCCCTCAAGCTAAGGGCAAAGCCAGACACAGTGGCTAATGCCTGTAATCCCAGCACTTTGGGAGGCCAAGGCGGGTGGATCACCTGAGGTCAGGAGTTCGAGATCAGCCTGGCCAACAAGGCACAACCCCCTCTATACTAAAAATACAAAAATTAGCCAGGTGTGGTGGTGCATGCCTGTAATCTCAGCAACTCGGGAGGCTGAGGCAGGAGAATTGCTTGAACCCGGGAGGTGGCGGTTGCAGTGAGCTGAGATTGTGCCACTACACTCCAGCCTGGGCAACAGAGTGAGATTCTGTCTTAAAAAAAAAAAAAAGGCAGCTAAGGTCAATTCTGTATGCATTCTTCTCACCCCACCCACAACACACATATTTTTCTAAAGACAAAATCAAGGGCAGACTTGAAAAGGAAATAATCATAAAAGTTACGATAGCATTTGGAGTTCTTAATATTTACCCATCAGTTTACAGCATGTTTTTATATATGTGGTGTTCCAGTTATCTATTGATGCATAACAAATCACCCAAAAACTTGTTGGCTTACAACAACGGCAATCATGTTATTGCTCGTGGTTTCTATGGAGCAGGAATTTGGGCGGGACTCAGCTGAGTGGTTCAGGCTGGGAGCATCTCATGAGGTTGCAGTCAGACATGAGGTTGCAGTTCTAGTGGCTGTAACTAGCACAACAGGGGCTGACCAAGCATCTCTCTCCAAGGGATCTCAGGACTTCTCCCCATGGTCTTTCTGCATGAGCTGGTTTGAGCTTCTTTACATCATGGCTGCCTCAGGCAGTCAGACTCCTTATACAGCAGCTTAGGGCTGGAGCACCAGTGTTTCCACAGACAAGGCAGAAGCGTGTTCACTTTTTTTTTCTTTTTACCTAACCTCAAAGGTCAAGCAACACAAGTGAGTCTCAAATTCTCAACTAGAATGAAGGGGAGGAGACATAGAGCTCACCTCTGGATTGGAGGCATATTGAGCTCCCATCATAGATAGCATGTGGCATCGGGGGGATATTGTGGCCATCTTAGGAAAATACAGTCTGCCACATGTGGTCACTCTCAGACATGCTCAGGAGGGGTAGGTGGTCTTATTGTCACCATTTTACAAACTGGAAACTCAAAGCCAGAGAGGCGAAGTAATTTGCCTGCAGTCACTCAGATCCTAAGTGGATATTAGAACTCATATCCTGAGGGATGTGAGAAAAGGAGAAAGAAGGCAGCACCAACTAGCTTGTCCAGGTGACATTTGGGGGCAGGTGGGACTTGGTGGCTCTATACCTCAGATCTCTCTTTGGCGCTGTATGAAATGAGGTGTGTGTGTGTTTTTTTTTTGTTTTTTCTCTCTCTCTTTCATATAGACTCTTGGGTGCAGGGAGGCAAGAGCCAGGTGGAGTGGACTAGTAAGAGGAGGAGTGAGCTCTGGAGGAAGAGGGTGGACAGTTGCCCGCTTGGTAGAGCAGCTGATTTTTTATAACCACTGTCAGGAGAGGAAGGGCCACCCGGGTCTGTAGGGTTGTGTGTGTTGACCAGGCTTTACCCAGAGCACTGTCCTGTCTCTTCTGAAGACCAGGGCACTCAATGAAGGACAAGTCCAGCTGTGGCCTTTAAATTAGAAGACTAGCCAGGTGCAGTGGCTCACATCTGTTATCACAGCATTTTGGGAGGCTGAGCCAGGCAAACTGTTTGAGCTCAGGAGTTTGAGGACACCCTGTCTCTACCAAAAAAAAAAAAAAAAAAAAATTAGCTGGGGCATGGTGGCGTGTGCCTATAGTCCCAGCTACTTGGGGAACTGAGGTGGGAGGATCACTTGAGTCCAGGAGGTCAAGGCTGCAGTGAGTTATGACTGCGCCACTGCAGTACAGCCTGGGTGAGAAAGTGAGACCTGTCTCAAAAAACAGAAAAAAAAAAAAAAAAAAACCAATATGATTAATAATAATAGCAGCATCAAGAGCCTGTATTTCCTATGTGTTTCCATGTGTGTAAATGCTCTGTCACACCATCTCATTTCACTTCATTTCATTCCCCCGTAAAGAACATTCTGTTAACTGGGGTTCAGAGGGTAACTTGTTCTACCACTCGCCCAAGATCGCCATGTGGTTCCTGAGTGTAAGGTGTGAAGCCAAGTCTCTGTGGCCCTGGGGCCCGAGCCCTCAACTGCCCTGCTAGGGTCCAAGCTGACCACTGCAGGGCCTTAGTCTAGAGGAACGGCTTGACCAAGGACATCTGCAGGAGAGTTTGCTGTGTTGAGCTGAGCCCCTTTGCCAGACGTGTCAAAACAAATGCTTTTGTGTGTTTACTGCCTCATATGCTCAGCCAGAAGCTCCTGTTTTATCATCTGCTTTAGACTGAGGGGAAGAGGCTTCATCAATAAGGACCTGACTCACTCTTCATCCCACAGCCCTGGGCCAGGCCCTGTTAGCTCTTAAGTAGGCAGCTTAGCCCTCAAGGGTAGTCCTGCCTCCAGGCTGCCCCCACCCCAGCTCTGTAGGTCTGTGCACAGAATATTGTTAGATTGATTTTTCCAAGTCATCTCTCTCAGTGCCTAAAACAGATTCTGGCGTGCTCAGGGAAGTTCTTTGGAATGACCAAATGAACAGTACGTGTGCTTGATTCATCTCCCCTCACTACTGTCAGGGTAAAACCAAGTTCAGCCATTGGCAATGAGACGGACCTAGAATACCCCTGCTCCTGGAGATTTTATTCACACACCCTTCAGGACAGCCTGCCCTTACAGACACAGTCATTACATGTCTTGGGTTTTTCAGGAAGATTTAGATTTTCTGTGTCAGATGATATATTTAACATAACTCCAGTCATTGTGTAGCCCTGCAGGACAACGATTTATTACAGGTCTATTTCAATGTTTGAAACTTATAGTAGAGACAGTTGCTAAGTTCAAGCCCTCAGAGCGCACCTCTGGGTTGCATAGTCAGTTTCGAGGAGGGTCCTGGGTTTCAAGAGCAGGAGATTCCCCTCATCCTCCACTCCTGGGGTATAGGCAGGTACAGAGTACAAGGTTCAGAAGGGCCCACCAGTGATGTGGGGTTCTCCAAGGGTCTTTTAGGAAGGAGACCCCAGGGGAGAGAGAATGAGTTGGGGCAACCAATAGGAAAAGGTCTAAGAATCATGTTGACGTTTATGAAATAGTCCACTTGCACCTGGCATTTCACACTTGACACCTGGTTCTTTACCACATTAAAAGATGGGTTTAACTTTGCTCATCTTACAGGTGACGTGGTGCAGAGTTTAAGAGCATGGGCTCTGGGGTCCACTGTTGGGTTTAAATCCAGGTTCTTCTCCTCATAAGCAGGATGAATTTAGCCAAATTGCTCAGCCCTCTGGATTTCAGTTTCCTCATTGATACATGGAGATGATGATAATAGTGCCTCCTTTGAAGGTCTAAGGTGTGAATTGAACTAGATAGCTTTGTGAAATGCCTGGCATAGTGTCAGATCTACAGTAATTGAGTATAAGAATTAGCTGCTATTATTATTATTGTTGTTTGAGGGATACGGACAGGGAATGAAGAAGGTGGCTCTGAGATATATTAAATCACCACTCATCATTCTGCCATGCAGGAAGGTCTGGGCTGTAGATTTAAGCCTTCTAGCATCTAATGCTGGGTCACTACTGCGATCAGAGGTCCTGATGAGGCTGTGTGCTTGTGTGCGTCTAGAGGCACATGTATTGGGAGCCGGCCACCTACCCTTCCCCAGCAGCATTACATACCCAGGCTCTGCTCTCACCTTACAGCCCACCCTCCATGGCCCCAAAGTGGTCTTGGGAGCAGATGCACAGCTGGTAGATTGGGTCTGGGCTCTGGCTTGCTCACCAAGCTCTGAGCTTCTGTTTGTGACTAATTGCTTTGTTTGTTCTGTATGAGACACTTAATTTTTTTTTTCAGTGATTTACTCCTCTTTGTAATTAGGTGTAGTGATTAGAATCTTGTTCCTATTACAATGGAGTTTTCCTTTTAATTCATGCACATTCTCCAGGCCTATCTCCGTCTGTTCCATTGATTGTCCCCAATTGGCTTTTCCCAAGCTATCGTATAAATCACAGTTCAGGGGTGACTTCGAGAGTGATGTGAGTCCAAGGAATGAAAGAGAGCTGATGGGGAGTTTTGTTATATTCAGGTACGCAATAGTGATACATACTTAAGGATGAAGTCTCAATAAATCAGGGCACAAGGAGTTGGCAAATTACTTTAATAAGTGTTTCGTTACTATATCTTCTGCATGTAATTTTTTTTATTAAAAATGTCATTACACACACATATACATTTTGCTAGGAAAAGGTCTGAAAAATAAACACTGAAATGTTAACAGTGGGTGATTCGTATTTTCTTCTCTTTGCTCATAGGCAGTTTCTGCCATGTATATATAATACATGTATTAAAAAATAAGAGGTTTTGCAAGCCCTCCTTTATAACAGAAACAGCACATTTGTCAGCTAGCCCAAGGCCACTGCACATATCAGCAAAAGACTCCAGGTCTTTAAAGTCCCAGAGCAATTGCTCAGTCCCCAGAGCTGCCGTTCATCTGTCAATCAGTCAAAACGTAGTCACTGAGTCTTGGGTCTGGGGTGAGGGGCAGAGAAGGCACAAGATGCGGTTCCTGTTCACAGGTGCTTATGATTTAGGGAGAGACTTGTTTTTTGTTTTGAGACGAAGTTTTGCTCTTCTTGCCCAGGCTGGAGTGCAATGGTACAATCTTGGCTCACCGCAACCTCTGTCTCCTGGTTTCAAGCGATTCTCCTGCCTCAGCCTCCCGAGTACCTGGGATTACAGGCATGCACCATCACAACTGGCTAATTTTTTTTTTTTTTTTTTTTTTTTTTTTTTTTTTTTAGTAGAGACAGTTTCTCCATGTTAGTCAGGCTGGTCTCGAACTCCCGACGTTAGGTGATCCACCCACCTCGGCCTCCCAAAGTGCTGGGATTACAAGCGTGAGCCACCGCACCAGGCCTAGAGTTGTTTTTTGTTGTTGTTGTTGAGACAGAGTCTCACTGTTGTCCAGGCTGGAGTGCAGTGGCGCAATCTTGGCTCACGACAACTTCCGCCTCCCAGGTTCAAGTGATTCTTCTGCCTCAGCCTCCTGAGTAGCTGGGATTACAGGCGTGCGCCACCACGCCCAGCTAATTTTTGTATTTTTACTAGAGACGGGGTTTCGCCATGTTGGTCAGGCTGGTCTCGAACTCCTGACCTCGTGATCCACCCCCGTCTCAGCCTCCCAGAGTGCTGGGATTCAGGCGCGAGCCACTGCACCGGCCAGGAGAGAGGTTTTTGATAGAAACTTTCTCCCTGACCATGGCTCTGACCTCTCGAATTCCCCAGACTTTGGTTTCTCCTCCACGGATCCTCCTCCTTCATGATGCCGTGAAGGTGGCCGGTGCCAGGGCGTTGCCCTCTCAGTTCCGCCTCTTCTTTTGCAGGGCACCCTCCCTTCCCGTGGTCTCCCATCCAGCCTCCTTGTTGCTAGCTCTTGAGGCTGTGTGCCCTGCCACTATGACCTCACAAGACAGCCCCCCCGGGAATCTCCTCATGCCTTTCCTGCAGTTTTCCCTTCTGTGGAACACGGACAAAGGCATGTTCTTCCTAAGTAAAGGGGCT
This sequence comes from Rhinopithecus roxellana, assembly GCF_007565055.1. NCBI lineage: Eukaryota > Metazoa > Chordata > Mammalia > Primates > Cercopithecidae > Rhinopithecus > Rhinopithecus roxellana. The sequence continues at coordinate 26,914,830 of NC_044567.1, read as the reverse complement.
GGAGAGAATTCAGTGGAATGACTGACCGGTGGGCTCGACTGGGGGTGTGCGTCCGAGGGGACCTAGATGTGATGTTGGAAGGTGGGGTAACTTGCCTCAAACCCTGAGTGCTTGGATGTTTCCCTATGGGCAGTCGGAGACATGAAAGGTTTGCAGTGATCTTTCAGGAAAAGTAACCAGGTCACAGTCAGTGATGCCAGGAAGGAGGCCGTCTTGTGTTAGGTCACAACTTAAGGTTCTGAAGCAAAGAGAATTGTAGAAAAAGTGGCCGGGCATGATGGTTCATGCCTGTAATCCCTGAACTTTGGGAGGCCAAGGCGGGTGGATCAGCTGAGGTCAGGAATTCGAGACCAGCCTGGCCAACATGGTGAAACCCTGACTCTACTAAAAATACAAAAAATTAGCCAGGCAGGTGACAGGCGTCCGTAATCCCAACTATTAGGGAGTCTGAGTCAGGAGAATTGCCTGAATCCAGGAGGTGGAGGTTGCAGTGAGCCAAGATCACGCCATTGCACTCCAGCCTGAGCAACAAGAGTGAAACTCCATCTAAAAAAAGAGAAAGTAAGGAAAGGGGAGAATGGGGGTCCCATCAAGGGAAGAAATAATAGAATGGGATGGGGTAGCTTAGAAGAGGGAGGACCGAGCAAGAGTGTAAAGCTTGCAACTGCGGGAGGTTGGGGTCACTGGTAGAAATGGAGTCTGGGGGAAGGTGTGTATGTCATTGTTAAGATGTACTGGGGTTGGAGGTCCCAGAATATCCACATCATGGGAAACCAACAGCAGAGAAGTGAGGCTGGTGCTCTGGGGATAGGCCTGGCAGCAGAGCACAGAGAGGCCATGGCTTTTCTTGCCACCTTCTTGCATAGGGGAGAGAGCTCAGATGGAGAGGATGGGGGCCATGGATCAGGTAGGGTGAATGACGCCCTTGAGATTTATGGGTTGGGAGAAGAAAAGGGAGCCAGGGAGAGTTACAGAGAGGGGGATAGAGAACCTGGGGCCTAGAAACCCCCAGAGCAAGAATGGACATAAGGGAAGTTTGGGAGTTTTGGTATATTCTTATTGTTTTCCTTGACGTGTTTTCCTATTTAATAAAAAGGGGTGGGGCCTTCCAGACTTACTGAACAAATTAACAAGGAAAACTCCCATGCCTAACATATTCAGGTATTCCTTGCTTTTAAAAAGAATGCCTCGCCAGAGTTGCTTAAGCAGAAATGTGTACAACTTGGTAGGCTATTCACTCTTTTGCCAGGGGAGTAAAAACCTAGAGAGAATGAAATTTCAGGTTAAAGCCATGCCAATGGTTATTTGGTATGATCGAATAGCATCTTGGTTTGGTGTGCGGGGGGTTACATATATATTCAAGTTAGTATGTAAGTTGGGGTAGAGTCGGAAGACAAGGTGAAAAGCGTATGGGAAATAAAATCAGTTTCTCTGAAATTCTGTGACTGTAGATTTCTTTCTCTGGAACTGAAGAGAAACTTTAATGAGTTTTCCTTTGCAGGTAAAGCACAGTTTTATCCTGTAGCTGAGGCTTCTCTAAATAAAGCAGCCTTCCTTCTACCTCCACTGCTCAGGCTCTTCTTTCCTGATGGCCCCCTCCAGACTCTCTTTAAAATAGACTTTCATGCATGAGGAAGCATCATAATGTAATACTCGTCTTATCTCCACAGTTACCCAGCAGGCACTTACAAAAGGACAGTGGGCAAACCTTAGAAATCTCCATGGCAAGCGGAGGTGGGATGTTTTCTTTAGAGACGTCCTCACCTAGGTCTGTCCAGGACAGGACCCTGACGGGCCAATTAGCCATGATCAGAGTTTCCCTGCTCTGGTTCTTTCTCTTTGAAAGGCATGGGCTCATCTTCCTTTACATTTCCAAGGTTCTCCACTTGTCTCCGTCATGATAAACAGTGTAAGGCGGAGCATCTGAAGGACTCGGGGAAAACCTGTGGGGTTATTATGGCTCATTTGGTAGATGAGAGGGATCTGTAATTTTCCGTGGTGTATTTGTATGCACAGAGATGTGATAAAGATGGCTTGTAGCCTCTTTCATTTTCCAGATGTCTCACAAGTGGATAAACATTGCTGCTTTCTCTGGCTGTGGGTCTGCTCTTTCTGGTGTGCTCCTGATGCCATGTTCCCTGGGAATGTTCGCAGTCACCTCTCCGTCCCTGAGAACAGCCATTTTGCCTTGGCAGGTCTTCCCTGGCCTTCCGAGGGAGTGGGGAGAAGGCTGCTGTCGGAGGAGGCTATGGGAGTGGAGGGGCTCTGCCTCATCTTCCAGAACCATTCGAACATCTGGATGTGTTTAGCCCGTTTGATTCGAGTTGAGCAAATCTCGAGCTTGCTTTTTGTGCCCGTTGAAGGGCAAACCTTCCTGTGTCTTCCTCCATGTACAGATTGTGGGGACAGCGAGGGTTAGACAGGGCACCTTGGGAGGGGAAGGACTTAAATCTCATGAAGACAGATTTCTGACAGTTAAGAATTGCCTGGAAATGGCGTGTATGTTGGGGTCAGGGAGGATCTGTAGGGCGATTTTCAAGCCAGTGCAAGCCCAGCCCAGACTCACAAACCTCCCTGCTGCTTGGTAAACATATCTTAAAGATGCTAATTTTGTTGTGCATTGACATGGTGAATGTTTTCCTAGCATTGAATCCATAATGTATTTGGTATGAAGCTATAAAAAAATCATTTCTTATTTCCCTCCCTTTTATTTTACCTCCAAGATTTTTTAAATGAAGAATTTGTTTTTCTCAATCTATCTCTATTTCTCTGTGTGTGTGTGTGTGTCTGTGTGTCTGTGTGTCTGTGTGTCTGTGTGTCTGTGTGTGTGTCTCCCTCCCCCACCCCGCCAATGACTAAGAAGCATTGAGAACCGGGCTTTTTCCTACAGATGCAGTGTGTCTTCTTCAAAGTGGGAGTCTGTGTACTTCTTCCAAAGATCCTGCCTTTGCTCTGCGCAGTTTCAAAGTGTTCACTGTGAACTCATATTCAGACTCTAGCATTTTATTCTGAATATCCTCACTGGTGATAAATCTTTGGCCTTTGAAAGTGGATGTGATTTTTGGAAACCATTGCCAGTCTTGGTTCCAAATGACTTGTGGCCAAGATTGATTATGCTGTTTTTGGACCAAAATGCAGTAGGACTATAAAATAATGACTAGTTGTTTTGCATGAGTTGGGAACTGACTAGAAGGGAATTCCCCACCCCCCCCGACCCCCCCCCCCCACACCAAAATTTCAAGGAAATATTTCAAGTATTAGTGAATAAAGACAGGGCCTTCCATGGTGACTTCTTTGAAGGGGATGATGACCCTATCATGTCCACTCCGGTGTATTCGTCTATCAAACAACAAAACACAGGGTGTATTTATTTCTTCTTTTAAATTTGTAGAGATGGGTTTTGCTGTATTGCCCAGACTGGTCTCGATCTCCTGGCCTCAAGCAGTCCTCCCACCTCAGCCTCCCAAAATCCTGGGATGATAGGTGTGAGCCGCCATGCCCAGCTTGCTGCATTTTCTTTTTAATCCTTGCTGTGCTTTAGATGTGGGACCAAGCCAGCTGATGCTAGATAAAGGGCCAGGGTCGTTTATGAGTTAGTGTTTAGTGAAGACTTACTTCAGAGCGCAGCAGAAGTAGGCATTACCCTTTTAAAACTCCTGCTGCAGGTCAGCGGCAGCTGTGTCTGGGAGCTCGGGGCCAGGACAGGGGAAAGCCATCCTGAGTGCTTCGTCACCCATTCCCTTGCCTGTGGCCAGCTATTCTCTGGCAGCTCTGGACAGGCCATTCTGCATTGATCTGAGACCCCTACCTCGATGCCACACACTGCAGCTGTACTACTCCTTCCGCTGCTGCCGCCATCCAGCACTGACTTCCCGGACCTCCAGCCCCCACCAGGCACAGAATTTGAGGCATCTACACTGACAGCCCTTTCTTTCCCTGTCCTGCCCACAGGAAAATTAACCCATTTTCTTCACTAATAAAGTGAAGACTCAAATGACAGGAACCTTAAATCTCATTTTAAAGTGATAAATACAAAATGCATTTGAAGGCTGAAGTCGGGGTTGCTCCAAATAGCTTAAAAGGTTTGATGCTGGCTGGGAAGAAGTCTGGAAGTGTTTCTTTCAGGGAGCAAAGAAAAGCCACACCACGGGACATAAGCCCCTCTTTGGAAGGCCTCCTCCAAAGCCTATAGTTTGCCCCCAGAAGGTGATGTTTTGGTTCTGATGCCATCAGGTATGTGGGATTGGCAAGACATGGCAAACAGAGTGCAGCTCCCAGATCTGCGCAGAGTGCGGCTCACAGATACGGGCGTGAGCCCGGCAGGCCTGGCCAAGGGGAGATAGGACCTGGGAGATGTAGGGCACCTGCTGATGGCAGACAGTGGGCTGTGCTGAGAGGCTTGCACCTGGCTGGACAAAGTGCTGAAGGAGCGTGTTCTTGCACGTGTTCATGTACCCGTGGTCAGAGGCCACAAGGCTGTTCCAGGATCCATTCATTAGAATAGAGTCCTCAAGTCCTAAAGTACCGTGTCATCTTCAATGAAAAATGCTTTCTGTGGTCCAAGTGAGAGGATCCCAGAGTCAGATCAGCATCGAGTCATTGCAGAAACCCACAGGGATCCTCGGGCAGCCCTGCCTCCGTCTTCCCAGTCTGAGAGATGGGGCAAAGTGCTGCTTCTCAAGGGTGTTGAGAATTAATGAGCTGACATTTAAAAACTGCTTGGGAGACGAATTGGAAGTGCTAAGTATTACTATTTCATGTGGAAGTCTGAAAATAACTGCGCCAAAGTGTTCTGATAAATAACTAAACTGAGCTAGTGAGGGGGAAATTTCAGCCATCTAGAGAGTGTCTCTCTTAAATATTTTTCTCTCAAGTGGAAAGGAGTGAGGGGGAGAGTGAGGGAGAATTTATCCAGAGAGAATTTGTGTGCGTTTTGCCGCCCACAAATGGAAGAATATTGAGTCCGCCTCACTAGTCTGGGGGCATCTTGGTTGCTTGCGTTTTTTGTTTTGTTTTGTTTTTGAGACGGAGTTTCACTCTTTGTCGCCCAGGCTGGAGTGCCATGGTGTGATCTTGGCTCACTACAACCTCTGTCTCCCGGGTTCAAGTGACTCTCCTGCCTCAGCCTCCTGAGTAGCTGGGATTACACGCACCTGCCACCGTGCCTGGCTAATTTTTGTGTTTTTAGTAGTGATGATATTTCATCATGTTGGCCAGGCTGGTCTCAAACTCCTGACCTCAGGTGATCCACCCACCTCGGCCTCCCAAAGTGCTGGGATTACAGGCGTGAGCCACCGCACCCGGCCTCCTCTTGGTTTTTTTTGTTTTTGTTTTTTTGTTTTTTTTTTAAAGCCATGCAAGTTCTAAAGTCTGCTGGAGCTGGCCAAGGCATGACACTCATCTGGAAACACCTCTTAAAAAATAGATTTATGGCACATTTTTGTGTTTCTCTGGCTTTAGTCCATGGCACATAAACTGGGGTTGGGAACAGGCATTTAAATCACCAGGGCTGGCTCTTGTCCTGCCTCTGCCTCTCTGCATCCCACTCTCTGGAGGTGGGAGGGAGCTGTACCTGCCATGCATCCACCAAGCAGATGCTTCTGTCCCTGGAGTCCCAGCTTTGTTTGGTGATCAGAAACTCCATGGGTATCGATCAGCCTTGACCCTTTGGAGGAGGTCACCACCACATCCAGGCTGAAACAGAGCCATGTGTGCTTTTCCACTGATTCCTGTTCTAGCACCAGAGGGGGTCAGCCAGCATGGTACACTGAGTCCCCAGAGTGGGGTCCCAGGTGCAGCCTGAAGGATGGAGAAGACATGGGCGCTGCCCTCAGGGAGTGGATGCTCTGGCAGGAACTTACCGTGGTCATGCAGACGTCAGAGTGGAACAAAGGAAGGCGCGTTAATAAACTCCAAATGTGAAGTGACTGGAATAAAAGGTAGAGTGGTGATCCACCCACTCAAATATATTGAGTAGCCTTTCCCTCCCCTTACCGCCACCCACCCCACACTTACCCAGAGAAGCTTCATTAAGCTGGAAGCGTCATCTTTCCTTCCTTCATGCCTTAACACTGGGGCCTCCTCGGCGTTCCAGGCCTTCTGGGCTCAAGTCCTGCTGGCTCAGAGCGCCTCTCATTTGCTCCTGGAGTGGGGTGTTGCCCTGGGGAGGCTGTTTCCTGGGGTTGATGCAGTGTACTAACCCCAGCTCTGCCTCTGGCCTGCTGTGTAACTGTGGACAGCAGAGGATTAAGCCCCTGACCCCTTGGCCTCAGTTGGCACTGTTAGATGTCCTCCTGGTCTATTTGGCAGTGGAGTATTGGTTTCAGTAAAGACTGAGTGTGGTCTCTCTGACATCATTTTGTCCCCTCCAGTTTCTTTCTCAAAAGCCAGAACCTCACCTTCAGGGTGCAGACCCAGCCGTTCCGTAGCTCACACAGGCCAGGCCCGCACACACAGCTCTCCTTTCTGCAATTTCCCTACCCTGCTCCTGTGGCTTACATTCCACCCCACACATGCATACCTGCTGCCCCATTACCAGGTCCCTGGTGCCCCTTTGCCTAGAAACCACCTCCTGCCATTTTTGTGATGAACCGTCTCCCCCAGCTAAGTTAGTGTCATTTTTATGCTGAGTGTTCAGAGCCCTTGAGTGCATGAATGAATGACTGAAAACTGGACCTTGACAGAGTGCCTGTATGTGCGCTGCATGGGCCTGCACAGCTTAGAGCACTTATGTCCTGCACTGATGACACCTCTGTACGCATGAACCTCAAAGGACAGGAATCAAGTCTTCCTCATTTAAAAAGCCTTTGGGCCTAATATGGTAAATATGAATTTATTTATTTATTTATTTATTTTTTGGTCAAATGAATGAATGGATTTTAAAGGTAGCACCACCACTGCCTCTGACAAACTTCTTTTTAAGTTAAGGGCTGCCCATTTGCTGAACAGAAGGAGCTCATTCAGCCCAGTTGTTAGGGCATTAACTGGGCTTAGGGTGATAGCTCTGAAGCTGCTGTCACCTGTTGCCATTTGGCCAGAGCAGCCTTCTCAGGTAAGGACTGAATCTCTTTTCTATGAATGATGGCACAGGGGGGTCCTTACTGGAATAGAGGTTGGCCTCAGTGAGTTAATTTCCTTGTTGAACAGAACTTAGAGGCTGCAGAGTCTTAGTTAAGACTTGGTTGTAAATCACAGAAAGCATCTCATGCCAGCACAAGCCTGTCTGTCTCTCTCTGTTGCCTGGTTTTCCATGCTTCTGCAGCCTCGTGGCGGGACACGGCTGCCTCCCATGTGGGCAACATGGGCTGGACAGATAGATGTTAGAGAATGTGGCCATTGTGTCTCATCCTTGGCACTGCTCGCTCAGGTAAAGCCAGCGTCGCGACTAATTTTAATTTCCCTTAGCATCAACATCCTAACTGTAGAAAGAGGGAGGGCCTCAGGCATGAACAGTACTAGATCTTCTAACCAGCTCGCTGAGGATGTAATAATAATGGATGGCAGCTGTTTAGTTCTTCATATGTGCCAGAATATTGTACATGAATTATCTTTTTTTTTTTTTTTTTCTTCTTCTGAGACAGAGTCTCACTCTGTCGCCCAGGCTGGAGTGAAGTGGCATGATCTTGGCTTACTGCACCCTCCACTTTCCGGGTTCAAGTGATTCTCCTGCCTCAGCCTCCTGAGTAGCTGCAATTATAGGTGCTCGCCACCACTCCTGGCTAATTTTTGTATTTTTAGTAGAGACAGGGTTTCACCATGTTGGCCAGGATGGTCTCAAACTCCTGACCTCAGGTGATCCACCCGCCTCAGTCTCCCAAAGTGCTGGGATTGCAGGCATGAGCCACAGAGCTAGACTGAATTAGCTTTTCTTAATGCTCATAACAGCACTATGAGATAAGTACCAACTTGAAGTAACAGAGGCACAGAAAGGTTGAGTAATCTGCCCAATATCACACAGCTAATAAATACTAGAGCCAGAATCCAAGCCCAGGGAGTCTAGCTCTAGAGTTTCTGGCCTCTCCCACTAGTCTGTACTGGTTAGCTGGGACCTGGTCCTAGGTGCCCTAGTAAGCACTGTTTGTGGACACATGAGTCATTGGCAGAAGAACTGCAATGCTTTTTATAAATCTAGAATTCGACAGTGTCGCCAAGCAGATGGGATTCTGCAAAAGACAGGACTACATGCCCATGACTACATTTGTCATCATTTGATTTTAAATTGATAAGAGTTGGGGTGGAGTCCCTTTACTCCCTGAGGAGTCCCTGGGGACTTTACTGCAGTCCCTCAGGGAGCCTCACTCCCCGCTCCCCCGGGCTCTCAAACCCTCTGGCCGGCTCCTTGTGCTTTTCCTGTGGTGATGAAGGGTAGTTTCTTGAGTGCCACACAGTTCCTGAGATTACAGAGACATCTTGACCTTGGAAATTCCTATTCTTACAAAATCTCTAGTTCTGGAGCTAAAGTAGGAAAAATTATAGAGCTGAGTAGTTGAGAAGTAGTTTAATTAAAAACAACAAAAAAAGAAATGTAAATGAATTAGGCAAAAATCTTCATGGGGCGTCATTATTGGCAGAGGAGGACCCTAAGAGGAGATTAAGATTTCCTTTTATTTATTTTTAAGTTCCATTGTAATTGAACCCTTAGGCTTGAGAGGATAAGGATGCCTCACACAGTCTGATTTCAACAAGCATTTGTCTTTGTTAATTTATATAGGGAAGTGTAGTAAATCTGCCAGGAACAGGACAGTGGCCCCTGTGCTGTTTCAAGGGGGTCTTGAGAGTAATAGCACCTGACAATTTTCCAGCAGCTGAGACATTTTTTTCTGCTTCAGAAAGCAAAATATTGTATGAGTTGTGCAAAATGTAGAAATGATTTGAAGAATTAGGGTGCAGCAAATAGTACAGTTTTCAGCAAAGCACTGAAGACTTCATCAAGTTATAAAGTTAGCAAGTGGAGGAAAGGCAGCGGTGGACCAGTGGGATACAGCACAGGTGTGCTGTGGGCCTGTCATTCTTGTTTAATTTCCTTTTTCCCTGGTCCCAATTTGAATTGCCAAAATATGTTAGATTGCAGTGCATTATTTCATTTGCCTGCTTTTTAATTCCTCTTTACCTCAAACAGATGAAAACATGGCACTAAAGCAAATTGACAGCTCTTGAAATGAGAAAGATCTTTATTCTTCAGAGTGTTGATGTAGAAATAAATGAAAGAAAAACATGCTTGTTGGGTCTTGAAGCAGCTTGAATTGATACTTTTTTTTTTTTTTAAGGGAAGATGTGGGTTTTTCCCTCTCCCTTCTTTTTTTTCCCCTTAGGGTGTTGTGTGGCTCAGGGATTAAGTAGGAGGGTTGGTTATTCTGTCAATACCCATTTGCAAAGATCTGAGTCGTGATTTGGGTGTAAGGAGTAGACCAGAAATTTCCAGCCTCTCAGGGTCAACAGAAGGAACGCTGAGTCCTCAAGTTGACTTCCTTGCCTCAAAAAATCTGTCAGGCACCACGGGTACCCCACCCCAAACCACATGTGGGCCAACTAAAATGTCAGGTGTGCTTGCTTTACACAGAGCACCCCAACGACCCTCTTCCAGTCACTTCATGCTGCCAAAAGGCCCCGGTGATGATCAGGATGAATATTGATAAATGATTTCCCATACTTCAAAAGTAAGTGTAGTTTGTTTGGTATATGAAATATCTCAAAACATTTAAGATCTGTGTTTCAGGCCGGGCGCAGTGGCTCAAGTTTGTAATCCCAGCACTTTGGGAGGCCGAGACGGGCGGATCACAAGGTCAGGAGATCGAGACCATCCTGGCTAACACGGTGAAACCCCGTCTCTACCAAAAAAAAATACAAAAAATTAGCCGGGCGAGGTGGCGGGCGCCTGTAGTCCCAGCTACTCGGGAGGCTGAGGCAGGAGAATGGCGTAAACGCAGGAGGCAGAGCTTGCAGTGAGCTGAGATCCGGCCACTGCGCTCCAGCCTGGGCGACAGGGCGAGACTCCATCTCAAAAAAAAAAAAAAAAAAAAAGATCTGTGTTTCAAAAATTAAATGAAAGACAGGCCTAATGGCTTAAAATAGAAAGATTAAAAACCACTGGATTTGATGTTCTTTTTTATCTGAGTTTGTTTTGTTTGTTTTGTTTTGAGACAGAGTCTCCCTCTGTTGCCCAGATTGGAGTGCAATGGTGCGATCTTGGCTCACTGCAACCTCCACCTCCCGGGTTTAAGCAATTCTCCTGCTTCACCCTCCCGAGTAGCTGGGATTACAGGCACCCCTCACCGCACCCAGCTAATTTTTGTATTTTTTTAGTGGAGATGGGGTTTTGCCATGTTGGTCAGGCTGGTCTTGAACTCCTGACCTCAGGTGATCCATCCGCCTTGGCCTCCCAAAGTGCTGGGATTACAGGCGTGAGCCACTGCACCTGGTCTTATCTGAGTTTTTTTCTTTATCCTCCAAAATATTCCTGAAACTCAACAGTAAGCACTTACTGGACGCTTATTTTTGTATTAATCCCTCTAGTGGCCACCAGGTAGGGAATGCAGAGCCGTATATGAAATTTCCTGAGGACTAGGGAGAGGGAAGTGATGGGGGAATGTGGACCACCAATTCACATATTCATGTGACACAATAAGACTTCAGAGTTGTGTATGCCAGTGCCAAATACAAGAAACAGATAAGGGACAGATCTTTCTACTGTATGCCTACCTTATTTACACCTACTCTATCCAAATCAACAGAAATGAGGGCATAATTGTTTGTATTATAAACAGATCTGCCATGGGGTTTGTTGAAATAATGAGCCCCCTTGTGGTTTCTTTTTATTACTATTATACATTTTTATTTTAAAATAGTGTAGGACTCACAAGAAGTTGTAAAAATAGGACAAAGAGGCCGGGCGCGGTGGCTCAAGCCTGTAATCCCAGCACTTTGGGAGGCCGAGGCGGGCGGATCACAAGGTCAGGAGGTCGAGACCATCCTGGCTAACACAGTGAAACCCCGTCTCCACTTAAAAAATACAAAAAATTAGCCGGGCGAGATGGCGGCGCCTGTAGTCCCAGCTACTCGGGAGGCTGAGGCAGGAGAATGGCGTGGACCCGGGAGGCGGAGCTTGCAGTGAGCTGAGATCCGGCCACTGCACTCCAGCCTGGGCGACAGAGCGAGACTCCGTCTCAAAAAAAAAAAAAAAAAAAAAAAAAAAAAAAATAGGACAAAGAGCTCTTGTGAACCCTTCACCCAGCTTCCCACAATGATAGTATCTTCCATAACCACAGTACTTTGTTAAAGCCAGGAAACCAGTGTTGGTAGCCTATCAGTTTTCATGTGTATTTGTGTGTAATTATTTAAATTTTTACTACCTGGAGATTTGAGTAACCATCACTACAATCAGGATATATAATAGAAGTCTTCCATCACCACAGAGAAACTCCTTGTGTTTCTCCTTAATAGTCACACCCTGTCCGCACTCCTAACTCCCGGCAACCACTGATCTGTTCCTCATCACAATAATTTTGTCATATAGTATGTAATAGAGGCTTGATACTGACTTTTTCACTTGCTATGACCCCTCTGGTCGGTTGTGCACCAGCTGTGTACCAGCTGTATTCCCTTGTAGAACATAATGGAATGGTTTGTTTGCCCATTCCCCCTGTTTCTAAAAGATGGTTTCTTTGCATACGACTCATTGCACCACAGTACATCAAGCCAGACACACTTACAAAGTTAAACCCCACTCATCCATAATGATTTCACGACTTTGCTGTCATCAGTACAAAGTCTGTTATCCCATTATGCAGTCCTCATCCAACAGATACTTCTTGAGCATCTGTGTGTGCTAGGGCTGGGATGCATTCTGGTAATACATAGGGTAGTCATTTGCCACAGGCCAAATGCTTTCCTGCGTGTTGTATCAATAGTTTCTACTTCCCAAGGCTGGGGTGAAGTTAGTTAACAGTGATCATGTGTTCCTTTTGCACACAAGGAAGCTGAGCTGCCTTGGAAAGCCATGCCCAAGATCATGCGTAAGTGGAAGTGGTGGAGTGGGATTTGAACCCAGGACGTGTGATGGCATGCCACGTTTCTTTTATTCTGTCATTGTGGCTTTGACCGTACCCACTTAATTGCTTATAGCGAGTTTGCTTCTCTAGAAAATGAGTGGACTGGACTCATATCCTTTTTATCTTCTCTGCCTTGAAGAGTTATGATCCTCTCTGAACAAGAGATAACTTTGCCAAGTGACTGCATCTCTCAGCCTGTTGCTGCACTTGAACTTTGTTCTCAGCAGCATTTTCTTAGCCATTATTTGAAGACAGTTTGGGAATTCGAAAGTAACAAATTAGAATTCCTCTAAAAACAGTCTGTATGTAGTTCAGACCTTCCTTCATTTAACTAATTTTCAACAGGGTCTTTGGGTCAGGACTAGGACTGAGACACCTATGGGACTCTAGGGATGACTTTAGGGACAAGGGGATTGGGGAGATTGGCAGCCCATAGGGGAAGGAGGGACTTACTTGGATGTCATCAAAGCCCCATGAAGAAACTCTGGGACTGAGTGGTGCTGAGTGCGCTGATTCGGGTGCCTGATGCTATACAGTTCGCAGAATTCTGCCTTGTGCCAGAATCGCTGGGGATCAGAGGAGGCTGCTATTTCAGGCATCTAAGTGCTACTGCTGCTGAATTCAGGCCTGAGCAGCTCGTCCGAGAGGGCGGGGCAGAGATGCTCCAAGCTTTTGAAGCTCCACGAAGGGTTCAAAGGAGCCTTGGAGAAGGGATTCCTGTACTGGGTGGGAAGTGGAAAGGTGACCTTTGGGTCACTTCTAACTCCTGAGTCTGTGATTCTGAGGCAAATGGAACTTTCTCTCTCCCTCAGTTACCAGTATTCACTCCAAGATCTGGCTGAGTTCATCGGAATCAAAGGCTTGTGCCTTCAAAGGGCTGGTGGAGAGAAAAGGGCCTGGGGCTTGGGAAATCTGCAGCTACCCCATGACCTCTGGCTTATCCCCCTGCTCCTCCCCTGTTGTGGCCAAGAAAAGTGGTGGGCTCTGGGACCCAACAGTCCAGAGTCCACCTCCCATCAGAGTGGCAGAAAGAGATGGTGGGGGATGGGGAGGCACCATGGCACAGGGGTGTCAGAGAGCCCAAAGTTCGTTCTAAACACACATTGTTTCATCTGTGCTCTGCAACCAACTCTGCGTGTTGGTCAGACAAAAGAGCTTTAATAAATATTAGTTTAGTGAATAAATGTGTCACCTTGGTAGAGCTCTCCCTCTCCCTCGTTGTTCTTTTTTCATCAGCCAGCCTTAAAGAGAGCAGGATGGAAGATGTCTGAAGCCCTGTCCTGGAAGCTGATGTACTCAGAAGTCCCTGCCCTGGGGGCCCTGGCCTTTATGAAATGTAGACAAGCCCTTCATCCCATTATCAAGCCTTGTTATTTACCCTCCCTGTTTTTCAGACAGAAAGAAGGTGCAGATGGCCCATGGGATTAAAATTGGGATTGGAACCGAGATTCTCCAAGCCTACAAAACTCCTTTCTCCTCTTCCCCTCCCCTCCCCAGGCGTATGGCTGCAACTACGCTTGTCACCATCTGAGATTGCATTGGCCACAGGAGATGTGGATGATTTTTCCATTTGTCCTGATGTTTATTTCATGCCCATCAATATCAGCCCATATTAGGACAGATGAGGTGGTTATTTACAGGCTGTGCATTTTCACACTTGGTAATTATAAACCCTTCCCTCTTCGGTCAGAGTCGTGGAGATCCATTTTGGCAATTAGCAGTTTAGTATTTGTTTAATGGGAATGTGAGAGAGTGTTCCGGCACATCAGTGCTCCCCTAATGATTTGCCTCTCTCCTCTGGAGCTGGCAGGCTTGGGCCTTTTTCACGGTAGGTGAGGCCTGATGGGGAGAGGTTGGAGGGGGGAGAAGGGAGCGTCCAGCAGTTCAGCAGCCTGCCTGCCGCTCACCTCCCCCAGCACACTAGCATGCATGCATGCATGCACGCACTCACAACCAGTGCTGAACACGGGCTTGGATTTCCAGAGCACAGCAGCCGCCACTTGAAGGAGCCTCACACGAGAGGCCGTTAGGCCAGATGCCATTTCCGTGTGACAGCTGTCAAGCCTGCCGGATCCAACTGCTGTTCCTCAAACAGCTCTGTCTCTCGGTGTCTCTCTCCCCTTCCCTCATCGCCTCCTCTCTACACCCCATCTCAGATATCCCCAGTGAGAGCCTGCTGCCCCACCCTCCAGGGTGGTGCTCAGATCCACAGCTTTGCAAGCTCAGCCAGAATGAAGCTGCCAACCAGTCCTACCTCTCACCAGAAGACTCTGCCTTCCCTGGCTTAGTGTTGAGATAGGGCCTCCTGGGACTGCTCCCCCAAGGGCACACTGGTTCTGTTAATGGCCTTCCCTTGGCATAGTCCATTCACAATAAGAAAACTCAAAGCATTGGGTGTGGCTCCCGACTTAACTGTGTGGAGCATGTACGGGTGTGTGCATGGGGCGAGGGGATTGCCAGGATGGGGCAGTGAATTGGGCCAGTGTCTGTTATGATGAGCGTTTTCTGTGTGGTAGGCACTCACTGGCTACCACATGAGCCTTCCTAACAACTCCAGGAAGCAAGACACACTGAGCATCCTTACCATCACTGCACGGCGGGGACGCGCATGGCTGAGCCTGGACTGCGTTCCAGAGCCCTCTGGCAGTTCCAGCTCTGCTGGAGGCTTGCTCCACGACTGTAGAGGAGCCCAGTGATCTCAAGCTTTTGGAATTCACTTATCTAAAAGGAACAGACCCCAATATCCTCCCTTTTCCTTTACGTTTCCAATCACTCCTCCTCTCCTGAGCCTACTGGGGCAATATACCTCCATTTCCTTGAGGTTACCTAATCACCTCTCTTCACTTTTTGATAGGATTTTAAAGCAGTGTTTGTTGTTCATCCAGCAGACAGAGGTACTTTGCAAAGCTCTTAGGGATTCCAAAAACAGAACACAGGTAAGGGAGAACAGAAGACTTAGGGACGCATCTGATTTTAACTACTGGCTCCACCATTTACCACCTGTGTGATCCTAGGCAAGTCACTTACTATCAGTGAACCACAATTTCCTCACCTATAAAATGGATGTATGATGCCACATGTGCTGGCACATGCCTGTAATCCCAAGCTACTCAGGAGGCTGAGTCAGGAGGATCGCTGGAGCCCAGGAGTTTGAGACCAGCCTGGGCAAACAAATCGAGACCCCATCCCTAAAAAAAAAGCTAAAATTTTTTAAATTTTAAAAAGAGAAAAAAAAATGGGTGCATGAAATGGGTATGATAAGATCTACCTCAAAGCTGTTACAGTAATTAAATGAGCTTTGCAAATTGCCTATTACGCTCCAGTAAATGGTAGTTATTATAACAATCATTATTTCAGGAGGATAGACATTTTGTAACTTAGAGTCTGATACAGACTTGTGGAATCAAAATCTCTGAGTGGGAGGCTTTGCCTTAGGTAGATAAAATGTCTACATCTCCAGGATTGAGTTGTCTGAAGACCCCACATCTTTCAGTTCCCATGGGCAGGTGTCCCTTTGTTGAATTCATAACTGCTATCTGATAAACATTGTGGGTTTTTTCTTGTAAGCTAAATGGGAAAATAGAATGATTCCACAAGAATAAAAAAAGTAAGTGTAGGAAAAAATTAAGGACTGATAAAGGTCTTCCTAATGGGGACAGAATATTCTGGCCATTGTAAGGTGTGGGAGCCTTCTGTGAAGAGTTCAAAAAATGTTCCTAATGCCACTGAACTGTAGACCCCAAAAATGGCTAAAATGATAAATTTTATTTTATATATTTTTTGACACAGTTAAGAACAGTTTAGGAGATATTTTATTTTATTTTTGAGACAGTCTTGCCCAGGCTGGAGTACAGTACCATGATCTCAGCTCACTGCAACCTCCGCCTCCTGGATTCAAGCAATTCTCCTGCCTCTGCCTCCAGAGTAGCTGGGATTGCAGTCGTGCACCATGACACCCAACTAATTTTTTTTTTTTTTTTTGTATTTTTAGTAGAGATGGAGTTTCACCATGTTAGCCAGGCTGGTCTCGAACTCGTGACCTCAAGTGATCTGCCCACCTCGGCCTCCCAAAGTGCTGGAATTACAGGCATGAGCCACTGCACCCAGCCCTAGTTGAGGAGAAAATATGTGGACTTTTTCTCTTGTTAGTAAAGGCCTGGGTTCAAATTAAAATAAACAGGCTTTCAGATGGATGCAAACTAGCATTTTTTGACATTTGGAATGAAGGGAAAATGTGCCTGGCAGCAGCAGCTGGGATAGAAACTCCAAGCGTGCCTCCATCACTGCAGTCTTCCAGGGGTAAACACACAGGGACAGAAAGGCTGGCTGTAGAAAGGGGAGGCCAAGAACCTGAGATGGGCAGGAAGGCAGCAGCTGGCAGGCTGAGGCTTAGACTCAAAAGCCCAGCATCTGAGCCCCAGGCCCGGCCCCACCAGCTCTAGGACAAACCAGTAGGAAAACTGAGTCTTAGAGAATTTGTAATACTCCCGTGGGGTTATTGTGACCACCAAAGTAATAATAATACCTGTGAAAATATTGGTGGTGATGGGGAAAAAAAATGGTTTTGTTAGGTTTTCTTAAAGCCCTCTGTTCAGTTTTTGCCCTTCCGAGCTACTTCTAGTATAGAACTTTGGCTTTCTTGTACCAAGACTGAGTTAAGCTTAAGGAGAGTCCTAAGAAAGTAGGATGAGGCAAGGAGTTCCTGCTCCTGACTTCTGGCAGGGGATGAATGTCTAATCTTTAGGCAGCAGAAGACCCATTAATACTTATTTACTTAGAGCCTGTCTACACACACATATGCCGTGTTAAGGCTCAACTCAGCTCTGTTTAGCCATTTAGAACGGTGGGTCTCGGCCTTGGCTGCGCCCTGGATCACTGGGGAGATTTTAAAAATCCTCTTTCGGGCTGCCCGCTCCAGAGTACTGATTTAATAGGTTGGGGTGTGGCCTTGGTGAGCAGTCATGGCTGAAAACCACTGATGTCGATTTCAGTATGAACCAATGGGATTTTCCAGTCTGCTCCTTCTTCTGCATCCTTCCTCTTTGGAGAATGGTTAAAGATAGACCAACCCCACCCTTTGCAAGGCCAGAGCATACGGAAAAGTCCTATTTCAATAAACTACACATTATTCCTGAGCTTTATGGAAGGAACCGATTTGGGTTTTGCCCAAGCTGGCAGGGAGAGAAGTGGAGACAGTGCCTTCCCATGTTCTGCGTAATCCTGGACCCAGGCAGCGACTGTCTCCAACACGGGCCCCAGGCACCTGTGGCCTGGGCAGTCCTGCCACCTCAGCCGAGTCTCGCTCTTGTAGCTTTAGCTCCTTGAGTTTACAGAGCATAAATAAGTCCTGTTAAGCCTGACACACTATAGTATCATGGTATTGCATTTGAGGGTGTTTATTTAGACTAACACTTGGAGCGTTTGAGTGGGAGCAGGAAGAGAAATTCAAGGACATTTGTTCTGGGGGAGTTTGGAGAGCTGGGTTTCTTCTCTTCCCTTTCCCCTCCTTCCTTGCATTTGACCAGATAATTTAAGAATCATTTGAAGTGCCATTTCCTGCTTTGTTCTTGATATGTATGGCATGTGAGTGTGTATATTTATATCCCCAGAGGAGTAGGACATTTCTCAGGCCGTGCATCGGCCACAGCAAAGCTCTGGAGTAGCCTCACAGCACAGAGAGTTTGCAAAAGCCCAGTGGCCAAGTCAGCGCTTCCAGAGCATCGTCCCAGCTGCCTTTGGAGTCCATGTTAGCATTCCAGGCAGAGTCTTTATGCATGGATCTTAGGAGTCGTCTCATAGAATTTCCTCCTTTCACAGAAGAAAAACTGAGGATAGAGGAGGGAGGTGACTGGTCCTCTGTGAGATCCTGGTGGGGCTGGGATTAGAACCCAGACTCCCTCCATGCTTGGTGCGGGCACTCCCCACCACACCCAGCTGCCTCCCAGCACCTGCTGAGTTACATACCAGCAACACTTTTCTCTTTAGCTGTCTCCTGGGAACAAGTTTTTTGTGTCCTCAGGTCAGTTCAGCTTCACTCACCTACTATGTACTTGGGGAGCTAAAACTGTAAAACCTTCGGCAGAAGAGGCAGTGGTCCAGGGGACTACTGTAGGGTCCCACCCATTAGCCAGCTAACTGGACAATAGCATTTTTGACCTCCCTCCATGCATCATTGCATTGTGTCTTTGTTTTTTTTTTTGAAATGGAGTATCACTCTGTCATTTAGGCTGGAGTGCAATGGCGCGATCCCAGTTCACTGCAACTTCTGCCTCCCAGGTTCAAGCAATTCTCCTGCCTCAGCCTCCTGAGTAGCTGGGATTATAGGCGCACATCACCATGCCCAGCTAATTTTTTGTGCTTTTAGTAGAGACGGGGTTTCACTATGTCGGCCAGGCTGGTCTCGAACTCCTGACCTCAAGTGACCTGCCCGCCTCGTCCTCCCAAAGTGTTGGGATTACAGTCGTGAGCCAAGGTGCCCAGCCTGCATTGTATCTTTAAAGGTTTCCTATTCAGCCAACACGTGAGCTGGGCTGTCTCAAGTCAAACCCCTGGATGTGGTCAACACCATCTGGCTACTTCTGAAATCACCCAGCAAGAATGCCTGGCTCACAATAAATCTTTTGACTCATTAGAAAGAGAGTTCACTCATTCATTAAATGAATTAGGATAAGAGAGGCATCACCCACTGACTTGAGTGGTAATTATTGCTGATTTTCGTGGTGCTCATTTAGTGAGGAACAAGTTGCCAATTTCTCTTGGCGCCTCTAGGATCTCTGTCTCCAACCTTGCTGATGGGGTGAGATTTAGAAGAGGTCCCTCCACATCTTAATATCTGTGCTCCTTGTAGAATGTTCCATGAAGAGCGTGCTCCATGTGGAATGTGGAACCTGATAGTTTAATTCTCTGCCACATTTAGCACTTTCCCTTCTTCTGCCCCTTTTCTTTCCTTTGCTTACTTTCTAGTATTATTTTACACTGTCTGTCTTCTGATTGTAAGTTTTCCTTGTTGTTTTGAGGGATTTTTTTAGAATAAGGACCATGTATGAGTTAGCTGTGGCCACAAGAAGGCTGTGTAACTAACCACAAAACTTCAGGGGTAGACAGTAACTGTTCATGTCACGTGTTTGGAGTACACTTGGAGTGGTTCTGCTGATCTTGGCTGGTCTCACTTGCATGTTTTGAGGGTGACTGGCTGTCCACCCATCTAGGCTGGCCTCAGCACAGGGGAGCTGGCCCTGCTCCTTGTGCCACCCATTCTTCATCAGGCTAGCCTGGGCATGCCCTCGTCATGGTGATGGCAGAGGTGCAAGAGAGAACAAGCAGGAACTTGCAAATCCTCTTAAGGCTAGGCCCAAAACAGGCATACTCTTCCCCCCACTGCATTTTATTAGCCCTAACAAATTAAGCCCAGATTCAAGGGATGGAAGTAGACTCCACCTCTTTGGGAGAAGGACAGCAAACTCACAGAGGAAAGGGTGTGAGACCATTCATATCGTCAGTCCACCATAGACCTGTGTGAGTTGTCTTTTATTTGTACTTTGGCTGATGGTTTGCAAATAGTGAATGCCTCATACATGTATGTTGCATAAAAGTAAATAAAGTTACCATCTGCCAAGTTTTCTATTCAAGATTGGATTGGCTGCGTGATCTAGACATGAGTTTATCTGTTAGGTAGATCTCGACATGAGTTTATCTGTGAATAAGAGTTTATCTGTTAGAAGGAAAGTTTGTGTCATCCTAGTAGAATCTGGATTTATCTTGCATTGGGTGCAGGGCAACTTTGGTTGTCCCTCTTCTTATCATCTTTTCCATCGTGGGATTTACCATCATCATTTTTAGGATTTTAGAATATAAACGTCTGAGAGAAGGGGAACAAAGAGAGGGAGAACTTGCCATGCTGAAGTGGATCAATTGCTCCTAGATGGGAAATTTTGTTTCATGTATTGACCACTGAGTGTATGTTAAAGAGGAAGAAGCAACCTCTGCCCAGTGTCTTTAACCTTTGTTCTTGCTTCTTACCCTTAGAGTAGCTCATGGAAAGAGGGGTCTCTGGCCCGGCAGCTGCATCAGCATCACCTGGGAACTTGTTAGAAATGCAAATACTACTGAATCAGTCACTCTGGCTGTGAGACCCCGGGAGATCTGTGGCTTAACAGTCCCTCTGATGATGATTCTGATGTGGATGATGTTTGAGAATCCCTGCCCCAACTCCAGCAGCCATAGAAACTAACAGATTAGGTCCCCTTTGTTGACTCTCACACACTTCTGAGGATATTACAGCATAGTCTGAACTGTGCAGTAGTCAGAAGTATGTTCAGTACCTTCTGGTGTCAGGACAAAGACAGAGGCATCCCATTCCCCACCAGCTCACCTAAATGTTACTTTACTTTGCTTTCTATTTTTTTGGCGGGGGCAGGGGGGGTTGTTTTTTGAGACAAGGTCTCACTCTGTAGCTCAGGCTAGAGTGCAGTCATGGTTCACTACAGCCTCAATCTCCCAGGCTCAAGCGATCTTACCATCTTAGCCATCTGAGTAGCTGGGACCACTGGTGTGCACCACAATGCCTGGCTAAGTTTTTAGTATTTTTTTGTAGAGATGAGGTCTTGCTATATTGCCCAGGCTGGTGTCAAACTCCTGGCCTCAAGCAATTTTCCCACCTCAGCCTCCTAAAGTGCTGGGATTACTAGACATGATTCACCATATCCAGCCTATTTTGTTCTTTCATTCACAAAGGTACACCACTAAAGATGCCAGGGCCATATCTCAAACCTGCCCCAAGTTATTAACAAGGCACATCTCAAGGTTGGAATAAGCTCCTTTTCCCAAAACAGACCGGGGTTCTGCCAGGACATGGGACAAATCATGCTGAGGATCAGATACCTCTTGTCCTTCTCTCTCCCTCGGGGGAGCCACTAGGCCTGCAGGTGCCCATTTTAGGTACAAAGAACTTTTAAGGCAGGTGAGCACATTGTCAATATGAAGTAAGTACTAGTGTTAATCATAAGGATGAGGGTGGTGTCCCTAGAGAGGGGGTATTTCATAAGGGGTTAGAGAAACTCCTGTTCCTGGCCGGGCACGGTGGCTCACGCCTGTAATCCCAGCACTTTGGGAGGCCAGGGTGGGCGGATCACAAGGTCAGGAGTTCAAGACCAGCCTGACCAACATGGTGAAACCCCCTCTCTACTAAAAATACAAAAATTAGCTGGGCGTGGTGGCACGTGCCTGTAATCCCAGCTACTTAGGAGGCTGAGGCAGGAGAATCGCTTGAACCCGGGAAGCGGGGGTTGCAGTGAGCCAAAATCACACCATTGCACTCCAGCCTGGGTGACAGAACGAGACTCTGTCTCAAAAAAAAAAAAAAAAAAAAAAAAAAGAAAGAAAGAAAAAAGAAGAAAATTAAAGAAAGAAAAAAGAAAAACTCCTGTTTCCAGCTTCCCCTAAGCTTTTGGGCTCTCCTAGCATCTTGAATGAGGCCTGGCCTGTGTGTTCATGCTGATGAGTCTTCATAGCCCCCTGATCTACCTGGGTTGTGTGTGTGTGTGTGTGTGTGTGTGTGTGTGTGTGAGAGAGAGAGAGAGAGAGAGAGAGAGAGAGACAGAGAGAGAGAGAGAGAGACAGAGAGAGAGAGAGACAGAGACCGAGACCGAGACCACGAGAGTTATCAGCTTGCTGGCTCTGGGCTGAATACCAGTTACCTTAACTGTGCCCCTTATTTTCCCTTAACTCACACAAGCCGCTTCTGTTTGATTCACATAGAACCGTGAGAAACAGTCTCGTATGTGAGACTGTGTTTTTCATTCTATTCAGTCTTTGTATATTCAAATTCTTCTAGTTTCAGCTCTTGCTGTTCTGCCAGATTTCCATCGCATTGATGGCTTCTCTGAATTAATAAGTGTTTTGCAATTGCTGAAAAGTTTTCTACCCTCAAGCACTGGGACTTATCCATATTGATTTTTTTCCCCTTTCTCTCTTCTCTCTAGCTTCTTCTTAGATGTTGTATTTTGTAACGTGTTAATAGAATTTTTCGTTCGCCCTGACACTTTATCTATTCAGGAGGTCTTTGCGAGCCCCATTGTACAGCCGGACTACAGAGGAAAGAGCTCTATTCTTTACGACAATGGTTGCCCTAAAAACATATACAGATCCTCCCCCACGCTCACCAGGGTGGAGCGAATGTTGAGCGGGCAGTATTAGAAAACGTCCAAACTTAGGAAGGAAAAGGGGAGCCAATAATGTACTGTTGAAAGGAGGTTTTGAAAATACATTAAAAAAAAATGCCAAACATTTATTTCCTAAGGGAATCTGAGTCCCAGTACCAAAACGTGGCCAGCACAGAAGGGTGGCTGTTTTCCTTACTGTTAGGCATTTTCAGTTCAAAATAAGGATTTGGCAAACGTCTTGGAAAATATGGAGATGGGTGCAAAACAGATGTCACATTTACCTGCGTGATACCCGGCAGGCCTCACCCCCCACCCACCCACACCCCAGGCATTCGCATTCCTATCGAGTCCCAGGGTCTGAGTCTGAGATACC